>NC_063163.1:113930384-114597884 GCF_023159225.1 Perognathus longimembris pacificus | reverse complement strand
TACATACAGGTGTGTACCTACATACACATGACTGTGGCTAATGAACTTTTAGGGTTACTCCATCCATACCATGAGAGATAGGGTGGCAATGTTAAATTGAGTGACTCTAATAACTACTGGAGCATTTTGCAATGAAGGCTCCATGAAAACCCAGACTTGCTGCACCCATTCCATGTGGGGAGAGGAATTCTTTGGAAAACACAGTACAAAAAACCATTCTGCAGCCAGGCTCGGATGGCTTGCGCCTGTCATGCTAGCTACTCAGCAGGCTGAGAGCTGAGGATCACGGTTCAAAGCCAGCCCAGGCAGGAAAGCCTATGAGACTCTTATCTCCAAATAACTACCAGAAAACCAGAAGTGAAGCTGTGGCTCAAAGTAGTAGAGCGCTAGCCTTGAGCAAAAAAAGCTCAGTGATGATACCCAGGCCCTGAATCTAAGCCCCAAGAGTAACCAAAAAAAAAAATTCTGCATCTTACATTTCTCTTTTTTGAAAAATACATTAATGGCTCTGAGAATTTAAGCAGAACATAATACAGTTATTCACTCTGTATAGCCAAGCACTTTTGGTGCCAATTTAATAAGTATCACCATCCCCCTCCTCCAAAAGAAGTAAAGATCGAATACACTGCCATTATTTTCTTCATCTTTTCGCAGGTGACTCCTTCGAGATGATGCATTTATGTTAGTCCTCTTTCTAGAATCCAGTCTTCCTACAAAGAATTCATTGCAGCACCCTTCACAATAGCTAACTAAAGGAAATATCCCAGACGCCCAACAATGGATGAATGAATCAAGAAAATGAAGCATATGCATGTATTTATATATATATACATATTTTATATATGTAGGTATATGTGTGTATATATGCTTTAATTCATCCACCAGGAAGAATAATATTATGTCATTTACAGGGAAAAAATCATATTGTGGGAAATCAGGCTCAGAGAGACAAAGGGCACGCGTTTTCCCTCCTAAGTGGAAGTCGGGCCTAAAATTCAAACAAATATGAGAACATATACATGATATGCCTATATTTATATGTGATCAAACTGACTAAAGTATAGTATACAACGTGGTGGTGGATTTCCATGGTGTATCCACTTTGAACAATTAGTGGAGAAGCTGAAACATTTCCTTATCTAAGAGGAGTGGAAAACTAAGGGGAGGGGACAGAGGAGTGGGAAGAGGAAGAGTGGATGGATATAATCTTAACAGTTGGTGGACATACGTGAAAATGGATCTAGGTAACTTGGGGCGACTGACTGGGATGGGGTAGGGGGGCAGAACAATGGAAGGGGTGACCATGATCAAGATATGCATGGTTCTCATAAGCAGACACGTTGAACTGAAACCCCCTGTACAACTACTATTTAAAGATAATGGGGGGCTGGGAATATGGCCTAGTGGCAAGAGCACTTGCCTCCTACACATGAAGCTCTCGGTTCGATTCCCCAGCACCACATATATGGAAAACGGCCAGAAGGGGCGCTGTGGCTCAGGTGGCAGAGTGCTGGCCTTGAGCGGGAAGAAGCCAGGGACAGTGCTCAGGCCCTGAGTCCAAGGCCCAGGACTGGCCAAAAAAAAAAAAGATAATGGGGCTGGGAGTGTGGCTTAGTGGTAGAGAGCTTGCCTTGCATGCATGAAGCCCTGGGTTTGATTCCTCAGCACCACATAAACAGAAAAGCCAGAAGTGGCGCTGTGGCTCAAGTGGTAGAGTGCTAGCCTTGAGCAAAAGAAGCTCAGGAACAGTGTCCAGGCCCTGTGTTCAAGCCCTAGGACTGACAAAAATAAGTAAATAAATAAAACAAAGACAACAAAAAGTGAAAAAGAAAATGATAAAGTTAAAAAGTGAAATAAAGTAAAAAATGTGAAATAGATAAAGTAATAAAACAGTGAAATAGAAAGGATGAACTAATTAAATAGTTGTGTGTGTATGTGTGTGGTTTATTTTTTCCAGTCCTGGGTCTTGAACTCAGGGCCTGAGCACTGTCCCTGGCTTCTTTTTGCTCAAGGCTAGCACTCTACCACTTGAGCCACAGCGCCACTTCCAGCTTTTTTCTGTTTATGTGGTGCTGCGGAATCAAACCCAGAGCTTTGTGCCTGGTAGGCAAGCACTCTACCGCTAAGCCACATTCCCAGCCCAATAGCTGGGCTTTTTTTTTTTAAAGGAAATTTTTAAAGAAGATGGTGCCTCGTTAGCTGGACCTCCTACTTGTGTCTCCCTGCGTCACGGTGGGTGACAAGTGTAACTCACTGCCATCAGGAAGCAGGATTGCAGACTTCTGGATGGACACCCAGCCCTAGCAATCTAATCTTGTATTTATAGTCTCTGTTGCACACTAACAAACTATTTCCTGATATTTTGGAAGAGTCAGTCCCCAGCCATTCACATTTATACTCCTAGGCTGTTTCCTTTCCCTGAATGCTCTGATTACATCTTAGATTCCATTATGACTATTTTTCTCTTCAGAGCCCTCACTTACAGTGGCCTTTGCTAGCAGCAATAGAAGCAAACAGGCAATTAAGGCCTTTCCCTCTGTACCCTCACCTTTATAATAACAATAAAAAAAAATTTTTAACGTCTTTGAAGTTTCTCCATCATTCTCCAAATGGCAGGGGCCCAGCCCTAGAATCACAAAGGAAAGTAGGAAAAGTAATTTGGAGTTGAGGGGCAATATCTAAATAATAGGCATAAAGTATACTATCCATCTGCCCTAAAGTTATTCAAACATCATTTCAAACTTCCTGAACACTCTTCCCCGTAATCTAGGCTGGGCTTCTTTTTGTGTGTGTGCACTTAACTTTGGTCTTAGCATTTGCCACAGTTTTTGTGCGGTACTATTTTTGTGCATGTAACTCTTCAGTCAAGAACTGGATCTTACTTGAAAAAATTTTACTTGTCTATTTCCCCTACAATTTTCATTAGCATTTATTAGTTATATAGGAGAGTTTTATTTTGACCTGTCTATGTATGCATACAATGTTTCTTTAAGAATATGTTATTTTAAATAACAAAGTTTTTATGTTTAGGTTAAAAAATGACTAACCAAATAGCTAAGATTTATTTCAAAAAATTCAAAATATTTACCCAGAACAGAAGCCATTAAAAATTAGTTATTCACAAACTAATGTTTGTTACCCATAATTTATATGCTGAAATACATTGCATAAAACAAGTAAGACTTACTAAAGTCTTACAGAAGAAAAGTAGCCATTAGGGCATTCATGTTTAATCTTTCCATGAGTGAATCTATTTATGTACATTTAAATAACTTGCAGAGGAAAAATAAAAACATTAAGGGCAGTTTGATGTCATCAGTTATGACAATTCCAAAACAACATCCCACAGAGGAAGAGTCTGAAGAATCACTTAATTTCTTCAGGACATATAGTGTTATTAGTATTCTAATAATTATTATAAAGTGAAAAGTTCATTGAGAATGTTGAGATGATATGCTATACGTACATATAATAGAAAACATTGCCAGAGATCTTTAAATTTGTTTATGATTAGTTTCCTTATATTTTCTATAAAGAAAATATTATCTATATGTGAGATGCAATAAGTACTTTCTACATTTATTTATAATAAATACTAGTGCATAAAAAAAAAAGGACTGGATCTTTCATTTCGGGATCCTGGAGCATTTGTGTCCTAGTTAATGACTTTCACAACTCTTAACGATGAAAATTTTCACTTGTTATCTCCCAGTTTGGGTAGCTGCAAGCTCAGGATGGGCTGGGCAGCTTAGCCAGGTAACCTGCTCAACCTTTCCAATGAAGTCAAGATGGCAGCCAGATGCACTAACCCTCGAGCCAAGGTGGCAGACTCATCCTACTGGTGGCAGTAGGTCTCAGTTCTTTGCTGTCTATTATCTGTTAACATAAGACTTTAGTTCCCTGCAATATAGACTTCTTCATAATGTCACAGCTGGTACTCCCCCAAAGCAAGCAACCCAAGAGAGAAAGCAAAGAGAAAACTGCAATATCTTTTACGACTGACTTACGCACCATCCGTCCTACCAAATTACATTGGTGAGAAGGAAGTAAAGCCCAGCCCCACTCAAAAGGAGAGAAATTAAGTTGTACTTCTTGAGAAGAGTATCAAAGAATTTAAGGACACATTTCATACTATGTGTTCATTCATGAATGCTCTCCAGTTGAACTAACATTTAGAAATATATTCAGAATTAAGATCCATACCAGTAACAGGAGAAACACATCCAGTTCGTTACCATTATTTTTTATTTTTGAAAAATATGTATACTGCCATTTGTAAGACTGAAAAGAATAAAGATTTCAGAAAGATTTCTTCAAGTTCTAGAAGATAAAAACCAGTTCCATCACTCTCTGTAGGTCACGATCTGCACCTTTACCTATACAGCTCTGGATACTGGGATAATGTTTAGCTGTCATTCCTAGTCTGGCCTCTTTTGATACTTTTTATTTTTCATTTCTCCTTTTCCCCCACCTATTTATCTTTGCCTTAAAGTGGCTATTTGAGAATGTCGGTGATCATTTCAGATGACTAGGAAATGCTCTTGGGAACTTTCCCCCCCAAAATGCAGCATAAAGTGGATAAAATAGACACTGTGATTTAGGAAGTTATAGATTAAACCCCTGACCCTGATATTTGCTCAGTGTCCTCATTCACAAAACAGAAGTTACAATCCTCACATCATCTGAAGACACATGTTTTAGTGAAAGCCAAAATCCTGGTGCATTAAGTGTTTAATAAATGGCAGCTTTAATCTTTGTTTTGGAATCCGTAGATTCTGACTGTGACTTTCTCCCTGGAGAATGGCTACCTACACACTATCTTGCTAACTCCCGATAGTTCTCACAGGGTGTTGAACTGCCTTCCTTCCTCCTACACTGACTCCAATAATCAGTTCTGGATCTCCATGTCCTGCCTTGATGATGCTTGAGGTTAACTGTGTGGGCTTCAGAGAAGTTGCTGGAATGGTTTAAAAAGTGCATGCCGGGGCTGGGGATATGGCCTAGTGGCAAGAGTGCCTGCCTCATATACATGAGGCCCTGGGTTCGATTCCCCAGCACCACATATACAGAAAATGGCCAGAAGTGGCGCTGTGGCTCAAGTGGTAGAGTGCTAGCCTTGAGCAAAAAAAAGCCAGGGACAGTGCTCAGGGCCTGAGTCCAAGCCCCAGGACTGGCCAAAAAAAAAAAAAAAAATTTAAAAAGTACATGCCCTGCTGGGCACCAATGGCTCAGGTCTATAATCCTAGCTACTCAGGTGGCTGAGATCTGAGGATCTTGGTTTGAGGCCAACCCAAGCAGGAAAATCTGTGAAACTCTTATCTCTAATTAACCTTCAAAACGCTGGGAGTGGAGCTATGGCTCAAGAAGTAGAGTGCTGGCCTTGCAGTTGGGGGGGAGGGGGGGAGCCCTCAGGGCCAGTGCCTAATCTGAAATCAAACCCCACAACCAGCACTTTAAAAAAAAGAGCACATCCCTTTGCATGATTCAGGACGCTCAGTGTTTCTTCCACATTCTTCCTTTTTTAATACTGATATACTATGTACTCCATAAGAATGAAGGAGTCATGCAACACGTGACTATGAGCGGGATGAAATCCGTGAACTATTCTCATAAAGCTTTCAAAATGTTGGACAAGTTCCGGATCTACATCCATGATAATACAGCACCCAGATGTAGTAAAACTCTAACAACTTTGTAACTGGAGGTGTTATTGGGGGAGGTTAGTATTCCCAAACACTCACCATCAAATGGGATGAAAGAATGTTTTACAGGGGAACACACATTTCTAAATTTTCCTTAAAAAGGCATTTCATTTGCTGTGTTTTTCCAGTACAGAAGAAAAGTTATGTTAGGATAATGTCAGTACCATAAAAGTAGGGCTAGAGTGCCAAAGCTGTTTTATATATCTACAGTGAAACTCTGCTTGAGTTTTGTAGGTCAACACATGAGGTTGTGAATGTAAGCGCTACATAATAGCCCATAAATATGACTTGAATTGCAAAGGCTAAATATTCATAAAATTCTGTTTATCATGAGACCGTAGAGAAATAAAATTTACCAATTTCACATCCTCTCTCTGTCTCTCTCTGTGTCTCTCTGTCTGTCTGTCTGTCTGTCTGCCTCTCTCTCTCTCTCTCTCTCTGCTCACTTTGCATTGCTTCTTGTGTAAATTTAGTCCCCTGAATGCAATACCAAGTCACAAATAATGAAAGCTGGGTCTGGAAATAAGAGGAAGTAAATGCTTACAAAATTTGCCAGGCAAAGTGAGGACTGTGTGAGCTATCTCAAAAGCTACCACTCCACGGTGGGGGCGGGGGTAGAGGACTGAAGGCTGAGTTTGTAAAGGAAGGCCCAGAAGCATGACCTTCCAGATGACACCAGGGAGGGAGGACTTGGTCTAGCCTTGGGCTTGCTTATTTCCTAATGTGTGCCTGGATTGTATTCCTGCAGTACTGGTCATTCTTTCCTTCACCCCTATGGTCAGCAAGATAAGGAGAGGGGCAAGATAACCTTGCCTGGAGCTGCAAAGATATTCTTGAGTTCTCTCTCATGGGGGAGAGAGATAAAGAAAAAAAAAGTTTCTTTAAAACTTAAAAAACAACAACCCTGCACAGCTGTAAGCAGGCCAGTCAGTAAAGTAAGTTAAGTACTAGCCAAAAACTACAGTTGTCCTGGGCCTCAGTAACTCCAACCTATAATCCTAGCTACTCAGGAGATTGGAATTTGAAGACTGCAGTTCAAGGCCAGCCCAGGCAGAAAAGTCCATGAGACTCTTATCTCCAATTAACCATCAAAAATCTAGAAGTGGAGGGATGGGTCATGTGGTAGAATGCCAGCCTCAAAGGCGAAAGACAGCACCCAGTTCAAGTCCTAGTACTGGTACATGTACACACACTCACTCACACACACACACACACACACAAATTAGGTGTCCGTTGTGAGCATGGTTAGGTGCCTCCGTTACAATGAGAAAATGTGGTTGAGTTTTATTTGTGTACCTATACATACACGTGTGGCTAGGAGTTCTTGTCAGGCATTACGGATTAGAGCACTATGGATTGACGGAGGCTGCATCTATGTCAAGATGCGTGTGCACATCTTCTCCTAAACCATTGGTGAGGCAGGGGGTGAGGCTGAGTTGAGTTTGTCTTGCTCTGACTACTTTCACTAACGTGTGGGGTTCACATCTCTCTTGAGTTGCATGGTGGTTAAGACAGACATCCTTTGGACAAAGAGGGCTCCTGTTTCATCCTTGGCCTAGCCCCTCCTGGTGTACCTGTGTCGCAGAAGACTCTTCATGCTCTTGGCTCTTCTCCCACGATACTTCGCTGCTGTCTGACAACGGGTGCAGCTGGCCTGGCATGGAGGTGGAATGGAACCATTCGTTATTCGGGTTCAGCTTCCACATTAAGCGTGGCTTCTGTCTGTTTTCTTCCGATTTTTGGTTGTTTGTGGGGTGGGGGAGGGGAGGGGAGCATGTTTCTCGGGAATCTTGTCCCCTTTGTCCCCACGACATTAGGCACATCTCCGTCAGTCTAGGGCCAGGCTAGTTTCCTGCCTGTCCCCAGAACAGTTTTCTGCCCATTCCTGAAGAACCTCGAGCTTGTTGCTTTTCTCTTCCCCCACCGTGGGTTTCCCCAGGTGCCCAGGGGGTCACAGGGTTTGCTGTTCTGCCCCCTGCTTGAGGAGACTGTTCTTTAAAAGGAAGCTGCCTAGGGAGGTTTTGTGCAGCTGTCCTCTCCCTCGGGCCTGCACCAGGGAGGAAGGCTCTCTAGATGCCTGCCAACCGCAAGCTTCCTCAACAGTGCTCTCGGGAGCCATGGAGAACAGCCAGCAGGTGGGCGCTAATTCTCTTTATGCCTACACCCCAGGAAGTTCTAGTCTCTCGCTAGCCCACGTTCAATCTTTAGTAATGAATCGTAAAACCTTACATGAAATGAGAGGGACCATGCAACAGCCAGGATTGCCAGTTTTACCTGCAGTGCCAACCTTCTGAATTGCAGTCTTCCGGGAACACTGTATTATAGGCTCAGTGGCAAGGACTTCTGCCTGTTGGCCAACATTTTCCACTAAACATGGAGGATGGAGGATGAAAGGAAAATGAGTTAAATTGTCCTCACCCATCTGCAGTGAAGTCCCCTTCAGCAGTGAGTCAGAACTTGGGTTCCTGCAGCTCTTCTGTCTGGGTTGGAGTATGGCTGGCCTGTGGCCTCAGCTGCTGAGAAGTTAAACAAAATGATCATGTGTTGGCTATCTGGATCTTTCTTGATACTGAGGGAAGGATGGTACACCGTCGTCTGTCTACAGCTGTGGATGAAGTTGGAAGTCCTCCAGGATATAGCTCCAAAAAGCAGTGTGTTAGGAAAATAAGATCCTTAGGCCACAGAACAAAACATTAAAGAAAGCACATGTTCAATAAGCTAACTGACTGGGCCTTGGATCTACACCTCATGGTGAGTAATGCTTGTATATCTTCCTCGAAATGAGCAGAGGGTATAAATGAGATTATAAAAACTTTTGTTCAGTCTGGAGGCTGACTGCTGAATGGAAACAGTAACATTTATCTAAATTAGTGAAACATATATCATATATAAGTTTTAGGATGCAGTGGGGGTCTTACTGTTTTGTTTGTTTGGATGGTTGGTACATGGAACCTTTTGTAGTACATGGTCTTTTCTTTCAAATAATTTAAAAGTATTGGCTATTAGGTTTTCTCCTCTCCATCTTCCTAAGTAAAAAAGTATTGTTTAAAATGCCTAGGAGTAATAAGAGAAACCAATTATATTGAATAACTGTTATATCATTAAATTATAGTATTATATACTATTCTATTTTATACAATAATTGTGATATAAAATTATAACATATTTTAATTATTATATGGGAATATATATATGTCTTCTATTTAAAATATTAAATAGCAATACCTAGTAGTTGACCTAATCACTAACATTTTAACATAGATTGAGCAGCATTTTGTGACACATGGATAGTTGCAGCATCATATGAAATATTATATTACTATTAGTAGAAATCATAAATGTTACCAATATAGCTCAACTTTATTACCTATGTTCAAATTAAAGAAAGTACTAGGTGTTGTGAAAATAAAGACACAATCTTTTTCCCATGCAAATTCACAGACTCTTGTGAATTCTACCCAGGAGCCCCTGGGACTGAGAATTTCTCTGCTGGAGAGAAAGCCAGCTCCTATAATCAAATACAGGAAGGTAAGAAAAGGCTTCCGGGAACGTACAGGTGGAAGCCCCAGTTTCTAAAAAATTATGCGGCTGAGGATGAGCATTAGTAACATTTAGAAAACTGAAAGCAATTTGACATTTGGAAACACTGTCTCTACTAGAAACCATTTATTGAGGGCTTTTTAAGACACTGATTGCTGCCTTAAACATAAGTATTTTCATGTTATTAAGTTCTTACAACGTCTTTCTAAGGCAGCATAGTTGAACCCCATCTGGAAGATGAGGTCATTGGGAACCAATGATTTTAAACAGCTACGATCCAATAGCTTATACAGTGATTCCCACCTTCCTTCTGGTGGGTATGTGCAAATGCACCCAGTAGATACCAAAAACCAGAGACAGTGCCAAACTCTCTCTAGGTAGACTTAACTTAAGATGGTTCATCTTGCTATTTTTAGACTCTACGATGCTACAAAGCAGTATGTTTTCAGTAGAAATTCCAGTTTGAATTTTGATCTTTTCCCAGGCCGTATCCAGTATGATACTCTCTTGTGATGCTAGGTAGTAACCGCAGGCTATAGCTCCCAGCCAGGCCCATGATCACCAGGAACAACCATCACTGTTGTGTACTGTACTGCTGCTAAGCTAAAATACTCAATAGTATTCAGTCCACTTTGCCTTATATTTTCAGCAAACAATGGTAAGGGGACACTCTAAGTTGAAAACCATCTGTACTCTATCTTTTCACATACATACATACATACCTATATTAAAGCTGAATTTATAAATCAGGCCCAGTAGGATGCTGACAATAATAACTGATAGTAAAATAAACTCCTTATAATTGTATATATTGCAGTAAACGTTATGTGAGTGCAGTCTCTCTCAAAATATTTTACTGTATCATACATCTACTTGTCACAGTTGGCATCAAATAACTGGAGCTACTAAATGCAGAACTGTGGACAAAGGAGACCACTTGATGTAGAAAAGCACAGATTTCAACCCTTCTCAGGAAGAGATGGTTTTGTCTGCGCAGGAGGCAGCTAATAACATTAGGGAAACACTCAAAAACAACCAGCCTTGAATGACAAACTCAGGAGAGCAATTGTAACCTGGAAGCTACTGTGTCTGGGGGGGGGGCGGTCTACTTTCAAGCTTCAGATGCTACCTCCCCATTCAGCTTCAACACCTTTGCCAAATATAACAATGCTCCTATCTACATATTTTGCACATGCTTTCCTCTCCTGGTGTGCCTCCTTCTTCTGCTAATTGAGAAACATCTTTCAAGACTTCATGGGATGCTGTCTCTTGTTTAGAAAAGCTGGACTCTTGAGCTTTCTGCAGGCAGGTGGAAAAGCAAGCAGGACAAGGCCAGTGCTCAGAAGACAAGGATTAGAATATGAGTAGCAAAGAGTAGAGAATTGCCTTGTTGAGACAGGGAAAATGTAGAATCCTAAGAGGAGGAGGAAAATTAGATGGTTTATTGCCTATGTGATAAGACAGGGAGTTCAGTTTACAGGGAAAGTAAAGGTGCACCAAACTGACAACACTACTATTTCCTTGAACTATAAATTCTGTCAGGGGTTTGGCTCTTGTGGAATATGTTCACAATGTTTGCTTACGTTTCTTTTTGTATTCCCAATCTTAAACTGTTACTTCTAGAACAAGAACTTTCTCATCTTAAAATGTCTTTCTCCAAACACTTTTATAAGTTTGGAAGTTATTAAACTAGTCAGTATTTGTATATAAATGTCTTAGAAAACTATGTTAAGGATTCATTCATCCAACTGATGAGAAAGTACAAGTCGCTGTGGATACCTAGCAAATCACTACACAGCATGGCAGCCTCTAAGACCTTACACAGAGGTCACAGTGTTGTGCCACCTCACAACCACCTTTGATTATTTTCTGTAGATTTTTTAAATTTTTTAAATTAGATTTTTTAAAGATCAGGCTTAATAGAGTGGTGAATGTCTGTTATCCCAGAACTCTAGAGGCAAAGGTTAGGAAAATGGTTAAATCAAGGCCAGCCTGAGCTACATAGCAAGACTCACATAGATGGTGGATACCAGTACCAAGTGGAATGGGCTGGATCTTAGTGGGCCCTTTACCAACCAAGCGTAGTCTTTCCATTGTTATTCAACTGTTGCCACACTGCCACTCTCGGAGTCTCAAATATAGAGCAATTTATTACTTTGTTCATTCAACCATTTATTAATTCATTTACTCATTCATTTGAGACAAGGGTTCACTGTGCAGCCAATATTGTCTTGAACTAACCTTGAACTCATAATCCTTCTATCTCAGCCTCCCAAGTACTGAGATTATACTGGGTCCAAAGGGGAAGGACAGAACGCTTTTAGGGAATCATTTTCTATTTCAGACGCTCACCTTCTATAAACATTATCACACAGCAGGTTCATCTATTATCTCAACCAAGCCCCGCAGCTCTCTTTCATCTCTGCTCTTCTCTCATCACTCATCCCTCACCCATCTGGAAGCTTACCAGTGAGCATCATCTCTGGTGTGGAAGGGTAGACAGCAAATAAAAGGACAAATTAATATATTGGGTATCTAGTCCTTCTGATACCCCCAAATTCCAAACTTCATTTCAACCTGGAGCTCAAATCACTGTTGCCCTAGCAACATTCTATCAGTTCTTGGGGAATTTTCTGTTTTCCCCATTTGGCTACTATAGTTAGATCTTGGAGAGATTCATTCTCAGAGTCCCTGCTCCTCATGCCAGGGCCAGCTACATTCTATCCTGGATGCATGATTCATTTGGGGTGGGAGTTGTCTACCACAGTGATAGCAGATCTAAGCTGGCTTTCAGCCAGTTTCCATCCAAGAGAGCTTTCTTTCCCACCCCTAGCAGGAGAGATCTGATTCTTCTCCCTTGCAGCTAAAGATATCTGCTTAAGTCCTGAGAACAGGTTCCTTGTTCCTCTGCCAAGGCAGTAGTACTCTGCTCTTCTTTTCTTGGCCAGAGACTCTGCCTGCATCCTGAGGACCACAACGTTTGCTGTCCTTCCTCCATTGACTGACTCCAGAAACACGGTGGCTGTAAAGAGGCTCGATCTGTTCTAACAGGAAGGCTAGCCCCTCCTGGTGTTTTGGTGAAGGTGTTGGGATAAATTAGATTATCCTTTCTAAAGTGAGTGGACTTCATCTAATCAATTGAAGACCTGAATAGAACAAAACCTCTCCCTGGTAAGAACAAATTCCATCTGTTCAATTGCCTTCAAAGATATATATATATATAAATGAAAAATGAGGAACTGAAAACACTCACCTTTGCCCTTGACAGCCATAAAACTGCCCCTCCTGAAGACCTGATGAATCTAAATCATCTTCCACCAGCTCCCATCTCCCCAAACATACCTTACAGTTCTAAGAGAAATAAACTGTAATTGTGGCCCCTACCATAAGCTCAAAAAAGCTGCTTCCCTAGAACTCAAGATTCAATCTCTGCACAAAGAGCTCCTTCACCTATTCCCTCCTGCCCCTGCACCTCCTGGACAAAGTACCCCAGATCCCTGCCCCACCTGACTTCACCCCCATGCCTTTTAAAAGGAGACCTCAGGCTGGGGATATAGCCTAGTGGCAAGAGTGCCTGCCTCATATACACGAGGCCCTAGGTTCGATTCCCCAGCACCACATATACAGAAAACGGCCAGAAGCGGCGCTGTGGCTCAAGTGGCAGAGTGCTAGCCTTGAGCGGGAAGAAGCCAGGGACAGTTCTCAGGCCCTGAGTCCAAGGCCCAGCACTGGCCAAAAAAAAAAATAAAAAAATAAAATAAAATAAAAGGAGACCTCAGTGTGTGAGTGTGTGTGTGTGTGTGAGAGAGAGAGAGAGAGAGTGTGTGTGTGTGTGTGTATCAGTGCTTTTCCAGCCTGGCTGGAAGACTCTGGCATCCCTTTCAGGCTCTTCTTGCCCAAAACAAAAGCCTGTTCTGATCTGTTGAGGTCTCTTTACTCCTTAATTTTCTCATCCACATAATCTTTCCCTGGGCCTATAATGGAATTATTGGCTATCCTGGTTCTCAGACACTCTCAGAGGAAGGCTGCACCACCAGTGGCTCTTTGAGATGTCCAGGTTGTTGATTTTCAGTCACTTTGCAAACCTTGGTACTTCTCAAAACACTATAAAGGCTGTTATAATTACAGGCAGACAGATAGACACTCACCCCCCCCCCCCCGACAACCCTAATGCTTCTCTTTGACTAACATGCCTTTTGTAGTATATATTTTTGAAAGGGGTGACTACAAGATTTCTTTTCTTCTAAACATTGATGCCTCTGGTATGTAACACACCATGATGGGCCTTGTTGGGGATGTCTTTGTTTTGTTCAAAAGATTGGCTTGATGGATTTCTTTTACCTATGAATTAGTATCATTCCTCAGTTCTGAGAAATTCTTGGTCATCTCTCCTTTTTCATTTTTAGACCTTTCATTAGTTGTATACTAGACCAATTGATACTGTTCACAGATCTTTTATACTGTGTTCAGGGTTTTGTTTTTTGTTTCATTTTTCTCCTTTTGGTCTTTCAGCTGTATTAAAATATAACTACATTAAAGCTATATTAAAAGAACTATATTAAAATCTCTGCCCTGTAATTCCAATAATACAACTATCTTTGCTTCTGCTTTATCTGATACCTCATTTTTTTTTACTCTGTATGAGAACTATAAAGAAATAGTGCATTTTGAAGAAAATATTTACTCCCCAGGAAGGGCCTGCTCCTACCACCATCAAATTTCTAGTGTGTGCTTGGATCAATTTAATCTGTAACTGAGATAAGTCTTGGCTTTGTTAAGTGTTTTACGCCATTGATCACTTACTTCAAAATTCTTAGGAGCAGTCAGGGCTTTGCCTGCAGTAGAGTATGGATCTGATGCTACCCACGACTCCATAGATGCTTTCATGTTTTAGAGGCCAACCGCTAGTTTTCCAAATAAAAATGGTTGGGGATGTCTGTTGACTAGCCTTTGCTCTTCAGCCTTGTGCTCGAAATCACTGCAATTTGGTGGATTCCTCCACATCCTGCTGCCTTGCCCCTTCACCTCTGGAAGGTTCCTGCTATGCTCCCAAAGAAGCCATCTCACAATGCTGGAACTGAAGAAAGCAGGCCAGAGTGTTGAGAAAGGGGTTTCTCATTACTGTGACAAGCTTCTCATTACCTTGCAGTGAGGTCCACTCGGGGAAGGAAGGGGGGCAGCCCCTCCCCCCTTCCTCTTCATGAAAGACAGCACATAGCCTTACCAGAAATGACCTGAAACTAGTAACTGTCAATCACCTGACTGTGAGTCAGAAAAGGACCCCAGACTCTGAGGTTACTTCCTGAACCACCCTGGTCACATCTCCTTCAGACAGACTCTGAGATCCTTTCTGCAGCCCTTGTGGTCATACCTCCCACCTTTCCCTATATAATCCCACCCAACCACAAGTTCTCCTCTGCCTCCTTTTCTCTTCTTTTCTCTCTCTGCACACCTCCATCTTGGGCAAGCCAACAGTTTGCTCTCCCCCCACTAAGTGAATCTTGGCAAACCTTAAATCTGTTGCCAAAACCTGGGAAGAGTCCAACTGGACTCTTCTCTAGACACAGCTGTCACCTCTACAGGGAAGGTATTGTCTAGGTGGTGGGTCTCATGGGCATGTGCCTGAACTATAGCCCAAACCCTTTCCTTTCCCTCGGGCATGAGGGTGGAGGACAGGATTGCATATAAGTCATGCTAGGTGTGGTCATGGGCCTGAACAAGGTATTTAAACTCTTTGATGTAATTATTAGGGATCCCAGTTGCTTCTCAGTCTGGGAGAGATCAGTCATTGAAAAGGGGACATGAAGTCTAATAACTCCCTCTGCCCCTGCCACACCTCCTGCAGATGACATAGGGGGAATCTGGTATGAGACGCAGGAGGTGAGTAAAAGGAGATGAAGCAGAAGAAGGGCAGAAGATTTAGCATGAGGAAGAGGAGCAGAGTCCTCAATGTCCAAGAAGGGATTCGGCCCTTCTGGCTCAGGAAGAGGCTCCAGGCTTTTAGTTTGGCAGGGATGGGTTGCCCCTGTGCCAAGAGGCTAGGGAACATTGGGCAGGATTGGCAGAGAGAAGGGCAAAGAAAGCCCGACCATATAGAACCTCTGGCTGTTCACCATTGCCTTGGCAGAAACTGTCCAAATTCCTGAAAGTATTACCATTGAAAGTTCATTTGGGGCCATTGAGACTGACTGTCTAGCCACACTCCACTGCAATAAAAGGTAAGGCATTTGGGCTTTACGGAGTCCTTGAGTAAAAGAATCCCTAGAGAGCATAAGACATCAGTAAGGGGTGGGGGTGGAGCCAGTGGGGGAATATATATATATATATAACGATTGTTATATCACTGTTGTAACTACTTTCAACGTGCTACGTGTAACTGTAGCTTCTATTATTGATGATCTTCTTGTACCCACTTCCTCTGGTTGTACCTGCACTATCTCTGTATCTTATCTGAGTATATTTGAAACCGTGTATACTGGTATTAGAACTAGGAAAATGAAAGGGAATACTAAAATCGAGAGACACAGGGTGAAAAAAGACAAATGACTACAAAAGCAATACTTGCAAAACTGTTTGGTGCAAATGAACTGAACAACTCTTGGGGGGGAAAGGGCAAGGGGGAAGGGCAAGGGGGAGGGGGAGTGAGGGAGGAGGTAACAAACAGTAAAAGAAATGTATCCAATGCCTAATGTATGAAACTGTAACCTCTCTGTACATCAGTTTGAAAATAATAAAAAAAAAAGAATGACATAGTAGTTTGAAAATAAAATGAAATAAGAAAAAGAGGATAGGAAGAGATGAGAGAAGAAGGGAGAACTAGATATTTACAACATTCTTTAAATGCACTCAATAGAAGTTTATGACAACTATAGTGCCAAAACTGGTACTGGCAATTTAACACTGGATAGACACTCTATCTTTAAAGGCAGAGCATCTATCTTCAAAAAATTAATTGTCTAATGGGAGAGACATAATATGTGACAATAAATACTAAAACAAGAAAAAAAAAAAAGACATCAGTAAGGGGGGTGGAACCAGTGGGGGAGTGGGCGGAGTCTGTGAGGACCTAGAGCAGCAGAGTGGTCCAGGGCAGGAGGGGAGGGGATCTGGTCTGACCCAAGCAGCTTGAGGCTGGAAGGGTGAGGGGTGTTGAAAGAGACAAACAAAGGGGCAGGTGGGCAGGATTCCTTTACCAGCCCAGTCCCCCTCCCCACAGGCAAGCCAGGGCGGCCAGGACAGCCAAGCCAGGGCCATGGGGCGGGCCGAGGGCCCTGCCGCCTGACCACAAGTGTTCGCCCCAGCAAGTTCTCCACTTCACCAGCAAGGACCGAGCATTTGCTTTCTACGGCAGGGGGAGGTCTCAACACAACGAAAACCTATTTCTTTGGGGAAAAGGAAAAAAAAAAAAAACACTTTAAAAAAAGGAAAGAAAAAGCTCCCTTAAATACAAACTGAAAGGAAGAAGGAGAGGGAGAAGGGAAAGAAGGGTGGGGCAAAGAGAGGGATGTAAGGAGCAAAATGCAGAATGAGAACCAAGAGCAATGTCGTTCCATGGAGTTGATTGAGAGAGAACATCATAAACGTACTAACCAGAAGATTTAAAACCTAGTAGAAATTTTAAAAAAATATATAGACAATGCCAAAATTGACTTAAGAAGAAACAAGCAAGAAAACAAACAACAAAACCCTTTAAGTCAGAGTAATACAGGTTAAGAGAATAGAAATGGTCACTGAAGCCTTGTTTTACCTTAAATAAGTTTGAAATTTGGGATTTACCAATGATAGCTTTAATGGATGTATTGGAAGGGTTGCAATACATCGCACGCAACCCCAGGAGTTTGAGGTGTGCTAGCACTCTGGTTATGGCTCTGTGGGAATCAACTTAATCAGTAGTTCTATTTAATACCCCTACTTCAACTTATGAAGGCTTTTTGTCACCAACAGATTTTGCTGGCCTTCTCTAAGGAAATATGCCAACGCGATCCTGTTTCCATTCTGCATTACAAATTCAATAACAAAACAGATTCTGCATGTCCAAGGCAGGGCCTCTTATCAGTGGCCAACGAATGGAAGAACAGGAAAGAATCAACTTCCTAGCTCACCATAGTTGGGAGTTCATATACGGGAATCAGAGGAGGAGAAAGGCTAACAAGGGGGTGGCATAACCATGCATTTTCCTGGAAAAGATAGAGACTTCTCAGAACTTGGTTGTCATTCTTTGCTTCTTTTAGTGGTCTAGTGTTTCTGGTCCTATGTTGGGGGTTTTTAGCCTCCTGAACTCTCCTGTCCTGCAGGAGAGACAGGATAGCACACCCCACGTCGGGTCCAGGAAGAGGATAAGAGGGCTGACAGACTGTCACCCAGCCCCCCTCTCGACAGAGGACACACAGACAGTACAGGAGCCAGTCAGGACTAAAACTCATTTAATGGTGGCAATGAGCTGTTCTTTTAAAAGGGGCCAGAGGGTGGCAGAAGAGGAGGAGTACGTGCACCTACGTAGGGGCTGGCATTTGATGCCTGAGCTGTCCATCAGGGTGGAGCTCCAAGGGACCTCCCTAAGGGGCGGTCTACATACCGCCCCCGGGTTCACCACCAGGGGCCATCTTGGCTACACGTGGTCCCAAGGCTGGGAGGCAGGGCCAGCTAGAACCGCCTCTTAATGATGCAAGGCATCCGGGCGGGCGTGCCCCACAGTCCTAGAGGCTGATGGGTATGTCATTTAGCATGGAACTTAGATCACAATGCACAGTTCATTTAGCAGTGACTCTGGCAGCAATTTAAAATTCAACTGGCTTCGCCTAAATAGGAATTTTTGGCCTTCAGACATCCTGTCTTCAAAGATAAACATGATAAGACAGGGTAGGAGTTCAGCTAGATCTAACATTGGATTGTGCCTTATGTTTTTTCTTTGATTTAGGGCATCTTTTGTTGCACTAAACATCTTCATCTAGTTAAACATGGCCATTCAGTCAGCTCTTTCTTTTGTGTCCTTCAATATTCTGTAATGCTTTAAGGGCAAAGAATACAATTTCCCATCATCCCCTGTAGCTTGATAGGAACAAGAAGACATAGAAATTTCTTTACATGCTTAAGAGAAAACCTCAGTTTGAGTGGCATACACAAAGAATGATTTCCTCCAAAGGCCAAGAGGTTGAGGGTAAATAACTTCCTGAACTACAGAGAGGAATGGAGGCTTGGATAGCAAGGGGCGTGAAGTATCCAGTAGGTAGTATTGACACACTGGAACACACTGAAGGAAGGAATACACATAAACAGAAGTTGTTTCAATATGTACATAAAGTCTCTCAGAAGAGACTTGGAGCTCTCCCTTAGAGCTGCTCTGAGGAGAAAGATGACAAGTATGTTCAGGACAAGATGCTGTGGGTGTGGAAAGCATTAATCTCTTCCTACTTTGGTAACTAATGCTCCCTGAATATAGAGATTTCATAACAACGACCATGGCCAAACAAAATGGTAGAAAAAGTGTACCCTATCACAACAAAATGCCGTGTCATGCAAAAAAAAAAAAAACCACACAATAGTATATAAGTTGCTATCGTAACATATACTATGGTATATTGTTACAATTAATGAACCAGCACCCATATTTTTGTCAATACATCTATATTTTATCCAGGCCTCCTTGGTTTTTACCTAATGTCCTCCTTCTTAACACAAGATCCCATCTTACATTTGGTAGTTGTGTCCTTACATAAGCTCTGTCAGAGCCAAGACTTATCTTTGGTTCTGATAACTTGTTCTGAGGAGTACTGATCAGTTGTTTTATGAAGAGTGTTCTGCAAGTGATTTTGCCTGGTATTTGTGCCCTTGAAAGGGTCGAGAAGCACATCGGCGGAATGGAGGACACCAAGAGATGTTCTCATGCAAAAGCAAAGGTTTTATTGCAGGACCAGCATGCTGGGGCTCACAGAACTCGCAGGAACTGAAAGCCCCGAGTAGAGAAAACTTAAGGTTTTTAATACTCTATACTACTGGGAAGTTTATCTTAAGGTCACTATGTTTTACACAGGTTAATAAATAGAAGTTTTACTCAAGTATGCGACAATTTCAGTAATTGCAGGATGAAAAACATTTCTCAGAAAGTTTGATACATTCCGGGTGGGGTTCGGTGGTCACAGCCCTTTCCCAATCTTTAGCCTGCATCTATTCCTGTTGCAAGTCAGCATTCCGCAAGACCAGGTACAAAAACATTTTTCAGAAAGCTTGGCACATTTTTGGGCGGGGGAGAGTTTCGGTGGAGTCACCAACTTTACACTTGTTAAAGAAAATAATTTTCTTTTCCTTTACACCCTGGTTATGGGTTTATGGGTTTCAGGGAAGAAGGCCACGAAAGGGCAATAGTCATCATATCATATCAAGGAACATATTATGATTTAAGAGCACTAGTGTTGCTACTGGTCATCTAACAGAGGTAGAATTCCTCACATTTCCCCCTTTTCCATGCTATACTATTTAGAAGGAAGTCACTATGCACAGAACAATTACTTTTTTAATCTGAGCTTATTATTTCTCTTTCAATCAGTTTTGTGGTTATATTCCTGAAAAATATTTCCACTGGGTCATACCTTGCAAATGTACTGGCATAAAGTTATTCCAGTGTTCTCTTATGATTTATAAAAAAAAAAAGTCTTTCCAATGTCAGATGTCGTATATTCCTTTTTTATTCCCCAAATTAATTATCTATATATATTCTTTTTCCCTTGATCAAATGTACTGGAGAGTTGCCCGCATTTTTTAGTCTGACTCTTAAGAATTAGCCTTTTATCCCATTGATCATTTTAATTGTTCTTTTCTTTGGTATACCTGCTATTCACTCTCTTATATTTGTGATCTTCTTACTTCTATTCTCTTCAGATTCACTGTGCTATTTTTTTCTATTTTTCACTTGGACACACCGTTCATTTAGTCTTAATTTTCATTGCTATTTAATAGCTGCCTTCATAGTTATGCATTTCCCTCATGGTATAATCTTGGGGATATTGCACAATGCCTGATGTAAAGTACTTTCATCATTATTCATTGTCAAATATTTTGCAATTTCATTGTGATTTCCATTTAAATGATGAATATGCACATTGTTGAGATTTCCTTTGTGACTCACTATGTGAATTTTTGATTTTCACATGTACTTGAAAGTAATGTGCATTTCTGTTTCCCTGGCTTTCTTATTTTTCTAAGTTTCTTGGGATTGCACATTAAATACGAATATTGGGTTCTTTTTTCTTTTTTGAAACTCTGCACTTCTTGATGCTCTCAGTATTTCAATATTTCAAGAGAGCAAGCATGTATTCCAAAATAATCTCAAGTCCTACATTCCACTTTATAAATTCAACCATTGCCTAGGCTTCCCATTCATCAGGAGATTTCATCTTGGTAAATCCATACCTAGTTACGCTGCTGGCTACTAGAGTTATTCTAACAACTGTTTTCATTCTCCAATAAGTCAAGTTAAACAGTTCGTTTCTTGAGGGCCTGTAATGGTATCCTAACAAGGACAATCTTCTGTCCTTTCCTGTCAAAAGAGGCTAATGAACTTCTAAAGTCATAACTCTACTACCAATGTATGGGTGCTGAGCTACACGCCAACTGCAGCCTCCTCCATACACAAAAAGAAAGTCAGCACAGATGGACTGGCACAGGCACCCAACATATCTGAAACTTAAGTTACTCATTATGAAAGGAGGCAATGGATTTTGTACATCTCCATTATTGTGAATAGCAGCTATGTGTAATCCGGGACACCGTTTGAGACATTCTAGTAAACTTTCCATTCTGGAGGTGGTTGCTAATTACATTTTAGGACTCACAGCTGTGAACCCTTGTATTTTTACATGTATTAGAAGTTGTGATGCCTGACACTCAACCATTATGAAGGAGTCAACTCACTTTCTTAGCACCGTGGGTGCTAAGTTCTTGAGTGGTTGTTCTGATCTCCAGGACTAAGTGTCATCGGATTAATGTGGTAAGCAGGATCAGATTGGGGGTGATGGCCGGGTTCAGGAAGTAACCTTGTTACTTCCCTCATGGGACAATTAGCCACAGAGCTAACGTGCAACAGAAGTATGAAGACAGCGAGTGAAATACAGGAAAGGGAGATGCATCTGGTAATGACCTTTTTAAATTTTTGTACGTAATTTTATTACCTTTAAATAATCATACCAAGCTGTCTCAATGTCACATCAATGTACGAGTACAATGCAGCTTGATGAGTGTCAGTCCATTCCATCGCTCTCCTCCAGCTCTCCCAACCCACTCACCCCTTCCGGTTACCTGCTTGTGTTTTCACATACGTACATTGAATATTATGACTGCATTTGCCATCCCTTACTCTCTCCATTCCCCTGTCATCCCTCCCCTTGGGGAATGAGCTTCTTGTAGGCAAAGAAGCAATGTGGTGCAGATGACCACGTGGCAAGAGACAAGTACACTCAAATACTTTCCTAATTAATATTTGATATAAAAACAGTCTCAACATAATAATGGATGTAAAAATCTATAGCTAGAGAAAAATGAATGAAAGGACAACATTGTCCAAAAAGAAATGAACTCTCTGCCTGAGTTACGTTATTCTCACCTTTCTATACATCACTTTACAATAACCATAAAAAAAGATTTTAAAACAAACTTTCGGGTCTGGGAATATGGCCTAGTGGTAGAGCGCTTTGCCTAGCATGCATGAAGCCCTGGGTTCGAGTCCCCAGCACCACATACACAGAAAAAGCCCGAAGTAGTGCTGTGGTTCAAGAGGTAGAGCGGTAGCCTTGAACAAAAGGAAGCCAGGGACAGTGCTCAAGCCCTGAGTGCAAGCCCCAGGACTGGCCAAAAAATAAAAATAATAAAAATAAGAAATAAACTAAATTTTAAAAAATAAATGTTAAAAAAAAGTGTAGCCAATAGAGAAAAAGTGTGATCATTTCTGTTTAAAACGGAAATGAGAAAAACGACAACCACTTTCTCCGTTTTTATTCAGTACAGTGCTACAACTCTTACCCAGAGCAACAAGGCGAGAGAAGAAAGAAGAGGGATACAGACAGCACAGAAAAGAAAAAAAATTTAAACGTTTCCTCATTTGCAGATAAAGGCCCTAGGGAATCCACAAAACCACTTCACCTTTATAAACACCTTTGGTAAAGTAGCAGGATATAAAATGAGCCTGTTACCAATGGACTAAGAAAGGAAATCAGGAAAACAATCTTACAGTAGCCTCAAAAAAAAAAAAAAAAAAGTAACAACTAGCAGTAAACGTGACAGAAGTGTATTATAAAACCCCACAGAAGACATCAGAAGATGGAAGGACACCCCAGAATAGGAAGAAGAAAAACAAACAAACATCAATCCTAACGGTCACCTAAACGCAAAGCAAGACCATGAATAGCCAAAGCAGTCCTGAGAAGGGGAAGGGAAGGGGGGGGGGGGTCTGAGGTTTGACAATACTTATCTTGGAATTGCACAACTTTAGGGGAAGAGGCTGGCCGTACTCACCGAAGAAAACGACGGATCTACTCCATCCAACCAAGAGGAGACCCCCAGGTCTTAAATCAAGGCGAGCCAGGCCCCAGGCAGAACAGTAAGCAGACAGTCCAGTAGGGTCCCCAAGGGGCTGAAGGAGGAGCGCACGATCCCCTCCCCACCCCCAGCCCTTCCTTAAACCGAGGGGATCCCCGGGTTCACCAAAGGCCAGAGCTGCCTCCCCTGCGCAGAAGGAGGCAGCCGATTCCCGGAGGACACGAAGGGACTTCACTCTGATCCACACCAGCTGCTCCAGCAGCCAGGAATTCCGCCAGGAAAAGAGGCCAGCTAACATCCACCACCACCGAGGGTGAGTGACCTGCTCCCCAAGAGCCCCCTCCAGCCAGGGCCAAGGGCCTTCCGCACATTCCGCCATGGATCCCCACACCCCCCCTTGCCCAGGACACGTGGCCAGTCCATCCCCAAGCAGAGCCCAGGGGTTACATTCAGTTGGGGGGAACTCTGGGCGGTGGTGGATGGCTAACCTCACAGCCTGGGGCAGAGAGTTGAGTCTGTCTCCCACTGCCTGGGGCTGATTGGGAAACAAAACAGGAAAAGCAGTTACTCTGGCCCACCAAGCGGAGCTGTGGAGACTTCCTGTGTTTCTGTTCAGTTTCGCCCTGAGGGTACTTGCCCTGCCAGCTCAGGCAGAACTTCCTGAGTGGGGCTGTCTGGAGACCCAGCGGCTTCCTCTCCCCCTCCAGAGATTACACTCATTCGAGCCAGATCAGGCTGAGAAGGGGAGAGCAACTTGGAGAATTTAGTGGGCAATAAATTACAACCTCAACCAAGTCAGAATGCCATATGGGGGCTCTTTATTTAAAAAAAAATAACCATCATCATTGCTTTTTCTTGTGTATATGTTTTGGTTTGGTTTGCCTTGTTTTCATTTTATTTTGAGGTTAAGGGTAGCTCCTTTTATTTATTTATTTATTTATTTTTGGTTAATTTGGTTGTCTGCTAATTTTTTTTTGCTTTTTTTACCCTCTTTCCTTCCTTTTTCTTTTCCTTTTCTCTGTGCCCCTGCTCTTTCTAGTAACCGACTCCACCTCACCTTCCACTGACCCTACGATCTTCATCTTTTCTACTTGTTTCTAACTTCTGACATCGCCACTCCCGCTCACAGCTGAGCTACAAACCCAGACCCAGCGTATCCCGTTCACTGTCTCACCATCTTCCTTACTCCTATCTCTGCCCTCAGTCTCCCTAGTTCTAACAGCTTAGTCCTAACCCCTGTGTTACTATGTAAAAACCCAGGCCCCAATAGGTACAGTGAAGCTGGATATATAGCTAAAGATATGTAAAGATGGCACTGCATTTTGACTTGGAGAAGGTATGAGAGCTGAGTGAGATACTTCTTTTCCACAGTCATAGGAGACCATTCATCTAATCACTTAGTATTTCATCTACTGAGAAATCAGAGACCAACCCATCAGGAAGGTGTCGGGCATCTAAAAGCCCATACGTCAAAGGAGTAAATGCCAACACAGAAATAGCAGAAATATGAGAGAGCAGGGAAATATAATCCCCCACAGGAAACAACAATAATACAACAGGAAGCAGAAGAAACCTCATGTACTAAGCTCAAAGGATTGTGGATAAAAATGTTCAGTGAGGGCTGGGGATATAGCCTAGTGGCAAGAGTGCCTGCCTCAGATACACGAGGCCCTAGGTTCGATTCCCCAGCACCACATATACAGAAAACGGCCAGAGGGGCTGGGGATATAGCCTAGTGGCAAGAGTGCCTGCCTCGGATACACGAGGCCCTAGGTTCGATTCCCCAGCACCACATACACAGAAAACGGCCAGAAGCGGTGCTGTGGCTCAAGTGGCAGAGTGCTAGCCTTGAGCGGGAAGAAGCCAGGGACAGTGCTCAGGCCCTGAGTCCAAGGCCCAGGACTGGCCAAAAAAAAAAAGAAAACGGCCAGAAGTGGCGCTGTGGCTCAAGTGGCAGAGTGCTAGCCTTGAGCGGGAAGAAGCCAGGGACAGTGCTCAGGCCCTGAGTCCAAGGCCCAGGACTGGCCAAAAAAAAAAAAAAAAAAAATGTTCAGTGAAATAAGAGAGGATCTCTGCAATCAATTTCATGAATCCAATGAGTATACTGAAAAAGAAATAAAGGAATTCAATGAGAACAGAGATTTTAAAAAGTAACTACATGGAACTTAAGTGAATGTAAGTAAAGGAGTAAGTCTCCCAACAAAGAAAAGTCCAGGTCCTGAGAGTTTCACTGCTAACTTCTAGAAGATCTTTAGAGAAAAACTAACATCAATACTCCTCAAACGTTTCCATGAAACAAAAAGAGAGTTAATGCTACCAAATCCATTTTATGAAGCCAGCCTTATGCTCATTTCAAACTGGACAGAGACTCAACAAAAAAGAAAACTATAGACCAATCTCTTTGATGAATGTAGACACAAAACACAAATACTTGCTAACCAAATTCAACAATTACTCAAAAAAAGCGTGCACCACAATCAAGTTGGTTTTATTCCATGGATACAACACTGGTTCAATATATGTACGTCAATAAACATAATATAGCACATTAACAGAATCAAGAATCACATGATCATCTCAATCAACACAGAAATGAGAAGCTAGAAATAGAAGCAACACAGCTCAAGAGTATAAAGGTTATTCATAAAAGCCTACAGCCAACATCACACTATGATAAAAAAACTAACACCATTTCCTCTAATATCAGGAACAAGACAAGGATGTCTACTCTATTCCTATTCCGTACAGTGCTGGAATAATACTGGAATTCCTAGCCAGAGCAATAAAACTAGACATAAAAGGGATGCAAATAGAGAAAAAGAAGTCAAACAATCTCTATTTGCAGATTGCCCCGGCCTGCGGGATTTCGTCAACAGGAGCCCGAGGGGGAATTGACCTGAATGAGAGACAAACCAGACACAAGGAGGGAGACCAAGACAGGATTCTGATCAAGGTCTCAAACTTTATTTTCGCAGGGCAGCTTATATAGTAATCAGCAAAGGGTAACTCACACAGACAGGGTCATTAGGTTGCTAGGTTACAGAACCATGGGATGGTCCTTCTCAGGACAGGGACTGAGTAAAGTTTACAAGGTTGTTAATTAAAACTAGACAAGATGTTAGGTTTAACAGGCAAGGTTGTAAAAGCATCAAACATTCTTATCAGCTAAGACTTATAGTGTCTTCTTGTTAGAGCATGACAAACAGTGCCAGATTTTCTTATCAGTTAAGTTTTATAGTTTCTTTATGTTACATCCTTACAGCCAGCACCAGACATCCTTATCAGTTAAGTTTTGTAGTTTCTTTATGTTACAGCCTGACAGCCATTTTGGCTCCCGGCATCTCCTCCCTTTTTATTATAATTAAAAAGCCAATTATTACTTTGGTGGGGGTGGAAGGCCCAGAACATAGCCAGCGCTTTAGAAGACTGTTTTTGTACAGTTATATCGGGAATGGGGGCATTAACCCATGGAAGGAAGTAGGGACCCATCCCCCTAAAGTGTTTTAATGATCCTTTTTTGAGGGGAGAGGATTTTAAACGGATCCAACCTCTATGCAGATGGGTATGCTTCCACGAGCCCGAACGGCAATTGTTTATAGCCCTCGCCGGCAGATACCGCTAGGTTCTACCCTCCCATAGGTGCCCATGGCATATGTGTCTAGCCGGTCCGGGTTCCGGCCGCCTTGGAGGCACAAGGCTCTCTGTCCTGGCCACACAGGTAGCAGGACACAGTGACCGAACCGCTGTTGTCCTGCCTTTGGCTGGCCAAATCCAGCCTATGATAGTGAATTTGAAGGGGTTTAGATGCAAGGGAGTCAATTTGCTGTTTTACAAAGCTCATAATTCTATTAAAAATACAGGGGCCGACAGCCACAAAAATTAACATTCCAAGCAGAGGGCCTAGTAAAGGGAGAAGATAGGGAAGGAGTCCGTTCAGTCCGGTCCACAATGGGCTGTCAAACAGTTCTCGCCTCCGTTTGATCAGGTCCTCCTGGAGCCTTTTGACCTTGTCTCTAACGATCCCAGATTTGTTGGCATAAAAGCAGCAGCGTTCCTGTAAAGCTAAGCAAATCCCTCCCTGTTCTGCAGTAAGTAAATCCAGTCCCCTCCTGTTTTGTAGGACTACTTCAGCCAGGGAGTCAATTTGATCTTGAAGATCGTTTATGGTGCTGGATAGTGCCTGAACATCCTCTATTAATTGATTAGACAGTTTTGCATAAGAATGTACAGCTACTCCCAGGCCTGCAGTTCCCGAGCCCAGGGCAGCAGTTACACCTAGTCCTGCCAAAAGGGGTATAAGTTGAACTGCTCTTTTCTTTCTTCCTCCTATCATATCAAAACTAGGAATGGGTAATGGTTCACTACCTGGAACAATGTCTATGTCTGGAAGTAACAAAGCAACCACACACAATCCGGTCCAGTTAGCAGGAAGCATAGAGAAAGCCAAGTTTCCTCCACATACAAATATCCTTCCTTTTGGGGGGCAAAGGGGGCTTGTGGGAGAAGAATAATTAGTTACTTGTAAGCATTTGCCAAATGAGATCAGGCCCACATCTATATCTAGGCTATTATTTTGGAAATCACCATATATGCAAATAGAAAAATTACCAACAGGTTGTATTTTAAAAGGCAGACTCGGACTGCAAGTAAGATTGTTATCTGTAAAATTAATTAAGTTATCAGAGGGAATAGCAAGGGGCATGGGCGTTCCTAAAGATATGCATAACCAGCAATCATTAGCCAATTCGGGGTTGGAAGTATTTAGGATGTTAAGTGTGGCCTTTAGGATATCCGAGGTATGGACATCTAGATTTGTTTCCTTGGGCCTTGGGAGGGCCAAGGGGTGGTAATCAATTTTGGGGTAAATTTGTCTTTCTAGTTCCTCAAGCCTTTTTTGTACTTCAGCTTCTCTAATTATATCTATAGGTCCTCCTCCATCAGAGATATGAATAGGGGCTTTAGTGGGCCAACAGGCATCAGCACCTGGGGTGCCCATGCAGGAGGCTTGAGTGTATTTATTGTTGCCCACTACTTGAGGAAAATTGGACCAATCGCCTCCCTGAACTGCCAGTTTATTTTTTTGTAATATGGCAGTAAAATATCTTTTGCCATCCGTGCCAGTGCATTCCTGTACAGTGGAATAACAAGAGGAATGCATTTGGGTAACATAGCTACAACTCTGGGGACATTTTCCAGGAATACCATTATTGGATGGTATAATTTTTGGTTTATTGATGCATATCCATTCTTGTTTTCTAAAACCTCCTGCATTACTAGGCTCCATCTGAAGGTATGCAGTGCTAGTGCCACAGTCAACAACATTAGTATATCGTTTAGGAATGGTCTTAAATCGTCCTCCCTGACACTCACATGGGGGACCAAAAAGGGCTTTAAGCAATTCTTGTTTGTTTATCGGGGCCCCCAATCCAGCATGAGTTGTGAAGGGCAGGGCCAGCAGGATTGTTGTTATAAAGGTCCACGTCATCATTGTTATTCCTGAAAAAGAAAAAGGTGTTCTCAGGGGATCATGTTTCCCTGGAAGATAGGTTATGATCAACAGGTTTAATCAAACGTTCAGGAAGCCAGCGTGCTGCACCTTCTTTGTTGTCAAATATACAAGCAGACCCTCGACCCCAGATTAATACAGGGTCCGGGCCTTTCCATTGAAAGGTCAGTGGATCTTTCCACATAACAGTAGCATAATTATGAATTGTTTGTGGATGCCAGAGACGATCGGCTGCAGATTTTCCATTAGCGTCTAAAGTTAAGAAATTAATGACAAACAAGGCATGATGAAGAATATTTTTGGGGGATCCTTTTGTGGGGTAAAATTCCCCCGTTTTTAATTTCTGAAGAGTATTTTTAAGAGTTTGGTGAGCTCGTTCAACAATTCCTTGGCCTTGAGGGTTGTAGGGAATGCCAGTAATATGTTTTATTTGTAATTGGCCACAAAACTGTTGAAAGTTTTTCCCTGTATACCCAGGGCCATTATCAGTCTTAATAAGTTTGGGCTTTCCCATGACTGTTAGACAATTAAGTACATGGGCAATAACGTTTTTAGAGGCCTCTCCAGTGTGGAGGCTGGCAAAAATAAAGCCACTAAAAGTGTCAATAGTGACGTGAAGATATTTAAGATTACCAAAAGAAGGGACGTGGGTAACGTCCATTTGCCAAATTTCATTAGGGACCAATCCTCTGGGGTTGACACCTAAGTGAGGGATTGGTAAAAAGGTGACACAATTGTGACATTGTTTGACAATTTGTCGTGCCTGCTCCCTGGTAATGTTATAGAGGAGGCGCAGGGTTTGGGCATTAAGGTGATGCAGAGAGTGAGCTTCTTTTGCTCGAGCTATAGGGTCACATTCGACCAAAAGGGCAAGTTGAGTTGCTTGATCAGTTACTTTATTGCCTGCTGTCAAGGGCCCTGGGAGACCAGAGTGAGCACGAATATGTCCTATATAAAAGGGACAATGTCTAATTAAAATATGTTGTTGGATTAAGGAAAACAATGGAGTGGCATTTGTAGTTGGTTTAATATAGGATACTGTTTCAAGTAAGGGGATGGAGTGGGCAATATAAGAGCTATCTGTATACAAATTAAAAGGAGTATTAGGTAACTGAATAAACACTTGTAAAACAGCAAAAAGCTCAACCATTTGTGCAGAGCGATAAGGGGATTGTAGGGAAGTGGTTTGGTTGTCAATAGTAAAGGCTGCCATTCCATTTGAGGACCCATCAGTAAACACCAGGGAAGCGTGGGAAAGAGGTTGACGAGAAGTTTGAGTGGGGAAAACAAGGGATTGGTATTTTAAAAATTGGAGGAGTTTATCAGCAGGGTAATGATTATCAAAGATTCCTTGAAAAGAAATGCAAGACACCGTCCAAGTGTCATCATTTTGCATTAGCCACTGAATCTGAGTGGGGGAATATGGCAATATTATTTTATCAGGGTCTCTGCCAAACATTTTTCTGCTATGTTCTCTTCCAACTTTAATTAGTTCTGCCACCCAGGTGGCATAAGGGGTGAGAACTTTAAGCGGGGAGGCAGGTAAATGTACCCAAAAGAGGGGTCCCTCTTGCCAGAAGACTCCAGTAGGTGTAAAGCTGGTGGCACAAATAATAAATTGGAGGGGTTTATTGTAAGAAATAAAAGTTACTTGTTGATTTGTGATGGCAGTTTCCACTATCTTTAAGGCCTCTTGGGCGGGGGCAGTTAGTGACCGACTAGAGGTTGGATTTGGGTCCCCTTTAAGGATGTCAAGTAAAGGCTTAAGTTCACCAGTGGTTAGTTTAAGGTACAGCCGAAGCCAATTAATGTCTCCTAAAAGTTTTTGAAAATCATGCAAGGTACACAAATGAGAAGTCTTAATCTGTAATTTTTGACTAGTAAAATAACAATGACCTAAATAAGACCAACAAATACTTGCCAGAGTTCTGCTGTAACACTTAGAAAACAGCAGACTGAATGAGATCCATGTGCCATTAAATCAAATCAAATTATTTAACCTTACCTTACCAGCAGGTGGAAGAGAACACAAATGAATAACAATCAAGAGGGCAAAGGATCAGGACAATGTAAAAGTCTCAGCTTCAGTGCATCCCAAGTGGCTTATGTCTTACATCCGGAATCAGTAGGCCAGCAGGAGGGATGGGTTGGATCTGGGCAAGGCTGTAGTGGCATCTCTCTGAGTCCCCTGAATAGATTGTCACACCTTCTTCTGAGTTTCCTGCAAATTTCTACACAGACTGGTTAAAGACATTTGAAACCTTCCAGTATTCCTTGGTTGTTTACCCTGAGTACTCTGGCTTTTGTTGGCTGGTGCCCTACTGGTTTAAGCAGGGTGACAACTTTAAAAGATTTTAGAAGGCTTGGGCCTTTAACCATCTTCTTAGTCACAAAATCCACAAAGACCAAACGCCAACAAAGTCTTCTCTCTGCAGCAGCCACGGCAGTTTCTGAGACATGGGGGGGGCGAGGGGAAGATACCAATGCTTCCCCAATGCAACCCTGTGGCCACCAAACACAACTCTGATGCTTTTAACCTTGGAGTAAATCTTGGTGGCAACTCTGTCATGATAGGCCTGCTATAAATCCAACTCTAATCTTGGGAAGGGGTAGGGCAGAGCTGGGCCTGTCAAAATCTTTACAGGACTCCTAGATTTCCTGAGCAGTTTTCCATGAAAGAGAGAGAGAGTAAGGAATCAGTGAAACCAGGCAGTTTGGGAGCAGACTGTGGAGGCAGCTTCCTGTAGCCACGGACTGCCACAGTCCACACAGCTAGCACATGTGCATCTAGCACATATGTCGACCTGAATCCTATAAAGCAAAATATTAATCCTGGGTCAGGAAAATATAGGTTAGCAGCCACATTTGTATACTTGTTTTAAAATGACTCTTGTCCCTTGATCTTAAAGAGTTTATGAGAGCACAGAAAAAGAAAAAAAAATGGAGAAGCAAAATCTTAATCTATACCAAAGAATTGTCAGGATTAGATGTACACTTGACTTTTAACATAGATAGAAATAAAGAATAAAACACTGGTTTTACATCATTGTACTTATATCACGTGCTGTATATTAGAACTTTTTGGAGTTTTTCTTAGATACACTTGCTTGCACCCAAACATGGGTTTAAAACCTGTTTTTTTTTTTTTTTGTTGTTGTTGTTTTACTTTTACCAACAGACAGACAGACAGACAGACAAACAGACATACAGAGAGTTGTGCACAAGCTTTGGGGCGCGCTTAGAATTGTTTTTTAATTGGCCATGTAAATTTTCTGGAATTCCAGTAGCAAAATGATATTATTTTGCCCATATTTTAGAACCACGTGGTTAGAAAACAAAAAACTTTTTCAGCAAACAAAAATTTTCACAGATTATCTGAGAAGCCACATTTTGAGAAAGCAGTTTAGCTCCAATGAGGAGCTGAAATGGGACACTATGACCAGAGAAGGTCCAGGAGATGGGAGACAGGGCATGAACAGAAAGAACACAGACATGTGGCAAGGCATAATGGCAAAGGAGCTGGTCAGAGCCTTAGCAGGCTCACAGCAAGACAGCTTCACCTCCCAGTATTTGAATTGCAAGGCACCTTTGAATTGCAAGGCCACAGTTCCAGAGTTCAGGGTGGGCTTCCACCTCCAACCAATTCTATTGTCCACCATGTGCTGAATGCTAGAGAAAACTTAGGATTTAGCCAAACAAGCAGAATTTAATGCAATCTCCAAACTTAACAAACATCAATAACAAGAATAAAAAACCTTTCTTTGTGTCTTTCAAAACAGATGCTAAACAAACATTGGTACCTTTGGAAGCTAGCACCAGCCCATCACATATCACAAGCAGGCAGGCAGGCAGAGTTTAGAGAGAGGCAGAAAAAGAGAGAGACAGAGAGAACTTCGTCTGCCCAAGCACTCATAGAAGTTAAATAAAATATTCCAAATTTGTAAGGCTGGGCTCAAACTTGAGCAGCTTTTAGATTGTGCTCCTCCCATTGTAGAGCACTCGGTCAGGAGAAGTTACCTCAGTGGTGTTAGCACTTCCCTAGCCTCAGTAAGACGTCCGATAAAATCACTATACGGCTCATGGGGCCCTTGTCGAATCTTGGCGAGGGAGGTGATAGCAGATCCCTGAGAGGGAAGGCTTTTCCAGGCTTTAAGGGCTGCATGCTGAATTTGAACAAGCAGACCCGGAGGAAATTTAGCCTGCTTTTCATTAGTATTAAATGGTTTATCGCCTAACAATTTTTCTATGGTCCAGGATTTAGAATGGCCACCAGCAGACATATTGCGTCGGGCTATGTCCTGACATCTATCAGCATAATCAGCCTTCCATAGGAGGAAATCGCCCCGTGTTAGGGTGGCTTTGGTCAGCATGGCCCAGTCATTAACTGTAAGCCATTCATCACTTAGCGATTCTAGAAGGGAGATGGTAAAAGGAGCAGTAGGGCCATATAAAGAAACTGCATTTTTTAGTTCCTTAACATGTCTGAATTTGAGGCGGCGGTATTTTTGAGCTCTGATGATCAAAGCCTCGCTGTCCTGTTCCTCCTCTGAACTTTCTGGCTCTCCTGTCTCTGACACCTCTTTTTCACCCTCTTCTTCACCCTCTGCCTCAGCCTCCTCTTCCTCCCCCTCTTCAGGTTCCTGAGTTGGAGTCTCACTGGGGGTATTCTTTGTTGATTTAGTCACAGGGAAGGCGTGAAGAGTTTGTTTAGATTTTGGCTTCGTTTTGCTTAAAGAGGTGGGAGGAGATGTTAACTCTAAGTCAAGATCTCGCAACTGTTTAAGTAGCTGAGACCTTTCCTTTTTGGCTTGAAGAAGGGCTTTTTAGGACTGAGCCTCCCAGGAGAGTTTAGCTGTTGCTTGCCTGGTTATTTCCTCAAGATCGGGGGAATCGGCAAGAGTGGGAGCACAAAAGGAAGGTGCTGTATTATAAGGAGGTGGCCGTGCGCTGGAAGTGGCCAAGGGGGGCCAGTCAGGATTATGGTATTTGGCTATCTCCTCCCCTAAAGTGGCCCTATCTCCCGGTGGAGGCATATCATCATTAGAGCCACCAGATTCTAAACCAGAGAGGGCCGGGTAAATGGACTTTGGGCCCCTAGGCTGGGAATCACTGCTGACTTCAGGCATGGGAATGGAAACAGAAGGACAAGGAGACATAACAGAGGGAGGGCGGGGCATTTTAGCAGGCTCCTCGTGGAGAGAAGCCTGGCTCCCTTTGAACTTTTCTTCTTTTTTTTTTTTTTTTTTTTTTTTTTTGGAAAGTTTCACTATCTTCAACTACCTTGGAAACATCCGCCTGATAATGGCGGACTTGTAGAACCTCATGTATAAGATTCCAATAGGAGAAGGCCTGCACAGGTACCTTCTTGGGACCAAAAGTCTGATAATAGTCTTTAAGGCAATCTCCAACACGACATCATCTTTTTTCATCTATCGTCCCTTCTTGTGGGAACCATGTACAAACATCTTCCAAAAATATAAAGAATTCTACTAAGTCCTTTTTCTTAACCCGTACTCCTCGTGCCTTGATAGAGGCCTTTAGCCCCCGGAGAAACAGCTCATGCTTGCTGAGTGTTTGTCCCATAATTGCGTCGCCTCTCTTACCTCACGGATCTGTATCGCAGATGGGCGTTTCTGCGGTGATCTCAGTGCGGATCTTCACTCACCGGCTGGGTGGCGATCCAATGAATGGTGCAGCTGCTCTATGAGGTCGACGTTCAGACCAAACTCCGTTCCTCGAGCCCCACGTTGGGCGCCACTCTGCCCCGGCCTGCGGGATTTCGTCAACAGGAGCCCGAGGGGGAATTGACCTGAATGAGAGACAAACCAGACACAAGGAGGGAGACCAAGACAGGATTCTGATCAAGGTCTCAAACTTTATTTTCGCAGGGCAGCTTATATAGTAATCAGCAAAGGGTAACTCACACAGACAGGGTCATTAGGTTGCTAGGTTACAGAACCATGGGATGGTCCTTCTCAGGACAGGGACTGAGTAAAGTTTACAAGGTTGTTAATTAAAACTAGACAAGATGTTAGGTTTAACAGGCAAGGTTGTAAAAGCATCAAACATTCTTATCAGCTAAGACTTATAGTGTCTTCTTGTTAGAGCATGACAAACAGTGCCAGATTTTCTTATCAGTTAAGTTTTATAGTTTCTTTATGTTACATCCTTACAGCCAGCACCAGACATCCTTATCAGTTAAGTTTTGTAGTTTCTTTATGTTACAGCCTGACAGCCATTTTGGCTCCCGGCAGCAGATGATATAATCCTATATGTAAAGGACCCTAGGGACTCCACTTCAAACTCCTACAGCTGATAAATACTTTTCGTAAAGTAATAGGATAGGAAATCAACCCACAAAAATCAGCTTTTCTGTATACCAACAATCAGCAGATGGAGAGGGAAATTGAAAACTACGTTTTCAGTAGCTTCAAAAGAAATACCTAGGAATAAACCTAATCAAAGAAGTAAAGGACCTCTACAACAAAAACCATTAAGACTTTGAAAAAAGAAATTGAAGGAGCTACAAGGAGATGGAAATATTTCCCATATTCATGGACTGGTAGAATCAATATCATGATAATGGCCATATTGCACTAAAGCCATCTACACATTCAGTACAAACCCCATCAAAATTCCAATGGCATTTTTCACAGTGATAGAGAAAATCCAAAAATTTCTATGGAACCACACAAGGGCCTGAATAGTCAAAGCAATCCGGATTTTTTTTTTTTAAAAGGTAATGCTAGAGGTATCACAATTACAGACTTCAAGTTTTACTACAGAGCCATAGACTTTCACACACATACACACACACACACACACACACACACACACACACATGAGAAAAGACAGCCTGTTCTCTTTAACAAATGATATTGGGAAAACTGGACATCCATATGCAGATGACTGAGATTGGATCTCTCCCTGTCACATTGTGTTAATATTAATTCAAAATGGATCAGAGATCTCAAAGGCCTGAAACCTTGAAACTGCTAGAGGAAGAAGTAGGAGAAAAATTAGAACTCATGGGCACAGGCAGGAACTTCCTAAGTTAAATTCCAGGGACACAGCAAATAAGAGAATTGACAAATTAGATTGCATCTAATTAAAATTTCCTGCACAATGAAGGACACAGGTACTAAGCTAAAAATACAGTCTATACACTAGATATTTTCCAGCTATGTGTCTGATAAGGTGCATCTTCTTAAAGATAATTAAAACAATTTATACTACTGAGCTACAATAACAAAAAACAACATACTAAGCAAAAACAGACACATAGTCCAATGATATAGAATAGAAGGTCTAGAAATAAACCAATACAACTATAGCCATGATGGAGAAGAGACAGCCTCTTTAACAAATGGTATGGGGGAAAAATGGATATCCATATGTACAAGATTGAAACTGGACCCCTGTCCCTTGCCCTGTACAAAATTAATTTAAAATGGATCAAAGATCTTAATGTAGGCCTGGTGCTGGTGGCTCACACCTATAATCCTAGCTACGCAGGAGGTTGAGATCTGAGGGTAGTAGTTCGAAGCCAGTCCAAGAAGAAAAGCCTCCATGAGACTCTTACCTTCTATCAACCACTCAAAAACTCCGTGGAGCTATGGATCAAAGTGGCAGATTGCTAGCCTTGAGCAAAAGAGATCAGGAACAGCACCCAGGCCCTGAGTTCAAACCCCATAATCACCACCACCAACAAAAGATCTTAGTGTAATATAATTCCAACATTAGATGATTTCTATGTATGGTATCAGATCTAAGTTTGGTTCTGTTGATTTTCCTGCCTCACAATAGTGTGTTATTTTGTTCCTTGCCTTTCGATATGTCTCTGTTGTTGAAATTAGGAAAATTTATACACACTGGCAAAGACTTGAGTAAATAATCATATGATTTAAAATGTGACTCTGTCCCCTGCTAGGTCATTAGTTTGGGAGCTGGAAAGACTTCGACCAGAAGCTTGTTACTGTGTTGACCCTCAACATACTAGTTTTCAAGTTCCTTTAGTAACATATGCCATAGAGTTTGCTTCACTATGTCTGCTCTATTCACATTCTATTCTATTCTATTCTGGTCTTACCTCTATATCTCAGACAGCATTTTTTACTTGCAATGTCCACCAAAATACTTATAGTAGTTTCTTGTTCAGAAGTCAACTGGTGGTAGCGTTGTTAAGAATACAAGAGACCACATTGCTTTGAATTAGTCTCAGGTCACTTTCTTTCTTATTTTCTCTGTCCAAACACATTTTAGGTTCTTTCATTCTTCCAAATAGAGCTGAAATAAAACTATAATTTTCAATAAAAGTCTTCCATCAGAGAAGAATCACAATTACCAATTATCACCCTAAACATACGTTTATCCTTCAAAAGTAAAGAGAACTTATGAACTTTCTTACCTTCAACTCTTGACTGAACTTCCCTCTCAGGATCCCAATGAGAAAAAGTTGCCTTTCTCCAAAATCCAAGGCCCTATAAGCTTTTAGTTCCTCCCTTCAGATAGATTTTTTCCTAGGATAAGCAATATTTATTGGAAACCAAGTTCCAACAATATGTACGAAAGGTAAAGTTTAAACAATTCTTATTGGAGACAAAGTCCAAACCCCATCAAGAGGGATGTCGCTTACCCAAGGATCCTAAGAGTTGATTATATCATAATCCACCAGCAATACATTTGCGATTCTTGGTTTATCCATCATAAAACCAAGTCACACCCATCAATAGCTCAATCCAGTCCCTATTGGGAAGACTTAATCTGTTAGTCTTCATAATCTGTTCAAAACACAGATGCCTGGTGAATTGGGCCTGTATGTGTTTATTTCAGCATCTCCATTGTCTTCTATTGACATTCCCACTCAACCATGAACAGTGGCTTAAACGAGAACACAAAGAGCCCTGAAAGGACACATAGTCATTTACACCACCCGAGAGATGCATTCCGCTCTGAGAATGAAGGAAACATCTTTTTAAAAAAGTAATCAACTTGTAATGATGTGACACACACACACATACACACACACACATACACACACACACACACACCTATCATACAAAATGGAATCCTTCTCATTCTAAATCATCTGCCCTCAACTTTTTCCACTTTTTTTTTATTTTCTGCAATAAACAGGGTACATATTTGCTTTGTGATTTATATGACTAAAAGTTTCTTAGTGCTTATATTTTTATGCTCATTTTATGCTTACTGTTTAATTTCTTAGCTTCATGGGAAACAGGTTGCTTTATGTTGTCGGTAAGCAAAAATAGGACTTGACTGTATATTTATATGTAACTGATCTGGTGTAATTTGGATAGTTTCACATCTTTGAGAATCTTTTTTTTTTTTTTTTTTTTTTTTTGGCCAGTCCTGGGCCTTGAACTCAGGGTCTGAGCACTGTCCCTGGCTTCTTTTTGCTCAAGGCTAGCACTCTGCCACTTGAGCCACAGCACCACTTCTGGCCATTTTCTAAGCATGTGGTGCTGGGGAATCGAACCCAGGGCTTCATGTATACGAGGCAAGCATTCTTGCCACTAGGCCATATTCCCAGCCCCTCTTTGAGAATCTTGCATGAGAATTGGTGAGGAGAAAGTTCTTCTTCTTGGACTCCCAGCATACACCTCCCAGCCCCAATTCCTCTCAGAGATCATAAATATTACAGATGACGAGCTTTGACTGCACACCATTTTGGTAACAGAATCATTTTTTTGGTTTGGGGGGTTAACATCTCTCTACTCTCTTCTGCCTCATGACTTACAACACCTCGTAACTTCTGGAAGTACCTCATGGGGGTTGCAAGTATAGCCCTGGGAATCTAAGTTCAAAGCCTGTGTCTTCCATTTACTGTGCTTAAACATCCTGTGTCTCATTTTCCTCACCTACAAAGATGCTAACTGATCTGATAAATGGTAACCCCTTTGAACAGTTACTTAAAGATAATAAAGCAATAATTAAAAAAATAAGCCATAAAAATGCTAAGTTGGACTGATAAAGAGGGGTGACATTGTCAAAAAGAAATGTACTTTTTACCTGTCACTGTAACCCCTCTGTACATCACCTTTATAATAACAATTTAAAAATGTAATGCCAAGTTGAGTACAGATGGCTCCCACTCATAATTCTAGCTACTCAGGAAGCTGAGATCAGTAAGAATCTAGTCCGAGGCCAACCCAGGCAGAAAAGTTTCCAAGACTCTCTCAACTCCTACCTGTACCAAATGGTGTGTACCTGTACCAAGTGGTGTACACCTGCCATCCCAGGCTATGATGGAGGCCGAGATGGGAGGATTATAGATGCAGGCCGGTCTAGCAGAAAAAGTCAACCTAGATGTGGTAGTTTATGCTTATGGTTCCCAAGATGACAAGAAACCTAAAAGGATAAACAGATTATAACTCAGGCCCAATCTAGACAAGGAGCAAGACCTCATCTCAATCCAGGAAAAAAAGCAGGGCTGAAAGCATAGCTCAAATGATAAGAGCACCAGCCTAGTAAACACCAGGCCCTGAGCTCAACAACCCCCTTATTGCCTGTCCACAAAATGCTAACTTCCTTGTAGCATACTTCTGGGGATGCATGCCTTACCGTGTTGCCTTTGAAATAGGAGTCCATCTATGTTTCAGTATGGTGGGGTAACAAATGACTAGGAACAGTGATTTTCAGTGCTTTTTCTAAAGAAGGCCATGGGTATGGAGTCATGCTGAACATCACACAGTTTCCATTTGCAGAATGGAATGGCGGAGTCCACGACTAGGAAGGAACTCTGGGACTGTGGTAAGCCTTCTGTCCAGGTGCCTGCCACAGCATTCTTCCCCCATTGGCCAAATTCAAGATGAGTTACGACAGCCTATGCCTTTCATCTTGATTACACAAGTCCTGTTCCATGCTCTCACTGATAGAATCCTGAGTCTCTCCCAAGGGTGCTTCTTCCTATCTTTATACTCAAACCGCATGAAAATGAGGCTTTCTGCCACCCACAAGGTAGCCTCTCCAAAGAGATTCCCGAAACCTTGGTAGCTCTCTCCCTACCAGTGGCTCCGTCTCCAGTGAGCACTCGCTGGACACCTGACCTCGGATTCATAGCAGGCTGCCCATTTTGGTCTCTTTTAAATCCTGGCATGCACTACTCACCCAACTACTAATTCCCCAAAGACCTACTGGATTATACTGGATTATGTAAAGGCATCTCTCCCTGATCCTGCCCATGACGAAGCTCCCATGTTTAAACCTCTCATGTAGACTAATATTTCAGAGGAAGAAAACAACTCAATCAATGACAATAATTGTGTGGGGGGGGTGGTGTGTGTGTGTTTGTATTTGCAAGTCCTAGGCGGGGCGCTGTCCCTGAGCCTTGCTTCAAGGCTGGAGCTCTACCACTTGAGCCACAGCATCACTTCTGGGGTTTTCTGAATAGTTTACTGGAGATAAGATTCTCACAGCCTTTCCTACCTGGGCTGACTTTGAGCCATGATTGTCAGATCTCAGTCTCCTGAGTAGCTAGGATTACAGGCGTGAGCCACTAGTGCTGGTCTGAAATATTTCTTAACTGCAGGAGACTAGCCCCAGCCTTTAAACTATTTGAAGGAAAATGCAATGCATGAAAACAGAGCCTTTTAAGCATAACTGACATTAAAGATATGAAGAACAAGGTCTGCCTGAACTTGGCTAGATCATATGGGCAGAATGATCAGAATCACAAATCAAAATGACAGGAAGTCAGGACTCACCCAGTGTCAATTCTCTTCAGAAAACCTGGACAAATTATTTCAGCTCTTTTCTGTGTTCTCACTTCTCTCCAGTAAAAGAGAGCCTATCTCATAAAAAAAGATGCAAAGTTCATATTTAAAAACAGGCATCTATGTAATCAAAGCAATAATCAAAGTTGGGTGTTAACATGAGTGGCCACTGGCATCAGACTCCTAAGGAGCAGCCAAGTCAAACCCTTTGCAAACATTCTCTTATTATAGATGCCTTAGAGCGCAGCTGAGCAACCCTAGACTAGCCATGTTAGGTCCAAATAGCTTTAGAATGATTATTATGTAAAGACATAAAGAAGCATCAAAGGGGGCTGGGAATGTGGCTTAGTGGTAGAGTGCTTGCCTAGCATGCATGAAGTCCTGGGTTTTATTCCTCAGCACCACATGAACAAAAAAAGCCGGAAGTGGTGCTATGGCTCAAGTGGCAGAGTACTAGCCTTGAGCAAAAGGAAGCCAGGGACAGTGCCCAGGCCCTGAGTTCAAGCCCCAGGACTGACAAAGAAAAAAAGGAAGAAGAAAAAGAGGAGGAGGAGGATGTGGAAGAAGAGAAGAAGTAGTAGTACTAAAGCTAAAGTGATAAAGCAAGACCAAGGACATTGGAAGAATTACCATAACCTGGAAGATCCTTACAAATGAAATCTTGGTTCTTGCCTTAAAAGAAAAAACTCCTGACTGAAAGAACAGATAGATGTGTTCAAATACATTTAACCTCTTGAGAGAAGCATCGATGAAGCCTGCACAGGCAACCACATGTCCCCAGCTGGGGCTTGCCATGGGTCCTGTGCATGAACTAAGTAAGTACCTGGTCTTTCAGGCCCCAATTCTAACAGGTCAGCAATACAGTTGACACCTGTAATCTTAGCTGCTCAGGAGATCTGAGGATCATGGTTCAGAGCCAGCCTGGGGAAGAAAGTCCACGAGACTCTTTTTTTTTTTTTTTTTTTTTTTGCCAGTCCTGGGCCTTGGACTCAGGGCCTGAGCACTGTCCCTGGCTTCTTTTTGCTCAAGGCTAGCACTCTGCCACTTGAGCCACAGCGCCACTTCTGGCCATTTTTCTGTATATGTGGTGCTGGGGAATCGAACCCAGGGCCTCATGTACATGAGGCAGGCACTCTTGCCACTAGGCCATATCCCCAGCCCTCCACGAGACTCTTAACACTTAATTTGCTACACAAAAGCCAGAAGTAGAGCTTGTGGTTCAAGTGTCAGAGCACCAGCCCTGACCAAAACCACTAAGAAAAAGCACCCAGGCCCTGAGTTCAAGCTCCAGTATTGGCACAAAAAATAAATTAAAAAATTAACAAGAATACAATTCCCAGACAGGCTGAAACTTATGAAGGTCAGCTTTCATTCTCTTGGCCTAAAAAGTAATCCATATTATTATCTAGACTTCATTGAAACCGAGGTTGTTTTTAGTTCAACTCAGCAAAACCTTTGCATAGATAATATGCACTTGAATCCTGGCAGCTGGGTTTTCAACACAAGGCTCATGAGAAGTAGGAAGTATACCTCTTCATTGGGTGACCACGCAACCATTCAAACTTTTGGCCTAAGTCCCTTTTGCCTTGTCAGATATCAATCACCTGCTTTCTATAATTAGAATCCTGCAATCTCAGAACACGGAAATCATTTTATCTACTCTGGGGGCATTTCATTTCTCCCGACTGTCTCCACTTGATCTGGTAGATCAAGTTTGTGATTCAGGTTCCTCCTTAAGGTAGAGCGGCATGCCGGACATGGGTAGCAGGAACAGGCAGAAGGTATGAACCCCAACAAAAGTATTCGCCACTTGCCACTGCCGTCTGTGACTGGTTTGGGTAGAGAAAGAGTCCCAGTAGCACACTGGCAGCTGAGTTCCTAGGCATGAGACGGAACAAAGTCTTCACACTCAAGGTATGAAAGTATTTCAAGTGGAGCAGGTGAGGAGAATCTTAACATTTGTTATCTAGATGTCATAAAAAAAAACCTTAATGTCTATATGAAAAACTTGAGGGGGTTCAGGAATATGATGGGCACTCTTCTGAAGGGTAGAAAATTTTAGAAGGGCAGCATTCAAACAATCTGATGTTTTATTTTGCGTTTGTTTTGCCTGAGGTCTCATGCGTGCTAGCCAGAGGGCTCTATCTCTGGTTTCTGGTTTCCAGCCCTAACCCAGGCAATGTGGCTTTAAAAGACAAGCAGAAATTCCAAAACTACTCATTTGAAAGAAGCAACAACAACAACAAAGATGAAACAACAACAGCAAAAATATACCATTGATAGATACTCCCAAGTATTTGAAAAGTAATAAGTGGGAATTTTTCAATAAATCTTTTCAGGGTTGCATGGTGCTTCAAAGGTTAGTAAAAGGAAAGAGAACCTGTTTACTGAATGGGATTAAGGAAATAGGAAAGATCAATGTATGTTTAAAAGGCACTGTGGCAATAAATGTCAAAGTTTGCTGAAGTATTTTTTGCCTGCTGTTTGTGTTGAAGGGAAGAGAATAAAGAAGTGTGGGGCGACACTGAACCCGAAGACGCCACAGAACAGGAGCAAGGCAGCATGAGCCGGGTTCAGGTCTGTTCCCTTTCCTATGGCTCATAGCGGATGTGGGGGCATCTTCCCTATGGAACACACAAGCTGATAGCCAGGAATGCAAGCGGGGAGGGGCAATCTTTAGATCCAGGAGTCACGTTACCCAAGGATTGAAAATAATCAGAAGGCATTAAAAAAAAAAGTCCTATGTTCCCATATTTCCCTTTCTGTTTTGCGTTGTGTTACCCTTGTGTGACTTTCTTTGTATTGTTTCCTACAGGATCTCCACCATGAAAACAGCCATGATAAGCCGTAGGTCGCTCTTGGTACTGTTGCTTATCTTAGCCATCTTGATCACTTTTACAGTTTTCCAAAACTCCACAAAGGTATGGATTCCTCTCTATGCCCTGAACAACAACAACAAAAAAGCATACTTTATTACTTGGTGTTTCTCCTATTTTAGTCAAATTCACACTGGAAGGTGATCTAGAGACGGTAGTAGGGTCGTTTGAACAGCATATACAACGCAGGATAGCTGATGATTGCCAAACAATAGTTGGCTACATGGAGACAAGGCTGCGAACCGCTTTACACAGGCATAGCACCTTTCCACTGACATCCCAACATCTGTCTTTTCAAACCTGTAAGGGGATTTCTGGAGAAGAGAGCATTTACGTTTTTTTAAATCTCTGCCTATAAAAACATACTTGATACTTTTTGAAGGAAACACTTCCCTACCCCAATATAAGACAGTTTAGTTACAAAAACATTTACTTGCTGATTTTTGTGCTGGTACTAGGGCTTGAAAACTTCTGCTCTCACTTGGCTTTTTCACTCAAGGCTGGCACTCTACCACCTCCACTTTCAGCCTTTGTTCTCCTATCAATCATGGGGCTTGAACTCTGGATCTGGACTCTGTCCCCGAGCTCTTCAGCTCAAGGATCGTGCACTACCACTTTGAGCCACAGCGCCACTTCTGGTTTTCTGGTAGTTGATTGGAGATAAGAGTCTCACCAACTTTCTTGCTGGGTCTGGCTTTGAACTGCGATCCTTGGATCTCAGCCTCCTGAGCAGCTAGGATTACAGGTGTGAGCCACCAGTGTTCAGTTTCTATTAACACTTTTAAACGTTCCTTTTGACAATTTTGTTTAGTTTCCTTTGGCAGTACCAGGGTTCAAACTCAAGGCTTCAGTCTTGGATCTCTACCACTTGAGATATGCCTCCAGTCCTCTTTTGCTCTGATTATTTTTTAAATAACGCCTGGCTTTTTGCTTGGGCCAGTCTACACCACGATCCTTGGATTTATGCTTCCTGTCATGTAGCTGGGTTGACTGGGGAGCATCACCACACCCAGCTTTTTCTGTTGAGACCCTTTCATGAACACTGTGAATTAACACCCAGATCATTTACTTTATTCCTCTGTTCTGTTTTGTTTTTATTACCCAGATCATTTACTTTATTCCTCTGTTCTGTTTTGTTTTTATTCAGTCTGTTTGGGGGCCAATATCAAGCTGTGTTTGTTACCATGGTTATACAGTATGACTTGAAGTCAGGGATTTTTGCTCCTTTTGCTGAGAATTGCTTTGACTATTCAGGATCTTTTGTGCTTCAAAAACAAATGTTAGGATTGACTTTTCTGTTTCTCTAGAGAACAGCACTGGGATTTACTGGGGATTGCATTGAATCTGTAAACTGCTTTTGGTAGTATAACCATTTTCATGGTGTTAGCTCTGCCAAGCCATGTACATAAGCATCTTTCCATCTCCTAGGGTCTGCAGGTTCTTTCTCTAGTGTTTGCTGCATTTATTGTGGAAGCCTTCACAGTACATCTCTTTTATATTGTATGTATGCTATATGTACAGTAAGTACTGTCTTATGTAGCTGTATTTGTTTTCTAACCTACACACTGAAGATATTATTAAAGCATTATAATTTTGGCTGGATTCTTATTGTTACCAGTGTGTTTTATACTTCCATTTGTCTTTGTGTTATTAATAGCTTTTTTTTTCTTTCAGCTTCAGGAACTTCCTTTACCATTTAGTGTAAGGCAGGTCTAGAGGTGATGAGCAGCTCAGCTTTTGTTTATGATGAATCATTTTTCACTAAATTCTAGTTTTAAGATTAAAAAAAGCTGACACCGGTGGCTCACGCCTGTAATCCTAGCTACTCAGGAGGCTGATATCTGAGGATCGCAGTTCAAAGCCAACCCAGGCAGGAAAGTCTGTGAGACTCTTGCCTCCAATTAACCACCAGAAAACTGGAAGTGTTGCTGTGGCTTAAAGTGGTAGAGGGCTAGCCTTGAGCAAAAGAGTTCAGGGGAAGCACTCAGACCCTGAATTCAAGCTCTGTAATGGGCAAAAAAAGATTAAGCAACACTGAGCATTCATTCTCTCCATGGACTCTTCACAGTTTCCCTGTGATGAAGATTTTATAATCCTCATTTTCAAAGTTCCCCCAAAGGCCTCTGGGGTTGACTAGGTCTTCCATAACAGACTAGCCAATGAAAATTCAAGTCACCATTTCTAAAGAAAAACCACCTGGCATGGAAAACATATAGGACCACAAAATGTCAGTGTTGCTTAATTTCTGATGCCTCTCATTAGTTCATATAGAAGTTGGCTAACTTACAAAAAAAATAGCATACGATGAGGAACATTTTCTATGTGTCTTGTCATTTCAGATATGGACTTGGTTCAAGTTTCCCATCTCCTTGCAACCCTGGAACTTCATCAAAGGGTCCTCATGTCCCAATGCCACTCTGAACCCCACAGTTCCACCAGCTAAGACAGAGTCAAGAGTCAGGGAGATCATAGAGAAACTAGATCACATGATCCCACCCAGACCCTTCACCCACATCAGCACCACCACCAGCGCTCGACACAGCCGAGTCATCATCCTCAACCCTAAAGACGCGTACTGCAAGGGGGACCAGCTGGACGTCCTGCTGGAGATGAGGGACTTCTTGGGACACAGGAAGGAATATGGTGGGGACTTCCTGAGGGCCAGGATGTCCTCCCCAGGCTTGAAGGCAGCTGCGTCGGGAAAGGTGACGGACTTGGACAATGGCACCTACCTTGTGAGCTTCACTCTGTTCTGGGAAGGCCAGGTCTCTCTGTCCGTCGTGCTCATGCACCCCAGCGAAGGGGTGTCCGCTCTCTGGAGGGCGAGGAACCAAGGCTACGACAGGGTGATCTTCTCTGGGCAGTTTCTCAGTGGCACTTCCAAGGTGTATAGCGATTGTGGCCTGGCTTTCAACTCGAGTGCTGAGCTGTGCCAGTACCTGGATGCTCAAGACCAAGAAGCCTTCTACTGTGTGAAACCGCCGCGCGTGCCCTGCGCTGCCCTCACCCACATGCACTCCAAGAACAGGGCCGTGTCCTATCTCAGCAAACAAGAATGGCACCTCTTTGGAAGGTAAACAGATGATTATCCCTGGATGTTACGGTGAATGTCATGGTGATTCGGCCTGTATGTCAGAGATACATTCTCCCTGTGTCACAACTTTGGGATTGTTTAGAGGAGCTGTTTAGGAAAGGAACTATGAATTCATTTGGGGTTGGTCACCAAACTTTGGGGATCAGTAATCCTTATCAACGAACTAAAAAGTGGAGGCAAAGCAAAAGCTAAGAAGAGTGACAAACCTATGTGTGTGCTCTACTATATTATTACTCAGTCTCGATACACTGGCTTGCACACTTCCTGAGAACCTATCTCCTATGGCCTATTAGGCAGAGAAATAGAAATTCACTAAATGGCCTGATATAATAGCCAAGAAAATCCATTTATCATTAACAAATATCAATATTATTACTGATAACTGCACACTCTAGCTTCCTGAGTGTGTCTTGATTTGAGCACCTGCAGAATAACAGCAATGTTTTTTAAAAGGTTTATTGTTAAGATGCTGTAAAGAGGGGTTATGGTTACATAAGTCAGACAAAAGCGTACAGTTCTTTTTTGGACAATGTCACCCCTTCCCTCGCTCTTTCCCATTTTTCCCTCCCATCCCCACCCACAAATTGTCTAGTTCATTTTCAACGTCATGTCTAGTGAGTCCCACTGCTGCATTTGTTCATCCTTTGTCCCTCCACTATGAACAAATGAAAAGAAACCAAAGACAGTGAAAAAGAAAACTTTCTTGTTTCCATTTCCTGGAGTTCATTTTCATAAATATTATTTTATTTGATTGAATGCCCCCAAGAGTATTCTCCTTTGGTCTCACTGTGTGTGAAATGTCTTTCTCTTTAAGGTCAAATATGGGTGTGGAGATGTTAGAAAAATTCAAACCAATTAGTGTTTCCAAATGCAAAGGTGAGTACTCCTGCTTTGTTTGCTAGAACACTTGAAGGCTTTCCTTTTCCTTCTGTCTTCTTTATCCTCTCAGCAGTCTGTTCAACTACTTACCTAAGGTACCAGGTCACAATGAGAGGGAATGGTTGGAAGAACAAGGATATCACAAACCTGCCTGTAACTACATCTAAAATCACCAAACTCTTCGTGATCTGACACAATAACCAGCCAATGTTAAAATGCCCCAAAGTCAAGAACTCTACCTACTTCTGTGTTTTATAGATTTTTTTTTTCTAGAGCTGAGGACCGAACTCGGGGCCTTGTGCTCGCCAGGCAGGCGCTCTTCCACTGAGCTAAATCCCTAGCCTCTACCTACTTCTTCACCTCCCTCCCACATCTCTTGTTGGCAATAACCCCAATCTTCATGTTTCTAGTCTACCAGCTTGGCATCTTCTCTCCTCCTAAGTCCTTTGTCACCTTTCCAGACATCCTCACAGAATAAAACTTCCACATGTGTATCTACTAACTTCTAGAAGACTGCCATCTGAAAGGATTCCAGGCAATAACTTTTATGTTTCTCTAAAGTCAGCATTAACTTATAGATAATTATTAAAAATAACTTTGTCTACCACACCGAAGTAAAAACACTGCATCTGACAGTAGAATGGGATTTCTCACCCAAGATACATGGGCAAACTCATATCTACTGCTCCAAGCCTGCCACCTCAGAGCCTTCATAAACCAGTGACCGACGAGGAATGCCTGGCCCCTGTTGGACCTCCAGGGCTCTTTCCAATCTACTGACAAATCTTTTCCTCGTGATCATTTTCCAAGCCAAGCTAATCATTAATAGTTCTTAAAAATATATCATTTATAGTTCTATGGTGGCAAAGAAGACACTGCAGGGGTGTGGACAGATGTAGAGGCAAAATGAATTAAATTAGTAGGTTCAATGAGCTTCCGTACCATGTAAGAATCGGTAATATGGCTTCCATAGCAAGGGTGACATATACCTTGCAGCAGCAGGTCATTTTTCTTTTCTTGGAGAAAACATGTTATCATGTCATTAAGGGACATCAGAGAGGAAACTCTCATCAGAAAAAAAAAATGACTGAAATGCAAAGGTGAGGCTGTATTCGTAAGCCTTATCTCCTACCAACCCCAGCTACCCCTTTAGGGGAGATTGATAGCTTTTCATGCATATTGTTAGATCCTTAGCTTGTTCATTCTTTGGCAGAAGAAATAGTTCCGGTAAAAGAGAAATGCAAGCTTGGAGTCAGATGGACAATCCCCAGTGGGCACGTCTGGAGAGACACATGGAATCCGGTCTCCTGTTATTTGGCTCCAATCGAAATGAAAGACTGTCTCAGAGGAAAATCCATATACCTAATAGGAGATTCCACAATTCGCCAATGGATGGAGTACTTCAAGTCCAGTATCAACAGTATGGCTCCGTATAAGCTATTATTCATATCCCCTTCCTAAACTGTTTTTCTACCTCAAAGTAATATGGAGAATGTCTCTTCTTTATCATATTTCTTAATCACCAAAACAAAATTGTTATCTTTCTTTTAAAAGAATACATTTACCTGTCCGGAAGGGAGATAGTGTAGATAGCTACCTAGCTAGTTGTAAGTAATACTTACTACCTTTTTTCTCTGGAGAATTTACTTTCGTCTTTATATAGCATGTTCAGAAAATGACAGACGGAGACAACGATTATTTAGCATACTAAGTTGTCACCCCTTAACACCTGGCACATTTAGAATGTTCTAGATGCAGATACACTGAGTTCAAAGACGACTTCCCATTGTATCTGGATGACCTTGGGAAAAGTTACATTACTATTTTCTCCAGTGTCCTAGTGTGTCAACTGAAGATGAAATCACTATCTACCTGGTAAACTGAAGTAATCCTTATGATGCCTTTATAATACCATCTGTCATGGAGTAGGTTCTCACTGTTGTAAGCTATCGGCCCTCTGATCATTACTGATGCAGAAGTAAGGTAATCATTTGTGTGTCAAGTAGGCATACAGTTTAAAACCATGGGGCAGAGAGTCAATAGACATAGACTGTGCCACTTAGAAACCTTGGGCTTGTTACTTACTTTCTCTTCCTTGATTTTATCATCTATCAAAAGAATAATAATATTAATAATATGACCTGCTCTTTCTTTTGACAATGAAAGGAGGAAATAAACGGAAAGGATCTCACATATCATGAGGTACTACCTATCAAGGACTAAAATGGATTAACGTCAAGAATTGAGACTAGAATTCAGGTGTGAAAACCCTAGGTTCCTTGCTTTATGTACTGAAGGAAGCATGTACCAGCAGTAGCTCAGAATCCACCAATATATCTTAGACATTCCACTTAGAAAACCATTGCTCTCCACCCATCTAAGTGCCTGGGCCCTGGCTCTCTCAACGGGGACAAAGCAATGGTAAGAGTCATAGGTCTCTGTCTTGGCGTTCTTGATATGAGACTACTCTTATAAGCTCCAATGCAAAATAAAAGCATGGTCTTTTTAAAAAGAGGAAAATTAGTAGGGTCTTGGATCCAAGTTACAAAAAGATTCTGATTTTTTTTCTCTTTTTTTGTCAGTCATGGGACTTGAACTCAGGGTCTGGGTTCTGTCCTTGAGCTTTTTCACTCAAGACTAGCACTCTACTACTTGAGTCACAGCACCACTTCTGGTTTTCTGGTGGTTAATTGGAGAGCCTCACAGACTTTCCTTCCCAGGCTGAAATTTGAACCCTGATCCTCAGACCTCAGACTCCTGAGTAGCTAGGATTATAGGTATGAGTCACAGGCACCCAGCCAAAAAGATTCCTCATAGAGGAAGAGTTTTAAGTTATGGCCTCTAAGAAATGATGAACTCTTGATCATCTGAGATCCCCCAGCTAAAAAATTAAAGATGTCATCATGATAACATTTAGCATTACATTCTACAATGGCATCTTAGGTCATACAAACACTGAATCACTAAGTTTCCTATATTCTTCAGCTCATCTGGTACATTGTAGTCAGAAGATATCCTTTCAACATTTTGTTAAGAGCAAGAAAAGAAGGAAGGAAGGAAGAGAGGAAGGAAGGAAGGAAGGAAGGAAGGAAGGAAGGAAGGAAGGAAGGAAGGAAGGAAGGAAGGGGAATGGGAAAGAGAAAGGAAAGGGAAAGGAGAAAAGGAAAGGGAAGGAAATAACCAATGCTTCAGGGACAGAGGCATGGCACAGTTGGTAGAATACCAGCCAATGAGCAAAGTTTCAGGTACCAAATTCGAGTCCCAGTCCCAGAACACACCCAAAAAAATGCTAATTTATATGTGCAAAGTATGCTTTGGGAAACTGAAGTCAGCTGGAAGCTGATCAGGCAAACAGCTCTGCCACTGTCCTCCAAACATGCTTTGCTCTGCAAACTCAATGTCTCGAGACTTCAGACAGCCCTTCACATCTATGATGGTACATGTACAAAGCATAGACAATTATTGACTAGTCTTCTTTCCCATAATGTCTAGCTGTGAAACAGCCAGTCTGTATATTTTGGTAAAGATCGAATTAGTTTGATAAAAATGTAAATAATTCATCTTGGTCTTTACATGTTGTGCTTATTTTCAAAAGTGTCAAGATAAGGTAGAAATTTTTCACTAACTGTATAATCCTGGACAATTTTACTTCCTCATTTGGTTAACTTCCATATACCATCACAATTTTATATACATATATATGTGTATGTATATATGTGTGTATATATACACAGATATCTCTATGTACATAGAGATATGTATATATACATGTATATATACATGTGCATATATATGGCTTCCATTAAAGAGAATGACAGCATCACTCCAAACAAATGCTTCATAAACTGAAAAGGATTTCATGATCACTCTTACCATTATTTTTGAAGATGATGTATTCAGTTAATATTCCATGTATGAAAATAAATAGAAGTATAAAATATAATCTCAGATTTAATGAAATCTACAGTTGGGGAAATTGGTTTAGTCAGTCTATCCATGTTAATGACATCAATTAGAAGTTTAATTTCAAGTAAGTTCAACAGTTAATGAGTTATACAAAAGCAATCATTACAAAACTCAGCACATCATCCTCCAATGGTGTTCATCTCAATGACTAACCATCCCCCGTATTTTTCTGTATGGTTCTACAAGAGGTTAAGCATGATCTCCTACATTCATGTAGCAGGCTTAATTCTTTAAGTATTCATCAAAAGAACATACCCCCTGATAATAAATCAGATACGATTACCTTATTTAACTTCAAACGTCAAGCCGTTTTCTCCGATCTTACTGACTGGCAAGTCTTTGTAATTCTGTTCTCCTTTCGTTTTGCCTTTTGTCACCAGCACTGAAGTCAGTGGACCTGCACGAGTTTGGAAAACTGAAACACCAGCTTGCTGTGGACTTGGATAGAAATATCAACATCCAGTGGCAAAAACATGGTTACCCGTTGATTGGATCATTGGTCTATTCCGTCAAAGAGATTGAAAACATGGCCCGAGTCATCGACAGAACAGGAGGAGAGAAGAACACTGTCATTGTTATTTCCCTGGGCCAGCACTTCAGACCTTTCCCCATCGATGTTTTCATCCGAAGGGCCCTCAACATCCACAATGCAGTCCAGCGACTTCTTCTGAGAAGTCCGGACACTATGGTTGTCATCAAGACAGAAAACACCAGAGAGATGAATAATGACGTGGAGAGATTCAGTGACTTCCATGGGTACATCCAATATCTGGTCATCAAGGACATGTTTGAGGATCTCCATGTGGGCTTTATTGACGCCTGGGATATTACAATAGCATATGGCACAAATGCAGTCCACCCACCGCAACACGTAGTTGGAAATGAAATCAATATGTTCTTAAACTATATTTGCTAGATCACACATATCTCAGAAAATTATGTAATGCAAAGGTCTGTTCTCAGTGAGAGAAAGTAATCTACCCTATGGCTGATAGGGTCTACGAATTGAGCCAAACAAGATTATTTCTAGCCTGGACTGAAGCTCAGTAACTGTAACTCCTTGATATTATTGCTTTTATAATAGCAATAAAATTAAATTAAAAAAAATAAAGCTCAGAAGAGTCATAGGGAAATTCCTATCCTTCTTGATCAGAGCCATACTGTTCTTCTCTAATGAAAAGACCCCAGCAGGGTAAAGTTCTTATCTATGATACACGCAACAGCAGAGAAATAAAGTAGTAATAAAGTAAACATTCAGATAGAGCAGTCTTACTTTCTCTTTTCTCCTAGTAATAATATGCCCAATGGATCTCCAGATGAGAAGGGTAGGTATATCAGGTAGTTCATCTACCATCACAGAGGAGGAGCAGGAGGAGCAGATTTGTAAGCAAGGCCCCAGGGTCCTGAAAGCAGGACTCTTCTCTCCCAGCAGGTACCCCCATGGGCTCCAATCTGATTCTCTACAGAGGCTAACAGGTATGTCACAGGGGGCTGCCACCCAAGAGCCTAGCTTTGGACCTGTTGTCAGTCATTTGAAGACACTCAAATGTGTAGCTGTAGGTGCCAGACAGTGGTCTTCTGGACACAATTTTGAGGGGTGGAACTCAGGAGAGGCACCTGGTGGTCTGGATACAGGAATCCCTGTAACTTCTACCAAAGGCAATCATATCTGTGGCTCCCACTTCTGGGTAAACTTCAGATCTGATCAAAAGTTCCACACCTTAACACAAGTTTAAGGGCCATTATGTATGTAATCAACAGTATTGGTTCCTATAATATCACCCTTAATGAAGGTTAACACGAAGGTTAACATTTTAATCATATTCATTTGTACTCTAGAAGTCTGACCAAAAAGAATTAAAACACTTTTTCAGGACTGGGAATATGGCTTAGTGGTAGAGTACTTGCCTAGCATACGTGAATGGGTTCCATTCCTCAGCACCACATAAACAGAAAGCCAGAAGTGGTGCTGAGACTCAAGTGGCAGAGTGCTAGCCTTGAGCAAAAAGAAGCCAGGGACAGTGCCCAGGCCCTGAGTTCAGGCCCCAGGACTGGGCAAAATAAAATTAATTGAGTAAAACAATATCATTATCATAACATAATTTTGTACTCTTCATGTGTACTTCCTAACACAGGACCCTGTGTCCTGACCCACTCTTGCTACATCTGGGAGAAAACAATTATAACATTTATTAACTCTCAGTCATTGCCATTATCTTCTCTGAGAATTGAGGGGTCAAGGGGTCAAGAAGACCCCTGAAAATATCAGCCACCCAACTTCATCTACAAAGAAAGAAAATACTGTATAATAATTCCTGATAACGTACTTTGACGAATATGAAGTCTGTGACCGTTAAGGTGGTAAAAGCATCACGTGCAGTGGCGATGGAGACACTGTCTAGTTAGAGAGATCTTAGAAAGGCATCTCAAGTAGGATGGAATGACAGGAAGGAGGTAGCCGTGAGACACAGAGGAGAGATGGCACAGAGACATACCTTCCAAATCCACAGGTAAGTCCAGATTGCTTTGTGTATAGAATAGGAGACGGGGATGCCAGGAGTATTGTTGATGAGAGGGATCCGTACGAGGAAGGGGGGAGGGACACGGGGAAGCAGGTGCTATTCCCTGAATGGCTTTGAGAACCATGGGAAGGAATCTGAAATGTATCCTATTTATAATGGACAGTTGAGGGAAGGAGGAAGCAGGGAGGGAAAAGAAAAAAAGAGAAAGGAAATGAGTGGAGACAAGATAACAGAAATTTCCAAAACTACAGTGGGGGAAGAGGACAGAAAATGAGCCATACCCACATTCCCCACTCCACAGCACAACGATGGCTCTGTTTCCTGGGTCAGCTAAAAGCACGGTGCGCGCACCCTCTAATGCTCTCTGCAGGGACACAGCTCTAGGTCGCATCCTCTGACTGCTGTCATCTGCTTCCAGCTTCTCAGAGGTGAGCCGATCCACAGAGGAGGACCACTGTGAGAACGATTTTTTTTTAATCTTATTTATTTTGTTTTATGTGACACTGAGAAATCAAACCCAGGGCCTCAGGCATGCTAGGCAAGCATGCTACCACTAAGCCACATTCCCAACCTCAACCACCCTGAGTGTTCTTACACTCGGATCTCAAGAAGCATGGGTGTCTTAGAACAAAGATGACCATTTTCGAGTAATGGGAGAGAAAGAAGACTCTCGGGCAATTCCTGAGAAGCATCAGGTTAGCAGAAGCTGTAGAATTACATCACCACCTGATTTGCACTATTCTTTTCTTAAAAGCTTTATTTGAAATGAACAAATCACTGTGCAAATTTGTGGGCCATGGCATGACCTTTCCATAGACTAATATATTGTGGAAAGATCAAATGAGGCTAATTAGCACACCTATCTTCTCAAATATTTTATCTTTTATTTTTGTGTGTGTGATGAGAACATCCAAAATCGTCTCTTGTTGCTACCCTGTGCTATACATTATTAACTATAGCCACATTCTGTGCAGTAAAGCACTGTAACTTAAGCCTCCTATCTATCAACCTGAAACTCTGAACTCATAATTGTACAATTTTTATTGCTTCTACAAATCTGTGCCCCAAGATAATAATAAATCAAGTGACTATATTCTGATGCAAATTAAATTCTTCACAGATAAGGGTGGGGCGTTGATGAGTTTTTCCCAGGTGTAAGAGCCAGTTAGAAATTCTTAGGTGCTTTTCCAACCTTTTGGCTAAAGAAGTCTCTGGTCTGGGGAACTAACAGAACTCGGGAGGATCTGCCATTCTAGCCCTAATCTTACTTGGAACTGGTTCATGAGGGAAGGGGGAAATCGAAAGAAATTAAAAATAGCATGTTTCTGCCAAGGATTCTCAAATAAGAGACAGACAAGAAACAGGGCACATTCAGGGGAAAAGGGCAGAAAGAAATAAGCAAATAATGACAATGACAGCCTTTCTTCCTAAAAAAGGACAGGTTGGTTTTGACTATGACATGTATGAAGACAAAATGTTTTTTTCCCTAAGAACCAACCCAGTACCTAGTACCGAGTACTCTGAAGAATAGGCATGGAGATAGCACATGAAAATTAGGAATTGATCATCAAAAGGTGTTTGCAATACAATATTTTTTTTTAGTCTGCAGCCTGATTGCATGAAATCCAGTAATAAACCAGAATATGCATGTGTGTCTCCCCCCAAAAAAATAATTATAAGATCAAAAGATTAATGATAAATATGAGAAAAATGCTTCAAACCTACAGCCTAAAGTAGTTGAGCACTGATAATTCACACCTATAATTCCAGCTACTTAGCAGAGTGAGATCTAAGGATCTTGGTTCAAAGCCAGTGTGAACAGAAAATTCTGTGAGACCTTTAGTTCCAATTAACCAACAAAGAGCAGAAAGCAGAGGTATTGCTCAAGCAAGAGTACCAGGCTCTGAGTTCAATCCCCAGACCAGCACAACAAGAAAAAGAGTAAGATATATGTGTATGTGTGTGTTTGCGTATATGCATTTTTATTTTTTTTTGCCAGTCCTGGGGCTTGAACTCAGGGCCAGGGTGCTGTGCTTGAGTCTCTTTGTGCTCAAGGCTAGAGCTCTACCATTTGAGCCACAGAGCCATGTCTGGCTTTTAGTCAGTTTATTGGAGATAAGAGTCTCACAGATTTTCCTGCCTTGGCTGGTTTTGAGCTGTGATTCTCAGAACTCAGCCTCCATGAGACTTCAGTGCCAGCTTCAAATATTTTTTAAGGATTGAAAACAAATGGACGCTGATAGAAAAAATAGCAAAAATATGAAATTTAGTAAAAAAAAAAAATAAGGTTGCCTTTAAGCATAGAAAAATATACATATTAAAACTGCATTGAGAAATAATTTCTCATCAGATTGGCAAGAATCCCCATTGGAAAGTAGGCTGGGTTGATGGGGCCACGAAGAAAGATGCCCCTCGTATACTGCTGATAGGAATTCAAAATGGCGCCATGGCAATGGAGGGAAATTTGATAACACTTAGAAAAATCATTACTCATTTGATTACCTTTTGACTTAGCCTAGAGATAATAACAAATAAAATAACTATGCAAAAAAATCACTCATAGGCACATGACTCGTAATCATGAAAAACAATTGGAAAACAAATCAATGTCTCAAGAGAAGATGGATACAACAAAGTATGATGATACATTCCCTCAACAAAATATAATGCTGCGAGAGAGAGAGAGAGAGAGAGAGAGAGAGAGAGAGAGAGAGAGAGAGAGAAGGAGAGCTTTATCAACTGCAATGCTGTAGTCCCTAGGACATAGTGTTAGAAGAAAATGTTGCCATATATAGATTATGCAACCTCTGGGGTAATAAAAAAAATAGAAGGTTATAATTAAATGTATTTACTTGTGCTAGCAACAATAACAAACAACCGGAAGAGATATCAAAAATAAATTTTAAAAGCTATTCATAAAATCCCTGAGAATTCAAGAGCAGATTTATTTTAATATGACCTGTTACCCTCTTTCTCATTGAAAAAACTCAATCAAGAAGGAGAATGTAGGGGCTGGGGATATGGCCTAGTGGCAAGAGTGCCTGCCTCATATACATGAGGCCCTGGGTTCAATTCCCCAGTACCACATATACAGAAAATGGCCAGAAGTGGCGCTGTGGCTCAAGTGGCAGAGTGCTAGCCTTGAGCAAAAAGAAGCCAGGGACAGTGCTCAGGCCAGACTCCAAGCCCCAGGACTGGCCAAAAAAAAAAAAAAAAAAAAAAGAAGGAGAATGTAACTTCTCCAAACAGGCATGCGCTGTTTAACTTTGGGGGTGAGTCCTGAGGGCACCACTGGGAAGTTCATTGCTCCTTTTTGCAGGCAAAGCATCCAGTAAGCATAAGATGTTTGGGAAGCTTCCGCCATAACCCAGTGTGCTATCTTACAGTGCACTAATTATATTTTCTGTGCCCACCTCAGGGCTTGAACTCACAGCCTTGCATTCTTGCTCATCATACTTGCTCACAGATGGTACTCAACCACTTGAGCCATTCCTCCAGCCCAACAGTTTGCTGGTTACTGTAACTGGAGGATTCTTGAAGACTTCTCTACCCGGGCTAGCTTTGAACAGCAATTCTCTAAGTCTTGGCATCCTGAGTAGCTAGAACTACAGACATGAGCCACTAGTACCAGGCTTATTATTTTTTTATAAGCAAAGAGAGAACACTATAAAAACATTGATAAAAGTACAGTAAACACATAAACCAGTAAGACAGTTGTTCATCATTATCAAATACTGGGCACCATACATCACTTCATGGGGTAGCCTTCTGTATAACTGGTATGATAGGCTTAATTACACCATTTATATCTCTCAGCTGCAAAAACCCACAGTTCTTATAAGGCTCAAATCTAGTATGGGGATTTGATCTGACGATAACCTAGCCTGGTAGAAGAAATCCATTACAGAGGAAAGGGGCAACATGGTTCAAAAAGAAATGTACTCATTACCTGACTTCCATAGCTGTTACCCCTCTGTACATCACCTCTACAATACCAATAGAAGATTTTTTTTAAAGTATCCATTACAATGTTCGCCGTTTCTCATCTATTGGTAGGGACTAAACTCCTCTGTGAATCAGAAAACAGGCACGAGCCTGGCTATGTCTGTTTTGCTAGATATCATTCTTCCTTCAGATCATCACTGAAGACAAAACCACCCTTTTACTCATCAAGCACCCTGTCCTTGTTAGCTGGACCAGTGTACCAAGCTCTGAAAAAGGGGACAGGTTCTCCACTAACCTGTCAACGGAGGACAAAGGTCAGGCTTGTTTAATTTCACTTTCTAGTAGTTTATGTCAATAGGATCCTATGATGCCATCTACCGGCTGACCTCACAGAGCATAATTACAGTCACCCATGTTCTTCATCTATGACTCACACGCACACATTGAGGGAAAGGCAGGACTGGTGGACAGATGTCTCCTAATGGGAGACAAAGCTCCCTCCCACCAAGCTGCAAAGGCTTTCTTATTGGAACAAGGTGCCTGCTGACCTGTCTTGAGATAACGAGCAAATGACAGACGTGTGTCCGTATTGATCTGGCTGGACCTGAAATATGGAACCACTTGGGTTGGGCGCATGGCCTAGAACTCCAGCTTCGAATGATGAGGCCAGCAGAGAGGGCAGCGCAGTGAAGAATCGGGAAGCTGACCGTAGGAAGTGAGGACAAGGCCATGGTTGGAAAGACACCAGATTCCAGCCTGAGGGAAATGGTGGCCAGCTCGTGGAAAGGAGCTGCTACATGAGGGAGGAATGGGTCCCAGGGGCGCTGGTGCACACCCCACACGGAATGAACTCTTGGAGAGAGTTTTGTTTGGTAGAAAGGATCAGGACCAACAGAAATGAGGCTGGCTTTGTATAGTAAGCAAAAGCAATGAGAAGGCAAGGCCTACTTGGCCTTTTCTGTTTTTACTGGCTAGTCCTGGGGCTCAAACTCTGGGCCTGGACACTGTCTCTGAGCTTCTTTTTGCTCAAGGCCAGCACTCTACTACTTGAGCCACAGTGCCACTTCCAGCTTTTTCTGTTTATGTGGTGCTGAGGAATTGAACCCAGGGCTTCACGCACTCTAGGCAATCACTCTAAGCCACATTCCCAGCCCCTCAGACTATTTCTGATGAGTTTTTAAACTATAATTACTTTAACTTCCAATGTTTAGGCTTTAAATAATTTACTATAAGCATCACCTTTACCATTTTTTTACTTCTAAATACACGAACACCAGTATGAGTTCTGTGTATGTTAGCAAATAATTCTAAAGGTCATAGAATGATGAAAATCTTTCGTGCTGATTGGGATTCCTGTGCATAGTTTAGCTTGCAGGGCCCTACATTTGCACACAGGTATGGGCCTGTGGTTCCTATTCCCCGTGAAACAAGTCAATCTCAGAGTCTCGGGCAGGGTCTGTCACAAGATACCCAACAAATGTCACCTATCATTTCATTGATATCACACACCATTGCTTCTTTTAATGTCCACACCTGGGGATCCCATTCCGAAGATGGAAATGTCGAGGAAGTGAAAATCTCAACTTGTTTAGGAAGGAGGCAGCAAAACTGCGTATATTTTACTTGATCCAATCCGATTGAATCCCTATCCCAAGTATGACCTGGGGAAAGTGGAGTTTGGAGAGATGTTCAGTGAGACTCTTCATCTAATAAACCTTCCTTTTCTCGGGAAAAATCAGCAGATCTGTGATTGTCACCCACTATCTCTCAGTTACAGCAACGTCTACGTGCCTCTTACCCATATATTCTAGAGCAAAGAATGAGAGAAAAATAGCACTGCAAAGCCATTTGCACAAAAACTTCCTGGTGAGAAAAGGCAGGGAGAGGCAGAGGTGGCTTTTGAGTAGGAAACCGTAGTTACGTGGAGTTAAGTATAGCAGAGTAGGGTGACTATAGTTAAAAATAATTCACTCTGTGTCTCAAAATAGCCCAGAGAGCAATAGAACAGTTCCCCAAAACAGATGCTGTTTGAGGTGATGGATATGCATATTACCCAGATTTATCACACATTATATACATGTACCAAAATATCACGCTGTGCTCTCTAAATATGTGTAATTATATGAATCAATTAAAGTAAATTTAAAGCCCTCTTTGAAGTCAGTACCAGAGTCTTCATTTGAAAATAGATTTTTGTTAAAGAGAAAATCGTCTCTCGTATTTCCCAAGCAAGGCACAGTCAGTCTTGACAGACAAGACGTGAGAAAGCCAATCATCACTTGCTCTTGGACAGCTGCCTGCCAGCAGGGGGCGCTCTGAGGACTGGATGAATGTCCTCGTCAAAGAGTCTGCAGAGCTAGCTGTCCCTTCCACTGTGGGAAGACACGCGGAAAGGTGTGTGTCTGTGGCTTTGCAAGCGGCCATCCCGACACTCCCAAACTCCAGCACTGTGACCACGTGTCCCCCACCTCCCGAAATGGGAGTGGCACGCTACAGTCAATGGCAAGGCTATCCCTGCCTCGACCTAACTCTACCCAAGGTTTAGATTAGAGGTTGACAATGAAGAATCAAGACACCCCGCCCGCTGACTTTGGGGAAAGGCCGCGTAGGATTGCCACATGCTAACCAGTACTCTCTAAGGTCCCTGCAAACCTAAAACAAACTCAAACTCAAAAACCTCCCGCAAACTCAAAATGCCATAGACCTAAGAGTAAAATCTAAAACATAAAAAAAATCTAGAGAAAAGCAAAAGATAAAATCTCTATGCTTTACTCTGGCAGAAACAAACAAACAAAACAACTTCCTAAATGCAAGACTAAAAGAATATTCCATAGGGGGCTGGGAATATGGCCTAGTGGCAAGAGTGCTCGCCTCGTATACATGAAGCCCTGGGTTCGATTCCCCAGCACCACATATATAGAAAATGGCCAGAAGATGGCACTATGGCTTAAGTGGCAGAGTGCTAGCCTTGAGCAAAAAGAAGCCAGGGACAGTGCTCAGCCCTGAGTTCAAGCCCGGGACTGGCAAAAAAAAAAAAAAAAAAGAATATTCCATAGAAGAAAACACTGATAACTGGACCTCTTAGGAAAGCATTCTAATGGAATAAGAATTCAAGTAAAATTGAGGGAAAATATTTGTCAATCACAAATCCAGAAAGATCAAAATAAATTTACACCTGAAAAGCAAATACTAAGTTGGGAGAAGGCGATTGTAACAGACTGGAACTCTCCTTATATACATGTAATTGTTAATCAGTTTTACAAATTACTTCTTTTAAAAAAATTACTATGTTCATAACAGAACCCTCAAAGCAATTGTGATGGTCAGTCTTCTGTAAGCTTGGCTGGGCATGGTCCTCAGGCTTCATTCAGACAGCAATCTAGATGTTATTATGAAAGCTTTGGTGGTGGTTGTTTAAATCCATAGTTTTTTAACAAAGGCAATTTCTCCCTGAAATATGGGCAAGCCTCATCAAGTGAGTTGAAGACTTTAAGAATAAAGTTTTGCCTACTGAAAATGGAGGTCGCTTTTGGATTTGAAACCATGCTAACTGCTGACCCATCTTGTCTGCACGCCCCCTGCGTATTTCAGACATGCCAGCCCCACCACGAGGCAGTTCTACAAAATATACACTCCCCACCCCACACACATACATTGGTCATCTTTCTCTAGAGAAACCTGAGTAACACATACACCCAATTTTTTTTAAAGGCAAAACATGTGCACAAAGGAGATACATGGATGGCAAATAAGCCCAAGAAATAATACCTACCACCATTTGTTATTTGCATTAGAAAAGTACAAATCAGAAATATAACAACACTACACAGCTATTAAGTGTATTAAAATTCTAAAGAATTTAGACTAGCCATACTACATAGCTGGTGAAATTGTGGAGCGAGTAAACTCTACATAGGCAACAGGAATGGAAAACAGAAAAACAACTTCAGAAAACAGTAGTTTCTCAAAATGTTAGCCATACACTTACCTTACGACCTGGATATTCCATTCTTAGGTACTTTCTTCCAAGAAACAAGAGCATATGTCTATACGAAGACTTGTTCATGCCTGACGTGCCATTTTCACTCATATCAGCCCAAATCTAGCCCATAAATCCATCAAAAAGGCAATGGATAAACAAATTGTGCTATATCCATACAGTGGAGTACAACTTAACAATAAAGAACAAACTGTCCATACCAGCTGCTGATACTGAAACAAGGAAGGGACACACACATATGCCAAGGGAAAAAGATGTGCAAAACAAGTAACACTCACTGAACCATCGTTCACATCAAACATCAGAGGATGTAAAACCACAACCCCTCAGCAGTAACAGAAAACAGGCCCGCCTTTCCTACCCCACTTCCTCTCTCCACCAACTCTCCTCCCCTTCCACGAAGGGGCTATCATTGCACTTGGAACCCCAATAATTGCCTCCGGGAAGTAAGTTTTCAAAAAGCCCATTCTGATGTCTTATTTCACAACGGTGCTTCCTGTATTACAGAATAGTTAGAAGACGGTCTCCAATACCATACCCTACAATGGCCTATTCTCCACTTCTAGAACTATGTGAGGCATTGTTCTAGTTGGTGACCATCCTGAGTAGTTGAGAAGTGTGAAGAAGCCTGTAAAGTATCTATCTCCTATACCTCTGCTCTATGTAGTTTTAGGATGGATCTTAAAAATAGTCCCCTTTCCCTCAAAAAGATTTAGCTGTTTTCGGCAAAAAAAAAAAAGTGGAACACACCAAATTTTAATAGAAAAACAATGTGGGACTGGGGATATGGCCCAGTGGCAAGAGTGCTCACCTCATACACATGAAGCCCTGGTTCGATTCCCCAGCACTGCATATATAGAAAACGGCTAGAAGTGGCGCTGTGGCTCAAGTGGTAGAGTGCTAGCCTTGAGCAAAAAGAAGCCAGGGACAGTGCTCAGGCCCAGAGTTCAAGCCCCAGGACTGGCAAAAAAGAAAACACCACCAAAAAAAAAAAATGATTAAAATAGTAGGAGCCAACACATGGGGCTTAGTTTTGAATCCCAAAACACTTCTACCAGCATAAAAGTGCTAGCTATTGGGCTGGGAATGTGGCTTAGTGGTAGAGTGCTTGCCTAGCATGCATGAAGGCCTGGGTTCAATTCCTCAGTACCACATAAATGGAAAAAGCCAGAAGTGGCACTGTGGCTCAAGTGGTAGAACACTAGTCTTGAGCACGGAGAGGCTCAGGGATAATGCCCAAGTCCTGAGTTCAAGCCCCAGGATCAGCAAAAAAGAAAAAGAAAAAAAAAAGCAAGCCGTTTATAGATCCATGTGTAAGTTAAATTTCCAAGGCTCTGATTTCTGACAAACATTAACGCGATGCTTTAACTACAGATGCATTCCTTTGAACTACATGATAAAAGCTGCACAGAGGATCAACTTCCATGAAAGCAGAAAGCTACCTTTTTCTTGACATGCTTACATGTGGGGTTACTATGGCGTTACAGGGGAGATGATATTTGAGAGTTATCTCTTATTCCTAAGTTGTTTGAACAGAGGTGACCTTTGCTGACTTAGAAAACCAGCAAGAATCAGGACTCACGGGCTTCAAGCCTCTAAAACTCAGTTCTGCAATCTGGATTCCATCTCTGGGTATGAGCATATACCCCCTGTGATAAATGAACCCGAATTTCTCCACGGAAACAAGAAGAAAGGCCAGAGGTATGCGCTCATGAAGGACAGTACAGAAAGAAGAAAGGTCCAAAAAAAAAGTTACAACTGAAAAGCAAATACGAAATTGGGAGAAGACAATTGCAACAAGGAAGGATACTCTCCTTGCATACATGTAATTGTCCATCGGTTATACAATTCAAGTCTAAAAAAAAATGTGTCCACAACAGAAAATCGGTAAAGGAGATAAAAATTTGTGGAGACTAACAACTGTACACTAGAAAGAAAAAAGTTAAAACTTTACGTATAAGGAATAAGTATAGCTGAAAAAAATCTTTTCAAATTTCCAAATTTTTTTTGAATATTTCCCAATATTACCCACCAAGAGGCAAGGAAATGTACACTACAAGCGGTAGCCTACATTAATACTGAGTAACACACACAAACAAAAAAATCAGTCTATTCTGTGATATGATTATGCATGGAGTAGTACTAAGAAACCTCAGGCAATGAGAAATAGACACCAAAATTGAAGCCATAACAGGCAAAGGGGGAAACAGAACAGCATTTCAAACTGTAATGCCAAAATTATTTCCACTGCAGGAAATAAAGGTATTTTTATTCATTGAGGTACATTTTGTTGTTTCAAGCCACAAATAAAAAGATGTATTCAATGACTATCATAAAATTACCCTCATAGAGACTGTGTTTTGGAAACCTAATGCAGCATTATTTTAAGAGAAAAGAGGGGAAAAATAGATTGAACTATCCTATATGCCCCCAAACTAAAATACTATCTATGAAATACTACCTGTCTTAAAGAGAAAAGCTGGAGGAGAATTTCTAAAAGACTTCAAGCTAAATAAAGCACTACTTGAAAAAAAAAATCTGTTGATGCAACCACAGGGAAACATTTGTATATCAATAACATAAAAATTAATAATAAACACTTATTGAGTATTCTCTGTACATCATGCTTTTGGCTAAGGCCTTTGTGGAGTATCACATTCTAACACTTCAATCATAGTTTCATTGTAACATATAATGTATTTTGGAAACAAAGCATAAGTATAAAGAACAAGACTAGTCACAAGAAAACAGAGGCCTGAGAAAAACATCACATTTTGTGTGAAGAAAGTACTGTCCAAACCTTGGAAACTTTGTTTGTAGGTCACTTCTATAGATACAGATGTACATAAGTTCCCCAAAGAGAATGACGTTCAAACTTTGATAATTAAATGGCATCCATTTTCCCCCCTTCTGGAACTTCATTATTTCACTCAATATTATGCAGCAAAACTTCTACATATAGATGTAAGTAGCACGATCATTTGGATGGCTGTTTATGATTCATTTCAAAATGTTTTATGTTCCCAGGCTTGTTTCCGTAAATAATGCTGCTATTAACATCCTGTACACGTTCTCTTATTATCTACTTACAAGTTGTGCCTGCACCTGGAAACGAAAGTGCTTGACAAAATGAGCGCGTACATGTTTAACTATTAAGAGAACGCCAAAGGGCTTGGTAAGGCAGTCGTGGCAATACACAGCCCCACCGTACACCTTCCTCTGATCAGTGCTTGGTCCTCTGATACGTTTCTTTTTTTTGGCCAGTCCTGGGCCTTGATCTCAGGGCCTGAGCCCTGTCCCTGGCTTCTTATTGCTCAAGGCTAACACTCTGCCACTTGAGCCACAGCGCCACTTCTGGCCATTTTCTGTATATGTGGTGCTGGGGAATTGAACCCAGGGCTTCATGTATACAAGGCGAGCACTCTTGCCACTAGGCCATATTCCCAGCCCTCTGATACATTTTTCTTTTTGCTACTTGGCAATGACACAACAGGCCACTGTCCTGTTGGACTGCAATGTAACTTTACCTTTTTCTCTGTTCACAGGACCCCGAGTCTTTCCATTCCTAACACTGGTTCTCTGTGTCTTTTTGTTTCTTGCGCCTTCTTGCCAAACATTTGTCAGTTTGATTAATATTGCATTCATGTTTGCCCATAACTTTCTTATTCTGTTCACCTTTATTTCTCCCTAATGTGAAGATTTAGAGCTAAATTGTCACTCAACGTATTCATTAACCATGATCTAAAAGTTTTTTATATATACTGTTTTTATGTATTTATGTATATATTCCAAATACTTTCGAATTTCTACTTTATTTTTTTCTGTACCCTGACTTACGTGGAACCCTATGACAATCTTCCAAGTTAGTCTTTAGGCACTGATTAATAGGGAGTTTTTGAGACGTTTTAAAAAAAATTATCTTTAAAAAATAAGTTGTTGTACAAAGTAATTTAACATATCTGATTTATGGTTCAGTCGAATCGCTCTCATAGGACATTCACTTAATGATTACAGTCTTCTCATATTTAACTCATCATTGTGTGATTGAAAGGAAAGCTGACGCTGAAATTATTGGGAACCGTATTCGATGCATTCAGAAAAGCTGTGAGAGGGCTGGGGATATAGCCTAGTGGCAAGAGTGCCTGCCTCGGATACACGAGGCCCTAGGTTCGATTCCCCAGCACCACATATACAGAAAATGGCCAGAAGCGGCGCTGTGGCTCAAGTGTCAGAGTGCTAGCCTTGAGCGGGAAGAAGCCAGGGACAGTGCTCAGGCCCTGAGTCCAAGGCCCAGGACTGGCCAAAAAAAAAAAAAGAAAAAGAAAAGCTGTGAGAAATGAGGCGCCAGTAGTTCGCATGTCTGTAATACCATCTTCTCCTGAGGCTGAGTTCTGAGAATCACGGTTGGAAGCCAGCCGGAGCTGGAAAGTCTATGATTTTCCAATTAATCAGCAAAAAGAAAGAAAGTTACAGGTGGAGCTGCAGCTCATGGTAGAATATCAACTATTAACTGAAATGCCAAGGCAAAGTGCAGGCCCTGGGGTGGGGAAGGAAAAGGAAAAGGAGAAAAACTATTAGAAAGACTCACAAGTCATTTATCAGAAAATAAGCTGGAAATTAGCTAAGCATGACTGATACGTACACTTGATGCGTACACTGATGCGTACAGCACCCCCTCCAGTTCACAGAGGACACACTCGGAGACCTCGGTGGCTGTCCCAAAGCACGGGCAGTGTGCCCACGCCGCTTTCTCTCTTCAGTCCACAACTATAATAAAATGTAGACTTCTAAATGAGGCACAAATAGACAATCACTTATAAAAGTCATAATAATATGCTGCCATGTTTCTCAAAATATCTTCTGTACTCTCTTCTCATTGTCCATGAGTAATGGACACCACAGAAACAAAACTGTAGGTGGGGGACCACTGTCCACCCAAGAGAAAAGAAGGAAGCAAAGAGGGAAGGGCAGAACATGAACACAAATACTACATCGGTACAGAGGAAGCTTAAAAGAAACAGTAGCTTCTTCTTTTAAAAATAATAATAATAATAATAATAAAGCCGGTGCCCGTGGCTCACCCCTGTAATCGTAGCTCCTCAGGAAGCTGAGATCTGAGGATCGAGGTTCAAAGCCAGCCCAGGCAGGAAAGTCTGTGAGACTCTTATCTCCAATGAACCACCAGAAAACCCAGAAGCAGCACTGTGGCTCAAGTGGTAGAGGGCTAGCCTTGAGCTGAAGAGCTCGGGGACAGAGTCCAGGCCCAGAGTTCAATCCCCATGACCACTGGGAGGCAGAGGCTGGGAAGACCATGGTTCAAGACCAGCTCATTCAAAAGCTTCACAAGACCCATTCTCAACCAATAAGCTCAGTGTGTGTAGCCTCTGATCTCAGCAACACGGGAGACATAAACAGACAGGTTACGATTCCAGACTACCCTGGGGGAAAAATTTTAAGACTCTATGAGAAAAATAACTATAGCAAATGATAGCTTGGTGTGTGCTTCAAGTAGTGACAAGTACTCTCGCTGGAGTTGGAACTCTAGTCCTGCACCAAATAATAAAAATAAAAAACCACTAGTATAGACAGCATCAGGAGAGCATATTCAACAAATAAATAAAATACAAACAAGTTTTACTAAGCATTTAAATTAACAGATTTTTGGAAATCTACAGTAAGAACACTGAGAAAAATATATTAAGTGCAAAAAATACCAATTATAAACCTGAATAGGGAAATTAAGAGTAAAAGTTATCTGAAAATCTAATTTAAAAAGTTGCCCAACTGGCCTTACAGGGGAGTCCTACAGACCTGGGACCAATTATTTCTATGTAATATGTATGGAGTCAAAATTAGAAAAACTCTTGAATCATGCCCAGTTCATTGTTCAGGTGGGCAAAATCAGGTGAGGACCATATAGAAAATTATCACAGAAGGTAACTCCTTAAATAAAATATCAACTAGCACACTCTATCCATGTAACCAAGAGCAGAATCTTAACCAGGTATTTGTAAAGAAATAACCCTAGCAATACTTTAGTTTATTCCAGGAGTATAAAGATAACTTAATACCAAGAAAAATCTTCACCTGTCTTAGCACAAGAATAGATAACAAAGAAAATATGATTACCTCAAGAAACACAAGGAAGGCATTTAATAAAGTTCAACATTCAATATAGTGTTAAAAAAATCCTAAATATTTAGTGGTAGATATAGCCTCACAAATGCAATAAAATATTACAGAGAAATAAAGCAGATAGCATTTGTACCAATTTAATATACACGCATACTATTGTGTATTATCAAGAAATAACAGATTAAATACGCTGGGGATTGTGAGGCTGGGAATGGAGCTGGGGTGGGGAATCATATAAAATGAAAAGCCATTTTGCATCAACCAACAGCATGCCATGAATGACCTAAGTCTAATTCATTCAAGTCAGTATAGACAGGAATAAAGAAAATGTGTGATAAAGCCTAAGGGAAAGACTTCGTAAGCCTTCCCACATATATTTTCATGAGTATCTTTTAATTCTCTTACTGTTAGCCTTGACTTAGCAATCTGGCTTGCAGCAGGTCACTAAAAGTAAACAAAGCAGCCATAAAAATAACATAATAACACAGCCACCTTGAAACACGCAGTAAAACTGTCCCGCTGTCAATGCTCTAATCCATCATGTTTACGCGCTGCTCCTCCAAGATGTGCCGTTACACACTGATCCTAAGACAAGCTCATTCCAAACGTGGTGGTAGTGAATTAAGTGTGTTTGGGGTGTGTGGGTGTAACAAACATAAAACTCACCATATTTTGTCATATTTAAGCATGCCGTTGGAGACCCGAAGCACACATTCACATTGTTGTGCCGCCCAGATCATGTACCGGACCCTGGATTCACACACACACACACACACACACACACACACACACACACACACACTCCCGCATTTCCACTCACACAGGAACACTTTCTCCTCCACGGTCCTCGACCTCCCTGCGCTCCTTTGCGGTTCCCCTTCAGAAGCCCTCATTTTCCATATATCAGCTCATCCATGGCATAATCACCCAAGGTACAAAACTCCACTGACAGCCCCACAGCCCAAGCTAACTCTGGCCTCCACTGACCTGCGGTCAACGTGACCTGTGGATTGTGGAAGTAACAGACTGGCGGCATGGGCCTCTTCTATTGGAAGACACCATCTAGTCTTCCTTCACAGGGATTGGAAGCTACGCCGTCCCTTTACTCAGGAGGAAACACTCTTCATTATATCACCGCCATGGCGATCTACAGTTTTATAATGAACCGCGTGAATTAAAAGTTCTGTTCCAATAACTAAAATCCAATCCACGGTCGCAGCAGATCTGCAGCCCCTATCAAGAGATACATAGCACAAGTGCTTTGGCCCTCAGTAACAGTGATGGAATTACAATAGCTTTTGCTCCCATCAATCTACTACAGACGCTGCTCCTCCCAGCAACAACCCTTCTTCCACCATCCCTGATGATTAGGAATATTTCAAAATGCGAGGGCTCTGGAGTGACAGGGGACACGCAGCCATCAGTGTGGCAGTACAGCACAGGAACATTACAACCAGCTATTATTTCCTTTTCATGGCTTATACATACAAAAAAAGAAACACTACTTTTGCCCAAGATCAAATTTTCTTCTATGAATCTGTCAGCTGTTTAAAATAGACTGTTTTGTAAGTGAGAAAACAGGCATGTTGGATTTCATTCTGATCTCCTTTGGCTAAACTGCTGGAAAGGGGGCCTTTCTGGCTCAGACTCAGGACAAGGGCCAGAGCCCGCAAGTAGTACAGACAAGATTATCCGCACAGTGCTGGTCCAGTCTCTTCCTGAGTCTGATGCAGGCGAAGCACACCTGGATGGTTTGGGGAATGAGGTTTGCAGGATAGTTACCACAGGCAGAGAGCCCCCATCATTGAGAATCCGGGGGGCGTAGGAGTGGCAGGCCTGCGAAGCACGCACACTCGGGGTTTTTCAAGCTGAAGTTCTATTTAAAACCAATTGGTACTGTAGTTCATTTCACAGAAATCACTTCATAGCTTCAAGAATCCCCTGTGAAGCCCTAAGTGCCAGCCCCACACATTTAAATTTCTTCTTTTAAAGCAGGAGAATAAATAATGAACTGATCACTGCTCATCATGTCTTTACACAGAGCAGACTTGCTTGCTCATCCGCTAGGATGCCAACCGTTTTACAAAACCTTTCACACAGGCTTCACTCTGGGACAACAGAGCTCTACTGTAGAAGGAAAGTTCAAAACGGAAAATTCAATCACCAGACTGGTCATTCTGTAACAAAGATTTAAAATTCTCACCAGAAAAATAAAACTGATATGTTAATTAACCAGAGTGTGTGGGAAAATCCCTGGCCACGGAGAGCGGTGCCTGCTTCCTAGGACTTGCTTTCTCCAGACCCGCATCTTCACATCTATTTCTGCAACAGAATTTACATTCCTGAGGGCTAACGTAAGGGTAAAGATCATCTTGCCAAAATTTTAGCTGGAAACACTAAGCCAGGTCAAGGTCACACTGCTGTTAAGTGGCCTTTCCCAGAGTTCCCAGCATGGTGTAGTTGCTTATAAGCATTCAGTGGACACCACATTAAGATATTGGCCCGCAGCGTGGTCCCAGCTCCCGAGTCCGGGCCGTGACCCTGGCCGGTCAGTAGACCTTTTACTTCCCCAATAAATCCATCTTTTTACTTGGGAAAAAAAAAAAAAAAAGATACCGGCCTGTGATCAACACTAACCAATCACAATAAACAATAAACCTCCTAGAGTTCCTGTGCTGAGTCAACTCCTCGATTAACATTAGATGTTAATGAACAGTGCTTCTGGAAACTCCTATCTATCATCCTGGCTTCTCAGGAGACTGAGATCTAAAGATGAAGATTCGAAGCCAGCCAGGGAGGAGAAGTCCAGATTATTTCATCCCCAAAATAACCAGTGAGAAGCAAGGCTGGATTTGTGACTCAGCTGGAAGAGTGACAGCCAAGCCTATATAACTGAGCTCATGTGAGGCCTTGAGCTCAACAAACTCAGTAGCGGCCAAACCAAAAGGCGGTCGGCCTACGGTGGACCAGGGGTGAGCTCAGAACCGCAGTAGTATTTCATGTAACAATTCCCTATGTTAGGAACCAGTATTAACGTTACAGATATGGAAACTGAGACTCAGATCAATGCATTTATCAACGTCCAACGTCCTTGAATACATCAAGAACTTGGATCTGAACCCACAGGTTGCCTCAAAATCCCTGTTCTTGTTCCCCAGTCTGGCTTTCCAAACCACTAATGGTGCCACATCCCATTCCAGAGGGTTAAAAATAGCACAGGAAAATCAACAGACCTAAATTTTCATCCACTCATACTTACTAAGACTCGTGAATCTAAGCCTTCATTTTCTTTTTCCCCTTTGGAAAAAGTTACATTAAAATAGTTCTCTCCACTCATTCCCTTGTTATAGAAGTGACTCAAGTTAAAAAGTTTTACGCAAGGAAAAAAGCACTGTAAGATTCTCCTCCGGTCTGCATGTATAACCCTCGCCCACGAGGACAACGGGAGGAGTGCCACTTGAGATGATCACAGAAGTCTCCTCCTCCATCAGTTCTCCATGACAGCACCAACTCCCCACTTCCAATCCCTCATCTTCAGAGGACCCTCGTCAGAGGCGAGGCACGCAGGACACACAGCGAGCCCTGTGTTCCGGAGGACCCCACGGCGCCCGGCACGCTCACCTGACCCTTGCGGTGCAGGCGACAGCAACTTGGGAGTGAATCGATTCCGACTGGAGCGCCCTCTCCACCATGTGCCCGCCACAGGCTTAGCGCACCGGCTCCTCACATTCGGGGAGCCGCGGACTCCTTGACTGCCTGTACGTCTTACCCGGTCAGTGAGCTAAACCCCGGTGGGTCACGCAGAGAGCCTGTAACCTCGCCTGGATTTCAGCAAAGCCCAGTAAGAGTAGGTCTATTCCAGAGCAGTCTAGATAACAAGGAGCCCAAATCCGCTTCTTCGGCCTAACATGTGGACTTGTAAAAGCAAAACAGAGTTAAGTGTGCTTCCTAGTGGACCAATGAAACTTACTCCAGTTACACTGTGAGGATTTAAATATTAGCATACCGCGCGTCCTCAAGAGGCCATTTTGGTAAGTGTACATATTAAATATTAAACCCCTTTAAACAACTATTCAAAAATATTTTTAATTAAAATACAGTAGCCCATGAATTGGGGAGGAGAATGGCGCCATTTTTTCCCCCAATGAGTAAACAACTGAAGAACAGATGGTACACAGGGTTTGCATTTCAATAGAACTAGCTTTATTGTTTATTTATTTTTAAACAAAAGAAATGATCTAAAAGCAAACGCAGGTGTGTGTCTGGGACAAGCACGGCCTGGCGCTCACAAAGGAGCTGCTGTGTCTTACTGGGATGTTAGGAGGAGAATAGTCTGGAGATGCAAGTTAACTGAAGAAGGTGCTCGGTGGGGATATCAGCATGGAAAAAAAGAGAGAGAAAAAAAAAAAAAAGGAAAGAAACCACTAGAGGTGCTTCCAGAGAACTCTGCTGTAGCGGCCAAGAACCAGCGTCAACTCACGGTCTTCTCATTCTCCCCGTTTTCTATAATTTTCCTCTTCTTCTCATCTGTTTTTTTCTTGAAGATGTTATTTCGGTAAAACTGAAGCTCTTTGATGCTTTCACTAATGTCATCGAGGGCCCTACAAGCAAACACACCACACCCAACTGAATGTCCAAAAGTAGGGGAAATGGAAATTATTCTGTAAATATAACTTTAAAAAAATAAATAAATAACTTAAGGACAATGAGTTACTTGCGAATCCAACTAATGATCCGGCATCACGAAGAAAGGGATCTTTTTGGTAAAGCTATTTTAAGTATTTTATTCTTTACAAAATATTTTCACCATTTTATATGGATTAAAATTTCCAAAAGTGTTTTCTAAGGTGAGGATGGAATATTTCCCCCCCTGGCCATGGGTGGGGGTGGGAGAGGGGAAGGGGAGGGGACTCAGGGACAAATCAATTCAGGAAAAACTAGATTGAACATTTCTTTTTGGAAGTTTTCTTCCACACATGTAATAAACTAATGTGCACAATGCACTGCTAAGAGGAAACTAGACATCTATACAGTATTTCTAAAACTTAATGGGCCATCTTCATAGGATACTATATTAACAGCTCATAAAACACTGCCCAATACTAAATGATGTCCCTGTACCCAAAATACTTGAACATCCTTCTTGCAAGACTCAGTCTCTGCAAGGAACACCAGCAATCAGCTCGAACGGTAAAGAGCAGTAAAGGAGGTTCCTCACATGGTGATTTGCGCGGTCATCAGCCGCTGCCCCTCTCCAGCTAACAACTCTTCCCCTTCAACAGGCTGTTTTATCTACTGTAGTCTGAGAATTCAGATAACCAACTTTATTAGAATAATGTTTGACTAAATCACTAATCTCTGAATAATGGGCTAGGCCTTTGGTAGAGAACAAACTGTACAAACTTTACTGCAAGAATTTTATCGCAGTTATTTCTGTGGCAAAGGCAAAAATCTGCCATCTTCTCAGGTCCTAGAGATATGGTACAGAGCTAGGGCTTTCAAAAGACAGCTTCTGGCTAAGTAGAGGCATCTAACCATACACCCTGACACTGAAACCTAAAATGGACTTCAAAGCCCAAAGAACTCTGTGCCAAAGCCTGACATGAGGCTAGGCAGTTATGAGTTACGCCATTTGGTGAAAATATCCACATTTCACATCATATAAAAATATTCCGAGTTCTAGTTTTTCACAGAAATACCAGTGTGTTTTATCATGGAGGGTCTCCTGCAACCTCACGAAGAATATTACCTAACATAATATAGGAAGATTACTACCTTTCTAAAAGCTAAAACATCCAAACATCACTGCTTCATGCAGACTTGAACTACTCTCTAGGCATGCCCAGTGAAAACCCACAAGAATGCCAGGCTTCTTAGCTTGAGGACTGGTCTTGCCCTGACTGCTTGGTGCTATCCTTAGAAAACTACCCTTAGAGCTGGGTGCTGGTGGCTCACACTTGTAATCCTAGCTACTCAGGAGGCTGAGATCTGAGGATTGCTATTCAAAGCCAGCCTGGGCAGGAAAGTCCATCAGACTCTTATCTCCAGTAAACTACTCAGAAAAAAGTCAGAATTGAGGAACTAGCACTGTGGCTAAGTGGTAGCCTTGAGGTAGCCTGTGGCTAGCCTTGAGCAGAAAAAACCCAGGGACAGTGCCCAGGCCCTGAATTCAAGCCCCAGGACTGGCCAAAAAAAAAAAAAGACTACCTTTAGAAGCTGAACACTAAATCTACCACCACATTTTATGTTTCTAAATAGCTCAAAAAATAATAAAATAGGGAATATGAAAGAAATGATACAGAACGGTTGATGCATAAAACCTTCAAATTTCTTGTGCAATATACTTCATGCCAATGCAATGAACACACACACACACACACACACACACACACACAAACCCTGAAGTGTCCATCCATAACAACTGTACTACACAAGTGAACACAAAATCTTCTAATTCCCAGTCCTGTATTTTCTACAAGAAAAAAAACTGATTTTGCTCACTTCTAGAAAGACTACACTTTGTATCATCACACTGACAAACCAAATTAATACAAAAAGAGACAGATCCTAGATAACCCTCCCAAGAATGGAATCTAGACCCTCCATCAGACTTAAGAAAGTTATCTTTCTGCTGGTCAACTTTTATCTTTCCTGAGGAGGAACAGTGGAGAAGGGGAGGTTATTTCAAACAGCCAAACCCTGGGAGTTGTGTGTCAGTCTGGCATGCGCTTGGAAGGACCCGGTCTTACCTGTGAGAGGCAGCCTTCTTTGGTGCAAATTCATATTCTTCTGGGTACCAGCGTCTGTACATGGTAGAAATGGAACTCTCAAAGGAAACTGTCTCAGACACACTGAGTAATTACCTCCTTCAAGTCATTTATTAACACTGAAAAAGGCATTTGTGACTTTGAAAAGAGTGGTGACTTTCAAGATGCCTCTTTGACCAGGGACTCTATCTTCTACCCTTCCCTGTCTTGTATGTTCTCTTTGGGCAAGCTCATCAGTGTAGAGGATTCCTCAGTCTCCAATGACAGCACAATCCTCTCCAGAGTTTCTTTCTAGCCCAAGTGCCTCGTGGTCATTGCCACCTAAAAATTCACCAGATATTCCCAGATATATATATGTGTGTGTGTGTAATATGTGTGTATATGTATATATATATACATATATACATATGTAAATATATATGGGTGAGCTGTTTATATATAATGTTTATATTATATAATGTATATTATATAATATGTATATCTTTATATTATATATATGAACACCACAGCTCACCTACTCCATCTACCAAATCTACTCCTTCTTAGGTTTCTTCCTTTTTTTAATTGGGTTTAAGTTATTACATATATTTCACAGTACGCATTTAAACTTTCACAGTGATGAAAATTGTCATTCTACTCTACTTCATAGCTTATGAAGTCTATGAACTTTAACAATCAAATCATTTTCTCCATCCCGGATGCTATGCACATTACGTCCCTTTTGTTTGGCAACATCTGTTCCCTCCTTCACTCGTTCTATTCTTTGAACCATTCAATCATCCACCTAAGCTGCCTCAACTAGAAACAGCAAAAAAAATTAAAATCTTCCTTTTTCTCAACTCCCTCACTCGAACTTCCGATGTTGCACCGCCTGACCTGCGCAAAGATTCCACCTCCATCTCCCTCCTGACTACCCCAAGGGCCGTTTCCCGGGCTCATTCTTCTCTCTCCAAGATGATGCAACAATCACCCTCCCACTCTGCCCACCCCGTTGTCATCCACAGGATTCATTTCACCTGATCATCAATTTCTGCTGAAACCTTCTGAAACAAACGGGAATCCCGTCCCTTACTAGGTAAAACCACCCCTCCCCCAGCACGGCACAGGTGATCGGGTCTCACCTCACACGCTTGCCACGCTCACCTTCCCGTACCCCAGCACTAACAAATCCTCTGTAATTCTTTGTATACGTTTGCTTTACCTGCCAACTCGCCAACACCTCTGCTGAGTGACTCTAAGGAAAGTTCTTCCCTCACTTACAGATCTGGGAAACTGCCCCTTCTTTAAATCTTAACTCAAAAGCGACCCGCTACTTCCCAATTTCCCGCTGCAGGGCACGGAGCCCTCAGCCCTCTTCCCCAAGCCCCCGGATTCCATTCACACTCCCATTACACATGTCAGCTTGCGTGACGCTAAGCCACAGAAGCACTCTGCATCTCTGTGCCGAGCAGACAGGCCAACGCAAGGCACAGACTGAGCGCTCATGACTCGTGACGTTTACCAAAGGAAGATCTGTGACCTTTCTCCCAAGTCTCACCACTCAGGGGCAAGTGAGAATGGGCAAGGATACACACCAGCTGAGCACCCTCAGTTCCGCCTGTTCAGTGATGTTCTACCAATTCCCAAGGAAGACATGCTAAAGGAGGCAACTTAATGGATCCTACGTAGAGCCCTTACCTGCACAGTTCTTTAACAGTGCTCACATCAATTATTCTATAATGAAGATGTTTCATGAACTGGGGCATGTATTTGTCAAGAAACTTCTTATCTGCATGAACTGAATTTCCTAGAAAGACATGAAGCATACTGCATCTATGGGTTTCTAGTAGTATACAACAAGGTATAAGAACTCGTTTAAATTACTTTATTCTAACAGCATTTCTACATCCATTCTGAGTAAGTTACAAGTGCAGAATCCCAAGCATTTCAAACTATTGAGTCAGTCTACTTCATAACAAACTTTCAAATGGCCTCCCACGGACAAAAGAATAATGCTATCATTACACACACTTTAAAGAAGGCACAAATCTGTGACTTTTTCAGGTCATCCCAAATGTGCAAGCTTCCTCCCAGGATCACAAAATCCACACTAACACTCATAATTTAACTGACTTGTAGTAAATAAAACTTTATTTACATTCCAGTTTTTTGACAAGTCATAGCTATGTTCATGTTTTCATACAATGGTATATATTAAAAACACTAAAGCTATAATTAAAAACTTTAAAATGAGACATCGGCCATATTTTCTGGGGAAAACCTTCATACAATATACGCTCTTTCTTGTATTTAATGCCAAAACTTTGTGTATTTAAAGGAAGCTTCAGTTACCACATGAATTTACATACACAAATGCAAATATATACCCACACAGAACATCATCAATTTCCCTCTGACAATGTCAACGTTAAAAAAAATTGGACTGGTCTCTTAAAAAAAACAAAATCAGTACCACAAGGGGAAAAAAGAAAGGAGGTAGAGGGTTTTAGATCAACAGACTAAAGCCAAATGCATGAACTCTGATTGACTCCAGGTTTAAAAAACAATTAAGATATTAAGACAGCGCATCAAATGTACACTAGGCACCACAGATGGAACGATTTTTAATCATCTTCAACACAGTAATGACACTGTATTATAAAAGAAAATGATGTCCTTATTTCAGGGGATGAACATTATTATTTTAGGAATGAGGGTCACAATGTAATTTCTTTCCAAAAGTTAAAAAAAAAAAAAGGAAAACCAACACAGCATAAAGTTAACAATTACTAAACCCAATTTCTCAGCACATATGAAACTTTTCTGAAATAAAAATATGGGAAGGGAAAAAAAAAATCATCAACTGAGTTCATCTCTGTGCTTCCCAGATAGACTGTCAAGTTTCAGGACATTTCCCCTCATATTCCCCGAGGAAAATTTGAACCCAAAAGTTAAGGCATAATCCAAATTAAGTGGAAGGAGACACGGCTGGTCTTGCAGGAGGGCAGTGTGCTGCCCCACTACAATGGTAGACTATGGACAAGATACACATGGGACTGCATTTTACCTGCAAGCGGACAGAGCCCCGGGGGAGTCTGCTGTCGTACAAAGGAGAGAAATTCATACTCTGCCTGCTGCAATGTGATTGTACTCTCCTTCACTGCTTTGGTAAGACCAGACTGCAAGAGAGAATCCCCAGCCCCCACCAGAAACACATGAAGTCAGTTTTTCAAAGGTATCCAGAAATGAAAATTCACTTCTCACGCGAGCAAATATCACCATTCTTGTTTTAAGGGCTCAAGTTCGAACGGGAAGTGCCATCTTTATACCGACTGTTTCTTAAAAGAATCCAAGCCAAACAAGTTGTGTTCCTGATTGGCTAGTAGCCAATCTCCACACAGTCAAAAAGAGAATGTTGCTCAAAGTCCCAGGACATAACCTCTGGGAAGAAACGCTCTTAACCGGGGCGCGTTCCCCTTTCTCTGACAGCTGATGGCTAACCTTATCCAAAAGACTGACTTGAGTAATACTTGACAATCCACAAGGTGTTCATTCGCGACAGAGTGCAGAAGAGAAAAATAGAGGACTTTCAGGAGAAGATCTCGAGAGGCCCCAGAGATGAAAAGTAAAGAGCAAGCAGTTTCCCAGGCTTGCCAAGCAATCTTCCTCTAACCCTTTTTTTTTTTTAATTTAATACCATCCAGCAATGGAATAGGATTCAGATGTGGACGCAACACGCTTGTTACTGATCCCCAAAGCAGCAATCTTGTTATTTGGTAATGTTACCTTCCCATGATGCTCCTTACACCAATCGGACATGCTGTCCAGCAATTCGTCTGGCTGTTTGATAATCAGGTTGGGACCCTGTGGATGGGACAAGCCATTAGTTACTAAGAATCAGAAATGAGCTTGCTTTCAGAGGTAAGCATTTAAGGACTAAACGATTTTCCCTATGGGAGAAAACAGGAGATAAGGGCACTTCGTGAACTCTACAAGTAGCCCACATGGAGCCAAAAAGGACACAGAAACACACACACACACACACACACACACACACACACACACACACACACACTACCAAGAGTCAGCAAGCCACAGCCCCCAGTTTTGGATTTTTTTTTTTTATGATGCAAGCTAAAAATGAGTTTACATTTGTAAAAGAAGAAAAGAAGCCCATGATAGTGAATTATATGGCCTGCAAAGCTTAACATATTTAACACTGAAAGTTTGCCAACCCTTGATTATGAGTTAATTTTTGAAAAGCATCAGTATCTCTGAGGGCAAAAGCAAACTGCAGAACAGTATACAAAGAAGACAACTGGAGAACCAATAGGTTACAGTACAGGTACTTTGAATAAGTTACACTGTTTAATATTAACAGTACTTTAATACTTTTTTTAAAAAAGGGAAGGAAAGTTTATTTTAACTAGTCAGCGGCCTGACCTGGCAAGGTAGAAAGTCACCTTAGCATTTCTTTTTTTTTTTTCTTTCCTTTGTGGTGGTACCAGGGATTGAACTCAGGGCCTCAAGCCTTTGGCTTTTTGGCTCAAGGAAAAGAAGCAGGGTTCTCCATCAGTACAATTCATCTATAAATGCTTTGCCTTCTCATCTCTTTTCCTCACCCAGGAAATAAATGAAAGTCCAAACTGTAGATGTCGTAAGCCATTCCTGCCCTCTGGGAACTTAATTTCACAAGACTTTTCCACAAACATCTCTACAGGATTTCTGTTATGCTGTTGTTTAATGACTCCAAATGTCGCTGGCAGTCTTAGTTATTCAAGACTAGGTAGGGGCCTTCCTACCAATCAGAGGCAACGCAAACTTATTAAATGTTTCATGAGTGGCTGAAACGTAGCAGGTGTGTTTTATTTGTTTAGCTTAATGTTACAGGTAAAGGCAGTTCAGTTCATAAAAACCTTTACCATGGATGCCCAGTATGTCAACAAGAAAGCACTTTCTAACTCCTGTAATCTTAATACAGATCTAGAAGAAAAATACATCCTGGTTGAAAAAGGCAACCAGCCCTATAACCACAAGCTCCATACCCAAAGATTCAACTGACCTCAGACTGAAGACATTAGCAGCTGAAGAAGGCAATGCACTGGTATCGAATATGCTCAGAGACTTTTCCTGTTACTATTCCCTAACTACCGTATAACCACCCTTTACGCAACATTTACATTTTAGTAGGTAACTGACAATAAACACAGTAATTAGAATAAGTAACTTAGAGAGGATTTAAAGCACATCAGAAGAAGGTGCATAGATCATATAGGTGGATACTCAGGCAGGAATCACAAAACTGATGGGAAATTAGTTGGTTATCCTACTATTATAGAAGAACTGGTTAGGAGCCTGGTCATAGCCTTGTTTAAATGACTGGCTTCCCCAGTAACCAGCCAGATGGCTGGTTTGGAAAAATACCCAACATCTTCATCTATAAATAAGCATTATAACACAGTACCCACCTTCCAGTTGCTGCGAGGGCTAAGACGACACACAAAGCACTCAGAGCTATCACTGGCACACAGTGAGCTCCTAGCAAATGGCAAAGTTTCTGAAAAAGTTTGGCATAGCCAGTTGAAAACCAGACTATGAGATGAAATTACATGGGTCCTAGTACCAAGTCTACCATGGCCTAATATATTCCTTTGGACTTAACCTCTTTAGACACGTGTTCACTTATTTTTCAAATAATGAGATTAGAAAAAGTGAGCTTTAGATTTCCAATGCCCTCCCGGCTAAGTACTATGCCATCACCTACTTCAGCCAAAATGTTCAGATCAGAGTCAGTAATCAGACAGGCCATCTCAATAATCTGGTCCTTCTCAATGTCCAATCCTGTCATCTGCAATAAAAAATAAATTATAACATACAAAAAAAAAAAAAACCCCTCTTCCTGATCTCTTCTACCCAAATTTCCCAGGATGGCCCTCATACATGTACTATGTATACTATATAGCCAGAAGAGAAAAGGTAATAACACTTCTTGGGCATTAAACCTAAGTCCTCTAATATTCAACCAACATACTTACCAAGAGCTGGCTATTTCTCAAGCACTGTGTTTCTACTCTGGGACAGACATAAAGTAAAACTCAGACAGCACTCAATGAGGGAAGAGTTAGACCACTAACATCAATTCATCTCTGAAGTTCACAAAGTGTCCGATGGATTACAACTCTCCATCTTCATCACAATGTAGAAAGTTAATCTCACTTCATGGAGGAGCACACCGAAGCTCAAGGGAGAAGGGAAGGCCCGGGGAGGTTAACACACCAGCGATGAGAAGCTGCGTTCTGGTCCCTAACTCGACCTTGAGCCAGCGGCCTCCCCTCTCCTAAAGGACGAGCCATCTAGGAACTCCTAACAATCTGGAGTCTTTGAAAGGGGGAGTCACCCTCCCACCCCACCCCTGACCTGTGCCCCCCCCCCCGAGCCTGGAGTCTCCCAGAGTTAGGAAACCTACATCTGAGCAGACATATGGACAACTCCTCCCCAGTGACAAGGCACCCCCCCCTCCCCCGGGCCGCCCAGCACTGTCCCCCACACCCGCAGGGCTCCACTTACCCGGGACACCTGAGACCCGGACAACACCCCTCCCCCGGCCGACCAGCTGGCTCTCACCTGGCGATGCTCCCCGGGGACACCTGAGGCCCTGACAGCTCGCCCCCCCCCCCACGACACCTGCAGGGCTCCCCTCACCTGAGCTGTGCTCCCCTGGGACAGCCCCCCTCCCCCCCAGCCATCCAGCTCGCCCCCCCCCACGACACCTGCAGGGCTCCCCTCACCTGAGCTGTGCTCCCCTGGGACAGCGTACCCCCCCCCCCCCACAGCAGCCGTCCAGCTGGGTCTCCCACATTAGCCCCACCCCGGAGACCCGAACACCTCCCCGCCGCCCCCACACACACCTGCCGGGCTCCCCCGGGGACACCTGAGACACCCCCCCCCCCGCCGCCCACCCTCCCCCCAGGACGAAGACCCCCCCTCACTCACCTCCAAGTCCACCCAGACCATCCGCTGAGCCATGCTCTCCCCCGCCGCCATGGCTGCGCCACCTTCGCGGACTCCTCGCGGCCCGAACTGCCCGCGCCGCCCACCCACGCTCCGCCACAGCCTGGCGCCGTGGGAGCCGCCTAGCATCGCCCGGCACGAGCCGCCGCCGCCCCAGCCCAGCCCAGCCGCCGGCCGCGCGCAGGCGCTACAGTCGCTAAACGTCGCAAAGCCTCCGGGATCGGGGGGGGGGGGAAGGGAGGAGGGAGGTGGAGAGCAAAGACCACAAGTCCCGGCATGCCGCGCGCCAGATCGGCCTCCGCGGCTCGCGGCGGGTGCCGAAAGGGCTGATGGGACTGGTAGTCCCGCGGCAGGCCGGCCGCTCCCTCCTCCCTACCCCCGCCGCCACGTGTTTTTCGGATGTGGCTGGATGTGCCTATTACCCACAGCGAAGTTTGTGTGCTTCCAGGAGTTATTTCCTGAGTTTGGATGAGTTCTAAATCAAGGTGTTGCAAAAAAAAAAAAGAAAAGAAAACCGTTCTACTTCAAATGGTTGGGAAAAAAAATCTGATTTCGTTCTTAATCTTTTTTTTTTTTTATGCTTTCCCCCCCCCCTTTTTTTTTAAATTCATCCGCCCTTTACTTCCATAGACTAAGTGGTTTTTAGGAAAGATTATTGGTTCGGTGTTTTGTTTTTCCATTTACTTGGAACCCAAGAGCAATGTCCTATTTTGGGCCACAGGGCCAATTCCACTGTCATCATTTACAAGTCCTTAAATGGGATCTTTATTAAGAGATCACTCCTCACTGGCCCTGCAGTCTATAAAAGTCCCTTTTCCATCCTGGCAGAAGCCCCGATTTCTTGGGAGGAATGCGAGCTGTGTGGCAGTTTAGTTGGTGTCATCTCCATCCTTCAAAGGTCTCAAAGTCAGCCTTCTATAACAAACCTGTATTACCGACTCAGTTAAAATGAATGAAAGCAGCTGTCCTCTCCTGTGGTTTTTAGTGTTTCCAGGAGAGGGCCAAAAGAAAAAGGAAAGGTTAGACCCTAAGGTGTCAAAGTTGGTGAATCTCTTCAACTTTGCTAGTAAGTTTGTGAGCAAAGGGCGACTGTCAAAGATATTCACAGCCTTGAGTAATATATTTTTCTGAAACCCATCTGCTGCTGATTTCAGAGCTACTGGTAGATTGCATAGGAACTCATACCTGCTAAGTTTGTAGGAAACCTTGTTACCTAATGGGAGCTTTAAAGATAGTAACCACCTCTACTTTTGGTGTACTCAACCTGCCAGGTTTAAAAGATCATTGAAACATTTACAAGTATTAATGTTTGTCCTGAACAATGAGTATAGACATGTACATTGTAACTGCTTTGCCTATTGAGTCAATCACATTATTTTGCTCTAGATTTTGGGGCTTTGTTTTATACTGGTCCTGGGGCTTAAAATCAGGTCCTGCATGCTGTCCCTGAGCTTTTCAAAAGCTCAAGGATGGAGGTCTACCACTTGAGCCACAGCTCCACTTCCAGCTTTTTGTTTTTATTGGAGATGTCTTATGAACTTTTTTCCCAACCTGGCTTTGAACTGCCACCCTCAGATTGGCCTCCTGTGTAGCTAGGATTACAGGGATGAGCCACCAGTGCCCAGCTTGTTTTGCTAATTTTATATTTGTGTCTTTATATTCGTGGTCTTTATTCCTTAGTTTCTTTTCAATCTGATACGTAGAAAGTAGAACCACTTGTACAGAAACTTTTATGGGCTGGGCTTAAGTATAGCTTTTTCCTAATCCTTCTCTTTAAGAGTAAGTGACCAAACCTTAGGTTAACCTGAATTTGTAGCCTAGGAGTTCCTGAGCATGTGGCTGCTGTCTGAATTGTAGGAAATCTTACAGAGAATTAAGCCCTTAACCTGGTAAGTTTGACCTAACTCTTAAGTAGTGTCAGAATTGCAATGCAGTTAATCAAAAAGAAATTTGAATTTTAGGTAGCAGTCCAAGCTCAAGCATTAACTCCCGTTTTTGACCAAGATGAAGTAACAGGAATTAGATTTATCATTTTCCAGAAATAAAACACAAGCAAGATAAGGAACAAAACACAGTGATCCCTAAATGAGGGGGAAAAGTGGGCCCTAGGATTGGCTCAGCTGGCTGCCCTGAGGGTACACTGTGGAAGGTTGGGGCAGGGCAGGCCCAGCCCAGGGACTTCAGGAGTTGAGGAAACACAACTAGAAGTCTAAGAAAAACAAGGCAAAGGGAACATCCAATGCACAGAAGGGGCCTCCAGGCTGCCTGTAGCTTTCATAATACTGGTCAGCATATAGGTTGGGGAAATTCTCTAAAGAATCCTAATGGTTACTCAGCACTCATGTAGCACCACAACAGTATATTCTCTCACTAGCCAGCAGAAAATTGTGTAACTCATGGTTCATTGGTTCCTCACCACGTCTTGCCTCAATAATGGAGTGGATTAATGGGGCAATATGCTTCTCAAAACCTAAAACACTGAAATCAAAGCCTTGAAGAAACACACCAGTGTACACATCTCAGAACAAAGTTCATGAATATTTATAGAAATACAAGAACATGTACTTCACCAGCCCTAGCATACCATCAAATAAGGCACCCAGTAGCAAGACTAAAACCAACCAAAGTACCAACCAAAGTAATTTAAATCTACATGCCATTCGTGAATGTAGATCCAAATCCTACTGACACGAGAGTACTCATAGATCTGCAGCATTTTAATAGTGTAATATGCCATGATGTGCAGTTCTTTACAATAGGATGTAATGATGATGCAGTTTGGTCATTAATCAAAAAGTCTATTTCCCCTTCATTTTTATTAGCATGCTTTGAACTCACTTTCCTACCGTGGCCCTATACTGACTTTTCTGAGGCTGTCCTGCTCTCCTTTACAGGTACTTACTTCAGTAACTCTAAGAGGGTGTGGCTAGAGATCATCACAAGGGCTCCCCAACATGAAAGCCAGTAAGAGGAAAAAACTCCTGGGACTGAAGATCCGAAGCCCAACACTATGGGTTTGGTTTCCTGGGCAGTGCTGGGAGCTGAAGGCAGGGCCCTGGTGCCTACTGAACAAGCTCACTACAGCAGAGCCGTGAACTGAAACGAACGGAGGCAAACTACCGATGGATCCCAGGAAAGCAGGATTCACCTTTGTTTCCCATCTGTGTATCGGCTGATGACGTTTTCATTAGGACACCTGAAATTGACAAGTTCCTTGAAAACAAACCCTATTATTCTGCTTTAGCAAACAATTTTTTAAAAAAATCTTAATGCCATGGACACAGCTCCATTTACCAAGACAGAGAACTAGACACAAGAAAGCCTGAGTACATAGAAACTTCTGGAGACCAGAGACTTGGTTCACAAGTGTCCCAACAGTCATACAGGACTTCGCTGACTGGAAATCTAAACATCTACAAATATATATTACAGGACTATAATTATAAAAGACTAATGATCTTCACCCCAGTGAAGTATGAATAAATATGAACAGTGTACGCTGACTTACTGAATATCTCCAAAGTTAGTGATGTTGAAGTAGGATAGTATATTAAAAAGCAACACAGTACAAATGCTGTGGTTAAGAAGAAGGACCCAATTTTTTCAGAGTGAATTTTTATAAACAGCTCTGCAGGGAAACAGAAACAGAATCTTGATACAAAAGTTTTTATTAATGAGATTTAAAATTTTTTAAATCAGAAAGTTAACTTCCTTTCCAATTGATGTGCACAAAAAAAAAGCAAGCTGTACAAGCTCCATCATAAAATGTATCCTTACCCCCTTGTCCTGGGTACTTTGAAAAGTTATAATTTCTGAAATCTGAGGAACACAGGGCTGCACAGAAAGGCTTCCATGGATTTTCCCCAAGAAGAGCGTTTTCAGTAAGACATTTTATTATTTTATCTGATTATGCATTGATATTTTTGTTCTTCAGAAAGAGAATTTACATTAATACTGTAATTTTTAATGTAAAAATATACAAGTGGAGTTATTTAGCTTCCTGAGTGGCCCGTCTTACAGGAAACATGATTTAATCTTTAAAAATGCTAAAATTTCCTGGGCGCTGGTGGTTCTCGCCTATAATCCTAGCTACTCAGTAGGCTGAGATGTCAGGATCACGGTTTGAAGCCAGCCTGGGCAGGAAAGTCTGAGACTTTCATCTCCAATAAACTACCAAATAAGCCATAAGTGGAGTTGTGGCTTAACTGGTAGAGCACTAGCCCTGAGCAAATCAGCTCATGAATAGTGCCCAGGCCCTGAGTTCAAGCCCAGGACCAGCAAAAAAAAAAAAAAAAAACCTAAAATTTTAGAATAGTAGCTTTACATTTCTGAGTTCAAGAGCAGGGTTAAAGCTCAAAAGAACATGTCACAAAATTTGTACTTAAAATTTCTAAGGCTAATTTTCCCCCCAAACATAATCACTATGCTTCCTCAAATAAAGTGTTAATAAAATGAAAACTTGTATTTCCTTATTAACAAAATACAGAGAGCTATTTCAGAATACTAACTTCAATGCTTTCTATTACATCCACAGAGATTAACAAGATAATCCTTGCAATACAAAAAGGTAACAAATAATTAAAATATTCCCCTTATAATACAACCAATCTATACAATTCATCCTTTCTAATTGTCTAAAATTATCAGGAACTGGAGCACTTTTTCTTTTCTTTTTTTTTTATAAAACCCTTTCCTCTTCCTAAAACCCTGAGGTGAAAGGTTAACACTGTAAGAAAACTGGAACCACAGTTCTTCTCACTTCTGTATGAAACTGCAGTTACAGGTTTTAAAAACTTTTTATAAGAAATGTGCAACTTGTAAAGCTGCTCTGTACAGTTTTACAAAATGTTTAGTCACAAGGGCCTAAAATGGCCCTATAAGACAATCTCATTATACCACTTCCTAGTGTCGAGGTAAGTGCCATTTCCCATCCCTACTGTCTCTGTCTCTTCTGTTATCGTAGTCATGGCTCCAGCCATCAGAACTCCTGTCTTCATAGAAGAAATCCTCTCTGGCTCCTCTGTAATGGTAGTCAGGCCCATGATCAGGGTAACGCTGGTGGCTATAGTGTCTATCCGCTAGGTAGGGATGGGAACTCTGTCTGACTTTGCGCTGTGATGATGGTGTATCATGGCGCCACGGGGAGCTGGAAGACTGGTTAAAGTTATGACCATGTGACGGAACTGATGATGAAAATCCAGACGGATCCACACGCACAGAACCAAATTTCCCACCATATGACATCTGTCTCAGAACATTGTTCATCTAAGGGAAAATGTAAATAAGAAAATATTAACTGCAAAGCAGAAGAGCTAATACATATTTACTCAGAGTTAACCACATAGCTAATAAAGGAAAACCAAAACCTAATAAAATGAAAAGTAATTCAATAGCTTCATTCTCTTGGATATCTCCATTATTACTTTTGACTATTAGGTCACACAAAATGATTATGATATGAGTCACTGTCTAATGTGACATAGCATCTGAGTAGTGAAGGATGAATAGACAATTTCAAGGAAACTCTATGCCAGGGAAAGGAAATTGTACAAACAACAATAGCAATCTGTTCAAAGAAAACCCAGTAATTCTGACTCAAAGTACTATAGGAGCGGTCCTAACAGTGGAAGGCTTTACTGGAATAAGACAATGGGATGTCTAATAATAACCAGAGAAAACTGACTTTACCTTTCAAAGAATGGAAAACAAGGATGCGGGGAAGATAGACAAAAATAGCATGCAAGGTGAACTAGAACGGGGAATAAGACATGTGACACTGACTAGGCCAGCGGTTCCCAAATTCTTACTGTACAGAATTATTACAATGCAGGTCTGGAAGACTGAGAAGCCCGAGGATCCCAGGCCACAGCAGGGACACTGGTGGCTCACGCCTGTCATCCCAGCTCCTCGGGAGGCCCAGGTCTGAGGACCGTGGCTCAAAGCCAGCCCAGGCAGGAAAGTCACTAAGACTCGCATCTCCAGTAAACTACTCTGAAAAGGTGAAGCTGAGTTGTGTGGCTCAAGTGGTAAAGTGCTAGCCTTGAGGAAAAAAAAACCATCTCAGGGATAATGCCCAGGCTCTGAGTTCAAGCCCCAGGACTGGCACCAAAAAAAAGTCATTTAGAGTAGGTAATGAGCTTAAAAAAAAAAAAATCTATCTCCGGTATTTGTATATAAACACTAATGACAGTGAAGAGAACTACAATGTAGAATGGGGTTTTACTCTTGTCTTTAAAGTACATACTGATACATTCTATACGTCACATAAACTATATGCTTAGTGAAAGGTAAAATGAATATTCAATCCATACAAATCAAGCTCATCTAACAAAAAATTAGAGAAAATGTTAAGTATTTCTTTTTTTTAAAAGGCATGTGTTGGCATACACCTGAAATCCCAGCACTCAGGAAGCTAAAGCAGGAGGACCATACACTCCACAACAGACAGAGCTACACAGGAGTACCTGTCTCAGAAAGTGGAAAGCAATTTACCCATTTAATTTATGCCTTAAGGACTTTAGGAAAAGAAGCCTACAAGTGAACTAAACAATATTTTAACTGACTATGACTTTGTTTAGCAATTCAATTTGAAAAGTAATTAGCCTACCACTGCTTGTCTCTGATAATTTTCTGGAGTTGAGAATGATCTCTGAATTATCTGTGATGATGGAGTCATATTATCCACAGTCCTTTCATATCTGTCAAAACAAAAAAAACAACATATAATCATTTGTTCGTCCAACTTTATTAAACACAAGTATAACCCAGTTCTCCAAGATGAAAAAGAGTAAGAGAGTATCTGCTTTTACAGAACAAAGAGAAAAATGCAGACAGGATATTTTCACAGATTCTAAGAAACACATGACTGAGAGCCACTGAAGGTGAGACACACAAGAGGTCTAGGTTAGATTGGCCAATGTAGAGGAGACATTGTTTGTACTACTGCGTACTTCCAGTGTCTCCTCACAGGTATTCAATTCTTTACAGCTCTTGGCACTGCCTTAACCCAAACCACCATCCTCCCTCCAATTCCCCTGCCAGGAGGCTACCAACCGCTTCTTTTTATTTATTTATTTATTTATTTATTTAGCCAGTCCTGGGCTTGGACTCGGGCCCTGAGCACTGTCCCTGGCATTTTTTTTTGCTCAAGGCTAGCACTCTGCCACTTGAGCCACAGCGCCACTTCTGTCCGTTTTCTATTTATGTGGTGCTGGGGAATCGAACCCAGGGCTATGATCCAACCGCTTCTTTTTGTGTGTGCCAGTCCTTGGGTTTGAACTCCAGGCCTAAGACCATGAGCCTTTGTGCTCAAGGCTAGTGCTCTACCATTTTGAGCCACAGCATCACTTCTGGCTTTTTGGTACTAACTGGGTAAGAGTCTGACAGACATTCCCATGAGTGCTTGCTATGAACCACAATCCTCCAGAGGGGTAAGCCAGCAAGAGCCAGCCACGCCCTGCTACCACTAGCTTCTTAATTGGTTTTTCTAATCCACTCTTTCCCTTTCTAATCCATTCTCCCATTGTGTGAGGCGATTCTTTTCAAACAAAATTTACATTATTCTACTTAAATAAAACATGTGCAAGCAACACAAGTAATAAAGCAGCAGAGTAAAGACATAGGAATATAATGAAGAAACTAGTCATCGTTATGTAGTTTGAGCTCATTATCTGAGGAAGTCTCTGGTAAGTGACTAGCAAGTCAGTGGGGAGTTTTACCTGGTAGGAGACGTGGAGGTGGGGCTTGAGCTTACAGCTTGATGTTGGGGATAGGTGTCCTGTGAGGCATGACTACTTCCTAGAATGAAACAATTTCAAAATTTCTAATTGACAAGGAGGTTTATTTGAAATTTTGTCTCCCTCACACAGAATCACTCCAAAAGGGGGGGGGGGGGGATTTAAATCTTAGTATTGCCACTTGCTTTAGTTTTTCTTCGGTGTATAATATAAAGTATGCAAAAGCAAACATTTCAAAGAAGATACTATTTTAAATATCCCTTCTGGCCGTAATATTTGATCCTACACTACTTTATAATCTTGGTTTCACACTGACATGATCAAGAACCAAATCGGTGAAAGTGAATCACAAAGCAGCCTGGACAACTATTTTCAGAAAGTAATCCTTGCTGTGAAGAGCATGGATATTAAACTTACACTTCTCTCACAATGAAGCTCCTATGTTCTTAGGACTCCAAGGTAAAACTTTAAACTCGCTTTATATAGGACAGTTTTCAAAAACCCACGTGTCAAGGTTAACTCTTCCAGGGATTATGTTTGCTACTCACAGAATTTAATAAATTATTCTCATCCACAAATGTATTTAAAACTGAGTAAAACTTAAAAAAAAAAAACACACAGTAAAGGAACCCTGGCTCCTTGTAACATCACGTCATAGTTACCTGATCTAAACTGAATTTTGATGGGCCTCCCAAAAAGTTTGATTCCATTAAGAAGATTCATTGCATAAGGAACAGATACTTCATGTTTGAAGTTGACAAATGCAAACTGCTTTGGTTTACCATCCTTATCTTTTGGAATTTTCACCTTTATTACTGGCCCAGCCTACAAACAGAAGTGTGGAGAATTTTTAAAGAAGGTGATTTCAAGGAAATAAAACTCAAAATTTCACAAGTCAAAAAAAAAAAAAAAGGATACAACGTTTCAAAGCAACAGAAAGGCAATCGGGAACTTAAAACAACCAAAAAACACAAAGCAAATCGGATACACCTGGATTTCACTTTGGCAGGCGTGAAGTAAGTTTGTATCTTAAAGCCACACTCAGTAGTGTGGGGCGGGGCGGGGCGGGGCGGGGGGGGAGGAGGGAGAGAGGGGGCGTGAAGAGGCCATTCAGGGAGTTTCCTTTCCGCACCGCCGCCGTGTGACGTCCGCGCGACGTTTGCACGACGTGACCAATGGGGGAGGGGGAGCGAGGCCTCCGTTTCCCGCTGCCCGGAAGTGCGGACCCCCTATCCGGGACAAGAACTGATTTTCCCACAACACCCCCACCCCCACCCCCACCCACCCCCAAAAAAAGTTAACTTTTGTACCCAACGTTGTTGCGGCGGTTAACCGGGACGGAAAGGAACGAGAGATCCCTGGGAATTCTCCCTGTCTCCTAGCCCAGAAACGCTACCACGCCGGCTTCCTATCCAATAGGTGCGGGTTTATTGTAAACACGTATGGGGAGTGGGATCTGCAGTAAGCCTGTGGCTGGATCCGCAGACTCCGGCGGGAATGAGAGATACGAAAGACGCTGAAATGCAGTGTCCTCGAGTCAAGAGGAGCCTGACGACGGTCGCGGCCCGGGGAAGGCGCGAGGCGCCGGCCGGGTAACGGCCCCGCCCACCCCGGCCCCGCGGAGGGAGGGAGGGAAGGACGCAGGGCCCCCCTCGGCGGGGGTCCCCGCTGCCACTCCGGGGCCGGCTCACCCCGCGGCCCGACGGCCCCACCCGCCCAGCTCGCGCGGAAGGACGTTAGCCGCCCGCCCCCCGCCCCCCCTCCCCCAGCCCCCCTCGTCAGCGAGCCGCACGACGGCAGGCCGAGCCGCCTACCTGGTGGAAGAGCTCGAAGAGGAGCTCCTCGGTGACCTTGGTCTCCAGGTTACCCACGAAGAGAGTGCGATCCGCCTCCGCCGCCGCCGCCCCCATCGCCGCGCCGCGCCGCCCCCCCCTCCCCTCCCCGCTTCGGCCGGAGGTCGCGGCCCACGCTCGCACTGACTGCGCACGCTCCGACACCGGCGCGGTCCGTCCGCCGGCCCCGTCCGGCGGATTCTTATGTCACGACGCGCCAACGCCCCGGCACGCACGCTCGCCCGGCGGCGCCGCGGCGGCGGACTGCGCGTGCGCGTGCGCGGCGTACGCTCGCGAGAAGAGCCTCCTCCGTGCGGCAGCTGCTCCGGTGTGTGTGTGTGTGTGGCGGCCAGGCCGCCGCTCGGCGTGTCGCCGCCTGGAGGGATGGCGCCCCCGGGATAGGGCGGCCTCGCGTCCGAGGTGGGCCGCACCGACCTGCGGAGCTTCGAAGGCCCCCGTCTGACCCAGACACTGCGGGCAGTGTTTGACGATGGCCCTGAACGGTGCGTCCCTGTCGGCCGGCGACCAGCGGGACCGGGTGGCGTACCGCTGCTCCCATGGCGACCTCAGCCCCTCGGCCCAGGCCCTGGCCATGGTGTCCGGGGACAGCTTCCTGGTGGCGGGGCCCGAGGCGGTGTATCCGGGGCCGCGGCCGACGGGGCGGCCGAGCGGGCGGACCGATGGCCGGCGGGGCCCCGGGGGCGGCCGGGGCCCGGCCCGTCTTCTCCGGAACCGCCAGAACCGCTTCTCGCCCTACCCGACCCCGGCGGTCAAGCTCGACCTGCTCCGAACCGTGCTGCAGCAGCGCCTGATCGCCTTCGGGAACCTCGTCGCCGCCCGACTCGCGGCGTAGAGCCCAGCCCTCCCCTCTGTTAAGAGTTAGCTTGCGAACAAGGCCTCTCTCATATCTGCCCTGGCGTCCCTGCGGTTTTCTTTCCAAGAAAGGTTGTGTTTTCCACTCTCAGGTCAGAATTCCCACGGAGGGGTTGGTTGATGACAGCGCAGCACTTTGAAAAGGAAAGGTTGCCCCACCGACCCCCACGTAGCCTGGAATGATTCGCCTGGGAAGGAGCGGAACTGTTCCTGATGGGGGGCGGGGTGGGGGGGCGTCCCGGGGATCACATTTCCCACAGCCCTCCTCCACTGATTCCACCTCCACCCCACCCCACCCCCCCTTTTTTTTTTTCTGGGCCTTGGTGCTGTCTCTTAAGCTGCCTCTGCTCGAGGCTAGCAAGCACTCATTACCTAAGCCACAGCACCACTTCCAGCTTTTTCGGGGACTAACTGGAGATGAGAGTGTCACGGAGTTCTCTGCCCGGACTGGCTTCTAAACGGTGATCCTTCTGGGTGATCTTCAGATCTCAGTATACTGATAGGATTACAAGCATGAGTCGTGGCGCCCTGCTTGAGTCCCTTTCTAGTAATTCAAATGGCTCTCGCCGCCTTCCCCCCTCACCTCATTTAACATTACTTTGTGTTGGTGAAAGTTGGAAGTCCTTTCTATTACACTGGCTAATGCCATCTTTTCCCTAGCACTCTTCTACCTTCAGGGCCATCTCCAAAGGCCAGTCTCCATGCTAACAACAAGGCGTAAACCATAAAACTCAAACCGTTTCTTCCAAACTAGTCAAGCTAGTTTCATTCCCTACTTGGCCTAAGGAACCAAATGGATGTTTACCTTGTTAGCCACTTTTTCTTACTTGCACTCAAGGAAAAGATCCTTAGTCTTCACCAGCAATAACAAATTACACTGGAAAACCGTTCGTCAAAAAGTCACCTCTCACCTGTTGACTCTAGTATCTTAAAAGTTGTTGTTTTTATTCCAGCCGTTCAAAAGTATTAAGGGTGCTTCTCTCCTGTAAGCACAGTGGGTGAATTTTACACAGTCTGGCCATATTCTAAAGGAAGAGGCTAGTCGATTCATGGGTAATAACCACACTGGACTGTTCATTAAATACAGTAATAAAAACCACTATCTGTTGCAATGGCTTTCCTGGATAGTGCACTATCCTGGTGGGTTTTGTTGTTGCCGGTTTTGGGGGGGTTTTTTTGTGTGTGGATTTTTTTTTTTTCCTTGCCTTTGTTTTCTGGTCCTTGGACTTGAACTTTGAGCTTTTGTGCTCAAGACCATCCAGACTGGTACTGTACTACTTGAAACAGCTCCACTTCTGGGTAGGGTGGGAGAGTTCAATTGAAGATGAAGAATCTTACAGACTTTGCTGCAGAGGCAGGCTTCAAAACACTACCCTCAGATCTCAGCCTGCTAAGTAGCTAGGATTACAGTCATGAGCCGCTGTCACCAGATTTGTAGGTTCCTTTTAAACCTGATCACACCTCTACTATTTTTCTTAGCCACATTGTTTGCCAACAGCTTGTTATTATTGATTTTTTTTCTGAGACACAGTCTTGCTCATAGCCCCAGAATAGAGTTGAATAGAGATCCTCTTTCCTTAGCTTCCCCTAGTGATCTGATTATGTGCACTTCCACACCTGGTTTCAGTTAGTAGGCGTGAAGTGCCAGTTTTTTTCTTTCTTTTTTGCCAGTCCTGGGGCTTGAACTCAGGGCCTGAGCACTGTCCCTGACCTGAGCACTGTCCCTGAGCTTCTTTTGAGCAAGGCTAGCACTCTACCGCTTGAGCCACAGCACCACCTCTGGCTTTTTCTATTTATGTGGTGCTGAGGAATCGAACTTAGGGCTACATGCATGCTAGGCAAGCACTCTACCACTAAGCCACATTCCCAGCCCCAGTTTTTTTATAGGAATAAGTAGAGGAGCTTTTTCCTATTGAACTCTTGTCTGTTTAGACTTTCTTAAGATACTTCAAATAAAAATTGCCACACACTATATAATACCTAATTGTTAGGACTACAATTAGATAAGTGAGAATTTACATGATTCATGAGAGACATCCACGAACCAGGTCACAAGAAGGATGATTGACAGAATAATATTAACTTTACTGAGTTATATATAAGGCAGTGTGCTAGAGGCTAATATTCATTGTTTTTTGAGATTATTGATGATTCTGTGCCTGAACTAGGCCTTGGGCTGGGAATGTGGCTTAGTGATAGTGTTTGCCTAGCATGCCTGAAACCCTGGGTTCGATTCCTCAGCACCACATAAACAGAAGAAGCCAGAAGTGACGCTGTGGCTCAAGTGTTTGAGCACTAGCCATAAGCAGAAGAGGCTCCGTGGCAGTGCCTAGGCCCTGAGTTCAAGCTCCAGGACTGAAAAAAAAAAATCTTATGCATCACTTATGTTCCACGATAACTATGAAACTTTTTTATTTAAAGAAAAATATTGCACTTTCATTTTCTTGAGAAAGTCTAAACGAGATGCAGTAAGGTTTCTAAGGGCGTAAAAATGGAAGCAAATGGCATTGAAAACTTCCAGTTGGGCTTCTTTCTCTGAACAACAGAATGATTTTAAGTAATTGTTTCCTCTATTTTTTCAAAGACACTATGTAATAGACACTATACAGATAGCTAAAAGAAGTCGAAAGCTTGTACTAGGCAATAGATGTCTGGCTCTAGGCTGAGTCTTCAGAAAACCCATGATTGAGAAAGGAAGACCTCATAGACTTGAATGTTAGAATGGAGAAGAATAATGAAAACTAAGACCTGGAAATGCCTAATAAAGGAAAATTACCACTTCAAACGTAACAAATCAACAGCCTGCAGGTTCAAATAAACATTGAATTCTGTAAAGGATTTTATCAGCAATTCTTACCATATAAAGTAGGACTAAAATATTTCTTAGGTTCTTTTCCATTTGATCTGTAATTCTGTACTTTTAAAAAAATTGGTTAAATGCAATTGTGAATAAGAAATTTTTAAGATATAATACATAGGGCACTACATCAGCAAACTAGGACATTACAAAGGACAAAGCACTGTTTATTAGAGGGAACAGACAAACCAGTTGATTGCATATAGTCATCACTAAGAAGATGATCTAGCATTAAATTGCCTCGATTGTATTCCTTAGCATGATAGGGATAAGACTGAGGCTTGTAACCGACAGAACAAAAGTCTGGCATAAGACTGCCCAAATTTACAAGAGCAAAGGATAACCAAGAGAGACTGAATTTCTGTTGTTCTCTCGTGTAGTCATCAGAAATAAGGCTATCTGAATAGTAGTGTATGTGCCAGAAGACAAAATGGTGTGGCCTGTTGTGTTCTGTTGGAGAGCGAGTCTTGTACACAAATGCTGTTATTTTCAGTCTGACTCCGTGGGTGTTTCCCATGTTCTTAACATCTGCAGAAGCAACCAAGTTGCAGTGTGTCCTGGTCACAAAGCCTGAATTGGAGATGTAGAAACAAAAGGCTGTCTATGAAATTTTCTAAAACAAAAACAAATTTTCCCAAGAGAAGGATATATATATATTTTCCAGGGCCAAAGTTTGCCCTGATTTTCACACCTGTAATCCTAAACTACTCAGGAGGCTGAGATCTGAGGATCACGGTTCTAAGTCAGCCCAGACTGGAAAGTCTGTGAAACTCTTACCTCTGATTGATCACCAAAAAACCAGGAGCAGAACTGTGCTTCAAGTGATAGGCTTGAACAGAAAAGTTCAGGGATGGTGCCCAGGCCTGGAGTTCAAGCCCCAAGATTGACACAAAAAAAAAAAAAAGAAAAAGAAAAAGCCAGGCACTACTCTTGAGAGATCAGGAGGGTCCTGGTTTGAGGCCAGTCCAGGTAAAACATGTTGGAAGGTCCATTTCAACTCACTGCTAGGCACAGTGGTGCAGTACGTACCTCCTATCCCAGCTAGCAGGAGGCTGACACTGGAAGGATCACACTTCAGGTTGAAGTGCCAGACTTTGAAGTCAGGCCCCACTTTACCACGTGAACCCCACTTTACCATGCGAACCTGAGATAAGCAGGCCCTGTGAGCAAACCCAGGGCAAGCCCATTAGGGCTCAGTCGGTCTAGAACTCTTAACCGCTGGGAATGCTTAACTCTGACCACCCCTAGAATCGAACCCTGAGCCAATCAGATTTGTACCTGTATCCTAATCTTGCTTGCTTGAACACCTGATTGTTGTAACTTTGTTCTTTGCCTTTATAAGCCCTGTGTAATCACATCTCGAGGCTCCCTCCTAATTTCCGCTGTGTCAGTGGGTAGGACGAGGCCCGAGTTGCAGCTCGCTTAAATAAAGCCTTGCCTTGCTTTTGCATTTCGGAATGTCTGAATCTCGGTGGTCTTCTTGGTGGTGGTTTCACGACTTGGCACAACAAGGTAAGCCTGTACTAAAAGTAGTGCACGAGACACCATCTCAACAGAAAAAGCCATCATCCCCGCCTGCTGTTAATGTGAGAGATCACTGCCCGTACCTACTACCACCCCCCACCCCCCACACACATACACACACACATAAATATTTTAGACTTTGTGATCCAAGAAGCAAAACCAAACCATGTATTATGTATGTATATATCTACGTATACACACACACGTGCATACATACACATCCCAAGAAATTTCCACAAAATTTCTTCTGGTGAAATTCACAGTAGAATGATTGGATACAACCTTCTGTGATACTAGGAGAAGACAGAATTCTCGGGGGGAGCATAACATTTCACGTAGCTGGGGTTCAAAGTTGTATCCTTTATACCATGAAAAATCAACCGCCAGCATTCATTTGTTAATGCTGAATTTAATGAGATGTTATGTAGTCCATCTTTGAAAACGTCTTTTCATACAGATAGAGCCCGCCAAGTACTGACATGAGTCCACGAGCACATGGCTTTAATTGAGCATATTCACTGCTCCAAAGGCATTCATGCTGTTTTATTGAACATCTTCTCTGATACTTGCCTCTTAGCATGTCATTACATTTCAGATTAATTGCTTCCCATCGAAGATTAGGTGGAAGCTTCTCAGCTGCACAATTATGAATGACTTTTGAAATATGAGATGTTCTTTTCATTTATATTCAGGTCCTGAAGACACTGTTCAACTCCAGTTTGAGCTCAGAACGTACATCTACTGCCAAACTCGGCAGAAAAGGAGATCTTGCTTCTTGTTTTAATCTTTAACAGCACAAGAAGCGTAGAAATTGCCTTGAGATTGCTTGGGACACAATGGTAGTTGCTAGTGAAATAATAGTTGGACATGTGAGTCAAACTTTACCTTTTCGTTTGGGGGTGGGGTGGGGGGGCACACGATCCATTCTTCAGCAAGAGCTGATTTCCAAAACCCTTCACTGTTCCATGACAATGTTTGAGGGCAGTTTTTCCAAACACTTAAAAAAAAATATGTACAAACCATTCTTAGCTGGAGGGCTGTACAGGAACTGGCAGAGCTGTGTCTAGCCTTCGGGCCTGAGTTTGCAGAGAATGTTAGTAATTCTCTGCTAAGCTGCCCAAGGGCACAAAACTATTTAGTGGTAGAGCAGGGATTCAAATGTGATCAGGCAGCCTGGCTTCAGAGCTTATTTGCTTGGTGACTGTGCAATTCTACTTATTGTGCTAGGGTAGCCAAGAGCCAAATCCACGTAGGCTTGCTCTTTGCCTAACAGGGTTTGGGTTTTTTTTTTTCCTGAAAAATGTAACACAATGTGTCCTATGTATAAAATAGTATGAGTAAAATACCCATGTACTTGTCACCCAATTTAAAATACCACCCCACAGATTAAATCTTCCCTTCTATTTGTGTCTATAACTGGCTCACATTTTCTCCTGCCACACATGATGACTGTCTTAAATTTGGTGTTTTGCATCCCCATGCTTTTTTGGTGGTTAACCTACTTTTGCTACAAGTGCATTCCTAAGTGGAATATCAACTTGTTTCACCTGTCTTAAAATAAGGGATGTTAACCTGTATATATTCTTCTGTGACTTGCTTATTTTCTCCACTCCCTTTTGTCAGCGTGTGGTTACAAATAAAACTAAAGGAGAATGCCTTTTTGGATCGAGGTGTGCATTTTCATTTACCTGCCCTCTGCAAGGTCATTTTACTTATTCCGTGAAATGAACTATGTGGGCCTGGCTGGCCCTTGAAGCCATTTGAGAGTCCTGAATTAAGGGGATATCCCAGGTAGCTATTCAGATGTTCTTGAAATCTTAATGATGTGAATCTTATCTGTTACAATGACATTTATGTTACATATGATAAAAACTGGTTATGAAATCAGGTATTATGTGATCCCATCTAAAAACAAAATCTATATTAACAAAAGGCAATCACAGATGCTTGGGGGTGAAGATTAACTTGGAGAGGGCATAAAGAAATGTTCTGAAAGGTCATGAAAATGTTCCATTATTTGCTCATGATGATCATTTCATAAATATATACAATGGTCAAAACTCATCAAATGCCCCAGTATAGTGGATCAACCCTGTAATCCTAGTTAATTCAGAGGCAAAAATAGGGAATAGTGGATTGAGGTCAGCTCAGGCATAAGATAGTTTACAAGATTCCTGGTGAATGCCTGTCATCCTCAGCAACAATTGGGAAGGTCACAATCAGGCCCAGCTCTGGTGTAAAGTGAGATCCCACCTTAAAAATAAGGAATGACCACAAGGAGTTTAGAGAACCTGCCTAGCAAGAGTTCAATCCCTGGGGCTGCAAAAAAAAAAAAAAAACACCAAAAAACATTTCACCAAAGTGGAGTAGGTGAGTGATTGCATTTCAGTAAGGGTGGAAGATAAACAAAAGCCACAAAGATTGTAGTAACTGAAGAAACAGTCTTTATAGTATTTCTAAAAAGGAAACCCCCTCCTGGCACTGGTGACTGGAGCTGGTAAAGCTATCTATTCAGGAGGCTGAGATCTGAGAATTGAGTTCAAAGGCAGCTCAGGCAAGAAAGCCTGTGAAACTCTTATCTCCAATTAACCACCCAAAAGCCAGAGCTGGAGCTGTGCCTCAAATGGTAGAGCACTATCTTTGAGAGAGAAAAAAATTCCCAGGGATATATACCAGACCCTGAGTTCAAGCCCCAGTACCAGCGTGCGCACTTGTACACGGCACACACACACACACACACACACACACACACACACACACACACACAGAATCCCAAAGGTCCTCCAATGTGAAAGCACCATCTAATCTGTAAAGATGGAGGCCTAGCCAGATTAAACCAACTAATGAGCTTCCTTAGCTTTGCTTGCCCTGGTTCCATGGTGACCAAGCAAGCATCTATTATTAGCACATCATAGGGAGATGGAACTTGGTTCCCCTAACACCTCCATGTCTTCTACCCATTCGTGCTGAAGAAACGGACCTTATTTGCCATCCCTCATAAACAGTTCCTTAATCTATGAAGCCCAGGGAATCCGATCCTGAGATGCAATTTCCATGAAAATGTGTTTCTATCCCAGAAAGTCTTTCATGGGCTCTCCTCCAGTGCAGATTCTCTTGGGCCATACTTCCTCCTCATCCTCTGACTTCCTTTCAACTTATTAAACAATTCCGATATGGCCAAAGGGAAGACTTGGCAATCCTGGGCTCCAATTTAAGTACTTTCTAAGCAAATCCCCTCTTTCAGCTTGATAACCAAGTAAATAAACACGATGATATATTTTCTTGTGGGTTATCTGGTCATATTTAGCCTCTGGCCATCTTTCACATGTAAATGATTACTCCTTGTCTACTTCACTTTAGACAATGCAAAAAAAAGTCACAAAATGTCAAGATTTTTTTTTTTTGGGGGGGAAGATTCTAAAACTCTTGCCAAATTAGGACATACTAGCAATTCTGAAAATAATCCAATATGTTAGTGTGGGAAGACTGTGCATATAAATTCTTTCATTATCCCTCCTTTGGCTTGGTTTTGTGGCATGAGAGAAGATCCGAGTTTTCAGGCTGCCATAATATTTGGTGGCAGCTGCACTTGGCTCTTCTCTGGGACTCTGTTGAGAGCAGAAGGACAATTCTGTGATGTGGACACAGTTTCCATGCTAAAGCCATCCATTTTAATAAAGTAAAGGTCTAGCCCATTGAGCCTGGTTGAATACAGCTGTTGCATTGATCTCTGCTGGTGCTACAGCCGTTGAGTTCATTTCCTTAATCACATTTTCCATACGGGTAAAAGCATGAAGGCGCTCAGTATCTTCCAGAGTGCATGCATTCTAATTTCAGAATTTAATCAAATGGAACTGGCTTCCTGACAGAGTAAACAGAGCAAAATACTGTATCCAGACCAGCTGCCAAGCTAGCAGCCTGAATTTATTTTTTCCTTGCTTTGCTAAATGCAGCTTGAATTTTTGAAAACACAGTCCAGGTTGAGGAAATTTAGCATTTTTTTTTAATCAAGACCAGCTACCTCTAATATTCCTCCATAAATACATCCATTAAACTTCAAAAGTCAGGTAGGTAAGTTCATCCTTTCTCACACACCCATGGCCAGAGGAGAAAACATATTCCTTTGTTCTATTGATGATAGGAATTGTACATAGACGCTTGTCAGTTGGGCTAGTCTAATAGCAGAGAGTACCTGTAAATATCTATTTTTTTTCTTTTCTGATTGCTGTTTTTGTGTTTCTTATTTGAGTCTTAGAATCTAACTCATATCTGAAATCCTCCAGCTATTCTTTATGCCACTTTAATAAATTATTCCATCTATAAATGTCAAAGCTTTAGTTATACTATCGATTCAACAAAGCAATCAGAGCACATGAAAAGAAGGGAACAGTCAAATGAGTGGAAATACCTATCTCTCAAACCATCTGGCTTGTGAAAGACAATTGGAAGAACTACAGATTATGTTCCCAGTTTCCTGACTACTGTTAATTCTAATTGTTCCATGTATAAAAGAAACTGAGTCCCATTATACAACCCAGGCTGGTATTGAACTCAGTCTTTCTGCCTCTGCCTCTCCAGGGCTGAGATTACAAGAATGTGTCAGTGTGTGTGTGTGTGTGTGTGTGTGTGTGTGTGTGTGTGCACGCGCGCACGCGCACGCATGCATGTTGAGATACAGGGGCTTGAACTTGGGACCTGAGCTTTTTAGCTCAAGGCCAGGACTGCCCTTCAAACCACAGCTCCACTTCAGCTCTTTGGTGGTTCATTGAAGACAAGCGTCTCACAGACTTAGCTGCCCAGGCTAAGCATCCAACTTCAGTCCAAAGAACTCAGCCTCCTGATTACTTAGGATTATAGGTTTGAGCCAGTGACACTTGGCCTTGCTTTTTCTACATATATATCCTTCACTAACTACAAATACCTGTATAGTCATTTCATTTCTCTTGGAGCATAATACCAAGGATGGCCTTTGATGTGGGTGTACAGACCAAGAAGTTTATCATTTGGATAGGAGATACACGGAAATTCAGGAAGCCTCAATCCAAATAGACACACTTCTCCAGAAGTAGCTTACTTATACCCTAATTTCCTGACAGCCTTGTTATTCTCCTACTCGGCTCAGCTGTCCCTTCCTCCCAACCATCTTTTATGCTCTCTTGACAATGAGAACACGCTGATCCCTTTCCATGGCAAACAGCTTGTGTGGCTGGCCTGTTTGCTATGGTGCTCTTCAAGGGTTCAAGCAGATATGCTTTCCTTTCTTGCCCTGCCATGCTAGGCAGCTCAAGATTAACACTCTTTCAGGCAGAATGACAATCTGCTCCCCTCTATCCTCCTATCTCTCTCTTCCTCTGATCTGGGGAATGACTAAACTGTCCAGCAAGACATACAGCTTCAGAGATGTGGTCCCCAGAAACCAGGAGACAAGAACCAAGGTCACCATCTGGCCTTGGGGCACTCACTTGGCCACAGAGCAGAGTCCCTGAGCACCCCTGAGCATGCCCTTAAAGGCTGGACATCTCCCCCGGCCCCCGGCGTCAAGCCTGCAGAACCTTGAGACTGTATGCCACCCTCCTCTTCATTTGACCCAAAGTAACACACCTTACTTCCTTTCCTTCATAAGCATCCTCTCCACAAATCAGCAGGGATGGAGCTTTCAGTAGCATCTCCTCCTCCTCCTCCTCCTCCTCCTCCTCCTCCTCCTCCTCCTCCTCCTCCTCCTCCTCCTCCTCCTCCTCCTCCTCCTCCTCCCCTTCTCCTCCTTTTTGTCCTTTTTCCTCTCTTTTTTTCTCTCTCTTCTTTCTCCTTTTTGCCAGTCCTGGGGCTTGAACTCAAGGCCTGGGCACTGTCCCAGAGCTTTTTTGCTCAAGGCTAGTGCTCTACCACTTGAGCCACAGTGACACTTCTAGCTTTTTCTCTTGATGTAGTACTGAGGACTCGAACCCAGGGCTTCATACATGCTAGGCAAGCACTGGACCACTAAGCTACATTCTCATCCCTGAAACTCTCTTTTTAGACAGAGACCAAGCCTGGGAGCTCTGGTCAGATGCAGGGGCCCGGAGCAGCTTCTATGCTCTGCTCAATTCCATTTCTATGTTTCCCCGGGGCTGGTTAATTCCTTCTGGAAACATCTACTTGCTGACAAGTTAGAAAACTTAGCCCTGCTTTCTACTTTCTCGGGGATGCTGCGAGGACTCGTGAAGGGCTGTCATGACGGGAACTGCGAGAGTCTCGAGACCGATGTGATTTAATTGCTTGGGTTGAGTCTCTGAGTAAGCACAGACCTGAAGGGCTGACAATTGCCTGGGGCGTTGAGTCCAGATTCCTGCTCTGCAGCAAAGGGCAGGCCCCAGGCTCTGTCCAGCACCCGTCCACCACTCTGCGGCATAATGGACTCCGGCCAACCTCTTGTTAGGCCAGTTTCAGGTCTAAGAGGAAGAGGTCATTGTGACCCCTTAGATTTTGTGATCACTATTCCCAATACTCCGCAAATAACAGGAAGACACGGCTGAAATCCAACACCCAGATGGCACCGCATGCCCGCTACCTTCATTTAATTTGGCCAGAGCAGGAAGCTTAGGCTGAATAATTCCGTTGGGAAGTAGGAAAATCGTATTTCTTCCATTGAGGGCTTTCCAACGATGTAGCAGCCAAACTATGTTCGTAAGTGACTTGACAGGTTATAAGCGAGTGATACAGCCTTCTTCGGTTTCCAGCAGTTTGGGGGATACACCAAGAAAGAATAAGTTGAATTTTAACTATCTCCCCCTCCACCCAAATGCAGTTGCTCAACTAAAACACCGTAGTTCTGTTTCTCATAGACTGACCAGCTTAGCAAGCATCCCTTCTCCTCAGAGTTACTCCAGTGACTGGAGCCCTTCCCATCGTGCTTTCTTAAAATCTACTTTTGAGTGGGTGCCTCCTGTACCAGGTATGCTATGTTGTAGCCAGCAATGTCATGGTTTGGATCTTCAGTGTCTTCCGAAGGTCTATGCGCTTTGAAGGTCTGGACCGCAGCTGGTGCAGCTATGGTTGGTGGTGGGAAGATTAGGGCGTGGAGCCTCATTGAAGAAAGGAGATCATTACAGAATGTCCTTGAAGAATATATGGAGACCCTGAGCCCATCTCTTCCTCTCCTTCCTTTCTTCTTCTTCCTCCTCCTCCTCTTCTTCCTCCTCTTCTTCCTCCTCCTCCTTCTCCTCCCTTTCTTCTTCCTTTTCCATCTTCCTTCCTTTCCCCCTCTCCCTCCACCTCCTCTTTCTTTCTCTCTCCCTCTCCTTCCTGAACATCATGAGATTGACACTTGAAATTCTGTTCCTTGAACTCAATGCCAATTCAAAAATAATAGAAGCACAGTTTTGGAGAAAAGGAAATAAAAGATTGGTTAATTTTGCTAGACAAAATGAAGGCTAAACACTGTTACTTCATTGAAAAAAAAAAAGCACAGCCTTAGCTCCAAGAGGGTGTGTGTGTGTGTATGTGTGTGTGTGTGTGTGTGTGTGTGTGTGTGTGTGTGTGTGTGTGTTTACAGAAAAGCTGAGCAGAAGTATGCAGCCAGGCCCATCCATTCCCCAATGCACTGGCGTTGCTCTCTGGAGTTATATTCTTGGCCATCCTGAACGTGTCTTCATTTCCATGGTTGGAAGATAAGGCAGGGAGTGCGCGGGTCTTGTCTGGAGCTGCAGATACCTTGAGCTCCGGCACGTGGAGGATGGGGTAAGAAGGAGACAGGACAAGGAGAAAAGAAAGGAGAAAACAGGCCCCTGCTCATGCCGGATTCGTTATTGGGCTGCGTTATTCGTTATTCGTAAAGCGGATTCGTTATTGGGCTGCAACTACAGGGTGGGCATCTTCCAATGTCTGTGCCTCTTACGGTTTCCACCATGAAATACCATTTCAACAGCTTTCACATTATGCCAGAGTGGGGGAACCAAGTGTTTTGAGGTTCTTAGGACCAGGGCTGGGTGAGCGAGGGCTGTGTTTTGGGGTTCAGCGGAGTAAGAATTCAGCTTGATGAGCCCACAAAGGAAGGGTCTTGAAACGAGCAGCATAGAGCGAGTGGAGTCGTGGTAAGGAAGTTCTTAGTTAACAGTGTTAGCTTCGGAGACAAGCCTGTCAGAGAACACGTAACAAGGTGACTTTTGTCCTTGTCATTGTCTTCTTTACTACAGAAACAGGGAAATATATCAAAAATGTCAATGAGCTGGGCGCTGGTGGCTCACACTTGTAATCTTAGCTACGAAGGAGACTGAGACCTGAGGACCCTAGGACTAGTGTGTGTGTGGCAGGTACGCGCATGCACACACGTAACACACACATACAATGTCAATGAGGTTTGTATGATACATGTATTCTCTTCTTTTTGTCTGTGTGGGGTTTGAACTCAGGGCCTGGGCACTGTCCCTGAGCTCTTTCATTCTAGGCTAGCGCTCTACCACTTTGAACCACAGCACCACTTCAGGTTGTCTGGTGGTTAATTGGAGATAAGAGTCTCATGGACTTTCCTGTCCCGGCTGGCTTTGAACCACAATCCTCAGATCTCAGCCTCCTGAAGAAGCAAGAGCCACCAGCAGCCAGCTTAAGATTTTTATTTAAGGCTCATCAATCTCTGAATGTGAAGGACCTTCAGCAATTCTAAGATGTGAAGGGTTAAGGACATCTCCCATTTGCACTGCTGCCTGGGGAAGGGTGGGGGAGAGTGGAGGGGGTAGGCGGGAAGGAGCTTAGAGAAACAAAAGTCACCACCATACTGACAGGGCACTGATTGGGCATACAATGGGAAGAGTTGGAAAGTATTCCACTTATCCAATTATCTTGTGTGCCTGCTAGTTCCTTTGCTAGATTATTAGCTCTCTGCGGGTGGGCCAGGCCTGTAGTCTATTCTTTTCCTAACCCTAGTACCTTTCATGGTCAATCACATTCCTTTATACTAAGGAGATTAGGACAGAATTGATGAGAAGGCCAACTTTCTCCATTTGTTTATGCTCTGTCAAGCATAGCACAACTGGATTTATGTATTCTTTAGATGTCCAAAACTTTGCAATAAATGACCGTACAGCACCATGTCTCTTTGTGGTCTAAATTTGGCATGCATCTATATGGCTATCCATGTGTATGTATAGCCGCTCTGTGTAATCTACCTCTCTTATCTCCTTCATTGTCTCTTTCAAATGTCTTTTCTAGGGCAGCACCACAGTATATCATTTTCACTGATACCAGTTCCAGGTTCAGTTTTTCCCCCTCTAGCACTTTCCTTAATTGCTGATTTGGCAACAACATTGGGTATTTTTGTTTTGTTTTGGTTTTTTTGTTGTTGTCTTCACACCTGCCAGTTTCCTTCTCTTAGAGCAATTCCTGTCAAATTGTGCCCACAGCACAATTACCAAGCACACACCGAAATCACAAGTATGCATTAGTTTACCAGGGTTATGCCTAGAATATATATTTTTTAAAAAAAGAACAGAGAGAAATAGAAAGAACGAGAGATAGATTGATAGATAGAAATAAGAAAGACAGAAACCGAGGACTGGAGATTGACAGGCGGATGGAGTGCTTCATTGTTTTCATTCTGCTTTATAGCTGCAATGTCCCATTAGAGAGCCTCCAGCCTTACTAGCATCCGCCTCCTGCAATGACACTAATGAAGAAATGTTCCTTCTTTAACCAACTGTGTGGCTCTTAAGCAGGAAGATGGTGCTTTCCTTCCTGTTCACGCAGCTACGAACAGCCAGGTCTCTAGGGTGTCTCTCATGTAGGCAACATTCGCTTCCCTTTGGGATCACTCTGATTAGATGGTAAATACACTTCCTGTCAATAAATCCAGCGCCCCAGATATTTCAAATTATGGGCAGAAACAATGAGTTGTTTTTCTTTATTTTTTTTTCCCCTTCCCGCTGGCAGGAAACCCAAGGGGGAAGAGAGATTGCTTTATTTATCATCACATTTCTCTGCTTTGGGGAACCACAATGTTTTCCTTCTAATTATTTCCTAATCATTTTATTCAGCCTTTTTTATATATATATTTTTAAGTGAAGACTTCTACATCTATAACCATTTTTTCGTATGTGTGAAATCTTCCACACGTGGCTGACTTCTAACTAGTTTCTCACTTAAGCAGAAAGTTATTCTGCCACTTTGCCAACACATCTACTGTGGGCTTGATTTCTCCTGGGGCTCATTTAGCTCATTCTCTATTTTCTTCTTTGGGTTCCTTCTGTTTGCCCAGAGGTATAGAGTTAGATCTCATGTCAGTTCTTACAGACTCACAAATAACTGAAGGTTAGTTTTGAGCAGTGAGCTGTGTTTTCAATTCACACTGACCTTTTTAACATGGTGTATAACTGAAGTTCTGGGTTAGGGCCAAACTACCTGGGACAGACCCTTAGACAGAAAAACGTTTTCCAGATTTAGGATCAGAAAGTGTCTTCTAGGGAGCAAAACAGATGCTCTCCTGCTTGGCAAGCACTTTATTTCTAAAGGATAATAGCCAGAACTTTATCCCACTGTGTACAGAAACATCAAATTGAATAGCTGGGTGTTTGAAACGAAGCTTCTCAAATGCCATCAAAATAGGTAAGTAGATGAAGAAATTTCTTTTTTTTTTTTTCAGCTGTGGAAAGCCAGAGAGTGATACAGTGTTTTTAAACAAAAAACCAACAACTTTACTTTCCAAATATAACTGAAACCACTGAGTAGGAATAGCCACCAAAGGCTTTGCTAACATTATTATCATAATTACTATTGCTGCTGTTAGCAATTCAAATCAACAACGTTTATAGAGGCATGTTATAAAAAGAAGGGGAGGAAAATAAATGACAAAATTAAATGACATAGCCCTTGAAATAAGAAGCCAGCAACAATGGCAGAAATAAACATGCAAATGATGGCTATAAGCTAAGGTGGAACGGCCTAAGGTCTAATTAGGAAACTCAGAGGAAAGAACAGGTAAATATATTTTTGTTTGTGAAAAGAGGTTTCCCTATGTACCCAGGCCTGGCCTTGAATTTGAAGCCTTCTTGCCTCAGCCTCTACAGTGGTAGTGAAAGGGTAGATTAGTTAGGACCCAGGACCCCAGGTCAACCTGGAAAGTGAAATCTAGATACAAAAGGGACAACATTGTTTCAAAAGAGATTCTATGAGGAAATGCCCCTCTCGAGCCCCTCCTAGCTTCTCCTGTCAGTAACCTTCCCATGACCTTAAGGGAAGAATTTGCAGAGGGTACCTGATTTGAAATTAACAACCTATCAGATCTTCAGTTGTCCAAAGGAATAAAAAACTCACCTTCTAAAACATCTAATTATAATAGAGGGGACCAATCAGAGCACAGACCAGGATATTAAGAGCTTCTAGGCTGAGCCATTTGGACCACAGCAACAGCCTTTGATTAAGATACTTCTCTTGGCTCCACCTGTAATCCTAGGTATTCTGGAGGCTGAGATCTGAGGATCAGGGTTAAAAGCCAGTCTGGGCAGGAAAGTCCGGGAGACTATCTCCAATTAACCATCTCCTTCTGTGGCTCAAAGTGGTAGAGTGCTAGCCATGAACAGGGGAAAAAGAAAAAAGAAAGAACGGAAGAAAGAAAACCAGATACTTCTCTCCTGAATAAAGTTCTTCATCCTCACCCTCCATTGTCTGTGGACCTCATTTGTCCACATAGCAGCCGGAACCGAAGGTCGTGAAGCTGTGTCTTGGGAAGGTATTGGCTGATCCTAGCAGGGCTGGCTTCAAACCCAGATCCTCAGATTTCAGCCTCCTGAGTAGCTAGGATGACACGGTGTGAGCTCCTGACAGAGTGTGCTAGCCCTGGTGTAGTGGACCACACTTCATCCGGTGGAAGCGTAGCTCGATCGTGGACATGGTATCCCAGGATGAGTCAGTTTTCCTCAGCAAATCAAGCTTTGAAGGGCAAACCTGCACGCGTAGGGCAGACCTCATTCAAACTTGCTACACATTTAAGTCTGTGGCATTGTGACAGAGAACACAAACATGCCTTGTTCCCCAACCAACAGCTCCTCCAGCAACTGGGACATGGTGGCCAGTTGTGCCTCGTGACGCGCTTTCTCTGGGGCCCGGAGTCTCTTCCCCAAGGACCCTGTCTCTCACACTGGTCTACATACAGGCTGTCAGCTGCAGGACAGTGATTTTCCTACTTGCATCACAGGCAAGAAGTTCCAGCAGATAACATTGTTGGCAGAAGGAATTTTTCCTTTCCTCCCGCTCTTCTAGGATCCATTTTAATGGAAACACCAGACCCTGCAAAAATAGGGAATGTTTCAGATCCCTCAATACTAGGACAGAGCAGACCATCACCGGGAAAATGCCAGATGATGGAAACATTAAGCTAGTAAAGATTGGAAGATTTTGGAGGGGGAGGAGTGCATTTCTTTGTGTTTCCTAGAATCTTCTGTTTCAGAGTCCTTTTTGTTTGGTATAAGAACTCCATCAGCAAGATGCCGGTAACTCACGCCTGTAATCCTAGTTACTTTAGGAGGCTGAGATCTGAGGATGGCGGTTCGAAGACAGCCTGGGCAGAAAAAAAAGTCCATGAGACTCTTATCTTTAATCACCAGAAAACCAGAAGTTGTGCTGTGACTCAAGTGGTAGAGCTCTAGCCTTGAACTCTCAGGGGCAGTGCCCAGGCCTGGAATTCAAGCCCCACAACTGACAAAAGAAAAAGAAAAAGAAGAAGAAAAGAAAAGAACTCATTCAAACATCAAACCAATGCCAATTGGCTGAGGAAAGTATTGAAAGCAGTGATTGATGGCTTCCTGACCTCTCAAGAGAATGATTGGGGCTGGGGATATGGCCTAGTGGCAAGAATGCTTGCCTCCCATACATGAAGCCCTGGGTTCAATTCCCCAGCACCACATATACAGAAAACGGCCAGAAGTGGCGCTGTGGCTCAAGTGGCAGAGTGCTAGCCTTGAGCAAAAAGAAGCCAGGGACAGTGCTCAGGCCCTGAGTCCAAAAGCCCCAGAACTGGCAAAAAAAAAAAAAAAAAAAGAGAGAATGATTGGACAGAAGGATTTGATTCAGCTACACTCAGAGCAATAAAACCACAGAAAAGGCTTGGAGAAGCTGTGGCTATTAGAATTGTTCCTAATCAAACCCCTATAATGCTAGCAATATGATGGGTTGAGTTGTTTTTGTTTTTTTTCTTTTTCTTTTGTCGGTTGTGGGGCTTGAACTCTGGGCCTGGGTACTTGTCCCTGAACATCTTTTGCTCTAGTGCTCTACCACTTGAGCCACAGGGCCACTTACGGTTTTCTGGTGGTTCATTGGAGATAAGAGTCTCACGACTTTCCTGCCTGGGCTGGCTTTGAACCAGGATCCTCAGATTTCAGTCTCCTGAGTAGCTAGGACTAGGATTACAGGCATGAGCCACCAGTACCTGGTTGATTTTTTTTTTTTTTTAGTCAACAATACATCATTTATTAGATAGTAAATATTACAGGAGAATTATTATTTTTAACGTATGTGTTCTCCTTTTCTCCTTTTCTTTTCTTTTCTTTTTTTTTAATGTTCAGCTGTGTAAATTGAAATGTTATCCCAGCCTTCGCTTAGTCTCTGGGATGGTACAGATAAGATCGTGCCTGACTTAATGACAACCCCAAGGAGCTAAGAAGGAGTCAAAAAAAAAAAAATAGAAGAGAAAGAACATGACTCAGGGACTTCAGGTGCTGGCAGTGACAAGGAGACTGTTTGTGAGTCTTATTAAAAACACAACAACAGCACCATTCTCTGTATCCTGCTACCGGGGGATTTGTTGTCTAAACTCAAGAGAACACACCAGACTAGTGTTAGACATAGCTTCGGTGTCAGACGTCCCCAGCACCTGGGAGAAACTCCATTTCTTAGTCTCAAGTGTCAGCTCGGGGAATGGGTTTTACTCCTGAGAGGTGCTGTTTGCTGTTTCTTCCTAATGATGGTTAATGTATGAACAAACGCAGGCCCCACTGCTGGAATTGATAGCATCTACAATCCTGGTGTGTACAAACAAGGACCGGTAATGAAGCAGAGCCTTGTGGTTGGTGCTTTGAAAACAAAACAAAACAAAACACACACACACACACACACACACACACACACACACACACACACACACACACACAAACCAACCCGTGGTGATGGAGATGGAGGGAAAGAGTTTGGCTAAATGAAGTCATTTCCAAGAGCAGTAGATAAAAGGGTAGAGTTAGAACCAAGCAACTGCCGAAGGCAATTACATATTTAAATCCTTTCACCCTGTGTGGCAAGAAAAATTCCTGCTTTTTTTCCTTCTTTTTATCACTTTCTCCTCTTGACATGCTAAAGCACCCAAATTTTCAAATCCTTTAGGGGCAGTGATCTCCACAGATAAAAATAAAAGGCCCCATCTCCAAAGGGGGCATTTTGGTAGGAGGTGATGGGCAGGTAAGACATTCAGAAAACAACTCTGTCACTCATCTCGCCACTGTCTGTGGAGCTGATTGCCTCTGTCAGCTGGGCCTGGGCCTGAGCCTCCTATTATGTTGGGGTGGATGTTGCCACAGTGACTTGCTCTGCTCAGCCACCATTAGCGTTCTGAGGGTGACAGAAATGGAGTTGTTGTTTTGGAGGTATGTGCGTGTGGGGGTTGGGGGGGAATCCTAGATCTCTGCCTGTTTTGCCACCTTGGAGGAAATGGTTATCCCTAATTACACAAGATGACAGAGAGAGCAGTTGACTAAAATCACTGCAAATGACAGTTATTTCCCAGAATAGCCGGAGAGAATAGGTCAGCCTGGCTAATCCACTAACAGCATCCTTTTCTGTGTATGCAATTTCACATTCCCCGAATGCTTGCGTGCTGACTGACATCTGCGGAACACAAAGCAGCTCATTCTGGTTCCCTTCCTGGGGGATGTGTTTACCTGTAGTCCCCATGATTTGTGGTCACAGGGAAGTTTTGCATCTGCAGTGGGAACAAGGAGATGGCTTTGAATGAGGAAATGAAGGCTGTGTTCAAACAGCGGAATCTAAAAGCACATGTCTGTTTTCCCTTTTTCTTGTCTTTCGGCATGGTTTTATTTTTCTCCTGGTACAACTCTGAATAGAAGTGGAGACATCAGAAATCCTGTCCTTGCCTGGTACCGGTGGCTTACACCTGTAATCCTAGCAACTCCAGAGGCTGAGATCTGAAGATCACCATTCAAAGCCAACCAGGGAAGAAAAGTCCTGTGAGACTCTCATTTTTAAATAACCACTCGAAAGCCAGAAGTGGTGCTGTAATTCAAAGTGGTAGAGCACTAGCCTTGAGTAAAAGAGCTCAAGGACAGCACCCAAGCCCCGAGTTCAAGCCCTACAACTGAATAAAAATAAAAATCCTGTCCTTGCTCACATTCTTACTGTGAAAAAAATATTCAGAATGAAGCTAATTTGATATTTGGTATAGATTTTTCAAAGATACCTTTCATCAGGCTGAGGAAAATTTTTGCTACCAATTTACTGATTTTTTTTTTTTTGGCCAGTCCTGGGCCTTGAACTCAGGGCCTGAGCACTGTCCCTGGCTTCCTTTTGCTCAAGGCTAGCACTCTGCCACTTGAGCCACAGCGCCACTTCTGGCCGTTTTCTGTATATGTGGTGCTGGAGAATCGAACCCAGGGCCTCATGTATACGAGGCAAGCTGTCTTGCCACTAGGCCATATCCCCAGCCCTACTGATGGTTTTTTAATCATAAGTAGATACTGAATCTTACTATTACTTTTTATTTCTCATTGCGATGATCGTATTGTGTTTCTCATTTATTCATTTATTATGAATTGTATGAAATGATTTCAAATACTAATTTAATATCCCTAAATATTCCCCACTTTTCTTGATGGATTAAATTTGTTAATATTTTTGAGGATTTTTGGAATTAGACTTTGGTCTTTATTTTGTTGTTGTTGTTCATGGGGCTTGAACTCAGGGCCTGGACCCTTCCCCTGAGCTCTTTTGCTCAAGGCTAGTGCTCTACAACTTTGAGCCACAGCACGGCTTCTGGCTTTCTGATGGTTTGTTGAAGATAAGAGTCTCACAGACTTTTCTTCCTTGGACTGGCTTCAAATCTCTATCCTTGGGCTGGGAATACGGCCTAGTGGTAAAGTGCTCGCCTTATATGCATGAAGCCCTGGGTTTGATTCTTCAGCACCACATATATAGAAAAAGCCAGAAGTGGCGCTGTGGCTCAAGTGGTAGAGTGCTAGCCTTAAGCAAAAAAAGAAGCCAGGGACAGTGCTCAGGCCCTGAGTTCAAGTCCCAGGACTGGCAAAACAAAACAAAACACAAATCTCTATCCTCATATCTCAGCCTCCTGAATAGCTAGGATTACAGGCAAAAGCCACTGGGGCCTGGCTGTTCTGTAGTTTTCTTATACTCAAGCCTATTATTTTTTATGAGTAAGTAATATAGAAGTGGTTTGGACTGTGGGGAAGTATATTGAGGTTGGTGTGCCATTTGGTGAATCTAAAATTATACTAGTGAACAATTACCCTAACACACACACACACACACACACACACACACACACACACACAGTTTAAGCATTGCTAAAAATATTGTTAATGCAGTCTTAGGTGATTTCAATGACCCAACACAATTCGATATAAGTTTACCCGATATAAGAGTAAACTTGGCAGAAAAGTATGATTAGAACAGCAAAAGAAAGGTCTTAGCCATTTACCCTTATGTATTCTGAGGAGGAAGGGTAGAAGACAGAAAGCATTTCCTTTACCTATTCTATTATATATAATGTATATATATATGAGATACATAAATCATATATTTTGATTTATAAATTTTGAGAGTGAGAATAAAATTCTATTTCATTACCTATAATAGATACATTATAGTTTATAAGCCTCTTGATTTATGAATTTCAAAAGTGACAAAAATTCAACTTTTGGGGGATTGAAAGAAAAAGTTTGGGGTCATCTTAATAAGCTGTATGCAGAGAGACATCTGAAATCACGGCAAGTCTGTCTGGCAGGTCCTTATTAATGACAAGTCTATCTGGGTCTATGTTTTGACAGCTCTTTGATTTAGTTTTATCCCAGGACCTCCTTTTAAAGGTCATTGTCCCACTTCTCTATCTTCAATTGAACTAACAAAAGATATTTATATCTGGCTAAGAGCTACTAGAAGGGTAAAAACAAACAAATTGATGGAAAAGAGACAAGATAAGTGTTTCACATTGTTTTCAGACGGGAAGACAGTGGGAAGAATATGGCACTAATGTGTTAAAAACATGCGTTTTGACAAATCTGACAACACAATCTTTGAAGAGGGCTGCCTTGAAACACGCAAAAAAAATACATATCCATACTCCAGAACAATGTCAAAATCAAAGATAAGATGAAGGCATGCACATACTATAAGAACACAATTATCCTAACAAATTTTCTAGTCATCGCAGAACTATTCAATGGACAGCCATTGCCATATGGTAAAAACATAATACAACCATTAAAAGTCATCCTGGTGAGCTCTATGCAGCATCCTAAGAAATGTCCATGATGCTGTGTAACAAAAAGTCCAGACACACACATGTTCAAATATGGCGGGCCCAATGGGAGAGAACAAAAGATAGTGCAAAAGGTTAGCCCTTAGATACTGGACATGTGCATAGAATGGCCACTAGAATGGAAATACTAAACTAGGACTCACACTTCTACCTGTAGGCCAAGAACGTGTAAGATTTTGCTTTCCTTCTACTTTTCTTTTTCTATCATGGGGCTTGAACTCAGAGCCTGGGTGCTGTCCCTGAGCTATTTTGCCCAAGGCTAGCCCTCTCCCACTTTGAGCCCCTGCTCCACTTCCTGTTTTCTGCTGGTTAATTGGAGATAAGAACCTCTTGGACTTTCCTGCTCAGTCTGGCTTTGAACCGTGATCCTCAGATCTCAGTCTCCTGAGTAGCTAGGATTACCAGCACCACAGCTCTTACTTGATCTTTTGAAAGCTTGCTCTTTGTGAAGTCATTGTCTAAAAGCTTGATTGTTCTGGTCCTTGGCCAATTTTCTTGTTTCCACCCACAGCTGTTGGTTTCCTGAGCACTCTGAGCTTTTGCTAAGTTTGTAAACAGGGTTGCTATGACATGGGTTCTGTGTTGCAGGTGAGTACCAGGTTCTGCTTTGCAGACAGGCCAGGTACACTAGGCAATAAGCATATTTTGAAGCCAGTACCTATATATGCTTAGTCCGCTTTCGAGAGACAATGAGGGAAGAAAATAGAAGGGGTCTCAATTCAAGTCTCTGCATGACAGACTCTAATGACCTGGACCTTCAGCTCATCTGTGAATGTGTACACTGGATGACCATTTCTATACCACTGTACAATATCAGAGTTCTAACCAGTTCAACCAGTTCTAAAGTTTACATGGAAAGCAAAATCAAATCCAAACCACACTTCGAATAGTTAACGTAAGACTGATGCAGAACTGATTCCAGCCAACTTCAAGAATCTACTGAAAAATGATAATCATCGAGACGGCAAGAGAATGGGCCAGGTGATCAATGGATTGGAATTGAAAGTCCAGAAACAGACCCAAGCAATATGTCAGCTGATCTTTGACAAAGGAGCAAAAGCAATCCAGTAGGAGAAAGGGTAGTTTTTGCTTTTCCTGGAATGGTGCTGTAACACTGATCACTGCCAGGTTAAAAAAAAAAAAATCTATTTGGGAGGTGGAGACCAGAAAGATTATAGTTTGGGGCAAGAGCAAGTAAAAAGAAGTTAGTAACACTTACATCTCAACCAGCCAGCTGAGAGTAATGGCACCCAATGTAGTCTCCAATGCTCAGGAGTGTTAGGTAAGAGTTGGGGTCAGAGGTCAACCTCGACAAAATTGTCTGAAAAATAATTAAAACACAAAGCCCAGAGACTTAAAATGGACCATAGCCTTGAATGTAAAAGGTTAAAACTATTAACCTTGGAAGGTTAACCTTGGAAGACAGCGTGGGATCATCTTGAATTTGGGGATCACTTTTGGTTTTGTTTGGTTGGTTTTGGGTTTGATTTTATGAGGTAGAATCTTGCTATATAGGCCAGGCTTCCTTGAGCTCATGATCCTGCCTCAGCTTCCCAAGTGCTGGGATTACAGGCATGTTCTACCATGCCTGGCTGAGTGACTGACGACTTTCTAGATACAACACAAAAAGCGCAACCCATGAAAGAAGAAAATTGGTTAAGTTGGGCTTCCTTAAAAATCAAAACACTTCTGCTCTGTGAAAGCCGCTGTTAAGAAAGTGAAAGCCAAGCCTCCAACTAGGAGAAAATATTTACAGAACATATACTTGACAAAAGACTGGTATCCAAAACAAACTCAGGAAACTCAGCAATAAGGAAAAAAACAAAAACAAAAACCAAACAACCCCATTTTAAAAAGTAGGCCAAAGAGCCAGACAGACACATCACCAAAAAGGATTCACAGATGACAACGAAGCAACTGAAAAGATGTCCCACATCCTGTGTCAAGGGAATTACAATTTAAAACAACACAGTAGCGCTCCACTCCCTGGCGCTTGGTAGAACGTTAGCCTGTTCAAGTGGCTGAGATCCAAAACAAGAACAACAGCACATGCTGGTGAGACTGACAGGCAAGAAGTCCTCCTTCACTGCCTGGTGGGAAGGCAAAACGCTACAGCCCCTTGGAAACAGCTTGACAGCTCCTGACAAAAACAAACACGCTGTTACCATGCGATCTGACAGTCACATTCACTGGCATGTAACCAAATGAGTTGAAAACATATGCACACATTAAAAACCTGCCCTTACATGTTTATATTAGCTTTATTCTTAATTGCCAAGACTCAGAAACAACCTATCTCTCTACTGGGGAGGCATGAAACAAGTGTGGTACATCTACCCAATGGAATATTATGCAGCAATTAAAAAAAAACAAACTAGAAAGAAATCAAGTCACAAAAAGACATGAGGCAACCTAAAGAAAGAGGTATTATTGTTCAGTGAAAAAGGCAACATATATCATGCTTCCAACTATAGGATACTCTGAGAATGGCAAAAACTACAAAGCCAATGGAAAGATGAGTGAGTGTTTGCAAGAAGTTAGGGAATGACGGAGGAGTTTTAGGGGGGAAATAGATTTTTAGGACAGTGAAATTCTTTTCTTTTCTTTTTCTTTCTTCTTTTGTGCCAGTCCTGGGGCTTGAACTCAGGGCCTGGGCACTGTTCCTGAGCTTTTGCTCAAGGCTAGCACTCTACCACTTGAGCCACAGCGTCTCTTTAGGTTTTTTCTGTTGATGTGGTAATTGAGGAATCGAACCCAGGGCTTCATGCATGCTAGGCAAGCACTCTACCACTAAGCCACAGTCCCAGGTCCAGGATAGTGAAACTCTTTTGTATGAGACTATAACAATAGACACACTTCAGTGTGTACAGGTTGGCTAGAGGCCATGGCTCAAGTAATAGAATACTAGCAAGCACAGTACCGCGACTTCAAACCCCAGGAACACCAAAATGTACAATGTGAATATCAACATAAATGTGGGGGTTTATTTACTAGCATTGGCTTAACGGTGGTTAAAAAAAAAATGCACCACCCCAGTGCCAGACATTAATAACATGAGAAGCTGTGCTCTGGGTGACAGGGCTATATGGAAATTCTATGGGTTTTTTTTTTTTCTGTACACCTAAAACTCTTCTCCATAATAAAGTTACGTTTTTAACTGTGAACGCCATTTTTTTTTTTTTTTTTTTTTTTTTGGCCAGTCCTGGGCCTTGGACTCAGGGCCTGAGCACTGTCCCTGGCTTCTTCCCGCTCAAGGCTAGCACTCTGCCACTTGAGCCACAGCGCCGCTTCTGGCCGTTTTCTGTATATGTGGTGCTGGGGAATCGAACCTAGGGCCTCGTGTATCCGAGGCAGGCACTCTTGCCACTAGGCTATATCCCCAGCCCTGTGAATGCCATTTTAAGCAAAGTACTCAATTAAGATATTCTTGGCTTCAAGTAGCTTGAAGCACAATGAAAAGTAATTCAGAGCCGGATGCTGGTGGATCATGACTGTAATCCTAGCTACTCAGGAGCTTGAGATCCAAGGATCACAGTTCAATATCAGCCTATAGTCTGTGAGACTCTTACCTCCAATCAACACCCCAAAAAGTGGTAGAGTGCTAGCCTTGAGCACAAAAATCTCAGGGACAGCACCCAGACTCTAGGAATGTGGGGGAGGGGGGAGTAATCCAGTATCTAATGATAGATAATAGATAGATGATAGAAAGAAAGAAAGAAAGAAAGATAGATAGATGATAGATAGATAGATAGATAGATGATAGATAGATAGATAGATAGATAGATAGATAGATAGATAGATAGATAAATAGATAGATAGATAGATGATAGAGACAGACAGACACACCGAGAGAGATGATAGACTCAAGAGAAGCTGTTTGGTAGGGAGCTGTTAGTACCTTTCATAGCATGAAGCAGACAGGCTGTTATTATAAAGGAAAGGCGCACATTAACAACCATGAATGTTGCTCAGGTAACATGCTAATCCTGCGCTCAGTGCTCATGTCTTTAACAGTGACGGAAAATTCTTCCTGGGTCTTCCATGAAATGATGTAACTATTATTTTCTTTTTTGTTCATGCTCGTAAAATATATACACAGTGTGAGATGTGCATTCATCTAAAAAAATATATAAGCATTTGCAAGAAAGACATTGCAAACACTGTCAAATCACATGGACATCTTCTGCTTGGGGGAGCGTTTTGTACCTAGATGTAAGCCCTGCCTTTCTAAACTGCCGTTGAAAGAGAAAATCAGACACAGAAACAAAACCCAGCCCAGTCAAGAACCAGGCTGGGTTTGTCTATATATGTTGCTGGTAATCTCTTGGGTTCTGATGGCTATTTGAGGCTGAATGTTCAACTAGAAAAATGCTCTGTTATTATCAGATACTAGTGACCATTACCAAAAGAATATATATATGCATATAATATATACATATATATATACATATATCCTTTTTTCTTCAAGTGTCATTGAGACAGGTGATCTTAAACCTGGGATTGCTGCTCTTAAAGATTTAGTATCTAGCACCGTCCTATTATGGACTGTGAATAAAAAAAAAAGAGTCTACATCCAGCTGAAGTGACAGCACTGCGGGAAATATACAAGACAGAAAGGAGATAAGGCTCCAGGTGTGTAGGAACCCTTCTTTTTTTTTTTTTTTTTTTTGCCAGTCCTGGGCCTTGGTCTCAGGGCCTGAGCACTGTCCCTGGCTTCTTTTTGCTCAAGGCTAGCACTCTGCCATTTAAGCCACAGCGCCACGTCTGGCTGTTTTCTATATATGTGGTGCTGGGGAATCGAACCCAGGGCTTCATGGTACGAGGCAAGCACTCTTGCCACTAGGCCATATTCCCAGCGGAACCCTTCTTATCTATCCCACAACCATGCGCCCAGGGTCTAGAATGGCACCTGACTCACAGGAGATATTCAATAAATACTTGTTAGATGAACGAATAAATTGATACAAATGGAACAAAACTGTTAAGGCTACAAGCATCATTAACCCACATCAATTAATAGTTCATTATTGTTGGAGTTATTCGATCATTATTGGAATAATGTGATTAGCTTATATACAAGAGGAAAACGAATAGCAAGAATGTAGAACTGGTTATATTTCAAAGGAGGGAGGGAGAGATGGAAGAGAAGAGAGAGACCAAGAAAGCGACAAAGACAGCAAGATTGTATGTTCTGGTGGGCACTTTCTCACCACTCTTCTGCATAGAGGACACAGATGGCTTCCGTGTGCTTCTGAGGGGGTACACAAGGTTCCCCAACATTATGTATGCAGAGTGCCAGTTATCACTGTTGGATGCTGACTTACACGCCTTTGAACATGTGTCCAGAGGTGGTAAAGCGAGATTATCTGGCAGTTCCATTTCTACCCGTTCGAGGAACCTCCATACTGGATTTCCATGGTGGCTACATTCATTTACATTTCCCCCAAATAGCTATAAGGGTTTCCTTCCCCACCCCACCCCGTCCTGGTGGCCAACACACGTTGTTATATACTTATGTATGTTGTTTATATTTGGGCACTCGCTTTTCTTCTTTCTAATGGGCTTACCTCAGATATACAGGGAGGATTTCAACCCATGTTTACAATATATTCTCATCTAGCTCAACACTCCACCCCTCTCTCCCTGCCCCGCCCTTCCTGGATGAAGTTGTTTCTGTCTCATCGGGTGACGACCCCAATATGGTTCCCATGCCAACACATTCATCTCAAGTATGAAGGCCCAGCTGATGGCATGGAGGAAGGGATTGAAGGTCTCTGGCTGGCACCATAACCTATCCCTTTCCTGTGACCCGATGAAGCATTCTATCTGGCAGACTCTCTACAGAAAATGGCCTTTCCTCAAGTTAGCCACATTGCCACTGCCTACTCCTTCTCCAAGACTTTCTGAATCTTTTCCCCCTCTGATTCCTTTCCAGTTCTACATCTTAAGACAGCTTGCTTCTGCCAACCTAGTTTATCTGTGAACAACACTTCAAAACTGACCTTAGGCGAAGAAAAATCATGATCAACGAAGCCTCTCGGGACAGCCCCAAGACAGCTGGACAGGATCAGAAAGTGTGGCTGAGAAATTCTCCACCAGCAAAGATGGAGCCCACGCTTCATCGCACACAGCCTGGGAGGGGGACAGGAAGAATACGAATACAACCAGCGGGGTGCTGAGCCAAGGGCAGCTACCAGCAGAACCAGGCACTGAACAGAACCACACATCAGGACAGAATTGGCCATGCCGGGAGGAGAGGGATGGAGGGACGTTGTGGTCAAGCATAAATGATACTCTGTGGGGCCCAAAGGAGCTGCCCAGGAAGGAAAGATGGTTTCGAGCACCAGGTCATTCGACGTGAGAAGTGACTGTTGAGTTGGGACTCGAGCATGCAACCTGCGGCAGACATGATAATCACCAGCAGGGCTTGTTGAAACATGGGCTGCCATGTCTCACCCCTCAGAGTTCCCAATTCCACCGGTATGGAGTGGGCCCCGGAGATTTTATACTTCTACCGAGTTCTTTGAGTCTTGCTATTTTTAATTTCACATATAAGTGAGATCAGTTGGTGGTTAAGCTGAACAAGGAGTTTTGCATTCTGACCTACTGTAAACACACACACACACACACACACACACACACACACACACACACACAGAGCCCTATACTAATGGCAATACATGTGGAAGCTAGCCTGAGAACACATGTTGAGAATCACAGATTTAGAAAAATAGCTGAAAGGCTTGTAACAACTCAGTTCTTGGCTTACACTTTCACACCTCATATAAGAGAGATGTTAATAAACACACACACACACACACACACACACACACACACACGGCTGGGAAGGTAGCTTAGTGGTAGAGTGTTTGTCTAGCATGCATGGAGCCCTGGGTTCAATTCCTCAGCACCACATAAACAGAAAAAGCCAGAAGTGGTGCTGTGGCTCAAGAGGTAGAGTGCTAGCCTTGAGCAAAAGAAGACAGGGACAGTGCTCAGGCCCTGAGTTCAAGCCCCAGGACCGGCAACAACAACAACAACAACAAAAACCAACTATATGTGTAGCATATTGAATGAATGGTACTGGTGGCTCATGCCTGCAATCCTAGCTACTTAGGAGGCTGAGACCTGATGACATATGGTTTGAAACCAGCCCAGGCAGGAAAAGTCTAGGATACTCTTCTCTCCATTTAGCCAGCAAAAAGCTGGAAATGGAACTGTGGCTCAGGTGGTAGAGCGCTAGCCTTGAGCAAAAGCCAAGCAAGAGCATGAGGCCCTACGTTCCAGCGTCGGTCCAGATACACAAAAATCATACTGAAAATTACAAAATAGAATAGTTTTCCTACCTGTGACTTATAAATAATATATTTATTTTTATGATTTAGAGAATGAGAGAAATCCAAAGTTAAAAAAAATGATAGGTTCTGTTGAATAAAAATGTAAAAGTATGGAACATGAAAATTCCATAACACAAGACAAAAAGACATGGCAAGAGAAGAAAAGTGTTTGCTATAAATATGACTGCATATTTAAAGTTTAATATGTAAAATATATTGGGTTCATTTAAACCAGGGTCTCAGAGGACCAGGACATGCACAGACAGTTTCATACGCCAGAAATACCAACATTAAGCCAGCTTTTGGAACACTAAGCCTCTAAAGTTAATTAAAGAAATTCAGATGCAAACAATTATAAGGGGCCATTTAACACATATCAGATAAACAAGTAAAAGGATAAATGATAAAATTCAGCACTAGTGAGACTGTTGGGAAATCGTTGCTAGGAAAAGTATAAATTGGTTGATTTTTGGAGTAAGACACACACACACACACACACACACACACACACACACAAATCCTTCCTACCAGAAATGGTAAGCAATTCATAAGAATAACAAAACTGTGATTATAGCAGTATTTATAGCAGAACTTATTGATGTTAGTTAAAAATAAAATTACCCCCCAAATACTCAATCGTAAAGCAATTGGGAAGTAAATAATGCTATAGAAGCTAACGTTCATTTATCAGGAATGAAGATGTATGAACCTTCTGCAAATGAAGCGAAGCCTGTGTGTGTGTGTGTGTGTGTGTGTGTGTGTGTGTGTGTGTGTGTGTAAATAGGAGAGGAAGGGGCAAAAGAATTGCTAGTCTGGAATCCTGAAGATGTTTCTGAACTGTGCTCAACATTTTTGCTTTGCTTTGTTTTTGCCAGTCCTGGGGCTTGAACTCAGGGCCTGGGCACTGTCCCTGGCTTCTTTTTGCTCAAGGCTAGCACTCTGCCACTTGAGCCACAGCGCCACTTCCGGCTCTTTCTGCTTATGTGGTGCTGAGGAATCGAACTTAGGGCTTCCTGCAGGCTAGACGAGCGCTCTACCGCTAAGCCACCTTCCCAGCCCCTGTGCTCATCTTTCAAAGCCGCTTCCCTCTCACCCCACCGTGGTTTTCTGATATCTCAGCCACTAACCATATGAAGCTTGGGAAGCTCACTGGTGGCTCAGACCTCTCATTCTAACTACTCAGGAGGCTGAGATCGCAGGATCGTGGTGAAGAGCTAACCGGGGGCAGGAACGTCCATGAGACGGTCATCTCCAATTAACCACCAAAAAGCCAGAAGTGGCGCTGTGGCTCAGGCGGTAGAGTGCTAGCCTTGAGCAAAAAAAAAAAAAACAGCAACAACAAAAAACAAAAGGAAATTAAGCTTGTGGTTTTTGTGTTCTGTGAAAAATCACACTTCCTCTCAGCAGATTTGTACGTGTTCAGTCCAGTCTGATCACTCATGCACTCTATTGGATAACGGATCTCCAGAACGTATTTATCTTGCATAACAGACTCTGTAGCCACTGACCCACTTATTCCTTCCTGAGCCCCCAGTGTACTTCTTGCTTCTTCGAGTCTCGCTATTTTAGATTTCACGTATAAGTGAGATCAATGGTATGTACCTTATTAAGGTGGTGAAGACGAACAAGGAATTTTGCATTCTGACCTATTATAAGCGCACGCACACACACACACACGGGCACACACACGTGCAACACACATACTAACAGTAACGTGTGGAAGGTGACTTCTAGGGGTGCACAATCGTCACACCCCACCTTTCCCCATGGCTGGATCAGGGACCAGTGGCAGCTTCTGGAGGACACAACTTGATTCTCCCTTAGAAATTACCCAAGGACCCTTCTTTTCCTTCTGTAGATGAACCAGAACCCACCTCTCGCTGAAAGCTATTGGCCGCCATCTTGTGGCCTCTGGTGGAAATACAAGTTGTGGGAAAGCAGAGCAGGGAAAAGGAAAAGCAGCTAAGGGATGTTAGTTAGCTCTGAGTTGCTGGATCCAGCCCTGTCTGAAGCTTGAGGTCTCTGAGCTTTTCAGGCATGTGATTTTTTTTTGTCTTTGTCACTGCGGCTCAAGTGGTAGAGTACTAGCCTTGAACACAGAGAGGCTCAGGGACAGTGCCCAGGCCCGGAGTTCAAGCCCAGGACTGGTAAAAACCAACAAATAAAGTAACAACAAACCTCAGTGTGTATACTTCTAAAAAGAGAGCATCTCAACACATGAAGTAAAAACTGATGGAACTGCAAAGAGAAATGGATGAGTCCAGTGTTATAGTTGGAGACTTCAACACCCTTCTGTCTGAAATGGGTGCATCCAGGAAGAGGAAGACATCGTGCAGAATTTAGAAAACTCAAGAATACCATTAACCAGCCAAACCAAACATCTCTAGGCCACTTCACCCAACATCCTTCTCAACACTGCATGACCTATTCACTAAGAAAGACTGTGGTCTGCTCCAGATAATATACCTTTTATAGTGGTGCTCAGATTTGAACTCAGAGGTGGCTACTCTACAACCTGAGCCATGACTCCCCTTTTTGCTTTCGTTATTTACCAGATAAGGTCTTAGTTTTTCCTCAGGGATGGCCTCCTACCTCTACTCCTTACATAGCTACAATTACAGGCATGCACTACCGTGTCTGGTTTGTTCTTTGAGATACAGTCTTGCTTGCTTTTGGCCTGGGCTGGCTCAGTGATACACCTCTTTCATCATGCCCAGCCTCTTGCAGGTTTCTGTTCCGGTAAGCTTGATTGACCCATCTCTGTCTCTCTAGTTTTGAGTATTCTGTTTACTCCACGCCTCACCTCTTTTATGGACCTAAGTTATAAGAGTTGTTGACTTTTCAAGTTTTGTTTGGTTAGACTTTACATGTTGCTAATCACAGTGGTGACTTACAAACTTCTCATATGAAAGACCAGCTAGTATTCCCTTTTTATACCTATCACCACCATGAGAGATTTTTACCTATTTCTGCTGCGTGGGGGAGGGGAAAACCTCGCACTCCCCTCTAAGTTAGAAGACATGGCCACTAATTAACAGCCCCCTCCCAACACACACACACACACACACACACACACACACACACACACCTATTTTCTTCAGAAACATGGAGTACATTGTGTCATCTGAGAGACTATTCACTTTCTGAATTAAAAAAAAACAAACAACGAAGCCAAAGAAAATATCCCCATAGAAGGAAACTCTGGATTACAAAGCAAACAAAAATGAAACTTCAACGTACATGCAAACAGAAGTGGCCACAGCCATCTTAAGTTGGGGAGGGAGCAAGAGGGCCTAACAAGCAGCCTGGTGGTTCTTTACAAAGCGCTTCTGAGGACTGTCCCCTTTTAACCAGTGATTTTTCTTACCCTAATGAACCCCAGATGCTTCCAATAAAAAGAATGGCTTGTATTCAAGCCATTTGCTAATTCTGCCTAGAGGTAAGAGGGAAAGGGGGGAAAAAGCTGTGCTTCACATCATTAATTTTAAATATCCTATTTTGTTTTATTTTCAGAATGAAATGGTATGGAACAGTGTAATGAGCAATAGAAATATGGAACCAAGAAGCAATTATATCTTCAAAAAAGCAAAATGAGAGCAAGTAAAAGGCCTTGCCCAAGTTAGCATACAAACAGGCAAATCAGAACATCATTTACTGAGTCCCAGTACATGCCTGGTGTTATGTCTGTAAATTATCTTCACAAACATCATGTTATACTGCTGGAGACTCATTTCTGGGCGCTCGTAAAAATTGGATTTCTCAAGAGTTTCCTAAAAACATCTTAAATTTTCATTTCTCCAGTATGGAGTGTCTCTGGTCGGTGGCCATTGCCAGGGGCTGGGGGGGGGGAGGGGCACCCGGGGACAGCGTGTACCTGCAAAGTTCCCACAGTCCAGTTGAAGAGACGGAGCCACACACGAGGGGACGGTGTGGGGCGTCTGCTGGGCATGCTCCCCGATGGCATATGGGATTCTGTGTGGAAGGAGGAAGCAGGGCTTTTGCAAAGAGAGAGGTAGGCACGGAAGCTCTCCAGCCAGTGTAAGAACAGCTGGGACCAGCCTGTCTTCCATCACTGTAGAAGGAAATACCCAGGGCTGCGTGGAGAAAGAATCAGAAGCATCAAACCAGCTTCTTAGCCAAAGGTCTCTACGAGTGAACTGGGGCTAATGTAGGTCTAACTCCAATTTCACAATCATTCTGTTTGGGATAATAAGGAACAGTGATTACTATATTTAAAAAAAAAATAGGAGCTCTACCCGTGCTGTCTCTAAGTATGACATCGCAACCATGGTGTTCCACAACAGAGCTAAATGCCCAAACACATACACGAAGATCCCGTTTGAAGTTGTGCCTCTGAGAGGAGCCCTTTGAGATACCCGACAGGGAGGAGCTGCCCAGAAAACAGTTCTCCATGCAAGTTTTCGTACAAAAATGACAAAGCCCCTAATAAGGACCCTGAATATGAAATCATACTCAAGAGATAGGAGGGATACCACGTTGAAAACAAATGTGTTTAGAATCTTCAGAGATAAAATAATAGGTTACACAATGTAAGGAGAGAAGAAGTATATCAGGAATGAGTATTACTAAATAAATATGGTAGAAGCTGACTGAAAAAAAAAAAAAGCCTCACCAATTCCATTTCCACTCCTAGGCACATAAGAAAAAAAAAATGACATTTCCTGGAAGCCATTGGAACCTGTGACTAGAATGCGGATGCAAGTGAAGTGTTTAACCTTTAGTCCTGGCCATAAAGCATGGTAGGTGATTATCTTCTCTGGATACCATGACATCCAGTGGAAAGAAAAAGTCATCGTTTCTCTGAGTCAATTTGGAGGTCACCTGCCCAGAGCGCCCCAAACCCTGCATCCAACAGTGACAAAGACAAGAAGTCAACTTTCCTTTTGCTTTCTGAGTTTGTTTTGCAGCCTAGAATAGCTTACTTTGGATATGTAGGAAATATCCTTAAATAAGTCTTCAATCATTGTGGAAGAAAATGCCTAGAGCTACTTGGGAACTAAAAGGAGCCAGAAACAAGATCCTTAGCCAAACATCTCTACAAATGAAATAGAATTAATACAAGTCTAGCTAAAATACTGAAAAAAAATGAGATATAGATGATGAGCCATGAAGCACCACTATAAGTATAATTGGTGTATCAAATGGAGAGAACAGAGTAGGGGAAAGAAAATATAACAAGAGATAGTAGATGAAGAATCTTCTAGAATTCAAACATGATATTAGTTCATAGTTTGGGAGAAAAAAATCATTCAGTGTGCCAGCTTATTCATTATAGTAGATTTCACTAAAATGAATACACAAAAAAAACCCAAATGAACAAAAAAAATGAACCCACACTTAGGAATATACTATTATCTTTTGAGCTTATTTCATTCACTCATTGATTCTTTAACTCATCCACATAAGAAATGATTTTAAGAACATTCTTTAATTCATCAACATAAGAAATGATTTTTCAAGAATATGCCAATGTCATATTCCTTACTGGGAACTAGAAGGTTGTGTATACTTCAACGGCAAGTCAGAGAAGTTTCTCAGAAAGCACAATATAGAGAAAGGAGGATTAGATTAAAGGCATTCTGACATAATGAAGCATAATACACCCAAAAAGAAGCATTTTCCTGTCTCAGTGTCCGAGAGAGTTCTGTGAACTGTGCTATTATTATCGTTATTCCCACTTTAGAGAAGGAGACTCCATGGTTAGCATTCTAGGAATCCATGCCTTGGAGCTTTGACTCAGAAACCCACATGCTTAACGAATGTCTAATTAGTGTTTAATCACCGAGTGTGGAGGTCCACCCAGCTGGACGAGAGGAGGGAGAAAGGGGTTCCGGGAGGAATAGGAGACCGTGGAAGTCGCTCCTATTGGTTGGAGAAGTGCATGGTCACAGCTGTTGTGTAACAGGAGATGGAGATGGTCAGTGGAGCACCAGACATGGAACTGTTTTCCTGAAAGCAGAGGAATGGTGGATACCCTCAACAGCAGCAGAGGAACAAAGTTGGCACCAGCCAGGCACTGGTGGCTCACACATGTAATCCCAGCTACTCAGGAGGCTGAGATCTGAGGAGCGTGGTTCGAAGCTAGGGGCCAGAGAAGATGTGATCTGAGGCGTGAGAGTCATTGGCGGAGCAGCTGGTATGTCAAGAGGAATGGGGCTGTGTCTCACCCATCCAGGAGCTGGAAGATCAGGTGTTGCACGAGAGGAACTTTGGAGGGACCACCATGCGCCCCCAGGTCCTCTGAGATCAGACTGGGCCACGCGTGGATCAGGCCAAAGCTCTAGCTATGAAGTTACCTACCACCATCTGACCGCGTCCGGTTTTTCTACCTTAATCTGGCAGAGGTAAGGGGCTGTGCGCTCTGAGAATGAATGAATCTAAAAAGACATCCTTGAGAGGAGAGGCGGTCTGAAACTCACCTGGCCAGAGTTGATCTCGTCCTCTCTGAAGGAAACAAGAGCCAAAGCCAGGTTCGAGGCCTGGCTATGCTGACTCTGAACATAACCATACTTCTCAGTTCTCCAACGTCTGTCGCTGCCCACGTCCCCCGCGTGCTGACCATCCCCGTTTGAGTCCTCCACATGGTGGCAGGAGATGAAGCGCATGAGCCGGAGCAGAGGCTGGCTAGTCTCCAGCGAGCCAGAGCCACTTCCATACTTCAGAGCAACTTGTCAGACCTTTCCAGGAACAGAAAGGCCAGAATCTCTGGAGAAAGGACCGCCATTGCCTATGCACAAATTCTTTCTGCCCGAGGACGTGCGTGGCATTTGTCTCCATCCCCCCATGTAAAATGAAGAAAGAACCCACTCGGCATGATTTCCCCCATGTGGCCCTCTGCCTGCCAGTACTGCGATGGTTTCATCTGGGAGGGGGATGCGGCCTGCTCCATCGCCGGCAGGACTGTCAAGAAACTTAGCTTCACTGGGCACACACCTGTCATTTGAGCTTCTCAGGAGGCTGAGATCGGAGGATCGTGGTTCAAAGCCAGCCCGGGCAGGAAAATCCACCGTGCTATGGGTGAAAAGGGGAGGAGCGCTAGAGCGCTAGCCTTGAGCGGAAGAGCTCCATTCTCCTTCAGCTCAGAAGCCCCACTCCTCAGAAATGCCCTCCCCACCTGGCTTTCCACACTGGTGTTCTGCTCATTGATGGCTTCTCGGATCGAATCCTATTGCCTTTGCAACAAAATGTCATTTTTTACAATTCTGGAGACTGCGAAGGTCATGTTCAACATGCCACCAGGCCCCCTCCCCCCAAGTCTGGGGAGGACCCCCTTCCTGGTTTGCGAATGGCTCCCTTCGACTGTGCGCTTACGTGGCAGAGTGTCTTGCAATAAGGGCCCCGATCCCATTCTGAAAGGTTCTACCTCGATGACGTTATCACCACCACCACCCCCCCAAACCCTGCATTCGAATCCATCCCACTGGCCCAGGCGGGGTTGTTCAACATAGGAATGTGAAGGACCACGATCATTCCTTCCATAGCACTTGCAACAAGAAATCGCTCCGAGAGAGCAGGGACCGTGTGTGTCTGGTTTACTATTGGTCTCTAGGAACCAGTGTCTCACACTCAGGGGGTACTTGTGAGTTCAGAAGCAAGGGATAGAACAAGATAACCCTGGAGACCCCGGAGTTCAGCTCACCTAGCCTGCCACTGGTGGGGTGGAGTGGGTGCTGGGGAGGATTGTGTGTGTTGTGAGAGGCTGGGTGCTAGGGGAAGCAGCTTTCCTTTCACTCCAGGCTAATGATTAGCAAGTTACCAAGGGTGCTGAGTTTTCCCTGCAGCCACCAGACCCTCTGTGAACTGTGAAACAATTGATTCTTCTCAAACACACTAAGCGCATTTAAATGTCCATAATTACAGTTGCATTCCTGAGAAGGACACTAATTATCTTTAACTCATGGATTATCCTTACTGCCTGGGAGGAAAGCAACTAAAGCCCACACTGCCTGGTGGAGAGGCCCCCAGCGTCTCCCCTACCCTGCCGTGGGTCTTCTTGGAGTCCTTTCTACCCAGCCGTCTAGGTCCAGCTGCAGCCAGGGACATCACTCAACCCTGCGCTTTACCCACTGAAAGGAAAGAAGCAAAGCATTAAGATATTCCCAGGAGGGCTATGGCCTAATGGTAAAGTGCTTGCGTCATAAACATGAAGCCCTGAGTTCGATTCCTCGGCACCACATATATAGAAAAAGTCGGAAGTGGCGCTGTGGCTCAAGTGGTAGAGTGCTAGCCTTGAGCAAGAAGAAGCCAGGGACAGTGCTCAGGCCCTGAGTTCAAGCCCCAGGACTGGCAAAGAAAAAAAAAAGGTATTTCCAGGAAAAAAATGGTGTGCCTGGTTAATTTTGAATTTATGATCCTGGTGTGCCTTTGTAGTTGATATTTGCTCATTTTGCTTTGGGTGTTAAGAAGTTTCTGGTTAGGTAAAGCAGAGTGAATTTTTTTTTCTTGCCTGCATTTGTGTTTTTAAAAAGATTTTTAAAGTGTTTTTATAAAGGTGGCATACAGAGGGGTTACAGTTCGATAAGTCAGGTGAAGATCACATTTCTTTTTGGACCATTTCACCCTTTCCCTCTCTTCTCTTCCAGTTTGTCCCCTCCCATCCACACCCAAGTTATATAATTCATTTTCCACATAATGTCCAGTGAGTACCATTGCTGTATTTGTTCTCTCTTTATCCCTCCATTCCTGTGTCTCAAAGAGGGGGAGGTCAATTTTATTTTATTTTATTTTTGCCAGTCCTGGGGCTTGAACTCAGGGCCTGGGCACTGTCGCTGAGCTTCTTTTGAGCAAGGCTAGCACTCTACCTCTTGAGCCACAGCACCATGTCCAGCCTTTTTTGTTCATATGGTACTGTGGAATCGAACCCAGGGCTTCATGCATGCTAGGCAAGCACTCTACCGCAAAGCCACATTCCCAGCCAGCGGCAGGCGAATTTTAAGCGCAGGGAAATACCTTGATCTGGGAGACTCAGCTGACCCTTTCCTTGAGAATACGTCCAGTATTGTAAGGGGGCTGCGAGGCAAATGGCTCAGAGCGAAGACGGATACAAGCACGGACACAGAGATGACAAAGCTTTCCTCCTGCTTTTAATCCACTTGCCAGCCTGAGTAAGTGACCTTGTCGGTGTCCTGATCGGGGGACTGAGCCTGGGGTAAGACGTTAGGTTTGGGTGCCAGGTTGACAAGGGGCGGACTTGTCAAGCTGTGGAGGGAGACGTGGCTAGGACGTGGGTGGCCCCCACTTGGGTCAGTGAGGGTGTGTGCATATGGGTGGGTGGACCGTGGAGGAAACGCCTTCCAGCTGTGGGCAGCACCAGGCCGACGTGATGGAGGGTGGAAGGAAGGGACGCCTGCACTCTCACACTTGAGTCTTGTGGAGCAGGCGCGATTTGTGGCTGCCGCCGTGACCAGATTGCAGCCTCTGCAGCCTTCCCGAGTGGACGCCCACCAGCCGGGCCCTCAGCCTCTCCCGCTCCTTGGACTGGGCGGGCACTGGTTCGCTCAGCCTTCCAGCCTGCAGAAGGCCGTGGAGACTCTGCACGCTTGGAGAGTAAGCCAGGCTACTAGATCCCTTCTTGCCAGGCGGCCGGTGGCTCGCGCCTGTCATCCTAGCTCCTCAGGAGGCTGAGATCTGAGGACCGTGGTTCTAGGCCAGCCCAGGCAGGAAAGTCCCCGTGAGACTCCAATTCATGACAGAAGAAACTGGAAGTGGCTCTGTGACTCAGGTGGTAGGGTGCTATCCTTGAGCAAAAAAAAGGAGCTCAGGGACAGCACCCAAGCCTAGAGTTCAAGCCCCATGACCAGCCCCATTCCCTGGCCGCCCCCCCCATCCCCTCTTAAAGTTCAGGGTTCTTCTGTGGAGAACCCTGACCAATAGAGATGAGAAGATTATCTTTCTCTATTCCTACATGACAATGACCCCTGTTACCTTGCAGCTTTAGTGAAGATACAACCAGTGGAACGTCTGAGCGTGGACGGAAGCAGAGCGATTGGGCTGGGGTCATGGATGCAGAAAAGGATAGCAAGGCCTGAGGCCCGAGACAATCCTCAGACTGGAATCTCCCCCAGGCCTCGCGGGGAGAAATCCCAGTGACTGGCCCCAAATGCCCCGGAAGATGAGCGGAATTGCAGGTTGGGTGAAAGGTGAGGTTTCGCGTCTACCCGCACCCCGAAGGACACGATTAACTCGGGTGTTGCTGGTGTTAGAATTCCATCCTGACAAGTATGCTCCTGTCATTCATAAACCAGAATACCGTAGCGCTGGTGGGTACGTACACCTCAACCTCTCATTTTGCGGGGCAGAGGGGTGAAGTCCCTGGCCCCCACCTCAGCCTCAATTTCTTCGGCAATAAGTCAGGACGTTTCAACTTTTGACTCTGTAAATATTAACTCATATTAGAAAGATTATGAATTCTGCCGGGGCAACGTTTGTATTAAACACTGGAGAATGCCACAGCATTGAGCAAATTGTACAAGGTGGTAAAGAAGGGGTAGAAATTGATGGCTAAGAAATAAGTAGTACTGAGAGAACTGAATGGCGTCCATAGAATCCTCCTCCTCCTCCTCCTCCTCCTCCTCCTCCTCCTCCTCCTCCTCCTCCTCCTCCTCCTCCTCCTCCTCCTCCTCCTCCTCCTCTTCCTCCTCCTCCTCCTCCACGTGCCTGCTCCGAAGAAGATTAAGGTCACTTGGGTAACAGCTTCAGGGTTAAGTGCTCTTAATTCCTCTTTTGTTAAAAGTTGAGAAGGATTCTCTGAGAAGCCAGAGACAATACCTAGCAGGAAAGAATCTACTTTCTGGTTTTTAACACTGAAGTCAGAACAAAGACAATCTTAACTCAAGGATCTGTTCAGGGTTTGAAAGTCCACCCCAATCCATCCATCCGTCCTGTGAATTCATTAGATGCTGTTAAAATAAAAATTAAAGTTTGGAGGAGAATAATGGTTTGGCAAGCGACTGTAGCCACAGAAAGATTTCTTTGGCTTATTATTTTTTTTTAATATTAAAAAGTTGGGATTCAAGAAAGCACAAAAACCTTTTTTCCCTTTGTTACATAGAACATAGAAGATGAGTTGGATGCATAATCTAATATTTAATAGTTCTCATGCAAATCTGGACAGCAGCCTCTCCATATGCTTTATTAAAATTTATATTGTGCCTGTAAATCCAAAGGGGGAGGGGATTTAATGTATCTTCAAAAAATAATTATGCATTTTTTATATAAAGGAAAATGTCTCCCTTCTCTTTCCCACAGCCTCATGAGTAGAGAAAGGGAGACATTTTGGAGAGGCCCTTCCTTTGGAAAGTGTATCTTAATTTCAACTTTTTTTTGTGTGTGTTTTTTTTTTCAAAAACAGGCAAACACAAGAAGGGATTCAACAAGGGCCGTGTGCGCCCCCTGCTGGAGGAAAGTTAAAATCACTCTTTTCATCAGAAAAAGCAAAACAAAAATGGACCGCTGGTGTTTCTCTTGGCTACATTAATCTTTAAACACATGTATCCTAGCTTGAATTTTTCTTGAGCGGAGCTGATATAGGTCCGCTTTTGTAGCTTTACGGGAAGGTACAGCTACCAGAAAAGCCCGATTTTGGCTTGTTCTGGTGGACACTGTCAGAAAAGGCGAAATGTGCTTGAATGGTGAACCTGAAAACCAAAAGAATGAGTACTTTGCCTAGGCTCTGTAAAAGTGCCTGGCCTTCTTGCTTTCTCCCAGGCAGGTTTCCAAGCCCTGGTGGCTAGGCTCTGTGTCGTTTTCAACGTAGCAGCCTCAGTGCCCAACCCCAGTCAGAGCCTGCCACATACCAATGCATCTCTTTTGAATGAATGCATAACCATAGTGAAGACTCTGGCGTTGAGGAGCCTGTGGTACTTCCTTAGCCATGTACAAGACAAGGTTTTGGAACGTTCATCCTGTAACTGTTCCTTAGAACGTGCTGCTGTTGGAAAGCACTTAGGCCCCACAAATGTACAAAGGAGAACCACAAATGGGGGAGAAGCCTGGACACCTCTGTCTCTGTTTTATATCGGTGTCTTCAGCTCTGAGCCATTCTTGCCTGTGGTCTCTTTGTGGCCATCTTGCAATCCAGGAAGCACAGGGATGGAATCCTGGGACAGGAGTCAAAGCTACCAGGCAGCAATAACGTTCTTATTGTCACAAGGGTCCTGCCAACTGCTCCTGAGATAATAAGCAACCAGCCAACCTCTGACCAGCCCATTCCCCTGACCAGAACCGTTTAATAATTATGAAGACCTCTTGCCTTCCATCTCCCATGCATTCTTAATGCAAACCTTAAGCACACAGACTGATGTGCTTACCTTGCTCTTCCAAAGTGTGCTGGTGTGGCCTTAATAAGTGTCCTCTCTCCTTTGACACTACTTGTCTCTTTATGTGGCCTGTTGGGGGAGAGGGGCTGGACTTGACCTGAAGAACCTCTGGAGTTGGGGGCCTGTGGATCTGCAACTCTGGCTACAATGCTGACTGGATTCATTAAGAACATCTATTAGAGCTGGGTACCAGTAGCTCACACCTGTAATCTTAGCTACTTAGGAGGACGAGATCTGAGGTTTGAAGCCATGCTGGGCAGGAAAGTCCATGAGACTTATCTCTAATTAACCACCAGAAAACTGGAAGTGACACTGTGGCTCGCGTGGTAGAGCACTAGCCTTGAGCTGAAGAGGTCAGGGACAGCACCAAGGCCCACAACTAAAAGCCACAACCACAAAAAGCTATCGAATGTAGCAACATGTGGCTCTGTGGCTACCCCAGAAGGGGTTCATAATACCACAGTTTTCTAATGCCTGTCACATAGCAGGTTACAAAACGCCTTCACAGGCATCTCATTTGATTTCAATCCAGACTTGAGAGGTGTGATTCTCACCCGTTTTCCTGAGGGGTCCCGAGTCTGAGGAAGGAGGAGACGCTGGGGCCTCGTGGCAAGCTCAGTCTCTGGGCCTCCAGTGCCAAGCACTTCTGCCTCCTCCTTGTCTCCGTCCGATCTGTTGGTCGCCTCGGCTGGCCTTCTCCAAGCTCGGTGAGGTTAAAATTAGAGGGGGCAGCCACCGCTCTTACGCCGAGCTCCGTACGGCCTATCATGGACATCTTCTTTGATTACTGTTGACAGCTGATGATGGGAATTACTAAGGCTGAGCGCATGACAGCAAACGGGTTAACAACCTCTTTAATAGCTTTCTTTTCCCAGGACTTTCCCCAGGGTATCGCACACTGACTTGTGGCTTTGCTGCGTCAGAAAAGTTGGCTATGGGTGAGACTGGTACACATTTCCTCAGAAAGTGAACTTTAAAAAAATCATCATAATAAAGCTGAGCTGGGTCAGTGGTCAGAGATTTACAAGGGAGGAGCTGCGCGATCCCTCGTCCAGGTTTGCTCGTGACTCGGTTGGTCTGTTTCATTTCAGGGAAAGCAAACAGAAAAACCAGGAGGCAAATGTTGGCAGAGGCCCGAGGTTCACGGGCAGAGCAAACCCGTGAGGGGTCTGCTATCTGGGGGAGTCATGGCACTGCCGTATCCACGCTGCCCCCCTCATTTTCCCTTTCCTGCACCCCAGACCCAGATCCCTCTCCTCCAACTACCCAGCGTGGCCAGCCTCGGAGTCCTCCCCCCATCCCTGTGGTGTAACCATGTGAGTGGAAGTTTCTCCAAGAAAATATTGGCTAGCAGAGAGATTCAGAGGTCTATACTATAGGCAAGTGGTTTCCAAACTGTTTTCATCACAACTTACTTCTAGTCATAAGGATATAGCATAATCCAGTTATGAGCAGGTATAGATGGATGAGAATGATAGACACAGATAAATGATAGAGATAGAAATAGAAATCGATCGGTAGATGATAGATACATAGAAATACAGATAGGTGATAGATAGGTAGATGGATACAGGTAGTTATGTAGTTGCACAGAGGCAGGTAGGTAGCTAGAGGCAGAGATATAGAGAGGACAGAGGTAGGTAGATAATAGAAGGTGAAGATAAAAGATTGGTGATAGATTGACAGATAGTAGGAGATAGATAGGTGGATGGTAGACAAACGATAGATAGGTGATAGGTAGATTTACAAATGTAAAAACTAGACTTCACAAAATACTACTACTGACGTGGTACAATCTGGGATTTGTTTTCCAGATTAGTCTTCATCATTTCTTGTAATGGTTATTGTGGAGTACTCCATTGGTTTGCTGCTGCGTCAGTGAATGACAGCTGACATTTTGAAAAACAGCGGTGTGGCTGGCACTTCGTCTGTCATATTCCTGCTCCCTACTTCATCTCTGATTTTCTCTTCAAGTGCCTGGAACCAGAAGAGGTTTGACAGGGGCGGGCAGTGGCGGAGTGTGGACAAGCACGGAGAAAACAGCAGCCCGCCTGTCCCCTCCTGGCTCCTGGCTCCTCTTATAAGCAGGACTGAGTGTCAGAAACTAACCAGGCTGTCCACAAGACATTTTATTAAACTATGGGCACAGGCAAGGCCGCTTTGGGGGGTGGGGGGTCTAGATCAGGGATCTGCCAGCTACAATCCTTACTTCCAATCTATCTACTTATGTTTGTTTTACTTATATTTATGATTTAATTTTTAAATTATTTTATTTACTGTTTGTGATTTTTTTTACTTTTGTGATTTATTTTTACTTTATTATATCTATGACACTCGTATTTATTTATTCGTTCATTTTTATTTTCTTGGTTGCTCAGCTATCTTTGATCCTCAGATCTCAGCCTCCTGAGTAGCTAGGATTACAGGCGTGAGCCCCGGGCGCCCCGCTCTACTGGTTTATTTATATATTGTCATGGCAGAGTTGAATGGCTTCAGTCAAGCCCAGGGGGTTCCAGAAAGCCAAAGCTATTTACTATCTGGCTCTGGGCGGGGTAAGTTTGCCAACTGCCCAGTAGGATGAGAAGGGTGTGCGACTTCTCTGCCTGGAAACAGGCAGAGCTTGGAGGCCCCGAGGCTGACCCCTGGCAGGACAGGACCTCGCCAGCCTCCTCAGCCTGGGTGGGGGCCCGCGGCGGGGCCTGGGCAGAAGAGGCTGAGCAGACAGCTGCGGGTGGGGCGGCCATCGCAGGTCAGAGTCTCCTTTGGAAGGATCTGGGCCCAGGGCAGTGGCACTTGGGGCTTGAGTCAGCTGACACTGGGGTGTCGTTTGCATGGTCAGGGCCTGGCCCAGGAGAGACATGGAAGGTGCTAAGTAAATGTCTGCTGAACCGCTCTTAAATGAGGACGGCGTTGGTGGCATGTAAGGATGTTTGTTTATTTTTTGCCAATCCTGGGACTTAACCTCAGGGCCTGGGCACTGTCCCTGAGCCTCTTTTTGCTCAAGTCTAGGGATCTACCACTTGAGCCACAGCACCACTTCCGGCTTTTTCTGTTTAATGTGGTGCTGAGGAATCGAACCCAGGGCTTCATGTGTGCAAGGCAAGCTCTCTACCAGTAGGCCACATTCCCAGCCCCAGGCCTTGAGTTTCAGTGCACTCCCTCTTGAAGGCCATTGCCGGCGGGGAGCCTGCTCCCGGCTTGGAACTCCAGACCTCCAGACCTCTTTCCTCCAGCTGCTTTGCCAACCCCTAGCAAAGATGATGGTGGCCATGGTTATGAGAAGAATGATCGTAGCTCTCATCGCTCACATGTCTACCGATGACCATCCCTTCCTCTGGGTCTTTCCTAAGCCGCAGTTGCTTTTCATTCTCTTAAGCAGTTCTCGTCCGAGCTCATTTTGCAGATGAGGAAACGGAGGCACAGGGAGGTGACGTGACTGGCCTCCGGGAAAACGCTTGAGGGGTTGACGGCGTTTGGAAACGGGCTGATCTGTGTAGGAGAGGGAAAAGGTTGAATGGCTGGGATGAAAAAAATAAATAAATAGTCGCTGCTCTCCAGCAAGGCTGCGATCACCAGCAAGCCCCTGGGCTTGAGCAGGGCACGGAGTGGGGGGGAGGTCTGGGCAGGCCACGTGTAGGCAGCCTGGGGCACAGGCCCCCCCCTTCTTCCCCCCAGAGGCTGGCTCTCAGTTCATTCCCTGCCTCAGCTTCTCCTCTTTTTCCCACCTCTGGACTCTGAAAAACACAAACCAACCAATGTTGCTGGCAACCCTACTCAGGGAGATCACGGGTGGCTTTGGTGAGGACCGGAAATAGCAGCGTGGTCCAGCATCTTTCAGGGCATCCCTGTGGGGAAGGAAGAAAGGAAGGAGTCTGGGTAGCTCAGTGGAGCCGGGCAGGATCTCTTTATGAAATCTTGGTGTCTAGTCACATGGAAATGACAAGGATCATTTCTTGCTGCCTGCTTCCTCAGTGCCCTGCCTCCGCCATGAAACTCATCTCCCTCTGCTGCTTTATTATTATTGACTTATTAATTGTGGTTACTATCCTTTTCCCCTCCGCCTAACTACAAGGAACAACCACTGGACCCTTACCTAGCAAGTAATAAAGGGATTGAAATGTTGAAACATCGTCTTTATAGTAGTTGCTGATTAAGCAAGAATGTGGAATGTGGGGTCATGTATTCCTTCTCTCTCTCTCTGTCTCTCTCTTTCCTTCTTTTTCTTTCTTCTCGATAACTCTAAGGATTGAACCCAAGGCTTTGGGCATCTTAAGCAAGTGCCACACACATTCCCATTTCTTTTTTGGTTTGGTTGAGTGTTTTGTTGTGGTCGTGGTCCTTGTTTCTGAGATAGGGTGGTGCGAAGTCTTGCCTAGGTTGGCCTCGAACACCAGAAATGGAGCAGATTGTAGCTCCATTTGGACACATTCAGTTGGAGCTGATTTTGAGACTGATGAATAGGAATGTTTGTAACTAGAAAGAAATGACTAGCAGTATTCTCTGCTAATTTCTCCAGAGAGATAAAGTAGGGAGGGGTGTGTGTGTGTGTGTGTGTGTGTGTGTGTGTGTGTGTGTGTGTGTGTGCGCGTGCGCGCACGCGTGCGTGCCAGTACTGGGGCTTGACCTCTGGGTTTGCTTCTGGCGTTTTGGTGGCTAATTAGAGATAAGAGTCTCACAGACTTTCCTGTGGCCTTGAACTACAAGCCTCCTGAGTATCTAGGATTACAGGTGTGAGCCACTGGTGTCTGGCCAAGAGCACCGCTACGAGAGCGAGGCTTCCTTAATTAAGGCCCTGCCAAATATACTCACCATGACCTCGAGATCCTGATTTTGAGAAAGAATATCAACATGCTTTTTGCAAGTCACAAAAACCCAGAGACACGAGGAAATAGAGACAGTCCGCTGGTTTACAAGGACAAACGCGGCACCTGTGTGCACTTGGAGACCACACACTCTAACATCTTGTTTAAACAGATGTGGAGAGCTTGGTGTGGACAGCACTGACTTTGGGGGACCACGACCAACTCTGTATTTGACCCCCACTCGCTTGCATGCCCTGGCTCACCTGTGGGAAGCTCTAGTCTAGACACCGGTGCTCTTCCAACAGAAACGTGCCAACCGTCCCTGGCAGCTCTCCAGTTGTGTACGAAGCCAGCTTCCATGTGGTCTGGGGACCCCACGTCAAAGGAGTTCCAGGGGCCCCAGGCTGATGAAGGCAAAGGCTCCTTTTCCTCTGTTCATGACATAAGCTGAAGTCGTTCGGCGCTTCCTGTTCCGCTCTCTGACTTAATGAATGAGGAGCGAGAGGGCAAGCCTTACAACTTCCCAGCAGTTGTGAAGATGAGTGATCTCGCAACGCACGCATCACGCCCCAGAGGTGGAGGAAGATGGCGGGGCTCCTTTTTTCCTTGCCAGCCATCAACCCAAGAAATAGCTGCAGATCAAGGAAGCGCTGATCTTGGGAAGAATAGGATGTAGGTTGATAGCTGTGCTGGAAGATGGGAGGAGGACCTAAGTTACCTAGGGATCAATCACTATCTTCTCCCAAAGAGTTGAAGCCCTGAGTCTTGTGTAAGGATACAAATTAGAAGACAGGAAGAACCGGGAGCCCCAAATGCAGTCCTTCATTCAGACACAGTGATGAGAAAAGGAAGGGTACCTTCAGACCCGCGCTGATGAGGCGGTCTGGGATAAGTAATGGTTTTTAGCGTCCTGCTGGATTCTCAGGGCTCATTTCTACGTGAGATGGAAAGGCCCGTGAAGGCTCAGGAAATTGAGAACAGAGTTCCGAAAGCCTTCTTGACATATGATTTAGATTTTAGAAGTGTGGAGAACTTTTTCTTTTTTTAATGAGCTTTTCCTAAACTTCTACAAATCCTGGTAAATTCCTTATTACATAGTTAATAATTTTTTGATACTGTCCAAATCCTCATATCTATGGTTTTTCTAGTTAATATCAATTTCATTCTGTGCAATCATGTATTTAATAGGAAAGAAAAGTTCAGAAATGACTTTCATGTTGAAGACTATATCTTGACTTCGAAGGCTAAGTGTGTAAAATTCTGAGCAAAGGGGATTGCAGGTTAGAATGGTATAACCACCCAACCTTCTCGATTTATTATTAAATGCTACAAAAATGGGGCCATATTTAAGCCATATGAAGTAATTTTACAGTGTTCTTTGTGAAAGTGACAAAAATACATTTCCATGTATGCATGGAGTTTAAAATGTCACTGACAGCCAGGCACTGGTGGCTCACGCCTGTCATCCTAGCAGCACAGGAGGCTGAGATCTGAGGATCGCTGTTTGAAGGCAGCCTGGGCTGGAAAGTGCATGAGACTCTTACCTTCCACTAGTTAAATCCCTCCACAAATAGTCTCGAAGTGGCTCAAGTGGTAGAACACTAGCCTTGAGTACAAAAGCCCAGAGACTCAGGACCCCAGGATTGGCACACGTGTGTGTGTGTGTGTGTGTGTGTGTGTGTGTGTGAGCAGCAGCCCCACCCCCCACCCCCAACGTGTCACTTATAGCTAGACATAGGATAACAGAACCCAACTTGGGTCCTAGCAAGCATTCTTGGTTAGGAAAAACCAACTGTCACTCAGGTACTCTCTGAAGGTCTCAAGGCAGACACGCGTTGTTCTACCTGTTCCCTTCCAGGTCACACATGTAGGTCACCACGGGAGACCAATCCAAGGCCTCTGGCTCCTTCTTCAGCTCCTGTAGGTTCTGATCCACAGAGCGGGTGACGGTGATCTCCTTGAAGGACTGGCAAGTGGAGAGTTGCTGGTAGACTGTGGGGTCAGAGCCGATGCCAATGAGGAGGCCTCCCTTGACATCACCTGTTACAACAAGAAAGGAGGGAGGCAGGTGGAGGCAGGCGTTAGAGCGCGGAGAGGGCTGTCTTTCCATTTCCCTTGCTGGGACTGTGTCCTTGTTGGGACTGTGACAGAGATCCTCAAAGACCGGCCGCCGTGCTACGCCACTCTCCTTTGCAAGTCCTTGTGAAAAACATCTATTCGGTTTGTATTTTGGAAACAGAAAGGGGAAAAGCCATTTAAGATAATATGAGGTAATTAAATCCCTATGTCAGATGCCAAGTCATTTAAATTTCTATATTCACCAAGCCCCCAAAATAGATTCCGGCTGCCAGGATTCCAATTTGAATTAAGGAGTTAAGTGAATCAAGTATTAGGTTCCTCAGTGATGACATTTTGCAGTTTTAGAAAAGTACTGGCTACACATTTACTAGGATCCTCTCCCCGCAACCTGACAGAAAAGCTAATCATTATTTTGCTGAATGTTTGAGTGGAAGTTACCAAAGGTAGTCCAGTTTAGAGAAATAATAAGTTAATAAATGTGGGCTTTACTAATTTGTTCTATAACACTCTCATACTTGTCTTTTTTAATTATAAAGTATCTATTTCTCAAGTTAAGAGCTTAGCTGTTTTTCCATACCTTTTACTTTCAGTTTTAGAGTTCAGGTTAATTCAGATTAGCAAGCATATAATAATGGATTATATGTTTAACGCCTAAGCTACTTTTAATTTCAGCATTCTTATTATTTCAGCTGCTATATTCTTCAAGCAATTTTAAAAATCATATAAGTTTTATGTGTGTGTGTGTGTGTGTGTGTGTGTGTACTCACGTGCACACACACAAGCCAGTACAGGGGCTTGAACTCAGGGCTTGGGCCTTCGCTTTTTTGCTCAAGCTGTGCCACTCGAGCCACAGCTCAATTCTGCCTTTTTGGTGGTGAGTTAGAGATAAGACTCTCACTAACTTTCCTGTCCAGGCTGATTTTGAACCACGATCCTTAGATCTCAGCCTCCTAAGTAGCTAAAATGATAGGCATGAGCCACCTTTCAAGTGCCTGGCTAGAGATGTCTTACTCTTAGGAACCTTTTCACTTCGCATATTCCTTCCCAAGCCCAGGAGGGAAGCATGTTTTTCTGAGCTATTTTAAGATCTAGGAGAGGAAAACACACACACACACACACACACACACACACACACACACACACATCTGGTATACAGATGCTCAATCCTGAAAGACTTCTCCTGAACAATGGAAGTATACTACTTGCAAAAAATTGGGAGGGGGGGAAAGTTAATTTTTGTCTCAAAATTGATATTTTATAATGACTTTTCCCTGTCCCCTCCCCAAAGTCACGTGCTCAATCCTTAATGTACTCCACTCATGCCCAACCACACAATTCCTTTCAGTTAGGAATTAAATACGTGGCAGACGCTCCATTTCTCACGCAGCCCACTGAAGTGAAGTGCCTCCCCAGAGCGAGCCAGCGGATCAGTGCAAACTCGAGGACAGCCTTCTGCCTCGTAGCCTTCCATTGGCATGACCAAACCGCTGTGAAAGCCTTCGGTGAACGACAAAGTAGCGAAACCAACACTCGTGGGTTTTTCCAGGTATGATTTTATTGTTGTTGTTACTAAGGGGTTGTACAGAGGGGTTAACATTCCGTAAGTTATGTAGTGAGTACAATTCTTTCGGGACAATGTCCCCACTTCCTTCGCTTTCCCCCAGTCATCCCCTCTCATTCCTGCCTGTAGGGGATGGCTATACCTTTAAGACCTGGGGCTGCTTGGCTGCTAGCCCCTCCTACCCCCTTCCGGGTTCTACCGGAAGAAATAGCAAACCAACCCCGCCTTCCGCCTCGGCCATGTGCGATATCATAATGGCCCCAGGCCAAGCCCAAGGAGGAGGTTCTGTGGGCCGTGGTCTCCGCCACTGAGGGAAGTTCCGTGACATCACCGTGATGGACAGTTCAGTAGCCAATCGTTAATACCCAGTTAGTCCCTCCCCTTCCTGCCGCCATTACTGTTATATAACCCCCCCTCCCCAGTAAACCCGGTGGGATTCCAGAAGCTCACCCCGAGATGCCCGCACTCCTGTCCTGTGTCGTGCTTTAAGGGACTGAGGGGAGGAGGGGCGTCTTGCGACTAGGCACCCCCAAGGTTTGCACACTGGGCCGCGCTCCAGCTTTTCCGCCCGGCGGGATGGGGCGGGATACGCGCGAGGGTGAAGAGGGGAGCCCGACACCTGCCCACAAGCTGCATGGTTCGTGTTCCACGTGTATTCTCAGAACCACGACTGCATTTGTTCACCCTTCCTCCCTCCATTTCTGTGCCACTCCCTTTGCCCCCCTAAAAAGGACAAAAAACAAAGGCAAAGATAAATACCAACACCAACAATAAAAAAAACCCAAACCCGCTTCCCTTTCCTGGAATTGGTTTAGATAGCTAGCGTTTTAAATGTCCATCGGAGTCACACTTGGGGATTCTTCTCCTAAGAGCACCTTCCTCATTCCGCTTGTGTGTGTGCACACCTTGACTCCTGTAAGTGTCACCACGTCCACCTACATTTCCGGTCTAGCTCCTGCATACGAGAGAAAGCATATGTGATTTGCTTCTATGGCTGACCTCATTTAACAGGATTTGTTCTAGGTCCTTCCATTTCTGTGCAAATGCTATAATCTTATTCTTTCTAATGGATAAGTAAAATCCTACTGTGTATAGGTACCACACTGGGTGGCTCCTCTCATTGATTGTAAGGCATCTGGGCTGTTTTTTTGTTTTTTTTTTTGCTGAGCCAAGGACGTGAACTCATAGCCTAGATACTACCCCTGAACCTCGCTGTGCACAAGGCTAGCACTTTACCACTTGAGCCACAGCACCACTTCCAGCTTTTGCTGAGTAGTTTATTAGAGATAAGACTCTCGTGGACATTCCTGCCTGGGCTGGCTTCAAACTGTGACCCTCAGATCTCAGCCTCCTGAGTAGCTAGGATTGCAGGTTGAGCCACCGGTGCCCGGCTACCAACATTGGTTTTCAACCCTAGTTAAAGACATCACTGACACCAAAGAGCTGTCAGACAATGATGGCTAGACACAAACCCCATCCTGCCCTCCAAAGCTTTCCTGACACTCACATTTAGGCAACAGCCAGACAGACAGCAGACACACTTACCCAAGCAGAATATCTTAAAAAGGCCTTTCAGAAGATGCCTCAGGATTTGGTTTTCAGCGGAGTGTCCGGATCCAAAGCTGTAATATTTTTCTAGGTAATCCCAAGGGTTAAAGTGGCTGAGATAAGTGTCTCTGGAAGTGACGCTAGATGCCATTGTGACTCACTTCTGTGACTAGCCCACTGTTCTTCCTTGTCCCTCAGAAGCTCTGTAGAAGTTGTCTCCCCTCTGTCAGCTGAACCATCCCTTAGAGACAGATGTTTGGTTAAACACTAACAGAGGAAAATAGACCACAAATGTCTGACTCTTTTAGAAAGTGATGGATTCCTGGAGAAGTGAGCTTAGGAGAAGAGCGTGGTCAAGGGCAGGCCAGGAACTCCATGCCCCGTTCTACTGGGTGAAGATTGGCTGCAAAGGCTACGGACCAATGGAATCCGCTGTGCTCATCAGGAGAAAGGGACAACGATGATGACGAACCTCTGAGTTCAGGCAGATGGGTCCGTTCTGAGCAGCAGCAGCAGGCTGCTCTTTCTTGCAGCCACGACCCCAGAAAACATAGTCACAAAGAAAGATTTACATTGAAACATGGAAGTCAGGTGCTGGTGGCTCATACTTGTAATCCTAGCTCCTGAGATCTGAAGATTGTAGTTCAAAGCCAGACCAGGAACAAAAGTCCCTGAAATTCTTATATCCAATTAACAGCAAAAAGCCAGAAATAGAGCTGTGGTTCAAGTGGTAAAGCACCATCCTTGAGTTTAAAAAAATAAAGCCAAGGAGACAGGTGCTCATGGTTCACACCTGGAATCCTAGCTATTCAGGAGGCTAAGATCTAAGAACTGAGGTTCAAGGTCAGCCTGGGCAGGAAAGTCCATGAGACTCATAGCTCCAATTAACAACTAGTAAACAGGAAGTGGTGCTGTGGCTCAGAGTAGTGGAGTGCTTGTCTTGAGCAAAAGGGCTCAGGGACGGCGCCCAACCCGAGTTCAAGCCCCATGACTGACAAAAAAAAAACAAAAAAAACAAACAAACCTCAAAGAGATAGAGCAAAAGCCCTGAGTTCAAGCTAGGACCTGCACACCACACCACCCTACCCCCCACGCACGTGCGCGTGCGCACGCACACACACACACACAGAGACACTTGAATCATGTAAAGAAAAGAGGGAAACCAAGTGTAGGAAGTGTGTTCAGGGCTGAGGAATGTTGGCTAAAGAAGGCATCTCCGTTGACATTTGGAAACGGTAACTGAAAAAACCCGACCAGGCGTGCTGTGAGGTCTAGGCCATCCAATGATCACGTGACTCTCCTTGAGTCCTGATACTACCAATGGGGGGAAATGCTCCAATTTTAGACAGCACAAAAATAATGCAATTGGACTGCATTTGCTTCCAAATCCGTCAGGGGAGGGAAACGGAGTGACAAAGTAATATCAATTCAAATAATATCACTATCAATGGGAGAGGGAGCGAGAGGTGTGGATCAGTGGTATAGCCCCTGCCTAGCAACTCTGAGGCCATGAGTTCAAACCCCAGTCCCACCAAGGGGGGAAACAACAGAACAAAGCAGGGATGGAAAGAAAAACGCCATCGGTCAGGTCTACAGGGCCTCACAGGGAATGGAAAGAAGACTGAAAGGACACGTGTGAGAGTCAGGGAAAGCGTACCATATCGGAACAGCAGGATTCTTAACCCAGTCAGCGCGGCCGACGGCCCCTGATGCTGGATTGGGGTGAGGATGTTTGAATCTGTCCAAACTCCACACCCGGAAGCCCCAGCACCCATGTTCATGGTGCTGGGAGACGGGCCTCTGCAAGACGGTTAGGTCGCCAGGGCAGAGCCTCCAAATGGCACGAGCGTCCTTCTCAGACAGAACCAAGGGCGCTGGCTGGTCCCCTCCACCCTGTTGGGGCACAGCAACATGGGTGAGCCAGAAAATGGTCTCCACCCCACCCTGCCCAGTGCCTTGACATCGGACTTGATCTCAGCTTCTAGAATGGTAAGCGAATGCGTTTCTGTTGCTTCTAAGCCACCCAGTGTAGGGCATTTGGTTATAGCCACAGGAATGGGACGGAGACACCTACACATCTGTTTCAAGAATACATCTGGGGGCTGGGAATATGGCCTAGTGGCAAGAGTGCTTGCCTCACATACATGAAGCCCTGGGTTCGATTCCCCAGCACCACATATATAGAAAATGGCCAGAAGTGGCGCTGTGGTTCAAGTGGCAGAGTGCTAGCCTTGAGCAAAAAGAAGCCAGGGACAGTGCCCAGACCCTGAGTCCAAGCCCCAGGACTGGCCAAAAAACAAAAGACTACATCTGGGCCTTTAATAAACCACTACATGCTAGCTCATAAAGCAAGCCCCAACCGCCTCCAAAGGTCTGGAAGGGAATACACTGGGTTCTTAAGCTAAAAGTGCAACAGAAATAAAGGTCAAGAGAATACCCTGATTTGTTTGAGAACGAAGAAACACACCAATACACCCATTCAAAGAAGAAATCATGATGGAAATTATAAAATACTTTGAACTGAGCAGTTACAAAAAAAAAAAAACCCTACTTATTAAAAATGTGTGGGCTGCAGTTAAAATGTAAGGAAACTCTTCTCAAACTTATATACTAATGAAATTAGGGGGGTGAAAATTAAGGGACTGTGACTTAGTGGTAGAGTGCTCACCTAGCATATATGAAGCCCGCCTGGGGTTCAATTCCTCAGCACCACATAAACAAAAAAAGCTGGAAGTGGCGCTGTGACTCAAGTGGTAGAGTGCTAGCCTTGAGCAAAAAGAAGCCAGGGACAGTGCTCAGGCTCTGAGTTTAAGCCCAGAACTGGCAATAATAATAATAATGAGCTGAAGGAGGTAGGAAGGGAACAGTAAAACATACAACAGTAGAAGGAAGAAAAGAATGCAAAACAGACCATCTCAACTACAATGGCGAGGATTAAATGAGGCCTAAAAGTTGATTTTCTGGAAATTCTCATCATGATTACGTTTCTGGCCACCACAGTCAAGAGAAACAAAATGAAGGTTTCAATAACCAATGCCAGAAGTGAAGAGAGGAAAACATCAGACGCTGCAAACACCGCAAACATAATAAGAAAGCGGGGCCCCGGTGGTGGGATTCCAGCTACTCAGGAGGCTGAGATCTAAGGCTCACAGTTCAAAGCCAGCCCGGACAGGAAAGAATCTCACAGGAGATTCTTATCTCCTGTGAACTACTCAGAAAAGGCCAGATATGGCCTTGCACTTAGGATCTGAAAAATCTCTCAATTCTCTGGAACATGCAACTCATTTGTTGATCAACTTTCATTATCTTCTTTTCTTTATTTCCCGTCCTGGGGCTTGCACTTGGAGCTCTTTTTGCTCAAGGCTAGTGCTCTACCACTTTGAGCCACAGCACCACTTCCTTCAATTTTATTTATTTTTTAATCAGTACCGAGATTTGAACAACTAGCCCTTTGTGCTTCAGTTGTTTTTCAGATCAGGTCCCGGGCTTCTACCTGGGCCAGCTTTGGAGTTTGATCCTCCTACCTATGCCCCCCAGGTAACCGGGATTACATGGATGTGTCACCATGCTCAGCCCAAACTTTACAATACTTGTCTGAGTTAAGGACCATATCCCCCTTTTGGTATATGAGGAAACGAAGGCACAGATAGATAGCGTAAGTAACCTGGCCAGGCCATACTTGTTGCTAGCTGCACAGTATAGCCTTGTTTTAGACCAGGTCTAATCAAGAGTTTATTCTGTTAGAAGCTACATTGCAACCAAGGTGATGATGCGTGCTGGGCACATGAGGTGATCTATCGTGTAAAAAGATTAATGAGGCTGGAGGCACGGCTCGAGAGATAAAGCGCTGTCCATGTGCAACTGAGCATGCGCGAAAGGCCCTGAGTTCAAGCTTTGGCACTCCTACCAAAAAATAAATAAGTAACAATAACTAATGCTCACCATAGCATTTCCTATTGTAGAAGAAATACCTTCTGGTTTATTCCATCGATTCAGAGTTGTTGTTGTTGTTGTTTTAATCTTAAGTTTAACATCCATCAGCAATAATAATCATACTGAAAACTTCTTGCCAAAATTGAAAGAACACGATAGAGAACATGCACACAATCTCACTGGCTATCGTGTTTAATGACAACACACTTGAAAACTTGCTGCTTGACATGAGGATAGAGATAAAAACCAATGTTACTAAGAATTCTACTAGAGATCCTGGACACTACCAGAGGTGAGAAAAATAGACGAACAAAAATAAAAACCCCGTAGGAATTAGAAAGCAAAAGATAAGTCGGTTCTTGGCAAATGATGTGCTGGTTCATATCAGAAAGTAATTATAAATTACTAGAAATAAGCGTTTAACAGAGGTTCTAGATGCAAATAAAAAGCTACAGGAAAACATCAAATTTAGTTTTGATACGCAACCATTATCAAATGAAGTTTAAAACAGACCTTTCCCCCTACAATGACACTAAAAAAATATGAAGTGCCTAGGAATAAATCCAACAAAATATGTACAAGACTTTTAATAGGGAAAATGATAAAATTTTATTGCAGGATACTAAAGAAGATCTAAATAAATGGAGAAAAATATCACTTCATGGATTGGAAGACTCCATATTGTAAAGATGCCATTGCTATCCAAATTGATTTATAGACTCACTAAAATCCCAATTAAAATCCCAATAGGTTTATCTCTCTCTCTCTGTGTGTGTGTGTGTGTGTGTGTGTGTGTGTGTGTGTGTGTGTGTGTAACTTGACAAGCTGGCTCTAAAAATTTATATGGCAGTGCCAAGGGCCAAGAGTAGCTACTCGCTGAGAAGAAAAATAAGATGGGAGGACTTGCTCTACTAGATATAAATACTTATTATAAAGCCATTGTAATTAAGACATGCGATATTGGCACTAGGGTTGATGAATAGACCCACGGACCAGGGAAGGGGGACCAGGGCAGATCCAGCCAGTCGGCAGGTGTGATATATGACAGGTGGGCGCTCAGATCATCGGGAAGGAGAGAGACTTGCCATGAATGGTGTTGAGATAACTGGGCGTCCATAGAGAGGAAAATTGAATTAGAACTCCCCACCTTGCGCTGCACACAAAAATGAGTTATAGCTTATTAGCAAGCTGCACACCAAGGGCAAAACGCTATAAAGATTTTCGAAGGGGATACAGAAGAATAGCTATATAACCTTGGGCAAAGGGAAGGATCCCTTAAACCAGACACCCAACTCATGAATTGTAAATGAAAGATTTATAAATTTGAATGTAGAACAATTAAGAAGTTGTGTTCCAAGGATAATTTGCAAGACTGAAGAGACAATCTACAGAGCGGAGAAAAAGACATTTACCACACATAAAACTGACAAAGGCCTAGGATTTCTAACTGATGAAGAACTCACATGACTCAAAATGAACACGAGGATGAAAGCAGGAGACTTGAACAGTCTCTTTGTAACAGAGAAAATCCAAATAAAGCGAGGGAAGGGTATTTAATCTCGTCAGTGAAATACAAGGAAGCCACCACAAAACACTATTACACAGCCATCCAATGGTAGCTGGCCCACACAAGGGTGTTGGCTGCGTTTTTGGTGGGCATATAAATGAGTGTGCCATTCCATCCCAGCCTGCCATACAACAGTGCGCTCGTGGGGTGTAGCATACACCCTTGCCCAGCAATGGCACGTTGAGCTTCCTACTCAAAGAAATGCCGGCACATACGTGTGAATATTCTCAGCAGAACTGGTCAGGACAACCCCTAGAAACACCCTAAATGCCCAGCAAGAGCAGAATAAATATGAATAGAAAGAAATAAAAATGAACAAGTTACAGTTATAGGCATCACATGAACAAGGCTCTAAATGGTGGAGGATGAAAAAAATAAGTCAGACTTTTAAAAAATTCAAAATAGGCGCTGGGTGCTAATGGCTCACACCTGTAACCCTAGCTACTCAGGAGGCTGAGATCTAAGGATTGTGGTTCAAAGCCAACCCAGGCAGGAAAGTCCATGTAGCTCTTGTCTCCAAGTGACCACTAGAAAACCAGAAGTGGAGCTGTGGCTTTAAGTGGTAGTGTGCCAGCTTTGAACACAAGAGCTCAGAGACAGAGCCCAGGCCCTGAGTTCAAGCCCCCACCAACAAAAGAAAAAGTTCAAGACAGACAAAGGTGAATGGTATTATTTGGTAGTGCTTAAATGGGTGAGGAAAACTATACAGAAAAACAAAGGAAACTGGGTACCAGTAGCTCATGCCTAATACCCTAGTTACTTAGGAGGCTGAGATCTGAGCACCATGGTTCGAAGCCAGCCTGGGCAGGAAAAGTCCATAAGACTTTTTCCCCAATTAGCCATCAAGAAAGGAAGGGAGGGAGGGAGGGAGGGAGGGAGGGAGGGAGGGAGGGAGGAAGGGAGGGAGGGGAGAGAAAGAAAGAAGTGAGAGAGAGAGAAAGGAAGGAAGAAAGGAAGGAAGGAAGGAAGGAAGGAAGGAAGGAAGGAAGGAAGGAAGGAAGGAAGGAAGGAGATGAGGAGTGGGACTCAAGTGGTAGAGAACCAGGCATGAGCAAAAACCAAGGGCCCTAAGTTCTAGTCCTGGTAAAAGCACACACACACGTGCAAAAGCAAAGAAACAAACAAAAACAGTGGAATGGTCAATGTAGCTTTCATGTTTAACGATTGCTTCTAGCTGGGGCTGAGAGAGAGAAAGGGTTGTGTTTGGCACTTCTAAAATCTTAGTGTCCACCAGTGTCTGTTCCTTATTAATAACTCTGTGACTGTTCATGAATTCTTTAAATTTTGTTTATTAATCATTGGTTGGTTGTGGGGTTTGAATGCGGGATCTGGCCACTGTCGCTTGAGCTTCTTCACTCTACCACTTTGAGCCACAGCGCCATTCCCAGTTTTTTGGAGATAAGAGTCTCACAGACTTTTTCCTGCCCCGGCTGGCTTTGAACTGCCAACCTCAGATCTCAGCTAGAATTACGGGTGTGAGCCACTAGCATCTGGCTGAATTTTTTTTTTTTAATCTTACAAGATCTAGCTCACAAGTATAAAACCATTCTTCACATCTACAGACTAAGGTACTTGAAACTACTCTACGTGTCCCCAACTTTCCTCTCTCTGCAGGGCCCAGAGTGTTTCTTTTACTGAGTTTTATTCCAATGGGGTTCAAACCACCCAAGCACACTGAAGGGGAAACAACATCTCAGCGCACACGGGCACTGGTGGAGAACCACAGAAAGTGTAACGCACATTTCTTTTGCCTCGAAGCTTCTCTTTCCAGCCCTGGAAGGGACCTTCTTGCTCCAGAAAGCACCGAGGCCGGATTGAGACCCCAGGCCCTAGGAGGTCGTGTCTCCAGCTTATCTCCGAGAGAGACCGCACCCCACGCACCCCACGCACCCCGGCCCTTCGCAAGCCTGTTCGGTAGGGCAGAGGCTCACGCATCTCACCGAGCAACGTCCACTAACTCTCTTCCCGGTTCTCTTTCTCAAGTCGCACCTCATGGCAGATGTGAGCCTTCGGGTTCACAAGTCTAAGCCAGAGTCAAATTAAGCAACACCCGGGAGGCAGCAGAACTGGCAATTTGGAAGCCTTTCATGTGCTCGGTCATTAATAATGAACAAAATTACAACCAAAATGATAAGTCATCCGATCTGATGTGGTCCCACGGAGCCTGACGGACTTGGATTTTAATGAAGGCATGTGGTGAGGAGACCAGGGAGTCATTAATGGGGGCCTTAATTACAGGGAGGGAGGGAGCCCCTTCCCGCAGTGCCCATAAGTGGGGGCGGATGGCCGGGACCGTGGGAGGGGCCTTCCCACACGCAGCGTTCCCACAGGGCTCCGGGCTGGACATCCACACGCCATAGAGACACTGGCTCATCGTGGCCAGGGCTCCATCCTCAAGCTCTCCCTCCCAAGTCCTCTTCCCAGAGCCCGAAGCGCCCTTCTCTCCCCTGATTCCAGGGAAGCCGGCCTCAGACAGGCCCGGGGGTGCTCCGGAAGGCACAGAAGGCCTGGCGGACTGCTTCTCTTTGCACACCCCCGTCCCTCGCCCATCTCCAAGAAAGAAGCGCATGTCCTGGGCACCCTCGCAGTCAGCAGACGGCTCCGCGGGCGTGGGCCTCAGTCAGGCGGCAGTGAGATGTTTAAACTGGCAATGGGATCCATTAGAAACACTTTGAAGGGTGCCAGGGAGGGCAGAGAGGGGGAAGGGGCGGGGGGGGTGAGCTGCTTGGCTTAAGGAAGAAGAGAGATGGACAAAACACACACTGGGAAGGGAAGCAGTTGAGAGTTACTTTGAAAGGATTCTCTGTGTGTGTGTGTGTGTGTGTGTGTATACATATGCACTAGTACTGGATCTTGAACTCAGGGCCTGGGCACTGTTACCTTTGAGAGTGAAAAAAAACCTTTCCAGCTTTTTGATGATTAATTGGAGATAAGCGTTTCATGGACTTTCCTGCCTGGGCTGGCTTCGAACCAGGAATCCTCAGATCTCAGCCTCCTGAATTGCTGGGATTGTAAGTGTGAGCCATGGTGCCAGGCCTTCTAGATTCATCCTCCGCAGGGCACAGGAGTCCCTCGTCAACTTCACTGTTTTCAGTTTACAGAAAAGGTGCTTGTTCCAGCACAGGACATAGAAAGTCTCCCAGAGAAAAGGAAAGAAAGGGCCACCCCTAAAACTAACTTCCCAGCCTCCAAATTCTCCAGTCTCCCCAGTGCCGTCATCCCTAGCCTGAACCCTCAAGTCATCCCTAGCCTAAACACTCAGCTGTCTGGACCTCGTCTGGGAGGGTACAGGCCGCCCAGCAAGTCCTTTCAATTGAGGAAGAGGCGCAGAATGGGAGGCACACGCATGCCCACTATGTTGTAGCACCGCCCTGGCAAACCACAGCTGGCACTTTCTCAACACATCGCAACCAATCCCACCACCCTGTGCCAGGGCTTTGATCTCCTGCTCGCCCTCTGGCCTCTTGCCTGCAAAGCCCTCCCTCTTACCCTTTCGACTTAGCTTGGGTGAGAACCACCGTGAGTGACTGCAGGGCAGGTTGCTCTGGACTGGCCTCCTCTTCCTGACTCTCCACACACAGGTCAGGATCAGGACGGGAAGAATCCTTCCTCCCTCATTGGCCAGGCAGCCTCGCCCAAGGCTCTGCTGCCCCCTTGTGTCCAGAGAGGAAAGGGCAAGGAGAACTCAATCCCTAGCGCGGCTAGGGATTTAAATTGGCAGCCATTCTGCCTTCTTCCCAAAGAACAGCCACCACTGGAGACCATTCTCAACAGATGACCTGGCCTGTGCCCAGGAACAGGCCACCCGGCCACTGCCAACGACTGCCTGGAGGTCTGAGTGCCTGGAGCCATCTTCTGGAAAGGGGAAGGGAAGGATTTGAAGGGTTAAAAGCTTTTCCATGGGAGGTCCCGGATGGAAGCATGCTGGGGGCATTTGTACCCGGCTGTAGTTTCTGCTTCTAGAGTTCTTTTGGTTGCAGAGCAAGGAGGATCCAGCCCTGCTGGTGCCTCCTACCCTACACCCTGCCGGTCTCTCTAAGTCCAGGCCCAGGTCTGTCCCAGGCACTGTAGGTAGCCATCTCCCCACCAGCTCCTCGGTCTCAGCTATCCTGAGATGTCCTCCACATCTTCCCCGACACAGGAAGCACCCCGGTGTTTGGCTCATTGTCTGTGGGCTGTCATCCCCTTTCCCCTTCCCCTTCCTCGTCCCTTCCCAAACAAAATGAAGGCAGGGCCTTTTCTGAGGCATCGCTGTACCCTCAGAATAGAGATTAGCACCCAGCACCCAGTTGGACCCACAGTGTCTACTTCCCCATCAGTTTCTAGTTGTGGCTGTGGCCCTAACCCGAGCCACACGCCCCCCCCCCTCTGCGCCCCGCGGCGCCTTCAAACCCACCACCCACTTCCACCTCACTGCCTTGCCTGGCAACCCAGGCCCCGCTGTTAATTCAAGACTCAGTTTAAACACGGTGCAGCCTACGAAGCCTCTCTTATCTCCCCAAATCGTGCATTTCTCCCTGTGTACCCCGCCTCCTGGAACACTGCCGCCATTACTATCTGCAAGCACAGCAAGGGCAGGAGCTGGAAAAATATTTGCTTATGAACTCTGATTACCCCTGGAAGGAAATCAAAGGCCGCCCAATGCCCCGGACTCCCTCGCTAGCTGGCCCCTTCTGCTCCAAATGAGCCTGCTTCTTGTCACCCTCTTCCCAAAGCCATGTTTCTAGTAGAATCGTCCCCTCAGTAGAAATGCCTCTGTGTCAACCCTCTTGTAAGATTCCTCTTCATGGCCTTAATCCTATGAAGCCTCCCACTGAACCCCTCCTTTCCCTACGTGTTAAGAATCAGCAGGCTCTGGCTAGGTATGAAATGCACACCTGTAATCCCAGCACTCGGGAGGATGAAGCAGGAGGATTGTGAGTCGGAGGCTGACTTGGACTGCACAGTGAGGCACTGTCTCCAAACAGACAAACAAGCAGCAGCAGCAGCAGCAGCAGCAACAGAACCAGCAAACTCTGCCTTGTGGCAGATCCATGCCTCCCCCAGGAGAATTTCATAAAGGCCGATTGCTGCTGCTTGTTGTGTTTGTTTTCTTTTGTTGATCCTCCTGGGGCTTGAACTCTGGGCATGGACGCTGTCCCTGTGCTTTCATGCTCAAAGCTAGCACTTACCATTCAAGCCACAGCACCACTTCCAGCTTTTTGTTGGTTAATTGGATATGAAGTCAGCCCAGGCTGACTTCAAACTGCGATCCTCAGATCTCAGCCCCCTGAGTAGCTAGGGTGACAGGCGTGAGCCACCAGCTTGAGTGCCTGTTGCTTCTTGTTTCAGCGAACTGTGAACTCTTCGTGGTCACTGGGTACCCAGGAGGCCAACTGCAAAGCCCGTTCGGAATGGAGAGTTCATGTGGAGAGTTGAATCCACGTGCGCCAACAGCCTCCATGGAGGGGCCACTGATGGATGAAACTCCTCTCACACACACACACACACACGTGTGCATGCACATGGACACGCTCATGCACATAGTATGTGGGTGTGTACTCAGGAGGATGAGGAGACTTTGTGTGTGTGTGTGTGTGCAGGGGTCCAAACCCACAGCTTTGCACTTCACAGGCAAACACTCTACCTTTGAGGCCCTTTCCCAGACAAGTAAGAACTCTTGGTGTGTTCAGCACATTTTGCCTTCTGCCAGTGAGGACAATACGAACCCTTTGCTTTCTCCAGCCCGCTGTGGTGTCTGCACTGGTGGAGGGAGGCGAGGCCGTGCGGGGCCTCCGTGTTGCATCCACATTTGGTGGGAGGACCAGCTCTGAGCACAAGCTCAGACACCTGGCACAGTCCCTCGCTTTCCAGAAGCATCCAATAAGTATTTGCAGACCGAATCAGCTACTGGCTTGCTCCCTTCCCATGCGTTTGTTTCCACAGTCTCAAACTCCTCCGTCTTCTTGAAGCTGGCTGGGTCAAGCACCAGGGGCTCCCGGTGCTGCCGGTATCTTCCAAGCACACCAACCCTGTATTCCTACTTGTGATACTGTAACGGAAGACCTGAACGAATTAACCCTATACAAAGAAAAGAGGCTTTTCAGTCCACTATCCTGGGGGTGGGGGCTCTGGATTGGGCGGAGCTTCTGCTTTAGGCCTCTGTGGCCAAAAGACAAATCGGCCAGGCCCATATAACAGGGCCAAACATCACACTTCATCAGCCAGGGAGCCGCAAGAAAGAAGAGGCCCCTCCAATGTCCCGCCCCCAATGGCCTGAAGTCTTCTCCCGAGGCTCCACCCCCGAATGATTTCCCACGGCCCAACAGCACCACCACGGGGCTGAAGCCTCCAGGATGCTCAGCACCCAGACCAGAGTAGCTCTCCTTTCTACCCAAGTGAGCAGCTCTTCCTGACGTTCACCAAGCACAATAGGTAGGAGTACTTCTCCTGTGATCTCATCACACACTCCTGGAAGTGCCGGCTCTTCCGTACCCCGCTTGTGCTCCTTGCTTCAATTCAGCTCTCTCTTACATATCACTTGTCCCTGCTCCAAACTGAGCTAAAGACAGTTGGGTTTCCTAACTCTTTATAAAGCTGATTGAAATGTGCACATACATAAGGCAGGTCAAAATCTTTACCTATGACATTGCATCCATAATTATCGCCAAGGGTATTTGTAGCAGATCTTTAGGGTCCTACAATAACATCAGGGAGGAGATAAGGAAATTGAGGCTGAGAAGTGAGAGAGAGAGAGAGAGAGAGAGAGAGAGAGAGAGAGAGAGAGAGAGAGAGAGAGAGTACTCAGGGCCTGGGCACGGTCTCTTAGTTTTTCACTCAAAGCTAGTGCTCTACTGCTGGAGCCGCACTTCCACCTCCACTTCCTGCTTTTTGGTGGTCTTTCCTGACCTGGCTGGCTTCGAACAGTGACCCTCAGAGCCCAGCCTCCTGAGGAGCTAGGATGACAAACTATGAGCACCAAGCTGAGGTGCAGAGATAACAACGGCCCAGGAGAGGCCACAAAGCCAGAGGGCTAAAGGTGAGAACCCATCCCTCCTGACGGGACAAGACTAGAGGGAGGGGTGAGGACGGAGGGGGCGAATGAGCTCAGACACGGCGCCACCCCAAATCACCTACCTCAGAAGACGGGAGGGCTGCAGCCGTTTTGCTCCGTGCCATCCTGCAGAGCTCTGTACACCAGAGGGAGGCCCGGCTAGGTTTCTCGGAACTTGTTCTTTTCTCCCCACCCCGGGGGCCATCATGGGCTGGAGGCAGGCACCCTCATTTAGCTGACTCTCCTGGGTCAAAAGCCTTGGAGGGCGTGGGCCCTGAGCATGGGGAAGGAAACGGGCTGGCTGCACAGGGAAGCAGATGAGGGGCTGAGCCTGCCAGCCCCAGCTCTTCCCCAGGCTGGGGGTGGGGGGTGGGGGGTGGGGAGGATCTCTCTGTGAGGCCCATGCTGTGGGGGGGGGGGAGGTCAGCTGCCTGTCCCCCGCAGGGCCGCCCACGGGGCTGCTCCCCCTCCAGAGGGGGCACAGAGACTCTCCTCGTCCCCCACTGCACAGAAGGTGACCTCAAAACCTCTACTGTGCGTCCCCCCATGGCCTCCGGGACGGCCCAGGAGATCCTGAGGTAGCTAGCACCAGGCACGGGGCAGTCACAGGTGGGGGCGCCCGGCTTCCCGGTGCGGGAGGTGGGGGGCAGAGCCTGGGGGGGGGGGTCCGGTTGCAGATTATGAATGTCAGAGTTGAGCTGGGGGGGGCACTCTCTGAAACAGCTCCTCCTGGTCAGATGGACGAGAGCGCACCCAGCAGGGCCACACCCACGGCACAGCGCATGCGCACTCCCGCCCACGGCACAGCGCATGCTCACACCCACGGCTCAGCGCATGCGCACTCCCGCCCACGGCTCAGCGCATGCTCACACCCATGGCACAGCGCATGCGCACTCCCACAGAAGAACCTCTGGGCCTTCACAGAGCTGTCCATTGCCAAAGCCAAGCCTGCGTTCAGGGCACTTTCTACTGTAGGCACTCTCTCCCTCCCTCCCTCCCTCCCTCCTTCCCTCTCTCCCTCCTCTCTCTTTCTCCCCCTCCCTCCCTCCCTCTCCCCCCCTTTCCATCTCTCTCCTGTGTCTCTCTGTGTGTTTCTCTGCCTCTGTCTTTATCTACCTCTGTTTCGTGTCTCTCTTCTCTACGCCTCTCTGTGTTTCTCTCTCTGCTTCTCTCTCTCTCCCCCACCCTCTGCCTCTCCCTCTTTGTGTGTCTCTCTCTCACTCTACCTCTTTGGGTCTCATGTCTGTGTTCTCTATGCGTGTGTGTGTCCCTGCTTGTGCCTCTGTATGCATGCGTGTCTGCCTCTCTCTGTCTCTGTCTCTGCCTCTCTCTTCCTGTGTCTCATGTCTGTCTTGGTCCCCTGTGACTCTGTCTGTGGGTTTGTTTCTCTCTCTGTCTCTCTCTCTCTCTCTCTCTCTCTGCAGCAGGCAGTGAGGAGAGAAGGCAGCTAGTTGCGGCAGTTCTGCTGCAGTTCCACCTCTGGCCTGGCTTCTCACCTGTAGAGCCATTTGGAGCCCCTGTCATCTGCCCCCCCCACCCCCCCCCCCCACCCACCAGCCTAAGCCGGGAGCGGCTCCGCCATCTGATCCCCGAGCTCTTATTTAGGCGTAGTGGTTCTTAAATGTCTTCAGATGGCAGGACACCTGGAAGTCTTGGCCCGTTTTGTGGAACACCGGGGAGCAGTCAGCTCTTGTTGTTGTAACACACATGATGGACAATTTTGCAAGCAGGAAGCTGAGCCCAGGGCAGGCGGGGACGGGAATCACCTTGGCTGATGGCACGTAGCCCGCTCATCGGACCCACGGTTCTGCTGCGACTCTCCATTTGCATCCTGTTTGTTGGATCTTTATCAATTTAATCGGAAAATTCTTTCCATTGGGTTAGGTTGGCTTTTCTTCGTGTGAATTCTAAGAATTTGCCCATTATTTAATTTTAATTTTTTTTTTTTTTGGTCAGTCATGGGGCTTGAACTCAGGGCCCGGGCACTGTCCCTAAGCTCTTTTGCCCAAGGCCAGTGCTCAAGGCAGAGACAGCACCGCTTCCATTTTCTGGTGGTTCACTGGAGATCAGAGTCTCACAGACTTTCTAGCCCAGGCTGGCTTTGAACTGCGATCCTCAGATCTCAGCCTTCTGAGCAGCTCAGAGGAATAACGGTGAACTTGGCAGCTAAGAGAGAGCTAGTCAGCTCACGCTGCAGCCACGAGCCACCAGTGTGTGTCCAGCCCATTATCTTAACGTCCTAGCCTTTCTAGTCCCACACCAACAGCGCACAGGCACAGGGAAGGCCTGCAGAGGAGGCTCCGGACACCTCCTGCTGCCCCGGGAGCCCCTTTGGGTAGAAATAGGGAGAGGGGGAGGGCTGGGAATATGGCCTAGTGGCAAGAATGCTTGCCTCGTATACATGAGGCCCTGGGTTCGATTCCCCAGCACCACATATACAGAAAATGGCCAGAAGTGGCGCTGTGGCTCAAGTGGCAGAGTGCTAGCCTTGAGCAAAAAGAAGCCAGGGACTGTGCTCAGGCCCTGAGTCCAAGCCCCAGGACTGGCAAAAAAAAAAAAAAAAGAAAAGAAATAGGGAGAGGGGAGCCCACTCGTGACTGCTGAAGCCACAGCTCTTAGCTTCCGAACTCTAAGGGCCTCCTGCCACACACCGCGGGGAGCTGCGATCTCCCTGCCAGCCAGCTGCTGCACATCCTGAACGGAGGCCCAAGGCTCCCCGCCATTGCCTGACCTTCCCCAACCCCCTCCCCTCCACCCCTGACCCGGGCTTGACAGAAACGAACATTGGATTCTAGGTAACCCGGCCGCTGCCTTCCCACAGGAAGAAGGGAAGCACATTTGGCTCAAAAAGGAAGGGAGTGGGGTGTTCCCCCGGGGGAAAACAAGGATTCGCTCCTCAAGGGGTTGGAGCCAAACTGGGGAGTCCAGGTGGCTTCGGGCCACCGAAAGAAACCAGGCGCTGCCTGCCCCGCGGGTGGCTCACCCCTGTAATCCCAGCTATCGGGAGGCCCCCAGGATTGTGGCTTGAAGCCAACCTGAGCCAAAAAAAGGCTACGAGACTCCACCTCCAACTAAGCTCAGAAAGCTAAGCTGGGAGGGTGGCTCAAGTTAGTAGGGCCCCAGGCCTCTGGGAGGTCGGGGTGGGGGGGGGGAGCTTTAGCCTAGAGGAAAGGATTTCCAGTCTCTTCTGCACCGATTCTTCCGCTCTTTTCTACAGCGGGTGTTCAAAGGAGCACCCATGATTATTAAACCAAGTCTCCTGGGAACACGCGCCCCACCCCCACCCCCCTAGCGAGGAGCAATAACAGAACAGAGGCAGTGCCATCGGGCTTCACATATGTAGTGTTTTCTGAATCACACCATGAGACACAACACCCTGGTTCAGGCTCCTATCAAGAAATGCTAGGTATGGGCTGGGGATATGGCCTAGTGGCAAGAGTGCCTGCCTCGGATACCCGAGGCCCTAGGTTCGATTCCCCAGCACCACATATACAGAAAATGGCCAGAAGCGGCGCTGTGGCTCAAGTGGCAGAGTGCTAGCCTTGAGCAAAAAGAAGCCAGGGACAGTGCTCAGGCCCTGAGTCCAAGGCCCAGGACTGGCCAAAAAAAAGAAATGCTAGGAAGATGGAGGGGTTCAGAGGAGGGGTGAGGAGAGAGGAGGGGTTCAGAGGAGGGGTGAGGAAGCTCAGAAGCGACGAGTTTGTTTCTGAGTACGCTCAGCTTGGGGGCTGATAAAGCCTAATCCCCTACATCTGATTCCGACCTAGAACTCCGCCATCGGAGCCGAAGCTACGAGGGTAAGGGACGCCCGGGACACGTTTGTTCTAGAACTGAACGGAGCGTGTTCTGCACTCCCCATTCCAGTGGGTGTGGCACTCGTGGAGTCTCCCTGACTGGTGCCGGGTGTGAAGGGTGGCATCGTAACCCTGCACACACACAGCTCCCTTTTCCATTCGCCGCTTATCATGGACTCAACTGTGACTCCACCCACACGCGTGTGCTAAAGCCAAGCCCGCCCTGTGGGATGTGGAGGAAGATCCTTCAAAGCGGAAATGCGGTCCTAAGGATGGAGTCCTAACCTAAACAGAACTGCTGTTCTTCTAAGAAGACGGAGAGCCAGGCACCGGTGGCTCACGCCTGTAAGCCTCGCTACTCAGGAGGCTGATTTCTGAGGATCGTGGTTCAAAGCCAGCCCAGGTAGGAAAGTCCAATGAACCACCGGAAAACCGGAAGTGTTGCTGTGGCTCAAAGTGGTAGAGCACTAGCTTTGAGTGAAAGGGCTCAGGGACAGTGCCCAGGCCCCAAGTTCAAGCCCCACAACCGACAACAATAACAAGAAAAGGGGAGAGACATTGGCATGGGCATACACAGAGAAAAGGCCCCTGTGGACACAGACACCAGACAAGGAGAGAGGCCTTGGGTGAAAGTATCCAGCTAGCACCTGGACCTGGCCCCTCTGACCCTCCATGTTGGGAGAAAACAATGGCTTCTGTTTTAACCACTGTGGCTGTTTGTTCTGCAGCTCTAGCTGACTAATACACCCCAGCGCTGGGAGCATGGGGATCAAGGAAACTTTCTCCTACTCTCCTCCCTGTGGTTGTCCGAGCTGTGAAACCAGCATCAAAGCACACCTTCTGTTTCTACGCCATGTTGAAGAAAGGACAACCCTTGAGTGGGGGCACAGGTTTCCTCTGCTCAGACTTCCCTGAATCATTAAAGAACCAGAAAAAAAGTAAAAATATAATTAGCAAGTTAGGCTGCTTTATATATTAAGCTTTATACTCTGCACCTTCTTTACAAGCTACTTGTGGAATATTATAAAACAACTGTACTTCAAAACCACAATTCTCCCCAGCGTAGAATAATCCAAAAGATTCTCTAACTAAAAGGTAACAATATGAAGATGAATGACCAAGCCAGTAATCAAGAGACTCTACCACTCAGCAATATTTTTTTTTTTTTATAATTTTCCTTTAAATATTCTTGGGTCACAGAGGAAACTGAGACCAAAAATGTGGGGTGCACCGGCTGGCCCCGCCTGTCCGCGCCCCGGAGGTGTGTGGTTGTTGCACCTCAGGAGTGAGGCCCTGAAGAGCCCCGCCTGCCTCAGTCCCTGGGGGCGTGCTTGCTTGCACCGCCTCCCGGAAGAGGGATCCCGGTTAGCCCCGCCTGCCTTCCGGGTCCGGAACTGGAAAGGCAGCTCTAGCTGGCCACGCCTCCCAGCCTTAAGACCGTGTGCAGCAAGATGGCTGCCGGCAGTAGCCTGGGGGCAGTCCTGCTAGTACTTAGGCCGCCCCTTAGGGAGGTCCCATGGCCTTCCGCCCTTGACTGACAGCTCGGACCGCCAATCATCGCCCCTGGCTAGGTATGTTACACCCTCCTCTTCCTGCTGCCATTGCCCATACTTAAGATCGGGTCCGCCCCACTAAAACTGAGAGCAGTCTTGAAATTCTCCCGAGTCGCCTGATTGTCCAATGGCCGGCGAAAGGTTGGGCTGGGCTGGGTGCGGGCGACTCGCGGCTCGTTACCTATTCTGGGTTCACCCTCGGCGGGGTGCGCTTCCTCACCTCTCCCGCTGGTTGGGAGAGCACCCGGGGTGCAGGGACCCCTGCACAAAAAGAAAAAAAAATAGCAATGTACAAGTGACTTATGTCTGCAATTCCAACTACCCAGGAGACTATCTTCCATGAGCCAGCAAAAGGCCAGACGTGGAAGTGAGGCTCAAGTGGTAGAGCACCAGCCTCGAGAGGAAAAAAAAAAAAAGCCAAGCAAGATCAAAAGGTCCTGGGTTCAAGTCCCAGTATCAGCACGCACATAATAAAGAACAAATATATTGAAAGAAACCATGAGGATAAAATGCATCTGGTGGAAGCAGGGGAGGAGCGGGTTCTGAGCCAGGGCAGAGCTGAGGTTGGAAGCCAGGTGGTGCGGAGGGGAGGGGCAGGAGGGGGGAGGGAGGCGGGGGACGTGGGGGCCGGGCGGGGTGTCAGCCACACCTGGGGTGGGGGGAAGACAGCTGGAAGCGGAGGAGCCCCTGACAGAGAAACACGCAACATGCTGACAGCGGGTCAAAGCCAAGGAGCGGAGCCGAGACCAGTCAGATGGAGAGGGACGCGTAGGAAGCCGAGCTCACAGCTGAAATGGTGTTTTCCTGAAAGTGACTGGGGGGGGGGGGGGTGTGCTGAGATGTGAAGAACCCTGTGGCAAAGGAAGGGTTAAAGACCACGGGGTACAGGCAGCCCCCTGCATCCAGACGCAGGCTTTCAGGAAACACGGGGTGGGGTGGGGGGTCCACACTGGTCATGCACACGCTTCTGTCATTTCTCTCTCCCTCTCTCTCTTTCCTCCCTCCCTCCCTCCCTCCGTCCCTTCCTTCCTTTCATCTTTCTTTTATTGATGTCATTCCTGGGGCTTGAACTCAAGGCCTGGGCACTGGCCCTGAGCTTCTTTGCTCATGGCTAGTGCTCTACCACTTGAGCCACAGCTCCACTTCCAGCTTTTTTTGGTTTTGTTTTGGTTTTGGTAGTGAATTGGATATCAGAGTCTCATGGACTTGCCTGCCTGGGCTGGCTTTGAACTGCAATCCACCCATCTCAGCCTCCTGAGTAGCTAGGATTACAGGCATGAGCCACCAGTGCCCAACCAATTTTTTTTTTGTTATTTCCTAAAGAGTAAAAACAATTTACACAGTGTTGATATAGTATTGGGTATGTATTGTACATGCTCTGGGGGTGATTTAAAGTATAGCTGAGGACATTCAAGGCTCTGTGCAAATCTCCATTTTGTGTAGGAGACTTGAGATGTCTGGTGGATGGTGAAATGTGAGAACTGGCAAAACTGTTGGATGTGGGGCTCGGTGGAGCGCTCAAGACAGAGCGTGTAAACCTGGGAGTCACTGGCCCTCACTGTGAAGATGTAGACAGGACACTGCAGGGGGAAGTGCAAACCCACAAAGCAAGAGGACCCAGGAACCATTTAGAGATCCTCTAACATCCAGAATTGAGAGAGAGAGAGAGAGAGAGAGAGAGAGAGAGAGAGAGAGAGAGAGAGAGAGAGAGAGAGAGAGAGAGAATTGCCCATGTCCTGCATGCAGTTTCCGTTCTGTCCACCTGGGGTCACTAGAAGCTCACTCTATGCCGAGCTCTGCTGACGCAGGTGGAGAGAAAGCCACCTGCAGCTCTTCAGAAGGAATGGCAATAGCGGACACCACTCAGACTTGGTGTATATAGAGCAGGTGAGCCCCAGAATCCCAAGCACCGGGCGTTTAGAAGTGCTTTCCCAGCCATTGACGCTGTATCCATCTGCAATGGCTGGGAGACCCAAGGCACAAAGGCGAGAGGAGCACAATTCCACTTCAAGGGGGACGGGGGGGGGGGGGGGGAGTCTACAGCCCCCCCCCCCAGAACCAAGGCCAGTCCCCCCTCCAGTGAGTGGTCTCCGTTGCGGGTTTCCCAGGCCGTCTGAAGGTGCTTGACCTCAGGGAGCACTTTCCTCCTCTGTCTCCCCCCACCCTGCCCGAGGTGCCCACCCCTCCTTTAGCCCATCTTTCCCAGCAGAATTGCCTTAGGGGAGCTGAATGTCATCTGAGGTTGTTGAGATTGGGGGTGGCAGAACTTCCCCGGTAAGCCCTTTGAGGATGGAAAGCGTGGGGTCTGAACTCCCGGTGGACCAACAGGAGAGGAGATGGGAGGAAAAGGGGTCGGGATAGAAAGACTGACTCCGCGAGGCTTCCAGAAGGGACCTACGGATGCCCCCATTCCTATAGATTTGAATATTCCGTGTCCAGAACAGACCCATATTCTCTCTTGGCCAACATCTGGGCCGCCGGAACACCTGCACCCAGTGCCCACTAGGTGGCGTCAGAGTCCCAGGGATCCTCCAGGGGCGGCTGGGCTCCCGGGGCTCCTGCCCTGGCACAAGGTCTAGGCCACCAGCTCCCCTTCCGGGCACCCAAGTCACCGCCACCTGCAACTGGGCTCCGGCGGTGCGATGGCGTCCGCCCTGCGCATGGCTGTATCTCCCCCGGGTCTGTCCTGAGGGCGGATGGGCCACCCACGTATCTCCAGAGGGGGGGAAGGAGGACCTGAGACCCGCTGCCCTCTCTTTCTGAGGCGCCTGGCCCCGCAGCCGCCAAAGCTGTCTTGAGTCAAGGTGGAGGCCGGCGGCTTGACTTCACGGGTGCCCATCCAGCTTTAGGTGCGAGCCCGGCTCTGTGTCGACTACTGAGACGCTTGCAAGTCTCCGCGTGGAGCAGGTGCGCGGACAAGGCAGGGGACACCCGGGGACTCTGGGGCTTTGCTTCAACACCGGTGATGGGGTGGCAGCCCGTGGGAACCGGCCAGGACTACAGGAATGTCTGCCTGGACAGGGTGGAGTCTGGAGAGTCTCGTGGTCAGAGCTGCTGTGCGCCACCTACGGCCTGGCCAATCACAGCCTCAGTTTACCTCTCTGTAAAAATCGGGGCCAGCAGCCAGCACCTTGTCACATTGTGACACAGGGGGAGTGTCCTGTAGATAGAACCTTCTGGTAGGTGCGCTCGGCCCGACAATCAGAGCCACCCTGGCAGGAATACGAACCGCCCAAAGCAATGGTGCCTCAGCGCTCATGACGGTCCAGCCCAGGAGTACTCCGTGAGGGTGTGCAAGTTTGAGGGGCGCTGTGTGTCTGTACTCCACCCCCTGGGGCGACTCGGGCTGGAGTGGGGGAGAAGGACAAGGTACACCCATCAGCCTGCAGTTGGGAGCCCTTCAAAGCAACTCTGCTTTGCCATTAATGTAGTCAGTAAATAAAGGAGGGCTTAAGCCTAGCATACAGCAATCAGTTGTGGAACTGCAGGGTAATTAGCGCCGCGGGAGGCTGCAGGGCTGCGGAGTCAGGTTTAAATGAGCGAGTTCACTTTCACTGAGGGGCCTCCCCCCCCCCCCACAACACACCGCCCCGGGGAGCAGACAAGGTTGCCCAGAGGAGCCTGCTTTCCTGCTGGTCCACAGCTAAACACGGGGACGGGCAGAGGCAGGGCCTAAGGAGCGGGAATCTGCGCCACGCCTCCCTCCCCCCACCCCACGGGTGCCCCACCCATATTCCCCAGCCCTGGAGCACCTGGCAAACGTGGCACCCTAGGCCAGGCAACTGTAAAAGCAAAGGCACCGGGGTGGGGCAGAGCCTGGGGCCACGCCACTGACCTGCGGGCCCGCAAGGCCACGCGTGGCACATGGAGGCGCCGGGCAAGCACATGGTAGACTCCCGCTTGCGGGGTTCTCCTGTCTCTCTTCTTCCCTTCTCCCCTCCCTCCTTCTTCTACCCCCCTTTGCCCAGCGAGGGGGTGCCAGCCCCTTGTGTGCCCGGCGGGGTCTGTTAGGTTTGGGGAATGCGAAGAGACGCGTTCCACCGTGTTTGACTTCAAGCTCGGGGTTGGTGACAGTTGACAAACCAGGTGGCCGGATGAGGGGACTGACTCCAGCCCGTGCTTCCATCCACGAGGGCCGTACAGACCAGGGGATGGAGGCTGGAGGCCGGCTGGGGCAACGTAATTAATGATGACGACGATGATGAGAGTTTTTTAAAGTTGGCCAGAGTGTGTCTCAATCCACGCCCGGCACAGCGCCCTTCGCCGGGCATCGGAGCCACGCGGGGAAGAGCTCTGTTCAGATCTGGGTTCAAGCCGGCCCAGCGCACACCACAGGAAAGGGGCTGGGCAAGGTAGCTCAAGTGCCAACGTGCCTGCCCCAGCAAGTGTGAGGACCCGAGTTCAAATCCCTGTGCCCACTCCCTCCAGAAAACACTCTGAACGATGGCCCGATGGTGGCCTGCAGGGAAAGCCTCATTCAGACCTGGAACGTCTTCCCTGAGGGAGGGTTTGAGTTGAAATGTGAACAGGGAGGATTTGAGCGGGGGGGGGGGGGGGGGGGGTGGTGGTGGTGGAATGGAGACTTCGCTGGGGGTGTGGGGGGGTGGATTCCACCGTGGGGGTGGGAGAGGCCACTGGGGACTCTGCAAGAGAAGAGCCCAGGCGCTCGGGGCCAAAGGGAGGGTGAAGGCCGGAGGAGCGGAGGCAGCGCCCAGGAGGCCCGGGGTTGGGGGGGGGGCTTCAGTTCCTGAGTCATCGAGGTGGAGGACGAGGGGGAGGAGGAGGAGGACGAGGGGGAGGAGGAGGAGGACGAGGGGCAGGAGGAAGGCCGGCCCCCGGACCTGGACCTTGCGTGGGGAAGGCCTGGTCTCCCTCCGTGCCAGGCCCCACCCGGCACGCGGGGGCCTCGAGGGTCACCAGGCCCTGACCTGGCCGTGGGGCGGGGATGTCCTGGACGAAGTGGCGCTCCACGCGGGGAGGGGGAGGCCGCCGTCCCCCCCCACCCCCCCACCCCGCCCCACCCCCGGCCCGGCCCGGGCTGCGTCCTCCGGGCTTCGGGCTGCGCTCGGTCCGCCCGCCCGCCCCGCTGCAGGGCTGCCGGCAGGAGGAGGTTCTCAGGCCGGGGCCCAGGGCCGGGGCCGGGGGCCCCCTCGCTCCATGAGATCATATCTGGGTCAAAGAGCACGTAAAGCAGCCGCCCCCGCGCGGACACAAAGCCCATTCAGCCGCCCTATTCACTCACCTCCTCTCCCGCCGACCCCGGCCCGGCCTAAGCCCCGGCTTTGATGTTGCTTTCAAGAGGGAGGGAGAGGGAGGGCTCCGCGCCCTCCCATCTGTCAAGAGAGAGCTGAGGTCTGGGGAGGGGGGGGGAGGGGGGAGGCCCAGGGCGGGGCGGGGGAGGAGGGGGGAGGAGAGGGGAGGAGGGGGGGTAAGGGGCAGCAGCTCCAAATCAAAACAAATACATCTTTTGGCCCAGGAATTGTTTTCCAAGAGGAGAAATAGGGAGAGGTGGGTGTGGGGGGGGAGACAAAGGCAGGATACCCCCCCTCCACCCCCTCCATTCCAAACCAGGCGGGCGGGGGGGTGAGGAGAGGGAAGGGAAGGGGGAAGGGAGGGAAGGAGGGAAGGGGAGGGCGGAGGATGGAGAGATGGAGGGAAGGAAGGAGAGCAGGGCGCCCAGGGAGAGCGAGTCTGGGGGCCACAGCTCTTGGAGTACCGACCAGAGCTCGCCCGCCTCCTGTGGGGTGCGTACTTTGTTCTGGAAGGTTGTCAGGCGGGGGTGTGAGGGCCAGGCAGGCCTCAGGGCCCAGGGCCCAGGGCCCAGAAGGGGAGCCGGAGGCGCTGGTCTAGTCCCCACCCCTGCCCCAGCCCTGGCCCTCGGGTCAGGTGGAGGGTCGGCCGAGCAGAGGAGGGCAGAGGGGCACAATGCGCTCTGGAGTGGGCGTGGCTGCGCCCTGGAGTGGGCGGGGCTGCGCGCTGTAGTGGCGTGGCTGCACCCTGGGTTGGGTGGGCCGTGCTCTGGAGTGGGCGGGGCTGCGCTCTGGAGTGGGCGGGGCTGCGCGCTGTAGTGGGCGTGGCTGCACCCTGGGTTGGGTGGGCCGTGCTCTGGAGTGGGCGGGGCTGCGCTCTGGAGTGGGCGGGGCTGCGCTCTGGAGTGGGGCCGTACTCTGGAGTAGGTGGGAGCTGCATTCTGGATTGGGCGGGGCTGTGCTCTGGATTGGGCGGGGCGCTCTGGATTGGGCGGGGCTGCGCTCTGGATTGGGTGGGACTGTGCTCTGGATTGGGTGGAGCACTCTGGATTGGGCGGAGCGCTCTGGATTGGGCGGGGCTGTGCTCTGGATTGGGTGGGACTGTGCTCTGGATTGGGTGGAGCACTCTGGATTGGGCGGGGCGCTCTGGATTGGGCGGGGCTGTGCTCTGGATTGGGTGGGACTGTGCTCTGGATTGGGTGGAGCACTCTGGATTGGGCGGGGCTGTGCTCTGGATTGGGCGGGGCTGTGCTCTGTATTGGGTGGAGCGCTCTGGATTGGGCGGGGCTGTGCTCTGGATTGGGCGGGGCTGTGCTCTGGATTGGGTGGAGCGCTCTGGATTGGGCGGGGCTGTGCTCTGGATTGGGCGGGGCTGTGCTCTGGATTGGGCAGGGCTGTGCTCTGGATTGGGTGGAACGGCTTTCACAGTTGAAGATGAGCCCGGTGAGGCTCCGGCCACTGAGCTAAGCTCCACCCCAACCAACCTCCCTCCACAGAGGTTCTTGGCTGTCACAGAACCAAGACACACCTGAGCAGAAGCTTCATGTGGAGACAGACATTTTGGAAGCTTGCTGAGCTGTCAGGAAGAAGTTGAGCTCCACTCTTGATATGTCGGTTCTTGGCAGGATGCTGAGCAAATTATCACACACACACACACACACACACACTTTGCAACTCCACGAGTGTTTGTCCCTTGTTGAGTTCTCAGTGCAAAACAGTCTTATTGAATGGGCAAATAAAAGAATGCTTACAAATACTGTGCCCCAAGATCGGCTGATATTAACAAATTTAACAGGACGGACCCTAAAACACATCAGGCAAGCGTGCTATGTATGGCACGAAGGTGTACTTTGTGTGTGGTATGTCACCTCACTGAAGCCCCATGTGTGGAGCCCAGACTCTTCTCGGTCCCCACCCAAGGGGGGGGGGGGGAAGCAGGAAAGAAAAGACCAAGCACGAAAACCAGTGACAACTGAATTAACTTTATTCTCATCTAACTGCAGATTCAAGGTATACAACTGAACATTGCTATTTTTCTTATGAGACTTATAAATAAAAATACAAAAAATGTTCACTACAAAAAAATCTACTGTTAGTAGGATGTAAAAAATATTCTCTTTGCTATAGAAGGCACAACTTCACTTGGTGACACATGGAGAGAGAAAAAAACCTGCAGCAGTAAATTCGTTTTTTTTTTTCATTTTTTTCATTTTTTTTTCATTTTTTTTCTCTTTTTAAATCTTGTCAGAAACACTGAAATTCCAAATAAAATGCATTAATCTACACGAACCGAAGGCAGGTGCGGAAAGCTGCAACTGAGACTGCACGACTTGGACTGAACTACTTCAGAAGACAGAGAGAACTGGCAAGCACGACTTGGTGGGGGGTGAGGAAGGAATACGGTGAGAAAGATGAGACAAACAGGACCAGGGACCCAGAGGAGGAGAAGAGAGAAGGAAAGGGGCAATGAGAAAGACAGGAGAGACCCAAGAAGACAGGGAAAGAAGGGAGGGAGAAAGGAAGAAAGAATGGGAGGGGAGGGGGAAAAAGAGGGGGAGGGAGAGATCAATTTGTACAAAAAAGAAAAAGAAGAACCAGGAAAGTTGAAGAAACAAAATTGGGCAACCTCCTAGGATCAGGCTAAGAGGAGGTGCTGAGGTAGACATCAACTAGAACATCAATGAATTCAAAACACTATTCTGTAATACAGAGCGATCAGACTGGCACTTGTGCTGTCACCACAAAAAAGACAAGCCACACACACACACACACACACGGACACACACACATACGTACACACACATACACACACAGAGACACACAAATGATAAACCAACAGGACAAAGAAACATAATACCCAAACCAAAAGGCTTAAGTTTTGCTTGGTCCAGCAGGGCCACAGGCCCTCAGTGCTATAACTTACATACATTATATATATATTTATCTTTATATATAGGGTGGATGGCATGGTGTACCATCACGGCTTCTTTACCTTACAAAGATCATGCATAACACTATGGAAACAAATGCTATGATACACACCAGGAGAGGAGACCCTGTCTACAAAGTGGGCTGCCAAGGCCTTGAGGGGGGGAGGGACTGCACTTGCTGATTGGCAGGCTCTGTGTGTGTGTGTGTGTGTGTGTGTGTGTGTTGCGGGGGGGGCATTGCTTGCACTCCCTTTCCCCCACTCTTCCTCTGACCCAATCTCCCAGCTTTGCCCAGGACTCCTCACTTGGCTTCTAGCCTTCATCCACAGGGCTGATCTGTTTCGATTCTCACTGACACAGCCAGGAGATTTTCCAGGGAGGAGGAGACAAATTAGAGGGGAGCGCGGGGGGGGGGGGGGGGAAGATGGGCTGAGGAAAATCAACAGACAAGACTCTTGTCTCTGCTTTTCTCTCATAGCGTGGTACCCCCAGTCCCCCCTGTAGTCTAACTCGCCAGGAAACTTAGCCACAAGTTTCTTCCATCTCCCCTCCTCTCCTGACCAAGTCCACGTCCCCCCCCCACCCCTTTGCTCACTCCTTTCTAAGGTTTCCTATTGCCCCCCCCCAAGACACGTGTACCTATAGCATCCAGAAAGGTACCGCATTTCCTTGTGAAAAGGTCGCAGCTTTTTTCCCCTACATGGAAAAACTGTTCAGGCACAAAGATTACATCAGCCCGCGTTGCCTCCCGGGATTGTACTGGTTCCTGGGTCCCCTGGCCTCCCAACCCAGCCTCACCTCTCAGGTGTCCCATTCTCATATTCACGGCCTCCAGCAAAGCAGCAATGACATGTACTATTTTATATCTCTCTTGCTATATATATATTTCTCTCTCTATATAATTTTTTTCTATCCTATATACACATAGGATTTTAATGCTTTGAGTGAACAGGGAAGGAACACATGGCTAGAAGGGGTGATGTCACCAGAAGCATTCGGGGACTCCCTCGCAGGAGCCGGACACGGGCAAAGGCCCACTAACCCACCCAGGCTTTCCACGATGGAGAAGTTCCCTGTGTTGGTAAGGCAGTAGTAGCGGGTCTCCATTCTGCAGGGCTCTATACTAAAGGCAGCAGAGTAACTCTGAGGACCAGGTGGCCCAAAGAAGAGAGGCGCAAATACACCCCCTCACCTGAAGAGGGCGCCACTTCCACCTTCCTGGTCTCCCCAGCACCCTCACTGCCACCCTATCGCCCCAGATAAGGAAAGAAAGGCCTCTTGGGACAGCCAGGGAAAGCCTGGGTCACTTGAGCATGGCTCTCGCGTCGATCTGTCCTTACAGGCAGGAAGTTTGGAGGAGAGGGCCGTGTTAAACTCCACTGGGGCATCTGGGGTTATGCGGAGGAGCCCAGCAAATACAGGGGTGCCTCTTCAGTCTAGCTGCCTGCCTCTACCTCCCAGGTAGCGCTGCAGAACCCCCCCTCCCCCAGGGGCAGGGGGTGCGGGCAGGTGCTGGGTTAGTACCATCCAATGCTGAAACATACGATTCTGACAACACAGTGTGAGTTTACACACACACACACACACACACACACACACACACGGAGGGATATTTTGGTGGTGGTGGTGATGAATTGTGGGGCTTTATTTTTTGTCTTTTTATTATATTTTTTTCTTTACTTCCTATTCACATTACAAAAGAAAAGGGCAAGGACTTGTAGAACTGACGAAAGAACGGACAAATATTACAAAAATATTACAATTTGTAGAGATCCGCTCAGCCTTCTCAAGCTTTTATGAGTGAGCAGAGAACTGGGGGGGGCGGGGTGGGGGGGCGGGGGGGGCGAGGGACTCGCTAGTTCTATGGAACCGTTTTGAGACTAAGTTTTGTGGGGATTTTTTTGTTTGTTTCTCCCTACCCCTATGAAATGACTTCTTGCTGTTAAAATGCTGTTTTTGTTTTTTTTTCCTGGGCTGTATGGATGTCCTGAGGGTCAGCGAGAGAGTGCCCTCTCTTCCCGGACGGATCGGGGAGGAAGGCTCGGTGCCTAATGATTCTCATCCGTCCACATCGTACACCTGACACCTGTTCTGCTCACAGTAACTCAGGTGTAACTTCTTCCCAACACACTAAGTCATTGTCAGAACTGCAAACTAGCCTCTTCCCTACTTTACCATCCCTAGTCCAGTCTAGTGACAAGTACCCCCTCGTCCACACCCCCCCCACATACGATTTTTAAGGCTTTCTGATTTGGTGGATGAGATTAAAGGGCAGGGCAGGAAGGATGGAGCCGAGGGACAGGGAGGTGGTTACAGCAGCACCCATCCCTCCGACTTCCCTAGATTCCTCTACGCCAACCGCTTCCCTAAACCACCTTCAAACAACGACAGCGAAAACAGAACATCGCAACGCGCTCACCACGTTCTCAGAGAAAGGAAAGAACAGAACAAAGCACAGTACACACACACACGCACACACGCACGCACGCACACACACATACAGAAAAAACAACCCATCAAGCATGAGATGACACCGAGGGCCCATCCCAAGGCAAACGCAACTCTTGCAGATGTGCTTTCTACACGTCAGGGTGGCGAGGCTGGAGGAAATGGGAGCGCTGAGCAGCGGAAGGGAGCTTCGAGAGAAGAAAAGAACAACTGGACGAACGGAAGAGGTAGCTTTTAGAAAACAAACAACACACCACCCAACACAAGACAACCAAGGCCGGGTCTGCTCTCTGCCGTATCTTGCACACGCACACATGCGCACTACCAGCCAGGAAAAAATCTACGTAACGATGTTGGCAAGAAGGACCCCTGCGAGGCCCGACACAGTTGCACGGATGTGGACGGTACGGGCTCCCTCGAGCCCAAAGAGCCCAGCCAATCCTCAGAACTGAGGAAGGTGGGGATTTTTCCCTTCCGAGTATTTCAGGCTGCACGGACGCTGGGTTCAGAGGGCACAGAGGGCAGAGCTCCCCGTGACTCTCGGGGGGGGGGGACAGAGGGTCGCCCATCACCCTCAGCACCCCTCCACCTGCCTTCTCCGCTCGCCCAGCGCTCCCAAGCAGATGTCACGCATTCGGCTCCTGTGCATTCAACTCCCGTGCGACGACGCGTGTGTTTCCTAGCTGAGGGGCTGTTTACCTGGCCGTGTGGGCAGCCTCGGCCAGCTGAAGTCTAAAGCCAACTGCTAACTTACACAAGAACAGGAAAAAAAAGCAACAACAACAAAACAAGAACACCCTCCTTATTCCTCCAAGCCTTCCCTCCCCCAACCTAGAAAAGACGTACAGGGGTTAGAAACCTAAAAAAGCTCATGAGGTCACACACACACACACACACACACACACACACACACAAAACTGAGGTAATTCAAGTACAATGTGCTAACAGGGGACACAGAAACGAAGCAAAACAGAACACAAGGCCAAAGAACTCCTCCTTCTCCCCCTCCTGCCTGTGTGTGGACTGTGAGCCAGAAATTCTGTGCTATTCTCTGGACCTAGGTCCCCTGCCTCCTGCCACACACACACACGCACACATACAAAGCTCACTGGGCCTGGGGTCTCCCAGACCCTGGGCTTTCAAGGGTCCCCAGTAGGACAAAAAGTTCCTCCCCTGGTCGTCACTCCTCCCCTGGGCTGGGCCAATGTTCCCTCTGGCAGGAGTGGCCCTCGGGAGAGAGATCTCTCCTTCCAGGGCCTTTTCAATGGGGCAAGGGGATTCCTTCCCTCAGGAGCTGAAAATGGAGTTCTAGGGATGTGTGTGTTTGACATGGAGGACACATTAGGTTTTATATATATATATATATATATAAGTTTTCCATTTTGGAAGCAAAAGCAGCTCCGCAGGAATCTAGCTCGTGAGTTTTGAGGACCAGGGTGGGGAGCTGGGCTTCTTTTTGTTCTCTGTCCTCAGAACCTAAGTTGAGAGGTGGAGGAGCCCGACGCAACTTTCCCCACAAGGGACCCGAGGAGGGAAGAGCTGCCAGCCCCACGAGGGACCAGGGACGAGGGACGGGAGCCCGCCGGGACCTGCAGGACAGCAGTCAAGCAGGAGCCAGGAGCTCAGGGAGAGTTAGGGGACCGGGAGACCCTGAGGGGCAGCCAGCTGTAGCAGGGCCGGGCGGAGAAAGCAACGGACGAACCCAGTGGTGGAGAGAGAAAGAGCCCTTCCCCTTCCCATGCTGCTCCTAGCAAACCAGAGCTGCCATTTTGAACATCAACCAGGTACCCTTCCTCTTACCATCTGTAGCTCCTCTCTCCATCTTTTGAGGAGACAGGGAGAAGGGGGTGTAATGGGTGGGGGGAGGGGAAGGGGACAGGCAGAAACGGTGTCCATTTCTGGACACAAAAGGAGGGTCTGGGGAGGAGGAGGAGAAAAATATGCCACCGTGTGAATGAACAAAGACCATCCTGGCCCCACCCAAGAAAATCAAGGAGAGGAGAGCCCCCCCCCCCAGAAAAAAGGGCAGGGACTTAGCCCTCGGTATCCCCAGAAGCCACAGAGAGAATTCAAAGCCACATCGCTATCAGGTTTTCCTTCTCTCTCTCTCTCTCTTTTTCCCTTTTCTTTTTTTTTTCCCTTTAAATCTCTTTGCACAGTCCTTCCTCCACTTCATCTTGCTCTCTAGAGCTCCTCTTCCCGGCTTCCCACGCGGCACCCCCCCGTGAGGGACGCCCCTTTCACACGTAGCACAGGTACAGGTACGTCTTCTCTATCCTCCAGTCGGGCGGGATCTCCTCCGGCTTGTGGCCTTTCATGTGCTTCTGCATGGAGGACAGGCTGGGGCAGTACTCGGTGCAGATGGTGCACTGGTAGGGCGAAGCTCCGTTGTGTGTTCTCAGGTGCTTGATCATAGCCGAGTAGTCCCGGGACCGCTGGTGGCACAGCTTGCACTCAAAGGGTTTCTCCCCTGGAAAGAGTGGGTAACACAGGGCAGGAGACAGTGAGGAAGGTAGGAGGTCCCCCACGAGCCTGTGCCACCCCTGGGCTTGTGGGAAAATCTCGGTCCCTGTAGCTCAGCACTCAACAGAACATCCTACGACCATGGACCCAACCTCCCAATATGGCGGCCACTGGGCACATATAGCTACTGAAATGCCTACTGCAACTGGAGTGCCAGACTTTTATTTCTTTCTTATTTTTGCTTTGTTTTATTGTGATCGTTGTAAACAGCCTAATTTAGCTAGTGACTAAGGGCTGTCTGAAGCTCCAGCCCTTTGCCTTGTTATTCTGAACTCTCCCAAAGACTGGTCTTGTCTCTTCTCATTAAGGAAGCGCATGTCCTGAAAGGGTGTGGTAAGAGATTAGGCAAGTCCTTGTGGGAAGGTGGATGGAGTCCTTTCAGAGCTTCTGCTGATGGCCAGTACAGGTTAGGGAAATCCAAGGAACCCAATCTTTTAAAACACACTACACCTGGAGAGATTTCTAGACCATCTCTATCTGTATCTATATATCTATACAGAGCGCAGACAGGCTCCGTCAGATCTTATGCCTTCCCCTCTCAGGTGAGAACGGCGAAGGGCCTCGCCTGCTACCTGGACTTGCCCTTTACCCAAGTACCCCAGAGCTGAGCAGGCTGTGAGGGAACCTTGTTTCAATACAGTAATTAACTGGCCAGCCATCTCGCTATCGATACTCCTCCGTGCAGAGGCCCCAGCAAATAATGAAGTAATGAACAGCCAAAGTGATCTAACTATTGACCAGCTATTTACAATAGTCACTGCCAGTGCCTTTAACGATCCGCTCGCCAGGTTCCATCCCCAACAAGGGGTTAAGGGAACCCCAGGCCTAGGAGAAATCCACTGGGTCACTCAAGTTGTCGGCAATAAGCACCCACCCTCTCCCGGGCTCCAAGCTGGGGGCAGGAAAAGAGAGCTCAGAATATCCGAAGCTCGGCTCCCTAATCCAATCCCCATGGGTCGTTAAGCAGGGCTGCCGGAGTTTACCTCTTCTTCCTCGGTCTCCCCTAGTCTGCCAGGTGAGTTCTTCCATACATCTATCATCCCACCAACTGAGAGGGTGCAGATGGGCGAGCTTTGAATAACTAGCTCTCCAAAAACGCACCCCTGGTAGTGTTAGGCTGTGAATATACCCACTACGGTGGATTTTCAGCAGCCAAGGGGATGCCACTCAACTTGAAACTGGGGAGGAGTAAGCTTTGGAAAGCAATTCCAAGACTCTACTACCCTCAAAACTCAGAAACTTCTGGAAGTCTGGACTGCCTAGACCCCAGGGAAAACAGCTGTTCCTATTTCTTTTATGTAAAAAAAAAAAAAAGGAGTGCGGAAGGCACTAGAAATGATCCACATTTATATGGAGAGAGTATTAAATACATCTCAGTACTAAGTCTAACTTCAAGACTGTCTGACCCTTGTCACAACCTTATTCAATAGATGTGATTTATATTCTAAGTCCCACACAACACGGCACAACTCTAATCTTTACTTTCTGTTGATATGGCCAACTTGAGGACCAATGGATCGATATCATCTGAACTCTTCCCGGGTGTGGCTGCCTCCCCACCCCAGGGGCTGTCCAGGGTCTGCTCTCATGGGACCCTATGCTGAGACTGATTGGTAATGTCTGCCTTGGCCTTGGGACTGGGCGGTGGAACTCAGGCCACCATATTTGCTCTGAACAGTGCTGCTCCTCTTGGGCTCAGCTTCGGACCAGCCTCACCTGGGCGGCTTCCACTCCCCCATTCCCACCCAGGTCTCCTCTCGGTACCTGTGTGCACCCTGTAGTGCGTCTCCAGCTGGTGCTTGAGGCTGAACTTCTTGCCACAGCCGTTGCACTCGTAGGGTTTCTCGCCAGTATGGATGCGCTTGTGGCTTTTCAGTGTGCTCTCATCCCGGAAGCAGCTGCCACAGAACTCACACTCGTACGGGTGGTCACCTGGGGAGGCAAGGGGTTGGGTGAGGGAGGCCCTTGCCTCTCTCCGTCTCCTCTCTAAGAGGGGCACCGTTGGTGCACAGGAGAGTGAGGCTGACTATGTGTACCCCCTCCGGAGGTGACTTCAGATCCACAGCCTCTGCCCACCCTCAGGACGTGAACGTCCACAGGTGACAGCGACCCGGCAGTCACCCACGGGGTAACCGCCAGTCCCAGCTGGCTCAGCGAGGAACCCCAGTCTTCTGAAAGCGGGCTCCGCGAGGGCAGGGCAGGCTTAGGGGCCCTGAGACCTGAACTACTGGCGCAAGTGCCATTCCGGCCTGACCACTGTACCCATGAAAAAATTCTCTTACCTCTCATTGTCCCCCAAACATTCCCACTTCTCCCCTCCTCTACTGTCCAATGTAGCTATTTCCTGTTTAGTTTCTTCCTCCCTCCCCCCACTCTCTCGCCCATGAACTCCAAGTTATCTTCAAAGCCTAGCTCCCATGGCACTCTAGCTGGGACGTTTGCTCTGAGCCCCCTGGTCTGAAGAAAGGACACTGTTTTTCTTTTATTTGCGTGTCCGTAGTAGGACTTGAATGCAGGGTGTCATGCTCTCGTGTGGCTTCTTTTTTTTTGGTCAAGGCGGGTGGCTCTACCACCATCTGAGCCACAGAAATGAGTCTCACAGGTTTTCCTGCCTGGGCTGGCTGTAATACCACAGTCCTCAGATCTCAGCCTCCTAAGCAGCTAGGATTACAAGCATGAGCCTCCAGCATCCAGCTCCCACTTTCTTCTTTAGGGTACTTTTCCCATTAAAATGGGCCCTACATACATGCGGAGGGCTCACTGCCATGCTAAGAATACACCATGTAATCATAAAGGCCACCTGAAAGACATTATTTTCATTTAACAGATGAGAAAAAAAAAAGTGGAGATGCTTGGAGATACTTCAGTCTCGTCCCCAAAGTCACCTAGCTAGCGGAAAGTAGCTGAGCTGGGATTCAAGTTCTGATCTGGTACCTCGCTCTGGTGCTCATTCATTCAATCACTGAATGACATGCTATACCGCACTGACTGGCAGGAGACCACACCTCTAACTCTAAAACGGAAGCATCTGGAAGGTGAGAAGTGAGCCCTCATGCGTCTTGGTAGCCCCAGTATTCAGTCGTCAGGAGGGACTTCCGAGAGATGCCCAGAGAATGCTGGGGTGAAGTGTCTATCCTCCCTCAGTCTGAAATCTATGCCGGTTAAGTGTCTTTTCTGGGGGGGAGGGTGCCCCACTCTTGACTTTCTGGAGGGAGGGAGGATAGGATGTGGGGTTCACCAGCTTGCCTACGGAGCCCAAAGTGAGGGGTGTTACGAAAGGTGCAAGGTGAGGACTCGAGCTACTTATTTATTACAGGAGTGAAGGCGCAGACAATAAAGATAGATTGATCACCCTAGACTTTGTTCATGAATATTTAAATATCGCTGATTCGTCTTGTCACTGTAATTACAATTTCTCTGGGCTGCATCTCCAACAACCACAGTTTATGGTAAAGAATGGCCCACTGTATTTCACTTGTCCCTCTGCAGATGTGCGGGGCTGCCAACCGTGTAATGTCCTCCGCATTTCATACATTTTCTTCAGCTGCTGAAGGTTTAAGTCATCCACAATGACCTACGTTTTTTCATTATCCCCATGTCAAACTGTGCTCGTGCCTGGGCATAAATTGTCCTTCTCCTTATAGACTCGCATGCCTGTGCCTTCACTTCCTCTTTAAAATGATATTTTACTCTCTCCTCTTTCTCTCTCTCATCCGCAGGCCACTAACCAAACCTCCCCCTTCCCGAATGCAAGCCCCATGCCTACATAAATCCTCATCTCCTCTGATGGCTCTGAAGGGTTTTTAAGGCTCTGTGGGGAGTGGATGCCGGGATCTGTTCACTGGCAGCCTCTCTCAGGGGTGGAAGATTTGCAAATAGCACTGAGAGCAAAATGGGTGTGTGTGGGGGGGGGGGGCGTACGTAATCTCTATCAAGGAAACTCAAAGAGTGCAGCCCATCTCTCCATCCAGGTCCTATCAATCCACAAGGTGTGACCTGGCTCAGAGGTACGGCTGGATTGTGGGGGTCCTCAAGGGTGATCTGGAGATAAGGCTGAGTCCTGGAGTTCTTGGTTGGGGAAATCAGTGCCTGCCTATCTTCCTGCTGCCAGGAATGCTCGTTCCCCGGCCTCGCTGAGCCCAAGGGAAGGGAGGCCCGTGTAGGCCTTGGCACTAATTGGCTGTGTGTGTGTGTGTGTGTGTGTGTGTGTGTGTGTGTGTGTACTTGCATGCCACTCAATCTCTGTGTCTGCGCACGTGGCCCCGTCTGGTCTGACATCCAATTCCTCCCCCTCCTCCCTTACCGAATCAGCAACGATTACGACTTTAATCAAAGATTCAGTATCCTCATTAAGATATAAATAAATAAATAAAGCAAGGGCCGTGTGAGACTTCAGCCAGAGCCGGTAATTAAAACGTACATCGGCAGCCACCCGGCCCCTGGGGAGGCGACGGGGGCGGGGGGGGGGGGGGGTTGATGGCTTGTGTGTGTTTTTCACCTCCAGAGGGGGCCCTAAGAGTTTAACCAACAACAGAGGGGTTTGTTTGATCAGATTTTTTTTTTATGAATTTAATTATGAAGTGGATCGCATGTTAAATGAGTTTAAATGGGGACTCTCTCGAGCCTGCCCAGGGAAAGGAATAAAAAGAACTTGGGATAAAAAAGAAAAAAAGAAAAAGACAAGTCACCTCCCCACCCACCCACGTTTTGCAGTCAGATAATCACCCAGCCTGCAACCCTCACCCCAAAGCTAATCGTGCCAGTGTGGCCATAATGTACACAAAACTGGCGGCAGGACTCAAAATCCAATTTGTGGTATGTTGATTAACTCTGTAGACTTGTTAATGAGCTTGACATTAAGTGCAGGACAAACGAGACTAATTAGAGCCCCTCTGGCCTGCCCAGTGCACCTGTGACCTCCCCCCCCCCTTCCTCTACCATTACCTGGTGGTTTCCCTAGCCTTGGCCAGGCCCAGTATCTCCACCCCCTCCTCGGCTCCAGCCCCTCGACTCCTGGGCCCTCCCTCTCGGCCCCTCCCTTCAGCGCAGCTGAGAGTTTATTATATGATGAGCCATGTGAATCAGGGATCCATCAATGCCAAGAGCACGGCTGGACAAACCTACCAAACACAGCTGCTGTGCTAAATGCCTGGCCCCGGTAGCAAATGGGCCAAGAACAACAGAATAGTAATGAGGTATTGTGTCTATGTGTGTATGTGTGTGTGTGGGGGGGGGGGTTGGTTCAAGGCCTATATAAAGCCAGTGTGTGTGTGTATGTGTGTGTGTGTGTGCACGCGCGCACGCATGCGGGCACACATTCATTCCATTCCCTAGAATAAGCAAAGGCTCCCCTCAGCTCCTATCCCTCTCCACAGATCTTTCCCAGTTACTGACACCGGGACAAGCAGTATGAACATAGACGGGTTCATGTCTTTGAAGGGGATGTGGAACCTATCCTGGGTGGACTTACCAGGACGACCATCATTCAAGTCACAGGAGGCCAAATGACTTGACCCAGGCGCTGCAAGGTACCTGGGCTGTCTTTCCTAAGGCAGACTAGGGGACCCATTGAGGTAGGAAGGTGCCCACGGTTGCTGGGAGATCCTTATGCAGTCACCATGGAGAAAGTTCTGGGTACCATTTTTTTCCTCCTTGGGGCCTATACCCTTTGGGTCTGCCATACACCCCCCCCCCCCAAGCAATCCCAGGTATAGACATCTAAGCACCTGGTGATCAGTTCACATCTGCTGCTATAATGCTCCTCGAAGGAGGATAGAAGTGAGGGCCCAGGTAGGTTGCGGAGTGAGGAGGCTTTGTGCTAGCCAGCCACGACAGCCAAGTCCTCTCTCTCCTCCTCCAGCAGGGTCTGTCACCCACGTAGGGTTTGGCTTCATTCTCAATCTCAGCTGTGACAGGACTTGAGAATGAGGACAGAAAGGGAGTCCTACCCTTGATCCCTCTGTGAGGCATGTTGAGGTCTCTACCCTCCCCCTCAGGAATGAGTCACCTGCCCCCTCTCCACCCACCCACACTCTTAAAACCAGGACGGAAGACACACACTCACACACACACACACACACACACAGATTCAAAAATGGACACTCATTTACCCAGTTGCGGTGGGAGAAGATCCCTATTCTTGTTTAAGGGGAAAGAAGAAATGTAAGCCCCCTATTCTCTTGCCCAAAGTCTGCTGCGGGGAAGCAGCGGCCTCCCGGCCCTCACATACCAAGTGTCTCATCTCCTAAATTTAGAGGTCGGTGGCAGGGATGGGTCAGTATCTGGGCACCTGGCCCAGTCTCCTTGACTCACACCCCGCCTCTCACCCCATCTGTGGGTGAACATAGCGTGGTGCATTGTTTAAATACCTTCCTTGGCACTCCCAAACAACATGAAGGCACAGACAGAAGCCTTCTGCTATTGTGGAGAAAAGTACTTTTTTTTTTTTCTTTTTCTGGGTGGCTCTTGGATTGAACTCGGGGCCTCATGCACGTTAGGCAAGTACTCTACCACACAAGTCACACCCCTCAGCTGCCCCCCCCCACTTTTTTTTTCTTAACCTGAGTTTATGTTTCAGATTGGGTTTTGCACCCTCACACTGGCCACCCACCCAGGACCAAGGTCCTCCTATTTCTCCCGTCTGCATGGCTGGGATTACAAGTATGTATGGTTACGCCCAGCCTGTTTCCCAAGGCCTTGTTGACTTTTCCCCCAGCCAGGTGCTGATTCCAGTCCTCCCTCTCTCTGCCTCCCAAGTGGCTAGGATCCGAGAGCGATGGATGGCTTTCACGGGCCGTCCAGAGCCCCAGGCTGACTCTGACATCACTCGTGGAGGTAGAATGGCGGGGGGGGGGGGAGAGGGGGGACGTGGTGAGAATGGCGAGAACTATGGCAGCCTTGAGCCCTACTAGCAGGCCAGCTGTTGTCAGAACCCGCTCTGGTCTGCTTTGCCTCAGAAGCTCTCGAGAGCACTTGCTTAGTTAGGCCGGAGTTTTGGATCCTGCTCTGGACCACTGACTCTGTTTCTGAGTGGGACTTGAAGAATCTGATTTCTTAAGTGAACCTCCTTCCTCTGTGCTGGACACGTGGGATGGGGGAAAGGTCAACACTGGCTGGCACTACAGGAGGAACCTGTGTCCAACCCAGGAGCCCAGAAAGGCTGGAGGCGCCCGAGCCTTTTGCGTGCACCCTAGATCTTTGGAGATGAAGTCCAGACACGTGGGCTCCCAGAATGCCTCACCCGCCCACCTCCCGAAGGCCTTCCTACCTGTGTGCGAGCGCAGGTGGCGTTTGAGAGCCGTGTGGCTGGGGAAGGTGCGGTTGCACTCGCTGCAGATGTAGCTGCGCACGCCGGCATGGACCTCCATGTGCTGCTGGAGCGCGCTCTGCGCCTGGAAACGCTTCCCACACAGCAGACAGAAGACGGCCATGTCCGTGCCTGCAGGAGACAGCAGCAGGAGACACTCGTGAGGGTGGAGACACAGAGGTGGGGTTGCCATTGCTCGAGGAGCCGGCCTGAGGCCTGCAGCCTCCACACCCCCCGCCCCCCGCAGCAGGATGTCTGGGTGGTACCAAGTGTGGGCACATCTGCCCCATGGGGCGGGCACAGGGAAGGTGGTCAGGGAAGGGGGCCAGTCCAGCCTGGTCAGCATGCACAGGAGCGGTGTCCGGGTAAACATCTGTGACACGGCAGCCTTTGCTTCAACCTGAGGATTTCCACCAGCACCGGTGCCCTCTCGAACCCACAGCGCCCACCCCATAGAGCGCGCTGACTAGGCCAGGCGTGCAGACAGCTGTATGCAGACAGTATTCAGGTGCAGGCGTCTCCTTGTGCCTCCTTTGCGATCTTCAGGATGGATGTGCGGGGTGCAGGGGGCACGGATGGAACCCCAGGAGGACTGCCCGAGCCTACACATCCAGCTCAGCCCAGAGGGGCTCTGGTCCCACCTCACAGGGCAGACCCAGACAGCTTCGGTCCTCTACCCTTTCGTTCTATCCAAGCCCCTAGATGCTGCTCCAATCTGCCAGCCCTCCTCTCTCAGGATGGCCTGAAACCACGTCCCTCCCTGTGGAGCTGACCAGGGGACGCTAAGACCGGGCAGAGACGGCAGGTCCCAGGCTAGCGTGGACCCTGGTTACGTCAACACGTTCTAAAGGACAGATAAGACAGTGTGACTCCAAGGAGAGCTGAAGGAATCAAGCCAAGGATGGGAGATGGGGCACCCATGCCAGGCTAAAGCAACACTCGCAGGCTGATTTCAGAGCAGGTGACACGAAGGGCGGGTCCAGGGATGGTGACGAGCCAGGAAAACTAGTCAGATCACGGAGTTCCACGTACACCCACGGCTCAGATGCCACCGAACTGGCACTGCAGGGTCACAGGACTGGTTGCTACGGGCAGCAGATTTGTGTCCCCCTCAACATGAATGTGTTGAAAACCCAACTCTCAATGTGACAGTGATGAGAGGCAGTGGTAGGCACTCTAGGTCATGAGAATGGAGCCCTCAGGATATAATAGGTGCCCTTATTAATAGGAGCTCAGGGCGCTGACTGACCTCCACCACAGGAAGATACTGTCTAAAGTTAGCAATCTGCAACCAGAAAAACAAAAAAGACCTTCACCAAAACCCAACCATACCATTACTTGGGTCTCAATCACCCAGTCTACGGTTATATGCTATAACAGCTCAAACTGGTGGGTGCTAGCAATGGAGGGCAGTATACCACACAGAACAATGGCAGGGACAAACGGCCCCAAAGGGGCAAAGGAGTTGATGGCTCTGGTGCTACCACTAACCAGGGCAGGGACTTTGAGAACAGGAGGGAATAAAATTCCTAGAAGGCAGCTCTATAGGACCTGGGCTTGTGTATGGAGGAGTGGTACTCAGCTCCCAGCCAACCAGTCCCATACCTTGTCAACAGGTACAAAGTTATGTGGTCACCAGCTAGAAAGGAAATATTGCAACGTCCACCCACCGTCTCTTGTCCTTTTCCAGAGATATCACACAAAGCAAAGGGGGTCTCCCTAGCCACCTAGCCACCAATCAAGGCTCAGAGGGGATGGGATGGAAGCTTGGAGGCTTTCTATCCCCTTGCTCCATTCTTCAGCTAGGAAGAGCATAGAGTGATAGGAAAAGATTATTAAAACAAGAGGGGAAAAAAAAAACACCCAGGGAAGTGTGGGTGGGGGGAGGGAGAGTGGATGAGACACAAGAGAAGCTACTGGTGCATGCAACTTAAAAATCTCAAGACTGGATTTCAGTTATTAAACAATTTGCTGTCGTTTCTGCCTAGCTGATTGTTCGCATGTATGATGAGTCAGGGCAGATTCTATTACACTGGGAGATTAAGCAAATAAATGCTAGCTTTTGGAAACACATTAAAATGTGGGGCTATGGAAATAAAATTATCTAGAAAATTGTATTAGCAATTCATTAGCTGCAGTAAGATGTGGAGAGCGACAAGGGACTGGCAGCATTAGAGCACTCCGCTCTCTTTAACGCCTAGCCTAAGTTCTGCTCTCTACTTGAGGAACCTCAGGGCCGGTTCCCCTGGGGAAAGGGAGAGCTTTGCTGCATGGAAATGGCCTTCAGAAATCCAAGCATCAAGCCAGGTGGTCAGTGGCTCACGCCTGACATCCCAGCTATTCAGGAAGCTGAGACCTGAGGACTGCCATTCTAATCCAGCCCAAGAAGTCCTTGAGACTCTTACCTCCAATTAACCAGTGACAAAGCCAGAGATGGGGGTGTGGTTCAGTTTAAGTCAAGTGTCAGTCTTCAGAAGGAAAGCTGAGGGAATAGCACCCAGGTCCTGAGCTCAAGCCTGTAATCCCAGCTACTCACAAGGTAAAGAGTAGGAGAACCTCAGAGGTCAAAGCCATCCTTGACCAAGTGAATAAAACTCCATCTCAGCCAAGAAGAATTGTCACCTGAGGCTGGCCCTAGTCAAAAATTCAAGATCCTATCCCCCCCACCCCAAAAATAGCCAAAGCACAAAAAAGGCTAGGAGCATGGCTCACATAGTAGAGTGCCTGTCTACTGAGTACAAAGATCTACGTTCAAATCCTAACACCAAGGGGGGGGAAAAAACAGTCCAATAACAATTTTTAAAGAGAGGAAAAGACAAAGGGAGGAAAAAGGAAGCAGTGGCCCTAACTCTGCCGCTTCATTTGCCTTGTGGCATGAAGTCATTGAACTTTCTCGGTCCAGAGAATGTCCATCAAATTGGTGGACAAGAGTGGTGGTTGTTGAGAAGGTTAAAGAAGATGCTTGGAAGCTTCAGAGCCGTGCGGTGGTGGCAGAGCCACCATGTGCCTTCTGGATAAGCAGGTGCAGATCCTCACCTGTGGCCAGCGAGGAGAGCTCTGGGTTGAAGTCTCCATTTCTCCCTCAGCCGGACACCCTGGTGCAGTGTCCAGCCCAGAGCACGAATCCTGGCAGCCCTGCACAACATCCAACCCTAAACTGTTTTATGGACTTTGGGTTGCTTCTTCCAGGAAGCCAGCCCCGGCGAAAGCATCCTGCATGAGTTACACCATTTAGGACTCAGGGCCAAGGACAGCATCGTCTAGTGAGTTCTCACCGTTGTAACACATAAAACCTTTACGGCATTTCTTTTTGAGATTGTAAGACTCCTACATGATTAGAAGTCTCCCTAGCAGGAACTGTCACTTTATGTTCCCCAACCTAGAGCAAGAGGCCTGATGCGGATAGGCACCCCCCAAAATACATGTTAATTGGAAAATAAATAAGGGGCCATGGAACAATTACAAAGGAGGGAGGATGATTGTGGTTGGAGCCATCCTACAGAGACAGACCAAAGTCCACGGAGGAGGCCTCGGCGGAGCTCTTCCCACACATTCCCAGTGATGCACAGGCGGCGGATCTCACTGAGGCCTTTTCTCATCGGGCTGGTGTGCGTCTGATGACCCAGCCACTCTGAGCTCTGCTGCTCAGACCATAGGAGGCCCAGTCCACCCACCTGACAGTGGAGCCAGCTGAGAACTCTACTCGTGGCTCCGAATAGAGCTCTTTTTGGCTTTAATATCCTAGGACAGGGAGAGGTGTGTGTGTGTGTGTGTGTGTGTGTGTGTGTGTGTGTGTGTTGCCGGACTACTGAACTCAAGGTTTCACGCTTGATAAGCAAGTGCTCTACCCCTTGGGCTACGTCCTCAATCCCTTTCTTGCTTTAGTTACTTTTCGTATCTGAAAAGGTCTTGCACTTTTGCCCAGATTGGCCTAGATCACAATCCTACTACCTATAGTCTTCGATATAGCTGGGATCATAGGTGCATAACATCTTGCTTATTGACTGAAATGTGGGCATTCATTTACTGTTTTGTTCAGGCTGGCCTAGAATCCTGATCGTCTCTCTCTCCTGGGTAGCTGGGATTACAGGCATGAGCCACTCATAAGTAGCTTGACCCTTGGTATGGCTGGGATGTGGCTTGAACCCTTGAAGACCCATCTGTTAAAGGCTTAATCTTAGCTTGGGGACTTTAAGAGATGGCACCTAGAGGGAGGTCGTTAGGACAATGGAGGCATGCCCTAAGAAGACACCTTCAAGGGCACTTGAAGGGCAGCTCAGTCCCTCCTGTTCCCCTCTCATTGACTTCCTAGCCATGGGGCAGGAAGTCTGTTCCACTTCGAGCTCCTTCCTCCTCATAGGCAACAGGGCCAATTGATTACAGACTAGAACTTGCAAAATTGTGAGCCCAAACCTGTTCACAAGCTAATTATCTCAAGGGTGACAGAAAGCTGACCAGCAGACTTCCATCTCAGTTTATTTACTGAGAACCTAGAATCCATAACCCAATACTGACTTCATAGTGTTGCAATAAGGCTACTGTACGTACGCATGTATATACACACATATGTATACACATACACATATATACATATATACGTGTGTGTGTTTGTGTGTGTGTGTGTGTGTGTGTGTGTGTGTGTGTGTATAGTACTATTCCTAGAGTTTGAACTCAGGGCCTGGGTGCTGTCCCCGACATTCTTATTTTCAAGGCTAGCCACTCTACCACTGAGCCACAGGGCTACGTCCAGCCTTTTCTGAGTCGTTTATTGGAGATAAGAGTCTCACGAACTTCTCTCCCGGGCTGCCTTCCAACCTCAATGCTCAGATCTCAGCCTCCTGAGTAGCTAGGGTTACAGGTGTGAGCCACCAGTGCCCAGCTGATAATGTATTTTTGAGGACAGAAATCCTAAATATGTATTAAAACATTTTCTATGAGTACCTATACTTTGATGTAAATCAGATGTAAAAATCAGCCTCTGCCCAAGGAATTTAAGTCACCAGGCCAAGAAACCAGACTGTTCCCTACTCTTCCAGAAAATGAGTAAGGTCTACCTTATTCTGCTTTCCCAGGACATCTGCCCAGGGTGCGTTTAAATGAGAACAATGGAGTGGAGCTGGCATGGGTGGGCTTGGAACCTGGCTCCAGCAGCCTCTGCAGGTTTCTGGGATCCATTTACAACACTCTTATCCCAGAAGGAAGTGACCCCCACCAGACTCCTCCAATGACAGCAGGGCCAATCTGGGATGCAGAGCATGTTCAACTCACAGACTCCCAAGTTTAATTTTAGAAAAGGAAAAAAAAAATAAGGTAGAAAGCCAGGGCAAGATAGAACAGGAGGCAGGAGGGGTGACAGAGTCTAGGGTATTTATCTCACCTAGGTGATGACGGGGTCTGAAATTACCAGACACAAAACCTTCGTGTTTACACCTGTGTCATTTCCATACCAATTAGCTCTTTAATAGAAAGGAAGGGAAGGATCTGATCGGAGGGGCACACAGCTGGAGAAGGTGCTCAGGTGCTACACCTTCTTGGAGCAAAGCTCTTATTATCTTCCTCTATAAGCTGTTTCCTAATCAAAGGAGCAGAGGGATCTAAATATACTCCTGCTTTTTATGGTAAGCCGGCTGGGCTGACGTGTGTGTGTGTGTGTGTGTGTGTGTGTATGTGTGTGTATGTGTGTGTGCGTGCGCATGTCGGTGTGTGGTGTGTGCACATGCATGTGTGTGTGTGTGAACATGGGTCACAGGTGGTCTTCTCATGGCCAACTTCATCCAACAAAGAAGGGTTGAGGGCCTCCCCTTCTACCCTGAATGGCTCCTTCTTCCTGGAGGAAGAAAATATATATTTCTTTGGTCCCAGTACTAGGACTTGAACTCAGAACCTGGGTGCTATCCTTGAACTTTTTTCCACTCAAGGCTGAGTCTCTACCATTTGTGCCGCGGCTCTACATCCAGCCTTTGGGTGGCGAAGAGATGAGTCTCAGGAACTTTCCTGCACACCTGGTTTTGAAATGCTATCCTCAGATTTTAGTCTCCTGAATAGTTAGGGTTACAGGCATGAGCTACATGCACCTGGCTGAAGATTTTAAAAAAGTGTGTGTGTGTGTGTGTGTGTGTGTGTGTGTGTGTAAATCTTGGTTTAAACTGGAAGCCTCTCCCACTACCCCCATCCATTCCCCCACTCCTGCAGACATGTCTTTCTCTTCTCTCTCTTTCCTAAGACATTTCCACCCTCAGGCCCAGCTCCCGACCATACACCAAAGCCATCACTTTAAATTGCGGCTCCTCTCCTTCCATTCCCCCCCGCTTTCTCCGTCTTTCTTCTGCTTTGCCTCCAGGTTGTTGTTGTCGAAGAAGGTGGCAAAGCTGTATCATCCACTGTTTCTCATATAGACAGGCAGCACAGGCTGAGTCACACCAGAGGCAGGAAGGCTCTGTCTGCATCTTAAGAGGCTGAGGTGGTGTGTGTGTATATGTGTGTGTGTGTGTGTGTGTGTGTGTGTGGACAAGGCAGAAAGGAAACAAAAGCCCATCCAGCCCATAACATCTGTGGTCTTTCCTCGTTCCTCGCTCTGACTTCCCCCCCTAAGCCATCAGTTAGGATTTGGCTCCTTCTCAAGAGATCTCTTGGAGCTAAAGGGCTAGGGGCTCCCTCCTGGTTTCCTCTGGGGTCTGAGGGGTAAATGAGGGGGGAACCAATCCTACTAGCCCCTTTGCCCCCATTGACCACTCCTCCCCTTGGGGCAGGATGGAAGGTCTTACTTAAACTAAATTAGCACTCATCTTTCCAAACCACCCCAGAAGTGGCAAAGCTTCAGACTGAGTGCCTTGTTTATATTTTCAGTCTTCCTATCCTAGCCTTGCTTGGTCTTCTTCTTTCCCTTTGTATCTGCTTAGAACTTTGGAAGGCCATGTGCACTTCTGTATTGCCACCAGAGGAAAGGAAGAGTTTATGGGTTTATATATCATCAGTCAACTTTATATATCCTTGCCGGATAACAACACAGGGGAGGGAGGAGTGTGGGCAGCGGATTCAAATTTGTTTTGAAACTAAGCAATGGATGAGTGACTGCAGTTTCTCAACACACACACACACACACACACACACACACACACACACACACACACACACACACACCCCAGTTTCAGTCTCTTGGGGAATGTAGCTGCCTCCTCCGGCAGTGGCAGCTCGCAGAGCCGGCTCCCGGAAACGGTGTATTTGTTTAGCAGTGAGCCCAGACACAGGCGCATTTCATTACACCGCACCTCCAGCTACAGTAAACAAATTTGTCAGCTCACTAGCTCATTAAGGTGCGCCCTGGACACGCGGGATTTATTGAGACCTGCACAATAAAAGTAACATGAATGGATTTGCTAATTTCGTCAATCACTCCAACAAACCAACCGAGGAAGGGGAGAAACTGGGGGAAGTGGGCAACAGGAAAAGGATGGAAAAGAAAGATAGGAAGGAGGTAAAGGGAGAAAAAGCGGGACATTTTGGTGTGCGAGAGGCAGATGAAAGGGGGTGGCTGGAGACGGGCACTGACGTCAGGGTACACAGCCACCCCCAAGCTCAGTGCACCTTGTCGGCTGGGCCCATTCTAGGGTGCAGGCGTCCTGGGCATTCCTTCCATTCCTCAGATCCTGAGCTCACGAATCTGGGGAGCAGAGGCAATGTGTGGGAATGCCAGAACCTCTGTGTCTCCACAGAGACTGCCTGCCACCTGCTGCATGCGTCCCGGCCTCTAGACTTCCCAACCCAGAGGCTGCGCCTTGCTAGATAGTCTCGAGCGAACTCAACACTTCTACTGTGAGAGCGGAGGGAGAGAAAAAGAGGGAGAGAGAAAGGAAGAAGAGGAGAGGAGGAGAGAGCACAACCATGAATGCGTGCGCTTGTGCCTGGGGAAGGTGGTAATGTGTCCGGGTGGAAAGTAAATCCGGAGAAGTATGCAGCTTTCTGGTCTGTAACTTTCAAAATGACAGCAGGACTGGGGCAAAGGTCAGGGGGTCCAAGGCCTTAAGCACCTCGGCCAGCTGTGGCGGGAAGCCGGGAGCCCACGGGACGCCTGCCCATATAAATCAGCGGCCAGCAGCGCCCGCTGGGGGCGAGGACAATGGGCCCACACGGGGGTAGAAGGTAGGACAATGGGGCCCGGCCAGTGCGCAGGCCCGGAACAAATGTGCCCTGGCACCACGGGGGCCCCCATTTGTGAAACTAATTGGCCCACGATTGAAAAATTGGACCAACTTCAACAGTCCTGAGAGGACTGCAGGAGATAACTTGTGCAGAGGCTGGGCCAGGCCTCGCCCTGAGTTCTGATGTGAGAGCCTCCCAGGGGCGGGCCCCAACTGGCCGGACGGGTGTGGGAGAAGGGATGATTGGGGTTCTGAGGCAGGTGGAGATCACGGCCATTTCCAACACTCAGGGAAGACCCTGCTTTTTCCTCTGGGGTAAAGCTCAAAGGACGGACGCCGTCGACTCTGCAGGTTTCTCAAGTGCAGGAGCTCCTACCCCTCGCAGAGTGGGCGGGCTGGTGGCAGGTAGACAGAAGTTCTGGGCCCCCTGCTTCAGACCACTGTGGACAGTGGGAGGCCTGTTACTCTCTGTGAAGTAAGGCTGCCTGAGGACTACAGGAAGAAACAAGGGCGGGTAGTAATACATGACTGTGATCCCAGCTACACAGGAGGTGGAGGCAGGAAGATCTCAATCTGAGATCTGGCCTGGGCAAAAGCATGAGATACAATCTGAAAAAAACTACTGAAGCAAAAGGGACTGGGGGCATGCATGGCTCAAGTGGTCTCTATGACTTAGAGGACCTGAGTTCAAACTTCAGTGTGTGTGGGCAGGCGGGCGGGGGGGGGGGGAGGATGGAGATCTCAAGAAAGAGGAAGAGGAGGAAGAGGAGAAGGGGGATGAGATGGGAGGTCCTAGGAAGATGGGAAAGCTGGCCCTGCGAGAACGTGAAAGGCTTCCAGGAGGTGTGCTGCAGACGGGTAGCCATGCACATGCACTTGGGGGCCATGCTTGAGTAGCTGGGTCTGAGGAACCTGGGATGAAGGCTGGCTGGGGAACAGGGACTTTCCTCCCATAATCCAAACTAAGGCAATAGCAACAATGCATAGAGGGCGAGTTAGTGGTCTGGCCCTGTCAATTTAATGGCACCATTTCCTTAGCATGCGTCTCCCATCTCTAGGTCTCAGCTGTGTCCAGAACTTAGTGAAGGGCTGAGAGCTTCAACCTGGAGAGAAGACCCCATTTCCTTACTGGTACATTATGTGGTCCCTGGTCTCCATCCTCACTGGCATGCTCCAAGCCTATTTTCATAGTCGTCAACTTCCCCAGCATCCCCCAGAGTCACCTAAGTCCTCCAGGGTCCAGACCACTTCAACTGGACTCTCTTTAAAGCTTTTGGTAAGCCCTAATGCAATGAAGTGGAGGCAGAGGGCCAAGGTGGAAGAGAACAGACCAGAGGAAAGAGAGGCAGGACAAGACAGAGTCCCAGGGTGACAGGATGGAGGAGGGCAGGGAGCAGGGGCTGGGGCCCCAGTAACTCAATGTAATGAAATCCTGATTGTTTCAGATCCACTTAAACATCTGACAAACATTGGCAAGGGAAAGAAAAACCAGCCCATGTAAATAAACAAAATTTAAAAAAAAGAGAGAGAGAGAGAGAAGATGTATTCATTTTCCTGACATTTTAATGGTTCCTCTCCTTGCCCCCAGAAGATGACTACAAATTAAGCAGCATTTAGATGCTTTTTACTGTCAACAATTAAAAGGAGGACGGTGGGCCTGGAGAGTGTGGGGGGCCATTCATTCCCACGGTAACCAGGCTAGCAGAGTCCCAGGGAGGCTTCACGTACTGTATGGCACACACAATGGCCCCAAAGGGACATATACATATATATATCTTCCATGTTGCAGGACATCCAAAGGCAAATTCAAATAGAAAGAGCTCTGGGCACAAAGGTAGCTATTAAGAGGAAGGGCAAGATGGGTCTCTAGAGTTCAAGTCCCAGTAATGGCAGAGTTTAAGCGTGGTCTGGTTCTAACTCACTCAGGGTGCCTATATTTCATGTTAGGTGTGCCCGTGCACGCATGTGTGTGCCCGTGCAAAAAGAACTAGAGATTGCCACTGCTTTGCCATCTTATGGACAACAAAGGACCAAATGAGCAATTCCCAGAATCTTTTCCTACACTCTAGAACAAGTCCGGGAATGGGAGAGAACTCACCCTCTTCCCCAGCTTGGCCTTCCCCCTGGGGATACGACCACCAACCTACACACACACACACACACACACACACACACACACACACACACACACACACACACACACACACTCTACCTGGCCTGAGCCACTGAGCTGCAGTGGATACCAGCGGCTTCTAAGTCCACTTTGCTCAACGCCAAGGAAGGATGTCATTCCAGCATGGACCAGAAGAACGCGCTTACTATTTCAGAAATGAATTCTCTTTATTTATGTATGTTGTTACTTCAACAATGGTTACCAATGCATGTCCCAGCCTAAGACCACTGATTCTTGCGCCTCTCTCTTTCTCTCTCTCTCTCTCTGAAAGGTTCAAACCCAGTCTGTTAGGCTCTGTAGATTCTATTACTAAGAGTCTTGGGTTGTTTTTTTTTTTTCGTTTTTGGGTTTTGGTTTTTTTTTTGGCTAACTCTGTATGATTTACAAGAACCTCTATCATTTTGGGCACCCTTGTACACAATGTTCCAGCATAAAGCGGAGAAAAGAAAAAGATTTCAAAGAGAACAAGGATGGAGGGTGGGATGGGGGTCGTGAGCTGCGGCTTATCATTCTCTTTTCAGCAGTTCGGGGAAAGCAGGAAGAGAGCGGACTACAAACCAGGTGAAGGGGTAAGAGGCAGCATCTAGAAGCAGCCGGGGCCCATTTCTGTGCTGTAAAGTTTAATATGCAGGAGGGACAACGGAGAAATAAAAGAGACACGTCCCCTTTAAAAGGAAATATAATTTACAGTGTGCAGCCAGGCGGCCCATAGTTTCAATCTCGTTTACTATAGAGAAAACTCTGCTAGCTGTTCTCTATCCCACAAATCCGATTTAATCAGACAAGCCAGCCAGCGTGGCTTGGAGTAAAAACGGATAATTAGTAAACAGAGAGCTACTCCAGTGCTTCATTGGCATTCGAGTTGGGCTACTGTGTCGCATTTAAAATGCAGTCTGATGAAGTTTACAAAATCAAACCATTTGTTACTCCTATTGAAGAGGCTTCAGGCCACTTGCAATTAAATTGGAATTAGTGCTCAGAATGAGACACAGCAAATTCATACTAAAAAGGGATCTGACTTTGAGACATTTGACTTCAACAGTTTTCTGTGTTGAGTGTGTGGTTGTTGGGTGTTACTGAAAGATTCTCTACTCACCCCAACTCCAAAGGGCTCCCCCCAACTCGTTGAATTCGTCCCCCCACAACTTGGGTTCGCTTGGGTGGGCTGTGGGAGACGGGGTGGAGGGGGAGGGGAGGGGCAGTCGACACTGGAGGGCCAGCCGAGCGTTCACACCAGGAAGATGCGGTACTAGGGCAGTGCGGCTACAAAGGAGCATATGGCTCCCTTCTGCATGGAGTCTTTGGACCCAGGGGGTGGAGGGCAGGGGGTGGGGGAAGCTGCCAAAGGCACACTTCTGTGGGGTATTGGCCCCGCCCCCTCAGACAGCAGGCTGGCGGCTGGCTGGGAGAATGGGCACCTTTCTCAGTTGGCTGGGCTCCTATGGTGCCCAACGCAGGGAGGGTCTCATTCATTCACCAACCTCTACTCATCAGCACACTCCTGCTCGCTGTGTTGCCCCTAGACAGGCTGCAAATGCTCGTCTCGCTAGGGTTTCTCAACCAGGAAACTAGGGTTCCCTACCAAGCCATCCCGAGATGGCAGTCAGGGTAACAGGGAACCTTGAGGGAGAACAAATTCACTCATCTCCAGCTGAGATTTAGGAGTTGGTAGGCAACCAATGGATCATATTCTTAAGTACCTGTAACACCTTGCTCGCCGTCAGCTACCATAGAGATTTTCTGTTTGCTTTGCCATGCCATTTATGCAGATCAATCTTGCAAAAATACCATGGTTTTCCCTCACATCTTGATCTTGTTAGTCAATAGGCTAACAAAGGAATCACAAATAACTACACTACAAATGTTGCCTTTCAATTAGGTAGCCCTAGGCTGGCTCTGAACTCACTGCTTAGCCCTAGTGGATGTCATATTCTCGGTTCTCCTGCCTCCATCTCCCAAGTGCTCAGATTACAGATAGAATCACCACACCTGATGTACAAATGGTTTTTTAAATACTTTCATTACAATCTTATGTCCTTTACTTCCTGCATTCACAGACATTATTCTGAGGACTCTTAAGGAGTTGTTCAAAGACCTCATGAGACTTTTCAAGGAGTCCATGACACAGAGAAGTTAGATGTCACTATCGGACAGTCTCGAGGGAGAGGGAAGAGGGGTCTGGGTTTCATGTGTGCAGTTCCAGTTTTACACGATGACCAGACACTTACCAGACAGTACAACCTCATTAATACCAGTAGATTGTACTCTCTGAAGATGGTCCAAATAGTCGACTTCATACTGTATCTTACCAAAATTTACAAAAATAAAAACAAGGGCTGGGGATATGGCCTAGTGGCAACAGTGCTCGCCTCGTATAGATGAGGTCCTGGGTTCAATTCCCCAGCACCACATATACAGAAAAGGGCCAGAAGTGGCGCTGTGGCTCAAGTGGCAGAGTGCTAAGCAGCCTTGAGCAAAAAGAAGCCAGAGACAGTGCTCAGGCCCTGAGTCCAAAGCCCAGGGCTGGCAACAAAAAAAACAAAAATAAAAACAAAATCCTGGTCTAAAGTAACCCTAACCCTCCAGGGACTCTGCTGCTCAGAAATATTTGGACCAAAATATCTATCCAGTCCTTCAAACTTTTCTATCTGTCACCAAGAGCAGAAGTGACACTCAGCCTCACAGGAGGAGAGGGCTACGGCACGGGGGTCCTGCAAGAGGACCCGGTAGGAGAGCCAGGCTCACTCCTCAGCTCTGACATGAATAAGACTCACAAGTCTCTCTGTCCTGTCCCACGAGCAGCCCCCTTACTGACCCCCCACCTCTTTCACTGGCTCCCAGGCAAAGGATCCCTAGTTCTGCCCCTGTCTTTTCAGATTTCTTCCTCTGCTTAGACACTCCTTCCTGATTCTTCTACCTCTCAAGTTCAAAGTACCTTCACATGTAAGAGGGAAAAGCAATATTTACCTGGTCCTCCTTAGTCCTCTTTCTTAACCATTTTTTTTTCAGACTACAGAGGGGATGTCATTTTTTTTTCAGATACTATGAGGGGGGCACTGAGATTTAGAACATGGATGGCACTTTCTGTTCAGTTGGATTAGAGTGAGTCAGATTTGGAGGATCTGGGTAAAGAACACTGAAGGGCGTGAATTTGATAAAACTCTCAATGTTCCAATTTGAGCTCAGATGGAAGGCCTGCAGGACTTTGCTTAGCCCCAGGGATCAGTGGGAAGAGAAAGAATGAAAGACCCTGTCATTCCGGAAGATGCCTACATCAAGAATGCTTCCGCACTGCTCTCTCCCAGGATAGAGTTTCTTCGTCAGTGTTTTCTACGTCGGGAACATCAGAGCCAAGCCTGGATGATACATGGTCATAGCCACTCTTAATAATCTGAGTCTCCTCTTTACCCTTGCCGACCCTTTATTCCTCCTCGATTCCTCCATTTCTAAGCACACCCTGGCACATTGAATCTGTCCGCTCCTCTTTCCTTTCCCAGCCTGTGTCACTGGGGTGTAGTTTGAACAATGGCCTATTGATAAACCAGCACCATCAGAGAATGCTAGAGATCACTTCTCCCTCTGAGGGTCCTGGAGAAGAAAGCACTTGTGAAATGGGCCAGGGGGACAGCTCAAGACCTTGGGTATAAAGGGGAAAGAAATCACCCTTAGATGACACCATGCAAGCCTGAGTCTCGGGCCTTGGACCATGCCATGAGGAAGGAGGAGAAGATGCAGTTGGAGATGGGAAGGGGGAAATCTGTGGAATACAGTACCATCTTTTCTACTGCAACTGCACAAACGCCAATGGTATCTTCACCCACCTCCACTGTTGTTTGCTTATTATGCAATTAATTTTAACTCTTAAGACAAAGCTACTTATTTAATCTCTACATAGGCAGGGTCTGTCTTAACGCTCCAAAGAAACTCACTCCCCAAAGGACAAGCACCCACAAAGGCACAATTTATGCAGGGCTCGAAAGGCAGCCCCTACACACGCTGTACAGAAAGGCTGCCTCGGAATGTGAAGACAGGGTATTCATATTAATTAACATCTTCACAGGAAGAAAAACTCTCCAGGGAGAATCTGTTTGATGGTTCTTATTTACTCAGTGGTATTACTGCTTGGTTTTTCCCTATCCTCACTCTAAGGAGCCTAAGGGGATACTGCAAAGGAAAAGGAAATGATCCAGCCTAGAGAAGGTGGGCTTGAGGTCCTCCTGGTCTCTTGCTGGAAACACTAGCTATAGTCTGTGCCTTGGATGTGAAGGAATATAGAAGAGACCCTTACCCACTCAAGGACAGAGGGTGTGCTTCTGAGACGGACAACCTGGGTAGTAGCATCTGAAGTATGGAAATCAAGGACCTGCGCCATGGCCAGCCCATCGGCTGCATCACAGCTGTGGTTCAAAGTCCTTAATCCTACACCTCAAACGAGCCTCACCACTGCCCCTAGAGGGGAACCGTGTGAGTTACAGTTGAGATTCTTGATCTATTATTTCTTTACTTAGACACGAATTAATTAGTGGAGGAGGAGTACCACCAGGCAATAAAGAAGGGGAAGAAATGACATCTGCTGAACTTTGCTCCGTTGTTCAATCATGTGGCACCTCCTGTGTACCTGCCCAGGTGCTGGATGGGGCTTGGGAGTTCATCGAAGGAGATCATCACAGTCCCCCCAAGGGTGGGCTACCCTACCCACCCATGGAGGGAGACAAAGTTAAACACACTGCGACCAAGTTTAACAAGTTTAACCCCAAGTTAAAATGGTTATGAAAAAAATCTCAGGGCTGGAACCGGGAAGGCATCAGGCTCCAGGTATTTACCCAAAAAAATCTCCTCACCCCATAAACACTCACACTTTCCTGCGAGAATCGGAGGCTATAAAAGGATATATTTACACACACATGTGTCCATATATCCCCCCGTTCCGACACCCACAGCAGAGATATGAATGGCTGCTATTCAGGGCCAGGGGCCTGGGCTGTGTCATTGTGGAATGGCAGGCAAGCAATGGCTCCAACTTCCTTGTCCTGGAAGTCTGCTTCTGCCTGAGCTGATTTATTCTGAGGACCATCTGGGCCCAGGGAACAATGTACTCTCCCTGCTGAATGACCGGCCTGTTAGTCATACCCTCTTAACTCGACCCCTGTGCCCTAATCTTCACATTCTTTGATGGAGGCCAGGGCCTGCCTCTCTTTTTCTCACCTCTCCCTGGGCTGGAGACGCTCATCACGACACGACACGACGCTGTGGCCTGCTATCTGTAGGTCTAGAAGTCAGGCAGGGGGCAGGCCAAGTGGAAGGGGCTATCTGCAGGGTACCCTGCCTCATTCTCCTGACCTGCCTCAAAAAGACGCACCCCAGACTTTCCAGGCTGTAAGCCAGACAGACTGGAGAATTGGCTCAGGACAACTCGGGTTGCCAAAGCTCTGCTTGGATTCATCCCACCTCCCTCCAGCCCTTCATAGGACTGGGACAGCAACACTGGGGCACTTGCCATCCCGTGTTCTCTACCTACTTAACGGGGGAGAACAGCTAGTTCTTCCAGAGCAGGAAGAAAAACGATCTACTTTTATCTCTCTCACTGCTCACAACGTAGCTAGGACCAGACTCACAACACGATGTTGCAGCAAGAATGAATGACCCTAATACAGAACCTCTAAATCCTCTGGCTGGAATAAAGAGCCTAAGATGCTCCTTCATCCCCTGCCTTCCCTGCCCTTCAGCCCAAACCCTGCCTACCTCGGGTGTGAAAAGGGGCGGGCCACCTGTCCAGAACTCCCATAGAACACCCACACCTGTGCAGGAAACGGCCCCTGAACATTCACTTGCAGGTTAATGTTTGTGACCTGCAATGTCATGGTTTGTTTTGATGGTTTCTTGTTTTTATGGTTGGTTTGTTTTTGTGCTTAACAAGAAAAATTAAAGATAAAAAAAAAAAGAATTCTTGGCAGACACTGATGGCTCACGCCTATAATTCTAGCTACTTAAGAGGTCGAGATCTAAGAATTAAAGTTTGAAGCTGGCCCAGGCAGGAAGCTCTATGAGACTCTAAGCACCAATTAATCAACAAAAAGCTGCACGTGGAAGTGTGGTTCAAGTGGTAAAGTGTTTACCTTGAGGAAAAAAGCTAAAGAGCAGTGTCCAAGCCCTGAATTCAAGCCCTAATATTAAAATAAAATTCTGAGCCATGGAGATTTTCAACTGTTCCTTTCCCACCACACTGGTTCTCATAGGATATAAGCCCATACTGCAGTGCCTTCCATTCAAATGAAATGGGAATCAGTGAATTGCCCCACACACACACACACACACACACACACACACACACACACACACACACACACACACCCGAACTCTTGCTTTATGTCTAGCCTTGTGCCAACACAGAATTGATGGTGATGAGAGAAGGAGACAGGAAAAAAACAAAACCCAGGCAGACGTTTAGCTGGGTTAGGTTTATGGCAACAGGCAACAAACTCATTCATTTCATGTTTTGCAGAATATAAAAGCACCGAAACATTTTAATTTTAAATTCTTATCATTGAATTTACTGCTTTTCTCTCACAATGATTTGTGTTGCTTTTTAATTTTTACAGTCTCTACAGAAGCCAGATGCTATTGCCTAAGGACAAAATAATAAAACCCTACTGCAGTCATGAGTTACAGAACAAAAAAGAAACAAGCGGTTGACAGAAGTTAATATCTCAATTTAACAGTGCTGCTTTGCTAATGATCCTTTGATATGTGTTTATTTAGAAAGGTCTGATCTTGACCTTGAAGGCAAACTCAACCACAAAGTCTTTATGAGAAAAGAAAAAGACTTTATTTATAGATTGGCTTTATGTCAATCATGCTAGCAGCTGGCCCCCAAAGCGCCGAGCCACTGAAGGAAGGGGGCGAGCGAGGGAGCTGGACACACCTCAAATGCAACATTCAGTTGCATTCAGAGATCAGTGTGGGAGAGGGGAATCGGAAGTGGGGTTCTAGGGAAGGCAAGGCCCACCTGGGACGCTGTTCTCTTTGAAAGAGGCCAAATGGCTTACAACCAAGCATAATCAAGAAAGAGACAGGCATAGGGATGGGGCTATAGGATGAGGAAGAAGGGTTCACCCCAGCTAGACTTCCAGGAGTCCATGCAGGTCAATGAGGGACCATATGGCAGGAAATGTCCTGCACTAAGAACCTTCTAAGAACAGTATGGAGAACTGACTGTCCTGCCACCCTGGGGCAGGACTTTTGTTCTGTCACCTTTTAGAGCCTTGTCAGTTCTGAGACTCCAGCCTGTCAAATCTCGCTGCTGCCACTCCAGGGCCCACCAGAGACCCTGGGATCTGATCATGTCTGGAGCAGGGCCGGCAGAGGGCCTTCTCGCCCTAAGAGCTCCATCTTTACACGGGACCCCTCTGCAGGATCCTGGAGGCCCTGAGCAGAGCCTTTGCCCTCACGCTCATCCCCAGGGTGCTTTGCTTTCCACCTCGAGTGCTTTGTTCCTGCCATCTGTTCCAGGAGAACCCTACTCTCGTGTGGTCACAGTGACACCCCAGCCTGTACTCCCCCCTCCTGAGGTAAGTACAAAACCCACAAATCCAGCAGCTGCCTGGACTCCATGGGCATCTGTCACCCCAAAAATCCAAGCCTGGAGTCTCCATCTCTGTCCCTCAAACCGGTTCCTTTTCCTGGGTCTTCAACTGGATTGTTTGCACTAATAGCCACTCTGTTTAAGTGTGTGTGTGTGTGTGTGTGTGTCCTGGGACTTGAACTCAGGGCCTGAGCACTGTTCTTGGGCAATTTTTGCTTAAGGTTTAACAACTCTACCACTTGAGCCAGAAACTCCACTTCTGGATTTTTGTGAGGTAATCAGAGATACGAGTCTCACACGGACGTTCCTGCGCAGGCTGTCTTCAAATCATGATCCTCAGATCTCAGCCTCCTGAGTAGCTAGGATTCCAGGTGTGAGCCACTGGCACCTGGTTTAATGCCACTCTGTCACCTGCCCCAGACATCATCCTGGAGGCTCCTGGGTTCTCCTCCCCACACATCCCAATCTGATGATTCGTAAAAATTATTACCTAGGCCTTTCTCTTCTATTCCCCTTTCTCCATATACCAGACAGGTACCAGCCTGGCCCAAGCCAACAGCAGCCCTCGCCAAGGTCCTCCACCGGGGGCTCCTGAGCAAAGCGCATCTCCCTTAGCTCTGACCAGCCTACCCCCACCGGTGTGTCAGTCGGAAATGTATCTGATCTCTTAGCTTTGTGTTTAAAGGCGCCTTAGGATTCATTGCCTCCGATGGACAAACCGCCAATTCCCAAATGCAAGGCCTCTGGTCACATCTATCATATTCAGATGTCACCCTATGCCATACCACTACCATTTCTAAACACTCACGGCTCCGTGACTTCTGCCTCCCACTCCCTTCATCCTACCTATTGTTTTATAATCTCGCCATGTGTCTTCTCCAGGAAGTGTGTGCTTGGGTGTCGGTTGTGAGTCCTCCCTCTGGCTGTTCCTACAGTCTCCTAACCACTCACCTCTCCACACGACGCTCAGCATTTGCCATTAAAATGGCCCATTTCACTATCTGTCTTCCCACAGCACGGAAATCCCTGAATCGAAGAGACCAGGTTTCGTCACCTGGGCTGCCCCAGCATGGACATTACTAACCCTGAATGACAAACGGTTGCTGGTCTTGGTTCTTTTCCAAACACTAGTGACAAGGGGTCATTTGGTGATATTCCGACTCACTGAGAATCCGGAGAGGTGGCTTCTTATTTCCCTCCATCTCTAGCCTTCCTCAGCCAAGTAAGAAATGCAGGTACCAGGGCTGCCTTTCTTCTTTGCAGGCTGGTAGTTGTAAGTCTTGCCAGTGGAGAGTCCTCTGGGCCCCCAACCAACTGGGGGTGAGTATTCCTGTGCCCATCAAAGGTCACTGGGATCCACATGCCAGGCATGGCCACAGCACTTTCTCGACCTTGTCACTTCTTTTGGGACATGGAAAACGACCAAGTCAGAGCCCCTGTTGACCTCAATAAGAATTCACAGTTGGCGGGGGGCTTGGGGGGGTGGGGAGGTAAAGGAGGCCCACCAACCATTCTGGGCACACAGCCAGCAGAGGCAATACTCAAAGCACAGGCAACAGATGTCTGAGCCCACCTTCAACCCACCCCCCAGCTCTGTTAGAAGGCGATCCGGGCTCACACACTTAGCCTTTACAGCTGTACATGGCTACCAGGGAGGGAGGCACTGCAGAGAGAGGTGGGGAGGGTCTTCTCTGTTCTCCGCACAGGTCAACAGCTCCAGGACAGGGTCACTCAGGCTGCTTTTCATGCAGACAACACAGAAAGAGTTGGTAGCCAATGGAAATCCTAGCCTTATCCCTGCTTTCCTTCATCAGTGCTCCCAGACCCCATTCTTGGATGCTGTTTGGGCCTTCCCATTTCTGGGTTTGGCACGGTGGGTAGCATGCAGCCTGTGGACTCCAAGCTCCGGTCTCTTGACTATTTCACATGGAAGTAGTCAACCTTTCTTAAATGGTGTTCATGGATGAGCAATGCTTGAGTTTTATAAGCCAGCATCCACTATTTTTAAGATTTGTAAACACCAAGTTTTAAAATTAAACATTTACTAAAAAACATAAAACGCTATAAAGAGCTAAGAGTGTGAGTATTTGCTCACCCGCAACAGAAGCAACTTCTAGGAACATCTTTTCAACCTTAGAAAGCTCTCCCTGCCCCTGGAGCTGCTTGCCACCATTGCTTTTTCTTTTCTTTTCTTTTTTGTAAAGTTCAATATTCCTGAGGGTGGAAATCAATACCTTCCCCCTGAAAACCATCGAGTGTGCTTCCTTATCTTTTAAAAAAATTTATTTCTTTATTGTCAAAGTGATGTACAGAGGGGTTACAGTTTTGTACGTAAGGCAGTGCGTACATTTCTTATGCTTCCTTATCTTTCCCTTCCTCTTTTTGGCAAATGCCAATTCTCACCTCAAGTTCTTGGCCATATTGGGTTGGCAAGGCAGGTGGTCCTTCTCCAGAGATCCCCCTCCCCACATTTGAGCACCCTGAGCCTCATCTTCCACCAGAGGAGAGGGGAGCAAAAGTAAACTCTGAATCCAAACCCCCAAGAGAAGCAATGCGGAAACTCCTAACCCAGTCATTTTGTGACCAGCAGCCAGGGCAGAGCCAGACTGAGTTACATATCCTTTGTGCTGAACAACTACTAGCTATCAGTCAGTCCTAAAGGATCATTCACAAAATGAGATTCACCACTTGTTTTTATAGCACTCGTTAAGCGACATAAAAGACCATTCTTTTTGGCGTTTTGGTGCTGAATTATAAATTCAATTAACTGGACACAGTTAATGTCAAAGATCCAGAAATCCTTATATCAAGGAGGCAATTGCTGAGTAGGAGCAGAAAAATGTGTGTGTGTGTGTGTGTGTGTATACACACGCATATATATGTATATGTATATATGTGTGTATCCTGAGCCAAAGGCTTGAATCCTTCAGCAAGATATGGGCCTCTCTCTAGCCTTAGTTTATTTACTCTGGGGATAATAAGAACCACAAAGCTGGTGGGAAAGCTAACTGTAACACGGACAGCCTCCCTGGCTGAGTCCCTCGCCCCTGGGAAGCCTACAATGAAAGGTAGATGGTCAGTAGTACCATTTACCTAAGATTTAGTGTCAGTCCAAGTCCCATCTTTCTATCAAGTCTTTCCTATTGGTTCCTAGTCAGGCTCTGGGATGGAGAAAGGGACAGGCACTGGACCGTTACTTAGACACAGGAGGCTAAATACCATTTCCTCATTACACAGTCCCCCTCTAAATTCCTCCCTGAGTACCACCCAGATTGGCCGGCATCTGATTACACAGTGACCTTTTGCTGGTCTCTGGCTGATTTATATATGTTTCCATATAGTGTCTTCCTACCAGATTTATGTTAGGAAAGTGAGAAAAGACAAGGCACAAAACAGAGGCACTGGGTTCCAGCCCAACTCCAGTCATTCACTGTCAAATCAAACCCCCACTCCATCATTCCTATGGCTGTGTAAGCTCAGGCAAGTTACGCAAGCCCTCTGTGCTTGTCTCTTTGGTAATACTAGGCAAATTATGCCTAGGTCACAAAGACCTTATAGGAGGTGATAATGTTTCAAATGCCCAGGACTACTTAGCTCAAAGAAATGTTCGGCAACACGTGAGTGATGGTGGGTGTAGGTATGTATCCCAGGTACATGCCGAAGCCCAACCCTTCCTCATCTAGACAAAGCAATAGTCTCCTTGCAAAGCTGAGATGAGGCTAAATAGAACCATCGGGGCCAGGCACTCCCCTGGCCCACAGCACTCCGTGACGCCAGGGATGCTTCAGTGGACAAGGCCGGTCCACTCATCAACAGGAGACAAACCTTACCCAGCGTTCATCCCTTCCTCACCCTGGGCTCCCATCAGCCCAAATTAGCATTCACTAATTTAACTTGAATGGGAATGGGGGAAATGGAATGGAATGAGGAGTTCTAAAGCTATTCTGCAGAAAATAATTTCTATGTAGAACATTTCTTTAAATGGGGGTGACTGGGATACAGGGAAATTGGGGATCCGAGTTCCACAGGACACAGAACTGACACGTAACTCCTGGCAAAGAAAAATCCCTCTGACCAGATGTGCGCCGAGGTTCAGTGCGCCTCTGAGAGCCAGGAGGAAGGCAGCTGTGCGTGTCCCAAGGCCAGAAGCTTGGGTGAAATCTCTGCGAGGCAGTGAAGCTCCCTCGGCACGGCACCCTAGACCATGATGCCGGGGAGGTCCCTTCAAGGTGGACAAAGACCAGCTTCTCCTGTGGGTCACCCCAGAGTGGCAGCGAGAGGTACTGAATGACTCCACTGTAGAAGACACTCAGGCTGTCAGACTGACCAGGGGTGGGAGGGCGGCGGGCGTCTTCTGTCCAACAAGGGACCCAGACACTCCCTCTTTGCAGACTGTTTGGAAAGGAGCCATTCCTTTGGGACATGAGCACACCCTGCTGGCTCAGAAGCAGAGGGAAGAAGGAGCTGTGGTCTCTCAGGGCCTCCCTGATTAGCCCGGGGGAACCGAGGAGTGGCCTCCAATATCTCCACTGAAGAAACCACGATGGGGACGTGACATTTGGCTTGGCTTGGCACCCAAGGGTGCAAAGGCTGCCTCTCCACAAGTGGAGAGGAGCTGGGGAAGGAGGGGGACAAGATCCCAGCACCCTGCCTGCGGCCTTCGCTGCTGTGTGACTCTGGGCCACGACTCTCAAGGGTCCTCTGCAACAAGACAAAGCTGGACCAGACAAACGCCAAACCTTTCTAAATGTCCCCAGCGATCTGAATAAAGAGGAACCACCCCTCTCCTTCCTGTTTTCCCAAGGGGGTTCCGTACGGCAGACTGAGTAGAAGGTCCCAACCCCAGGGCACTTTGAAGGTGTCTGAGGGAGAGAGGGAGAGACAGAGACAGGGAGAAAGAGAACAAAACCTTTTACTTTCCTTCTTTCTTCCCCTCCCCCCGCCCCCGGCCCCCTTCAAAGTCACTCTCCGCTTCTTGGGACACAAAAGTATCTGTTAAGGTAAGGTAAACCTTCTCAAGATGAATTTTTCCTGCTACTTTTAATTAAAAGTTCTTTAGAATCTAAAGGACACCATTCAGAAAAGGTTGAAAAAAAATTGCATTGACACTCGCCCTCCCCACCCCCCTCCCCACTTTTCCCAAGGAAGGAAAAAAAAAAAGCGGTTTTGTGCCCAGTGCGCTGGGTCCACACTGTACAAAAGGAGGTGGGCCGGCGGCAAGACACAGGGATGACCCCGTGACCCCAGGCCGCTGACAAGTCCTCAATGGCATAAATACCAGATAATCAATCACATGCCAGGAGGGCAAGTCCCCCTGCCCTGGCCCCGGCGTTGGGGTTTATGAGAGATACACTGTAAATAGACACTGGCTGCTCAAAGGAGGCCCGCTCAGCATTCCAGGGCCGGACATAATCCCGAACCAGGCCGCACCAGATCCTCCGCCATCTCATTTTACAGCTTTCATCGGGAGCTTATAAAGAAAGTGCCTGTACCTCCCTTCCTTCTAAGTAGAAACTTCCCCGTAGGAAATCAAACCTTAACCTCCAGTACGAGAGAGAGAGCGAGAGCGAGAGTGAGAGCGAGAGCGAGAGAGAGAGAGAGGAGAGAGAGAGAGAGGAGAGAGAGAGAGAGGGGAGAGAGAGAGAGAGAGAGAGAGAGAGAGAGAGAGAGAGAGAGATGGGGTATCTGAAAATGACTGCAAAGTCATCAGAGGCAGAGGAGGGGGAGGAAATGGGAAAGTCACCAAGAAAGCACCAGTGTGGGCTGAGCACTGGTAGGAAGGATCACAGCCCAGGCTGGGCCCAGGGTTAAAAGAAACAAAAACATGAAAATCCTGCTTTAAAAAAAAAAATGAAAGGATGGAAATGTGGCTCAGTGGTAGAATGCTTGCCTAGCCCCGGGTTTGATTCCTCAATACCACATAAACAGAAAAGGCGCTGCGGCTCAAGTGGCAGAGTTCTAGCCATAAGCAAAAGAAGCTCAGGGACAGCACTCAGGCCCTCAGTTCAAGCCCCAGGACTGGCAAAAAAAATAAGGTAGGCAAAAGAGGGTGGATGGAGGTGTGGCTCAACTGGTAAAGGTACCTGCCTAGCAAGTGTAAGGCTTTGAGTTCAAACCCCAGGACAGGAAAGGAAGGAGGGAGGGAGGGAGGGAGGGAGGGAGGGAGGGAGGGAGGGAGGGAGGGAGGGACTGGGGGGGGCGGCAATGTGTGTGTGCAGGAGTCAACTCAGACCAGGGAGGTGCTGAAGATACTTACAACAGTAATAATAATAACTAATAATATTAGTTCATAATAATTAATGGTCATTAAATACTCAGTAAGCACCTCATGCATTTTAAGCACTCCCCATCTATCTTATTATCCATCCTCAGAAATTCATGGAGAAGGCAGGTGTTGTTATCACTCCATTAGAATCTGGGACTAGGGCTAGACCCAAGGTCATGCTGCCAGTCAACAACAAGGAAGATGAGATCTAAACCCAGGGAAATGACTCAGGGGTAGATACACATCCACTCCAACCCAAAACAGATGGATTTCCACCTGGAAGGGGAAGATGTTGGAAAGCAATCCTCCAGAATAGGGCATTGGGGTCAGACAGCAGCTGTATGAACCGAAATGTTAAAATAAGTTCTGATAAGGAGGGTCTGGAAACCAACAGGACTATTTACACAGTCAAATCTCCAAGGCTTCCAGTGACTAGGCTAGTTTCACAGGAGAGCTCTTAAATCAATCCACAAATTCTGAATCCCACCGAAGTCTAAAAGTCTCACCTCTGTCCTTTAACCCACCTTAGACCCCCCAGAGCAGGCTATGGACTACTACAAGCTCAGAACGTCGCTAAGGCAACTCTGGCCTCTGAAACCTTTGCTCTTGCTCCAGAGAAGTTTACCAAGATCCTAAACCAGCCCCTGCAAACAGTGAAGAGGGGGTGGAGAGAGGAATCTCTGAGTAACTAAATTTGATAATGCTTTTGTTTCAGGGTCAAAGGTTAAATATGGCCACACTAATCTGCTTCTTCTAGAATTCAAGCACAAGGGAGATATTTTCGTAGCTTAGCAAGAGCACTTTTTTTTTTTTTTAAATCATTGCTGGGGAATGGGGATCTCTGGCAATTGAGGGGAGGGATGGGATGGGATGGGACATGAACTTGTGTTTCTTTAGACAGAACATCTCAGCTCCAGGCTACCCTAAGTTTAAGAGTTATTTGCTATTAAGATCAAGGTGAAAGGAATGCAGAGTGACACTTGAAAGATTTAAAAATTCCTCTCCACCTACACCACCTGCTTTTGAATAATACTTCCGGAAAGACTGGGGAGGTAAAACAACTTAGAAATGTATATTCAGAGAAGCTGGAAGAATCACATACACAAAATGCCAGCCTTGGCTACAAGAGAAGCCATTGATAACCACATGGCACATTTGCGGAGCGTCTCGAGGAACGCAAGGCACCTCTGTTCCTGTCATTCCATTGCACATCACCGGGGGCCCATTAGCAAGGGGCCTAATTGACCCTCTTCTACCAAGAAGCTAACAGCACCAACCAGGGCCAGAACTGTCTTTGTTCCTGTGACCGCAATACACAAGATGAAAGAAAAAAAAATCCACGGTTCCTGTGATAGACAAACAAGAAGGCCAAAGGGATTCAGGTCAGAATGGCTCTCTGGGGCACATTTTCCTGGTGGTGGGGTGTTCCTGTCCTGGCAGATGACAGAAGGGGAACCACAGAGATAACTGGGAATCTGTATGGTGTGTGTGTGTGTGTGTGTGTGTGTGTGTGTGTGTGTGTGTGTGTGTGTGTAATTAAATGTTCCTCCTCTTTCCCATAACTCTGGGATGGAGAAATGATTTCCCCCATCCTCAGCCTTTCCCCCCCTCTCCTTGGTTGGGGCTACAGTCACCACCCTGAGGCAGAGAGGAGGGCTCCCGGGGGATGGGGAGGCAGTCCCCTTCTAAGAAATGATTGTCCGAGTGTCAACAACCTGCTGCTTCCCAGAGCCTCAGGGTCAGAGGCCAGGAGGGAGCACAATGGCTTTCTGGAGCTCAAGGGTCCCGGAGAGGGGCCTCTGGGGATCTCCGGAATGCAGGAGGCTCTGAATCCAGGCACCGGGGTCTCCTGCCCTGCCCTTTTATATCCGTCCTCCCGCCCCAAATCCTAGACACCACTAACCTCCAAAACAGGAGACCAAGAAAGGAAGGGATTACATACACATGCATGCACACAAAGGTTTATTCCCCCAAGAGATGGCCGGCAAATCCTTCAGCAACTTCTACCCTAAGCGGGAGGAACAGGGTGAGAAGAAAATGCAGTTAGAGAGTTTCCTCCTTCTGCCTCCAAGACAGTCTTGGATGCTGGTCCCATGAGAATTGAGTCGCCACCCCTTTTGTATCCACTGAGCATGGTCTGCCCAGAGCTTCTTCTCTGCCCTTGCCCTAATTCTGTCTGCCAGTGCCTGAAGGATAGGCATGGAAGTTATTTTTGGAGGTTGGCACTTGTTGCTGGTGGTTATGGCTAGTGTCCAAATCAAGCCTGATACGTACATATGATTATATAAGATGAGGCTAAGCAAAATGTACTCCAAGAGATGGAAAGAGGAGGATTTTATTGTTGTCGTTAGGTTTTATGTACTAGGTGAATTTCCTGGGGCGTACCCCAGGTGGTTGCTGTACATGATTTTGGTACACTGGATATTGCATAGATGCTTATCTGAACTAGAGAAGGGAAAGAAAAATGAGGGAGGGTGTAACAAATATGACAAGAAATGTACTCACTACCTTATTGTTGTGTAACTGTAACCCCTCTGTACATCACCTTGACAATAAAATTTAATTAACATTAAAAAAAGATTTAAACTAAAAAAAAAAAAGAGAAGGAAATCAAGCTTGAGGGGGAGAGAGAAGGAAGAAAGGAGGGAGGGAAGGAGGAAGGAGAGTAGGCAAGAAAATGAAAGGAAATGCAGTATCCAGGCACTCACTCTCTTCTTTCTGACACTTTCCACTCAGGACCGGTAAGGATCTGCCTGTGCATTTGGGATGCATTTAGATGGCGCTGAGTGAAAACGCCATAAGAGACCTCTCCTCCCGACTTCTGCCCACCACCTGCCACTGGACACTTAGGTCCTGAGTGGACCAGCCTCCTTTCCTCATTGGTTTATGTCATTCACAATGTAATCGCAGTTGCCCTGCTTTTGTAAAACAGTCACTGTATGTGCAATGGCACAGCATGGCGGTGCAGAAAGGAAGCCACTGGAAGGAATGGAAAGGAAAGAGCTAGGATGGGAGACTGCATTGAAGAGCTCTCTGAAGCCCAAATCACCATAGTGCGGGGGTGGGGGTGGGGTCTGACCACCACACACCAGCTTAAATCCATTGGGCCTCATCACTTACAAAGGGCCCACTATGTTCTGAGCTCATTTTGTTCCTCACATCTCCCTATGCGGTTTGATGGCCTAATTTTTCAGATAAGGAATCTGAGGCTTGCAAAGGTTGAGTGACCTGTCCAAGGCCATACTGCTGGCAAGTGGACAGATAAAGAGATTCTGCATTCTTGTTTTCTCAGTTAACCACACACCAAATATTAACTACTTACACAAACAAAGTAGAAGGGTCCAGAGGACCAATGATGGAGCAGACAGGGCCCTCAGCACAGGAGACCAGAGGAAGGGAGCAGTGTGGGGAAGGGAGTCCCAGAGACCAGCACAAAGGAGCTAAGAGGGAATATGCCAGGCAGAGGAGAAATATGAGAATGGAGTTGGGGGAAAATACATAAAGAAAACAGCAAGACCTCAAGAAACTCCAAACAGCTTGGTATAGATGCGTTGCAGGGCTGGCCTGTAAGGCCCAGGAGTGACAGGATGAAGATTCTGAGCCATACAATGGAGTATAGTATTATCCTATCAAGCAGTATTAAACCCTGATGAACACACAAGGATTGTCTAGGAAGATTCCTTACTTACACTTGAGGCTGTTCCCATGATGGGCAGTTTGATTCAATTGGTATTTGTTTTCCAAAAAAGATTTCCTTCCCCTCTCTCTCTCCCTCCCTCCTTCCCTTCCATCCCTTTCCCCCTTCCCTCACTCCCTCCCTGCCTTCCTCTCTTGTACTGGGATTGAAATCAAGGCCTAGTACTAAGCAAGTACTCACTCACGTGAACCACATCCCCAGTCTTTTTGTTTTAAGTTTATCAGACAGGATATCTTGTGCTTTTGCCCTCAGACTATGATCCTCCTACCTCCACCTTCCCAGTAGCCGGGATCATGGATGTGTGACACTACACTGGGCCAGTTTCAAAAGATGCTAATAGGTAGCTGAGGTAAGACCGGAAGGATGCTTCTTGTCTGGAATATAGGGAGTGAAGACGCACAACAAGACCCTGAACTGTACCCAGCAACTTCACATCAACCTGTCCACTGCCGTCTATGTCTAATAGAAGTGAGGCAGGCATACAGGCAATGAATGGTGCTTGTCACCATCCGGGGCCTTGAGTGGCAATCATCTGACCTAGGGTCCTTTGTCAGCATCAATTGCCTACAGGGAAGCTACAGCATGTACAATCAAGCCCACTACTCCCACCCCAAGAAACAAGGCTCTATGGGTAAAGGAGCTATGGGTTTCTGGCCATAGCAAGAAGGATTTCAGGTAGACAGAGAGAACACTGAACCATGAAACTTCACCTCTCAATTCCTAGAGCATGTATCACATTCAATTGCCTCGTCTTGTTCATTTTCTTCTTTGAACATGTGTCCTTTGGACCTGTGGTCAGCTTTCTGAAGGTAGGGATGGAGTTTGGTTGAGAACGGCACAGCTAGTAGGCAAAGCAGGCTTGCTACCAGCTCTGTGGACCCTCACAGGGCCCTAAGGCTCTCTCTCACGCAGCTCCCTGCTTTCAGATTCCCAAGAGAGCCTCCTGCACCGGAATCTCCTATTTGAGGTATTTCCTGGGAGAAAAGGATGGTTTGCTGGGGACAGCCTACAAAGCAAGGGATAGTAAAGTGGTCTAGAACCAAGAAGCTCTGGATGAAGCACACAGTGTATGACCCTTTAACTTGCTGTGTGATCCTGAGGAGAATCACAGAACCCCTCTGAAATCCAGGATCATATTCCCAAGTGCCCTGAGTTCTAACTTCTAGGAATATACAGAGTTTCGAACCCTTAGCCTCTCCCCCACGGGCCACATGGGTATAAGTGGCAACTCCAGGCTCTACTTTGTTCTGTGACTCCCTGTCCTTTTTCTGAGGGGTACCCAAGCCCGCTCCTGACATCTAAGAGCTTCAGGTTAGAAGACCAGCAAGCAAGCATTCTACAACAAGGAAGACAAGCTAGGGAGCTGACCAAGGTCAGGGGGCAAGACTTCACCTTTGGGATCAATGGCCCTGGAGCTGAGGGACCCCAGGATTCATTTCATAACCGAAAAGCACTTGGTGCTCATTCACTCGTCAAAGACTTCAACTGCATTTCCCCAGAGGAGAGAAGTCAAAGCAACTCCAGGACCCAAGGGACAGCTTTCAGACACCAAGTCTACCCCCTACCCCCAGCTTTTCAATTCCTGTAACTAAAATGAATATGGAAAAGATAATTACCTTTAAAACATACTTAATACTTGAACACATTATCTCTACCTGCAGCAAAGGAATGTTATCTGATGGGATCTTCCCCATAAGCTTAATCAAATTGCTATCTTAAAACTCTCTGGAGTCCTGTGAAACAGTAATAGAAAATCCGAGGCAGAGGCTGGAAGCATTTTATATTTGTTTGGTTGAGGCGAACGCATATCCCATCTGACAACGGGCACTTAGAGACAATGTTATCCCCAATCTGTAATGGATCTTCTCCTGGCAGGGGCAAGGAAACATTTGGTCTGACCCACACCTGCAATCCCTCTGTGAAGTAACTTTGCCTACATGTGCAGAAGAGAGAAAAAAAAAAAATCAGAGGAAAAGTCTTTTCCCTGAGGCCTGTTTGGGGCTCATCAACTCAAGGAAACCTTCCCTAGTTGGGCCTAAGACATTTAATATATGGAGATGTTTAACTTGCTACTTAACTCTGGGTTTTAACTTGGCAAATAAATTGATGCCTGGGTTTCCCTCAATCTGCCCAGCACCCCCTTCCCACCCCCACCCCCTGCAAGCAGTGCCATTTGTCAGTGAAGAGAAGTGGTAAATTACCTGCCCAAATCCTGCCCAGGGCCAGTGGCCATTGCAAGGTGGGAAAAAACCCAAAGCAAACAGCTTCTGAGAAGATTGAGTGTGGGGACTGGAAGTGTTGCCAGAATCTCAAGCTTGCCTGGAATGGCTGCGTAAACAGTGGCTGGTGGAGCCCTGCCCAGCCAGTTCAGTTTGTCTTGTTGACAGGAACCTCCACAGGTAAGTGGTAACAATGCACTGTCTCTGTTAGCCACTGCTCTGGCCTGCAGTCCCCGAAATGTCCTTTGAACATGCAGGGGGGGTGGGGGTCGGTCTGGTCCCCCACTGTACAAGCAAGGGACATTTGGGCATACAGAAAAAAAAATAAGTGGGGATAGAGAAGAACATTAAGAAGCCATTAAAATAATCATCAAGGAACAGGTTTGTTAACAGGCAAGCAACAGACTACAAAATGGCATCTTGTGCACATTGCACCCCCACTTGCGTTTAAAAGAAAAGTGGAAATTAGAGGGCAGAAGTATTTTATTTTATTTTTTGCCGGCTGTGGGGCTTGAACTCAAGGCCTGGGGTCTGTCCCTGAGCCTCTCTGTGCTCCCAGCTAGCACTCTACTACTTGACCCACAGCCCCACTTCCGGTTTGGGAGTGGTTAACTGGAGATAAGAGTCTCCTGGGGATTTTTCTGCCCAGGCCGGCTTCAAACCCTGATCTTCAGATCTGAGTGTCCTGAGTAGCTAGGATTACAGGCATGAGCCACCAGGGCCTGGCTTGCTTGTATTTCCTAACTTCCCCACCTGAATGCCTATATATTACTTCTGTGATACTCCCCCTCCCTCCCCATCTTCCTTCCTCCTCCGCCCTTCCTTTCTTTACCTTCCTCTCTCCCTCCCTTCTCCCTTATGTACAATTTCTGAAGATGCCGAAATAAATGGGGAGGGCAATGGATCCCTGATCCATTCTACTCCAATTCCAGGACATTTTTCTCACCCCACAAAGAAATTCCACACTCATGAGCCTTTCATCGTCTCTGCTCCTTAGCCCCTGGCAGCCTGGAACCAACCAGGTCTCTAGAGTTCGTTGTTCTGAACATTTTACACAAATGGAATCATACAATATGTGCCCTTTTCTGTCTGTTCTCTTTCGTTTACCACATGCTTTTGAGTATCATTTGTGTTTTAGCATGTGCAGTACTGCATTCTTTTTTTAATGGCTGAATCATATTCCATTTTTGGATATACCACATTTTGCTTATCTGTTCATCAGCTGATGAACAGCTGGATGGTTTCCTCTTTGGAACTATTATGAATGATGCTGCTATGAACATTCACATATGAGTTTTGAGTAGATGCATCTTTTCAATAACCTTGGGCTGGAAGTTGCTTTAAAAAAAATAAATCCTTATAGCCGGGCACTTGTGGCTCAGGTCTGTCATCCTAGCTATTTAGGAGGTTGAGATCTGAGGATCACGGTTTGAAGCCAGTCAGTTGAGACTCATACCTCCAATTAACCACCAAAATGCCAGAAGTGGAGCTGTGGCTCAAGTGGTAGGGCACCAGCTTTGATTGTAAAAAGCAAAGGGACAGCAACCCACTCCATGAGTTCAGCCCCTCAGTACCCGCCCACACAGAGATATAAAACATGATACAGGATGTTTAGGACATAGTTTAAAAAAAAAACAAGACTTCCAACTAACTTGGCTCCAAGTAACTGTCCTCATCATATTCTAACTTTATTCAAGTGCAGTCCCTCTGCTCCATCCCAGACTCCAAAGCAACCCCATCCATAACTCACAGGCCTCAGCCACCAGCTTCTTCCTTTAGGCAAGAATCTACATTGCAGCATATGAAATATTTAAGCCGCTTTTCTAAATATATACATTATTTAGCCTACAGTCTATAAAATATTTACATTGTTTGTCCTCCCACCCACAAATATCTGCATTATTTACAGTATGGCTGGGGAAACCTTCATTCAGGTTTCCCTGACTTATATATCTTTCCCCACCCTTTCCTGTCACTGGGGCACACGTGTACGAACTGTGGCATGAAGGAGACAGAGAGAGAGAGAGAGAGACAGAGAGACAGAGAGACAGAGAGAGACAGAGACAGAGAGTATTCTTTTGTCCAAGTCACATAGAAGGTTCTAGAAGTGCAGGACATGGACACCATGCTATTCAAAGCCAGACCAACCAAACTAGAGTCTCATTGCAATTTGGGCAGTTTTGTTTTTTTTTTTTTGGCCAGTCCTGGGCCTTGGACTCAGGGCCTGAGCACTGTCCCTGGCTTCTTCCCGCTCAAGGATAGCACTCTGCCATTTGAGCCACAGCGCCGCTTCTGGCCATTTTCTGTATATGTGGTGCTGGGGAATCGAACCTAGGGCCTCGTGTATCCGAGGCAGGCACTCTTGCCACTACGCTATATCCCCAGCCCCGCAATTTGGGCAGTTTTGTATTCTAAGGCCAGTGTCTCATAGTGTTGATATATGACTGTCCCCAGAATTTCCCATACTAGGAATCACTCCCCTTCCCGATGAACTCTTCTCTGTCATGAATCTAGAGGTAGCCTCCATCTTCATTCAGGGAGAAGGACCATTTCTACTGTTTTGGTGACAGCTTTGGTGACAGGATGGCCTCCTGACTTCTGAAGGCTGGCACATGCCAAGCGTGTTAAGGCAACGGTGGCGTCTGTGTCCTCACAGTGGGGAACTAAAGCACCCACCTGTGTGGCTGAGGTATCAACGTTCTCTGTCTCTCCCCAAACCCATTTCCATGTACATGCAGCCTTTGTATGGGGAGAATGAAATGCAAAAGTGAAATCTTTCTTACTAATAAAGAGACCTTTGAAAAAGTTGAGTGGAATGTGAATGCAAAGAGTAGTTATTAAAAAACAGGCAGAGGGGGCTGGGGATATGGCCTAGTGGCTAGAGTGCTTGCCTTGTAGACATGAGGCCCTGGGTTCAATTCCCCAGCACCACATATACAGAAAACGGCCAGAAGTGGCGCTGTGGCTCAAGTGGCAGAGTGCTAGCCTTGAGCAAAAAGAAGCCAGGGACAGTGCTTAGGCCCTGAGTTCAAGGCCCAGGACTGGCCAAAAAAGAAAGAAACAAGTGGAATAAAAAACAGGCAGAACATTCTTTGCTCTATAATCCCATTGGTAAAGACATTCACTGCTAATGGGCAAGGAGCCTTATGGAATCTTACAGGATAGTTCCGCTTTATAGAAAACCAGATTCAGTATATAACCTGCTTTCTCTCACACCAGCTTTTATCATACAAAACCTCACAGACATCCTATCCAGGTCAGGTGCCATAATTAACAGATACCTTACCTGTGGACATTGAAATCATTCTCTATGCTCTGAAATTACAAATAATGTTGTAGTCAGCATCTCTAGAGGAAGTTTTTGAAAAGTTGGTTGACTGAGGTGGAGCACCAGTGGCTCATGCCTGTAATACCAGCGACTTGAGAGGCTAAGATTAGGAGAATCTCAGTTTGAGGCCAGCCTGGGCCCTCAAGATCCCCTTTTAACCTGTAGCTAAGTGTGGTGGATGCACCTGTCATTCTAGCTTCTTGGGAGGCTGAGATCAAGATTGTGGTTCTAGGCCAGCCCAGGCAGTAAAGTCCACAAGATTTCATCTCAACAGATGACTAAGCTGACTGAGATGACAGGTATGCACCTATCCTGTCACCTCGGCTACAGAGAGAAATAGAAAAGTAGGAGGATCAGGGACTGGATACATGTTTGCAAGACCTCGTCTCAAAAGTGATCAGTGCAAAAGAAAAGAAAAAAGAGCTGGAAGAATGGCTCAATGATAGAGCACCTGCTTAGTAACACACAACACACACACTCGCACACACAAGATCAAGATTTTGCTACATAAAAATACAAAGCTGGGGGGCTGGGAATATGGCCTAGCAGTAAAGTGCTCGCCTCATATACATGAAGCCCTGGATTTGACTCCTCAGCACCACATGAACAGAAAAATCCACTTGTGGCTCAAGTGGTAGAGTGCTAGCCTTGAGCAAAGAGAAGCCAGGGACAGTGCTCAGGCCCTGAGTTCAAGCCCCAGGACTGGCAAAAAAAAAAAAAAGCTGGGGAGTAAGTACTGAAGGTTTCTGTGCATTTGCTGCACCATTTCAGGGGTCAGCCCACAGCAGATCTCACTGCCCTGGTGGTCCATGGTGAAGAGAGAGGTCTCGGGCATAAGCAACTGAAGGCCTATCTCTGTAACACACACCTCAACTTAGAAAAGATGACAAAGCATGAAATCGACTGCCTCCTCTCTGTTGAACTCATGAGGTTCTCTCTTCCTCCTCCTCCTCCTCCTCCTCCTCCTCCTCCTCCTCCTCCTCCTCCTCCTCCTCCTCCTCTTCCTCCTCCTCCTCTTCCTCCTTCTCCTCCCCACACCTCCACTCCCCTTGGGTACCTCTACTTACCCTGCCTCTGTTTTGAATCTCTAAAATAATGTGACAAGTTAATGATGGGACAATTATCTAAATGTTTAACAGACATGTTATCTAAGTGAGTCGGATTGAGATTCCATCCCGCTGACAATAAACATCAATGGTGGAGCAGAAAGCGATAGGCAAATTATAGCAAACCCTGCAATTTCAATGCTATTAAATTTGGAGGAATAACAGCCTTGAGGCCTGTAAACTCTGAATAAAATAGGCCCTTGTGTTTGTCCAACTATTAAATCAAAACGCTACCAACATCCTAAAAAAAAAAAAAACACCACAAGGCGATTTATGGCTTTTCAAGTTTCAGTTACACATGGGTTTTTATTAACTCCTTTCTGTCACTGGGCAGTGGGGGTGACACTAGAAAAAAAAGGGGGGGTAGGTCTCCAGAGAGGAAGGAACTAGAGTATGGGAAAGGTAAAGGAAAGGCATGGGGTACTGAGGCAGGCATGAGGGGGGGCGACTGGAAGGGGGTAGCTGGGGCCCTGATATGGGGACCGTTAAGAATAAGAACAAGGACAGGATGGCTTGAAAGTGTCAGATTGATGACTGGGACCTCCATGGGAATCCCTGTCCTGCCATTGGCTGAGTCCTATTACTTACATCCCTCTGAGCCCAGGATTCCCCATCAGAGACCCAGACAGGGAAACCTACCTGCTGTGGGCTTAGATGACTCTATTGGACATTGCCTAAAAACTCAGCAGAGCACAAGGGCCCAAACTTCCCTCCAAATTCTAATTCTAAAAGATCCAGTTGTCATCCTCTTCTTTCATTTTATGGCAGCTTTAAGCAAGCAAAAGGTCTTTATCTTCATGCATCTTTGATAGATAGTTGTGAAATAAGCTTCCATATGAGATGAAGGAAATCTCTGTCTACAGCTCAGAGACAATAACTGTAGACTTCCAAATGAAGCCAGGCGAGTGAAGACAGCAATGAATCCAGGTGCTAGTGGCTCACACCTATAATCCAAGGTACTAAGGAGGCTGAGATCTGAGGATCTCAGTCGGAAGCCAGCCTGGGAAGAAAAGTCTATGAGACTCTTATCTCCACTTAACCAGCAAAGCACCAGAAGTAGCAGTGTGGCTCAAGTGGTAGCCTTGAGCAGAAGAAGCCACGTGGGAGTTCAAAGCCCTCAGTTCAAACTTCAGTATTAGCACACACACACATACACTCATACATGCACAGGTGTACACACGCACTCACACACAGCAAAGGGCAGCTACCACAAAGGCTGTTCTAAGTCAGTCTCTGGGCTGTATTACTTTATTGAGTCTTTACAACAGTCATTTATTTTTTCTTAACCAATCCTGAGGTTTGAACTCGGGGCCTGGGCATTGTCCCTGAGCTTTTTTTTTTTCTTGCTCAAGGCTAGTACTCTACCTCTTGAGCCACAGTACCATGTCTGGCTTTTTTGGGGGGGTGGGGGGATGGGATAAGAATCTCCCAGACTTTCCTGCTTTGGCTAGATTAGAAGAACCTCAATCTTCAGATCCCAGCCTCCTGAGCAGCTAGGATGACAGGCATGAGCCACCAGTGCCCAGCACAGCCAACTATTATTAACGTGAAAACTAAAGCTGAGAAAAAAGTAGACCATCAATACAACATCACATCAGAGCATCCTGGGCTGTGCCTGCAAACATACAAACCCCCAAACAGCCATTTTTTCCTTGTCCAATTCCCACACCCTACATTTGAGAGAGGGAGAGAAACGAAGCAATTTGTCCCGTGTCATAAAGCAAGTTTGTGGCAGAGCCAGCACAAACACTGAAGTTCTCCTTCCCCCTAAAGTATTTCATTTCCAAGTACCATGTCCCCTTTCGTGCTCCCTCCCCCCCCCCCCAGCCCCTACAACCATGTTCAACATTGTTTCTGCTACGGTAGGAGGCCTGTGGAGGATGACGGGCATGTGTGCCCTTCTCACTGCTGTATCCCATCCCAATGGGATGCTCAGATTGAGCGCTAAGCAAAGGAGCTCCAAACCTACTTCAGGCCAATTCTCTTTCTCCAATCCTCAAACAACAAAATACCTCCGATTCCCTCCAACACTGCCCAGTGCAGTAATGGCTCACATGAAAAATACTGGGGTGTGGCTGAGCACCTTGGCTCCTGCCTATAATCCCAGCTGCTACGGAGATAAGAGACTGGGAGGATCATGGTTGGAGAACAGCCCAGGTAAAAAAAAGTTAGTGAGATTTCCATCTCGAGCAATAAGCTGGACCAGAGGGTAAAACACACCTGTAATCCCAGCTACGTAAGAAGCATCGGTAGTAGGTAGGTCACAATCCCAGGTTGGTCTGGACAAAAAACAAGACCCTATCATCATCAACAACAACAACAATAATAATATAAAGCAAAATGGGTTGGGTGTATGGCTCAAGTGGCAGAGTGTACGCCTAGCAATTTTAAGGCCCTGAGTTCAAATCTTAGTATGCTTAGAAAAAAATAAAAGGATTGGGATAGAAGAAGATTTTCCAGGCAGTAAAATGTTATGACAGTGGTGGCAACGTCTAAACCTACAGGTCATCAACCACGCACCTGAGGTGAGGGTGAGGTATAGGTGTATAGTTTCACTGACTGTGGCACAGTGGAATGGATGCCATAGTCAGGGAGGTGTGTGTGTGTGTGTGTGTGTGTGTGTGTGTGTGTGTGTATGTGTGTTTTCTGGGGCTTTATAGTCAGGGAGGTGTGTGTGTGTGTGTGTGTGTGTGTGTGTGTGTGTGTGTGTGTGTGTGTTTTCTGGGGCTTTATAGGAAGCCTGTACCTTACAGTTGATTTTGCTACAAATCTAAGACTGCTGTTTAAGAAAAAAACAAACAAACAAATTTTATTAGTTAAAATATTAGCTCTCAGGGGCTTCTCCAGCAGAGCCCCGGGAGCAAAGAGTAGAAGAGAAGGCAGCATGTCTGGGCCAGCAGGTGACAGCTGGCTTGTCCCTCCCTGCTCTACAGCAAGCAGCTCCAACAGAGCCGAGAGCTCTGTGCTTGGAAAATAAAACTCTATATTAGGCATCAAACATGCCTTTATAGTAACAGCATGAAATTAGGTCAAGAGTAAACCTATGCTGGGGCACTGACTGTACAAACAGCAGCACATGACCCTCCTTCCCAAATGCCGGTGATGCTCTGCGGCCGACCCGGAGCGCCGGCTTCCCGTGTCACATTCCTTGGCACACCATGTGAAATGCTATCCAGATCACCTCTGATATTTATAAAAGTCAAATGCTAGGATGCTTTCAATGAGGAGGTCACACCAACCTGCATGGAGCCCCTGTATCCGCCGAGATGATTCACTGTCCTGCCCTTCTGCTATCTTCCAGCATGGGGCAAAGGACCCCCCTCCTTTGTACATATGAAGTTTTAAGTACATTGCGTTTATTTCTCTCTAATCAGTTCCTTCTCTCTTTCCCTGCCTCCTCTAGGCCAGGCTCTAGGAGAAGCCAGAATAGCTGCTGGTTTGCCTGCTGCTAGAGGGACCAAGGCCAACTACCCTGACACGGCTCTGAGTACCCAGCACTGCCCAGCCTGCCAGGCTCAGGGCAGGAGAGAGGCAGGGCCAGCTGCGGCCACTCCAAGGGACAGAATGCAGCCACTCATCCATTAAACCCTCAGCCCTGCCTGCTACACCTGCATCCTTCCTCTGGTCAACTCCACACACAAGGGCTCCATTTTCCACCCTCAAGTTCAGAGCCAATGCCATCCTGCTGGTTCCTCCAACCGTCATGAGCAAAACAGAGGTGAGAGGGGACAGGAGAAGCAGGTGGCCAACACGAGGTTGGAGGCACACTTGCACCATCAATGGGGATAGTTGGAAAGCTGTAGAGTGTGTGCATACATCTGATAACAAGTCCAGGAAAATCACCATCTCAACATTTATGTTCCCTGGAACACAGGAAGGTAGAAACTGCATTTCCCCCCCCAGGCCCCTAAAAGAAAGTCTTTATTCTGTAGTCAGAGAGCTGAAAAGGCTTGGGTTGGAAGTACAAATTTCTGTGTCTTAATTCTAGTTTGGGGACAGTTAGTTCTTAACTGACCCCTCCCTCTTCCAAATATGGGTTTTGATTTCCTTGTTCATTGGATGAATGTTTATCTATTGAATATCCAGGCCCCGCAGAGAAGGTAGTCAATGTTAAAAGGAGATCTTGGATGTACACGCATTGTTATCTAGCTGGACCTTCAAGTGGTATTCCCAAACCCCTCTGGGTCTCAGTTTTCTCCATCAGATACAAGGAATAATGTCTAACTGACAGATTGTAACATAAAAGTACCCAAGAGAGACTAGCTGCTGAATTATCCATACCAAAATATAAATTCAAACGACTCACTCATTGACTGCAAGTACTATAGGCTTCATTCAGGAAGGAGGGACCAAACTTTGTAGCCCATTATATAATATGCCATTATTTGTAGCCCATTATGATAGATACTTTAAAGCTCAGGGAATAAATGCAGAAAGATAAGACAGGACATGCTGGTAGCGCTGGCTACGTGGATATTCAGAAAACAAATCACTAACCTGGCAGACATGCTGGGCAGGGCTCAAGGAGAGAGCGGAATTGCTCTGGGATACAAACCTAAGGTCTAATTCAACCTAGCACCCTGAGCACATAGATACTACACCTAAGAATGACCCTGCCAATATCTGTCTGCCTTTTTACACCTTTCCTTCTCAAGGAAAAGGTAGGAAGAGACAGAAGGTCCTATGAGAATATCCAAAATACGTAGGCTCCCAGTGATGACAGATTTGAGACTTCACTAAGAATGCAGAGCTCCTGTTTCCTTAAGGACACTGCTCAGCACCTCCTCTAAGTTGCAGCAGGACACATGCTTGGTGTTCCTGGAAGCAAGAATACCAACTTAATCCCAATCCCAGTTTGCTGCCTGCCCAGCGTAGGTATACAAGTCACCTGTTTAGACACTGCATGGAGGTGGGGCTTGTGGGCAGCGATGGGCATTCCAGGCCCTGGGTTCTGAAGATCTACCAAATCTATCCCCCACCCCAAAATGTGAAACCTCATTCTCCTTGACTTCTCTCAGTTGCACTGAGGGGGCCACCCTGGTTGTGAGCCTGATGGACATACTGGAACTGTCCTCTTGACCGGAGGATGGGAGGAGGGTTCCTAGAAAAGCTGGACACAGTTTCTGTTCCTACACCTCTATCACCTGGACTCAGCCCTTCCTCTCACACCTGCACAGTGATTGGTTCTGGGCTCTTCATCTCTGATGAAGGCAGTAAAGACTCAAGGACAGGAACCACCATCTCCTGAGAGTACGCTCAAAGCCTATGCCAAGCATCTTACCTGGACATCTTACCTAACAGTTTTGTTCTTACAATGCCCCATACACAAAATCAGGGCACTATGACTACCCTGATGTTAGAGGGAGCAGATCAAGGGTCAGAAAAGTTAAGCAATGTGCCCAAGGTCATCAAACCAGTAAGTGTGGGAGCTGGATTTGTGATATCAGATCCCAAATTCTGCGTCATCGGGCACTGATATCCTGAATTACGTACAGGGATGTCAAGCTTACAAGAGAACCTCTCTTTCCTGGAAGTCTTCCTCCATAAGGACCATGTGCCTCCAAGGCACATCCATCCTCCTAAGCAGTCATCCCCCATGTCCACCCACATCTACCCGTCAGCCTGTTCTCATCTCTGTCTGGCCTGGATTACACAGATCATCACTGACTGACCTCCACCTCCGTGTGGCTGCTCCGAAGTTCTCTACATCTAGCCTTAAAGAGGTGAAATTCCTATCGGTCACACCTCCTGTCTTCTCCCCAAGACATGTTGAAGATGCTCCCAGCACTTCCCCATGGAGCCTAGCACCACTCTTCTGCCCTCTAATTAACACCATCCGCCTCTGTCTGTTGCCCCAGGCCTGTGTGAGTCCCAAATGGGAATGTACAGTGGCTTGAACAACGTTATGATTTGTACAACTCATTCCTAATTAGTTTGACTTTGAATAAAGAGGGTAATTATTTTTAAATTTATTAACTGCTGCCTGGCCGGAGAAGTTTCCAGATCAAATGACATAGAGGAGCTATTTCTGTCCAGTGATACAGCAATTTATATTACCGATCGGTCATTAAAACCTCTGGCACAAAACCACTGGTGTTTTCCTGAGCCAAGATAGTGTCTGTGTGTCAAATTTCAAACCCAGAGTATAAATTAAGCCATTAATGGTATTTATCAGTTTATCTGGACTTAAGGAACTACTTATTAGTTTAAGACTTTCCCAGCTACTCAAACCTAGGCAGATTCCTGGGTGTGGCTTGAATATGCACACATGTGCATATATGTGTTCTCTCACTCTTACTTTACTCAACAGTGTAAAAAAAAAAAAACCTACGAAATTTCTGATGTGTAAATGAACCACAGCGTCTCGAGAGCTGCCTAGCTGTTAATTCCTCGCTGTTCTGCAGCCTAAACATTTTGGAAGCAGCAGTGTTTTGCAATATGTATTTGTCATAATATAAAAGGTGTAAAATGATCTCTGTTTATCTCCTCAAAGTCTTTGCTGTACCAAAACAGAACACTGAAATATGACAACATAGCCCAGCTCAGCCCTGCCATAAGTGTGGCCTCCTTAGGCACCAGCTTGAGCTTGTCAAGATCTTTGTAGAAAAGCAATAAGGAAGGGGGAGAGGGGTCCACACACACCAGGATCAAGACCCAGGCTATGTAGTATGAAAAAGGGGAATAGGTCAAGCTAGGAGTTGGTGGCTCCCAGCTCCTCAAGAGGCTGAGATCTGAGAATCACAATTCAATGCCAACCCTAGCAAGAAAGTCTGTGACATTTTTTATCTCCAACTAACCACTCAAAAGCTAGAAGTGGAGTTGTGGCTTAAGTGGTAGAGCACTGTTAGTTTTAGCACAAAAGTGAAGAAACAATATCTAGGCCCTGAGTTCAAGCTCCGTACAGCACCAAAAACATAACAAAACAGCCCAAAGAAGTGTGTATGGGGGTGTCATATGATGTTGTCGTTTGCTTGGCTAGACTGGAATTGGAGCTAGTTTCTACCAAGTTCATTTTTCACTCTCTAAAATACCTGCAAGACCTTATGCAGTGTCACCTATTTCTATTAACCCCCACCCCCCACCCCCCACATACACCTGGTGGCTTGGGACATTGAATTCCCAGATACAGTCTGATTCAGGGAAACCATGCCCAGTCCCAGGGGGAAGATTTGGAATCAGAGCATTGAGAATTCATAGTTAAATGGGCCCTAGGAGTACAAAAGAGCCCTGCCAGGACCAGGTGATGATCTAAATCACTCTGAATGGACTCTCCATGAAGTGCCCAGCCCACGAACCCACAGGGTGGGTCAATGAACGTGCAGGTAGATGAGGAATAGGAGGAAGAACAGTGAAGCTGGTCAAGTTTCAGCTCTCCCCTCCCCAGAGGGTAGCTCCCAGATCTTTGTTTTCTCATCTGTACAATGGGTATGGAAAATATTCTATAATCTAAGACACGAAATATACATTATTCTACTCACCCCAAAATCTCTACTTCTTCTCCTTCCTTCCCCCGCAGCCTTGCTTATTTGCTGACACCTGGCACCTCCCTGGGCTTGTCACTCTCCAAGAACTTTAGCATCGTGCCCTATAATCAGTCCTCTCCCTTCTCCTGGCCCCCCCCTTTCCTAAAACAAATATGGTAAATAGAGCTGGCAGGTCCTTTCATCGTTAGGGAAGTCTGAAGATGCACGTGGGGCTCATCAGGAGGTAGTGCTGTGACTCCTAAGTGACCAGTGTCACACAGGCTGGCCTCACACAGAGGGTGGGGCTGCCATGACATCTCCCCTCAGTACAGTGCGCAGTACTGACCCCACACCTGCCACTGCCGAGCCCTTCACTGCCTACAGCCCACCCTCAAGCAATAGGGCCTCCTCAACGCTCCTGGCCTTGGCCTCACATCCCTAATGAGGATGCATCTCCTCCATTCCTTACCTGTTCAAGAGCTCAGTTGACCCAATCTCTAATGGGCAAGTTACATGTGGAATACTGGGTAGAGGAACCTACATAGCTGACTTCCTTCTGGTGGAAGTTGCTTCCTCTGAACCTTCTTCTTCCTCCTCCCCCCCCACCTCCTCCCTGGTGGAAGGCAAAGACTACTACCTTCATTTCCTTCAGGAACAGGAAGTGTGTGTGTGTGTGTGTGTGTGTGTGTGTGTGTGTGTGTGTGTGTGTGTAGCAAGGATTGCAGGGATGAGCCGCCATGCCTGGCTTGTGTTTTATTTTCAAGTTGTAAGAGTTCTTTTATTTTCTAGCTCCATGTTCTTTACCAAATACATGATTTGCAAATATTTCTTTCTTCTCTCACAAAACTCAAATTCCTTACTGTGGCTGAGAGACCTGTCTGATTTCTGCCCTAATCTGCCAGCTCATTTCTTGGTCTCTGACATACTACCCTGTTCAGCCTTGGACTTATCAGGCCCAATCCAGTCTCAGGGCCTTGATGGGTGCTGCACCCTCTACCAGGTCTTTTCCAGAGATCTCTGAGGGGTGTATTACTTCCAAAATACTGCTTTCCTCCTCGTCACATTCTATCTCTTTTCCGGCTTCAGTTTTCCCCCTTAATACCATTTATTACAACTCCACATTTCATCATATACTAACCTGCTGATCTGGCCTCCCATCTAGAATCTCAGTTCCATCAGGGGCAGGAACGGGGGTCTGTCTTCTATGTGACTGTTTTTTCAATGGCCAAACAGTGCCTGGCATACTGAAGACACCACCCAATACACACTTATCAAACTACTAATTGTTGAATGCTTCTTATAACCCATACATCGAGAATCACTGCAAATAAAACATCACCTTTGGGCTGGGGATATAGCCTAGTGGCAAGAGTGCTTGCCTCGTATACATGAAGCCCTGGATTCGATTCCCCAGCACCACATATACAGAAAATGGCCAGAAGTGGCGCTGTGGCTCAAGTGGCAGAGTGCTAGCCTTGAGCAAAAAGAAGCCAGGGACAGTGCTCAGGCCCTAAGTCCAAGCCCAGGACTGGCCAAAAAAAAAAAAAAAAAAAAAAAACTCACAAAAAACATCACCTTTAACATCCCTATAACAACTCTATGCTCTGAGATAGATACAAATAACTGTGCTTTTCTAACAGATGAGAGAACCCAAATGAGGACAGTTCAGGAAATTGACCTGTGGTTCTACAAAAGGGAAGTGGTAGAGGCAGGATTAAATGCAGGCAGTCTAATCTCTTACCTACAGGCTCTATAAGCACCTGTCTGTCCCCACAGTTGAAGTCAGCATATCCCTTTCCCTCCTTGGAGCCTCAGTTTCCTCATCTGTACCATGGAAGTAGCCTTCTGCCTCACAGGGTTTGTGAAAGACTGGGCAAGTGAAAACAGTGTCACATGGTGAACATTCCATCAAGAGGAACCATAGCAATGGTGGCAAGGTGCTATCAACCATGATGAGGCTAAAAAATCAACACTTCAAAATCAAGTCAAATGACACCATCACTGGTGAAAAGTCTTCAGTTACATCTTTGCATACACATTGATAGCTTAGTCATTTGTGGGTTTATTTTGAACTTAGGTGCCTGAGCACTGTCCCTTAGCTTTTTTGCTCAATGTTGGTGCTCTACACTTGAGCTACTGCTCCACTTCCAGCTTCTTAATGGTTAATTGGAGGTAAGAGTCTCAAAGACTTTCCTACCGGGGCTGGCTTCCACCCTTGATCTTCAGAGATCAGCCTCTTACATAGCTAAGATTAACAGATGTGAGCAATGGGTGCCATCTTTCAGATGTTGGCTCCGCCCACACCAGCCCACTGTGGCTCTAATGAAGACTCAAGAGTTTCATCAGAGGGGTACAAATGGTCTCCTGATCATTTTCTTAAGGAAGGGGAAACTTAGCTAACACCATAGGCTTCCAAGGCCTCAGCAAGAGTGTCCAAGATGCCCCCTGAAGACACGGTCTCAGAATCCTGGCCTCATCCAGGACAGCCATTCCCACCTGTACATTCCTGCCCTGCCCCACAGGTAAGAGTTACTGTGGGCACCACAAGCCCAGCCCCACTCACAGTGACCCCTAAGAATGATTGGACATTGTGTTGTCAAAGAAGCTGATGCCTCTGGTGTATTTCAGACCCCTGCACTGGGACGCTGGGAAACTTGGAGAATCCTAGAGGACGGGAATCAAAGGGAACTCACCAGTGTGGGTCTGCCTGTGTGTCTCCAGGGCGTCCTCCTTGGAGAACTGTGCGCCGCATTGGTCACAGACAAAGGCTTTGGCACCCGCTGGAAGAAAGGAAGAAGCAGTTGAGTGCTTGTGCATGTTCAGTTGTACATTAGAGCCCTGTAGAGCAGGTATAGCACCTTTTTCTGTTTTCAAACCACCTCAGATTTCCCAAGACTTTACTATATACTAAGCACAATGCTACCCCCTTAATATGTATCACATCATTTCCTTTAACTCCTAACAGCAACCATTTCAAGTACATACTATTAGACTCTATTTAGCACACGAGTAAAGGCAAACTTAAGAGAGGTTAAGCAGTCCATCCAATGTCACACTGCGGGTAACAGTAGAGGTGGATTTGAACTTGGGTAGCCTGACTTCAGAGCCTTCACTCTTTAAAGCCTCCTCGGGAATCCTTCTCCAAAAATCCTTTGTGGATAAGAGGCGAGCTCTGCTCAGAGAGACAAACATCGCATGCTTTCTCTCATACATGGAAACTAGATCTAAAGTGCAACTAGACATGATAAGTTATATAGGACTGTGGGCATTCACACATAGTCATACTAAAGGAGGATTTCTTCAGGGAGGAGCCCAAAGGCATAACTCCTCTGAACATCTAATATATCAAAATGAACTCCAGGAAATGGAAACACGGGGTTTTCTTTGTTGTTGGTGGTGTTTGTTTTGGGGTTTTTTTTTTTTGTCTTTTTAAGGGAGCAGAAAGGGGCATAGAAATGGAAGGAGGAAGAGCGAACAAATTCAGTTGTGGTATTCAATACACACTATGTAGAAAATGAACAATACAACTTGTGGGTAGGGACAAAAGGGGAAAGTGAAGGAAGGGGTGACACTGTATTCATGACCTGACTATGGAATGGTAACCCCTCTGTACAACCTCTTAATAATTAATAACAATAAAATTATATATACATACATATGTGTGTATATACATACACACACATATGAGCTCTGGAGTCTCTTCTCTGAACCCAGAAAAAAAAATGCAGGCTTCATTTATCCATTTTATATCATCAGGTCTTGGCAAAAATGGTTTTCTGGAAAATGATTTTCTTTGGAAAAATGGTCCTACTACCTTTTTAAAAGTGTAAGGCCTGGTATCCCAATGCATACTTATAATCCCAGAAGGGGAGACGGAGGCAGGAAGATCTCGAGTTCAAGACCAGATAAGGCTGCAAAGTAAGACCCTGTCTACCAACTCTATTCCTTTCAAAAAAAAAAAAAAAGTTAAGCCAGGTACAAAGGCTCACGCCTGCCATATCAGCTATGTGGGCAAGTGTCAATCTGAAGATCACAATCTAGGCCTATCCAGGCATAAAACATGAGACTGATACAAAAAAGAATAGCTAAAACAAAAAGGCTTGGGGACATAGGACTTAGCTCAAGCGGTAGAGACCCTGCTGGCCTAGTAAGCATGATGCCCGCAGGTCAAATCCCAGTAAAGCCTTGGAGGATTAGCATATACCTAAGTGCCTGACACTGGTGGCTCACGCCTTTAATCCTAGTTACTCAGGAGCCTGAGGTCTGAGAGGGTTCAAAGCCAGCTCTGATAGGTAAATCTGATACTCTTATCTCCAATTAGCTCAAGGTAGAGTGTGAACCTTGAGCAAAAAAGCCAAGCAAGAGCACAAGGCCCTGAGTTCAAGCCCCAGTACTGGCCTCAGACATAAACACTAAGGAATAGTTAGTGGTTGCCAGTGAAGACTATAGGACCCTACAGTATGATCCCTATATTTCAAATATTAAGGGGACATTCTAGTAGGTAGGTGTTCAATACATAGAAGCTGATTGAATAAATCAGTGACAAAATACCCCTGGGAGACATGAATTTACTTTTCCTGCAGAGAGTTTAAAATAACTATTGATGCTGGGGGCTGGTAGCTCATGCCTGTGATCCTAGCTACTCAGGAGGCTAAGATCTGAGGATTGCAGTTTGAAGCCAGACTGGGCAGGAAAAAAGTCTGTGAGACTCTTCTCCCCAATTAAACACCTGAAAACTGGAAGTAGAGCTGTGGCTCAAAGTGGGAAAGCAAAAAAGCTCAGCAATACCAACTAGGCCCTGAGTTCAAGCCCCATGGCTGATAAACAAACATACATTGTCAAGGGGATGGGGATAGACAAATGGAGAGGGGAAAGGTAGATAAATTCATTTATATTATCCAACATACATATGTGAAAATGGAAGTCGGTAACTTGAGGGGATGGGTAGAGTGGAGTTGGGATCGATAAGGTGGAGGATGGGAACGGTGACATTAATCAAGACACATTATATTTATAAACTGATGTGTTGAATTAAACTCCCTTTATACTACTTAAAAAGATATTTTAAAAAACCAAACAAGAATAGAGCTTAAAAAAACAAACAAACAGCTATTGTCATTTGCCTTAGGTGGCTAGAGGTTGGTTTCTCTTGGAGGCAGGGAGAATCCTGTGCTGACCTCTAGGTGTCCTTCAACCTGTAGAACAGCCTCAGTCCAAACACCTGGTCTATGGCTTTGAACATTTCTATCAGGGATGATGGCAAAGCATCTCTGCATGCTCACAGAAGTGACAGCTAGAAGCGCTTTCATCCATTCACACGGGAAATGCAGAAAGTCTCTCAAAGAGCAGAGCAAGCCAGGGTAGGAGCGTTGGGACCGGATAAAGCCACGGCTCCCTGGCAATGAGCAACTCCCCCTAGTCCCAAATCATTAAGCCATCAATGATTTTCTGTGGATCTGTAAGGGATCTGATTTTAATTGCAATCCCGTTGCTTCTATCTGTTTTCCTCGGCTCTCTGCAGAAGACTGGGGGTGGGGGTCGGTGGAGGTAGGATGCCTCAACAGCTTGGCCCTCTTGCTTGGAGCCCTGCGATTCAGTGAGGAGCCTGGCGGTGTGGGGGGCTTCAAAGAGATGCGGTGTGGTGAGGCTCTCAGAAACAGCCATCGATGTGGTAGTAGCATCTCACTTTAACGACTGAGCAGCGGAGAGAAAGGAAGGAGGGAGGTGGGAAAGGAAGAGCGCCTATCTACCATCAGACTTCAGAGGAAGATAAAAACACATAAGCACACATGATCTAGCGAAGGTTGCTGGCTCAACCCAAGCCTGACCACATCTGCTTGCTTTCAACGTCCTTCCTCACTCCACCCCACTGGCTGAACTCACCAAACTGAGCTCAGTGTGTGAGAAAGTCCCTGTGTCTTTGGGGACTTTGAGTCAGCTTCTTCGTTGCACACAGATGACATAGCTGGAGGCTCCCACTGCTGGCCCCTCGTTCACGACTCTCTAAATTCTCCAGGCTGACCCCACAAAGCACAACCAGGCTTTATACAAGAACCAAACCCAGTGCACCAGACACCTGCTCTCCCAAGAAGACTGCACCTTTAAATCGTCTCTGCAATGGCTGGCTCACAGGCAGAAATATTTGGCAGCCCTGAAATTAAAAGTGATAAATTTCCTCGCCCAGCTTTGATCGATAATAGAGGCCTCATCTGTTAATCAATAAGACAGTCTCTGCCTGTTTACTGTGCGTGTGTTGTTCACTGCTGCCTTCAGTGTGAGGTCAGGCTTGCATTCAAAGCAACTCGAGTGTGTACGGACCACATGGCTATTCCCAAAATGCATTACGGTGACATCATTCAGCCCCTAATACATTCATAAAGCATCAATGGAGGAGGTGGGGGAGCGAGGCCGGGGTGTGTAAGGACCTCGTAGCAGTATTTACACCCACAATTTTACCCCCGCTGGGTCTCATCCGATAGCAGGGAGAACCTCAGGGACACAGAAATGGTCATGGCCACCACATCCTTCCTACATACGAGGACTGTTTTGTGGATGCCTCGGGAAATCTATTTTATGAATCACAGTAAGTAAGCAAAAGGGATCAGATCTCTGCTCTCACGGAGCTTACATTCGAAAGAGGGAGGCACTGCTGGGAGTGGTAGCTTAAGCCTATAATCCCAGCTACTTGGGAGGATGGTGGAGCTAGAGGATTGACGTTCACAGTCCTCCTGGGCATTAAAGTTCTCGAGATTCCATCTCAACCAATGGCTGGGTGTTGTGGGGCCTGCCTGTCATCTTACGTACAGGGGAAGACAAGGGCCAGGCACAGAGCACACCTATCACCTCCAGCAACATGGAAAGCACAGGTACAAGGATCACAGCCCAAACTGACCAAGGCACAAAAGCCAAGATCCCACCTCAAAAATAACCAATCAAAGGGGCTGGAGGCGTGGCCCAAGTGGTAAAACGCCTTCCTTGCAAATGTGAGGTCCTGAGTTCAAGCCCTAGTGCTGCCAAATAAAAACAAAAAGAGAGGAAAGCAGATTTTTTTTAAAGTATGCCAATATGAAACATGTAATGGTATAAGAGAAATAAGAGCACCAGGAGCTGTTATTTTGGATGTGGCAGTTTACGACATGGGCTGGACGAGCTGCTAATTGTGAGAAGAACGGGAGGAGAGGAGGCAGTAAGAAGCAACACCTTTATCTGGAAACATCCACAGGAGGCAAAGCAAGAACCTAAGGCCAGCTGGATGGGATAGGCTTGGTGAGGCAAGATGGCAGAGAGAGAAAATGGTGGAGAGAGACAGGCAGGAAGGTAACAAGAGAGAGCAAAGCTACACTGCTCTCTGAGTCAATCACACGGTCAAGCGCATCACAGAAGAGAAACTCACTCAGGATGCGGAGTGGGGAGCGCTGGTCCCCATCTTGCCTCAGCCACTCACCCAAGTCATGTCCTGTCTATGAACGAACCTGTACAATGCCTGCCTCACTGAAGCTACTCCAAGACTGGGGGAGGCCACGAGTAGTCAGGATCGCTTAGGTCCCTGTTAGTCACAGGGCCGCTCTGCTGCAGATATAAGGAACCGTGCAAAGCTAATTCTTCCTCAGGAGGTAATGGAGTGTGGTTAAGAGCTCAGGATTTGGGTCAGACGGAGCAGAGTTCAAATCCCAACAGAGCTCCGTCATTAGCTATGACCTTCAGCAGATGTCCTAACTTCAGTGAGCACGTGGCCACATCTGTAGAAGGGGAACAGCAGGAATAGTCGGCTCCTCAAGAGAGCTGGGACAAGGTAAGTAAAGTGCTGGGCTCCGTGTCTGTAGGTAGAGACATAGAAACAGTAAATAGTAGCCACCGTCATCACCACTCATTACCGCTTTAAAGAAGAACTCCCTCTGTGCAATTAAAGTATGATTGATTTTACTGAAACTCAATGCGCAGTTATGTAGGAGCCATCTATCTTGTATAAAGCAAGTCTCCACCACGTACTCACACAGCTCCCAAAGTCCCTCTGATTTAAAGGTGAGAGATGGTTTTGTTGAAAGAACCACAAAACTCTGTCATAGGGCCAGTATGTCAGTTCCAGTAGCTATTCACTGACTCAGCTCATAAATCTACCCGGATGAGCCCCAGGAGCCCCATTCAGTCCTGCTGTGGTTCCGGGCTCTATGCAGCCTCCCCTAGCAGACAGACTGCATGCTCATTGAGAGCAGGCTTGTATTTGTCGTGGGCTCTTCTGAATCCCGATGGCTCTGTACCATGCCTGGCACGCAGCCTGTGTGCACCTCCAGAACCGCTCGTGCAGGTTCCTGCTTCTAAAACTGGCCTGGAAAAGCGGCCATGGTCATGCAGGGCCCTGCCAGGCTGTCCCCTAGGGGGTGGCAGAGTCCTTATTCTCCAAACTCTGGGTTCTCTAAGGTCCCTTTCTTATTTTTTAATTTTGAAACTCAAGGACAGGGTTTCTGACTGGAGCTCAGGAAGCTGAAGGGAGACGAATCGGAAGGCGGAGAAGGGAAGCTGACTAGTATGTACACACACACACACACACACACACACACACACACACACACACACACACACACACACACACACAAACCCCATACCAGTTTGGTGAGCCTCTGCTGGCAGGCAGACCTCAGGAAGGCCAGCATGGACCTCCACAGATGGCAGTGACTTCTGTGAGACTTCTACTTGCTCAGTCCAGCTTATTCACCTGGTAGTCACCACAACAGACAGACATCTTTGCCCCTGCCTGACTTCCAGGGCCCTGCAGACCACAGCTCAAGGATGCTTCCAACGCCATATTGGTGGTGGTTTGGTGACTTGGCCATTTGAGGTTTTCCAGATTCACTCTTATCTCCCTTTTCCCTGACTACTGGGGTATGGGAAAGGGGCCACCTCCAGAAGGTTAGACAGAGTTTAGGGGACAGAGGCATCCACAAAGCAGGTCCAGGTTGATTTGGTGAGGAGAAAAGGATGCAAGACATCACAGCCTGACTGAGCTGGCTTGAGGCCTCCAGATGTGGGGGGTAAAGATCACCCCAACTCTCAGGAATCAATTGAGGGTGCCCAGCCAAGAATGCACTTATAAAAACATAAGGCTTTATCTGAATGCCAGGGTTCCAATGGAAACAAGAGCTGGAATTTGGTAGAAGCCAGGACAAGCTCCTCCCAGCTGGCCCCCTCCTCTCGCTTTTCCTCCTTGGCAACCCTCCCCCCACCCCCCACCCCCCAAAAAAACAAAACACTTGTCTTCCTAATCAGAATTGTGGCTGGAAATCTAGAGCATCTAGAAAAGAAATAAAAGAAGCTGGAGGCCATCAGATGCAGGGTGATGTCCCTCTGAAGGATGGAAGGCAGAGCCAATGAGAAAAAAAAAATTAAAACAGCCCTCCCTCTCCAAACCCGAAAGCTAATAAGAATTTAAAAAAAAGGAACCACTGAAAAAATACCTAGAGCCTGCCAGCATCTCGTGTTAGTGGTGCGTCCTTTTTTTTTTTTTAATTCCTTGAGATTTTAAAATAAACATCTTGAATGTTCTAATGAGATATGCATGCCTGCTTACATAAGGAAGTACAGGGTGTACCAAAACAGCAGACCCAAAAAAAGCATAAGCTGTGAGAACAATGAGTACAGACGCAGGGCATTTTACAACAGGCCATGGTGTACAGTTTTATTTACAGTACCTCTTATCAGACAGAGAACAGCACACTGCCTGCCAATTCCAAAGGCCAGCACTGCGTGTTCCTTCCCTCAAGGAGATGTGTACTCCCGGGGAGGAGCTGCTGGCAGACACACACTCGCTCGCTCTCTCCAGCTCTTGCTCTCTTTCTCCCTTATCAACAAAAGGAAAGGCTGGTTCAGGACCAGAATTTCTGTCAGACACAGATTCGGGGGAGGGGGGAAGGAATGAGGAGCAGGTGGGCAGATGCTCCGGGATGGAGAGCCACTCAAGCCGGTGGTGACCTAGGATGTGGCTCAAGGGTGCCGTAGCGGACACTGCCTCTCTGTAGCATGGGGGGTGGGGTGGGTAGGAGGTGGGGGATGAACCTGCCATACAGGGCCCCAAGTCAAAGGATAGGTGGAGAGAACCCCGGGGATGAGGCTCATTTCCAGATTTCTAGAACTCAGCTTGCTACTGCTGCGGGCACTCATGTGACTCAATGTCCACTCCACTCTGTACAAGAGGAGACCTTGGGATGAGCAAATGAGTTAAGGGACATCACCCAGGCCCTCAGTTCAAGGCACAGAATTCACACATTCACACATTCACACACACACACACACACACACACACACACACACACACAGTAAAAGAGGGAGAAATTCCTGTTAACAAGTCTGGAGACAGTACCTTCTGCTCTTTTCCATACTCTGACTCCCATGATCTGGAGAACCTCCCCCATCGGCTCTCCTGGGCTGCCTTCTTCATTTCCTACCCTTCTCTCTGAGTCCTTCTGCCCATGAAGAGCAACCTCAGCTCCCAGTCCAGCAAGGTAATACCACTGGCCATTACAAAGAGCCTAGAGAGGGAGCAGCAGTACCAGGCTCTAGGTCGGGCTCTTCTGGAGACTTCATCATATAGATTTCTACATGCATCCTTTGTCTGGCCTCAGAGTTTCCATCTGTAGAATGGAGAGCGAAGGCTTAGCCCCTCCCCACCACCTAGAGAGAGGAAGGAACTCAAAGACATGAAAGGGACAGGGCTTTCAAAGTGATCAGGATGGACACAGCCAGAGACACTAAGTGGGCATGTCATATTCTAGGATCAAGGCTTGATTCTCCTTCTTCAGTTCTCCTTTTGACCTCTAAGTAAGCAAGATGCTCTGTCGTGGGAAACTATCAATCATATGCACTGCACGTAGAAACATGAACTCTCACATTGATGAATGACAGTGGCACACTGCGAAGACAAGGTTTGCTTGATTGACTTTCGGTTAACCAGAAAGTCCTTTTATTCCATCTTTTCAGAGCCCCCTACTTACTTTGAAGAGTGGATCCTCACTCTTTGTTCCGGGAATCTCTTCTGTCTTCCCCCTTCCTGCACGTGCCTCTAAGAGCCTCCCCTTAATAACTAACCCCCTGTCCTCAGAAGAGCAAGAAAATTCAATGAGCATGGGGTTGAATATGCCAATTTACACACACACACAAACACACACACTCTTCAAATCAAAATGTCCTTTGTGACTCTACTAGTATGTGTGTGTACATGAATGTGCGTCTGTGCTCAAACACATGTGCCTGCCAGTACTAAGTCTTGAACCCAGGGACTGACAGCTGGTCCCTTAGCTTTTTTGCTCAAGGCTGATGCTTTATCACTTTAGCCACACCTCCACTTCCAAGTTTTTGGTGGTTAACTAGAGAAACAAGTCTCATGGACTTTCCTGCCCTAGCTGGCTTTGAACCATGATCCTCAGAACTCAGCCTCCTTGAGTCACTAAGATTATAGGTATGAGCCAAGAGTTGCCCAACTTCTTATTTTAAAAAGAATTTCGTCCAAGTAGTTGTACAGAGGGCTTTCAGCTGGACACGTCAATTTCGGATTACTCCTGAGGAGAGTGGCCCTACCACCTGACACGCCACACCCACCATCCCATCTCAGACCCTGGGGACCGCCATTCTCCCCCCTCCTCCTGGCCGGGCTTCTCCATGGCACCACAAGGCTGCCAGTCTCTCTGGGCCTGCTGTGGCTTTCAGAAAACAGAGCATGTCTATTTTTAGCCCTCCTCAGCCTAATAATACTTCCCAACACCCATTCAGCTTAATCACTTTATTGAGGACAAGAAGCAAGCTCTCCAGGCCGGGTGCTTCTGATGTGAGGAAGTAGTAAAATGTTCAAACTGGTTAAAAATGACACTCATTGGCTTGCCTTTGGTGTTTGTGAAACCCTAATTGTGGCTCAGGCCGTGGATCTAAAGAACCTTGCAGGTTTCAGAGTCTGGCTCTCTTACCCCCTGCACCATAATTGAGGTGTTGCATTACAGCTACAACACTGACATTTGCAGGCTCAAAAATCCTGAAGCCCGGAGGCGCCACACTGTTCAACACAGAAATATTGCCTGTCACAATCAATGCCCATCTCCCCAGCCAGTGGGGACATCCCACTAGCCTTCACTGGTATGCCCGATGCAAGGGGTCTACATGGGGTGGCTGTCTGGTGGGAAGCACCTGGCGTTATTAAAGTACTGCTGATAACTTAGATGACGTCGGATTGCTGCTTGACAACAGTATGGTTTGTTTGCTGTAATTAGAGGACCTGTGAATTTGGTGAGTGCAGAAAGTAAGACTGTTGATAACGTTGTTTCATGCACCTTTGAGACCAGGACTGCCAAAAACTTCAGGGCGTGTTACCTGCAAGTGTGTAATCTATACTATGGGAACAGTGGGCCAGAGAAGTGGGCAGTTCGGAAAGGGATGGACACAACTTTGCCCACTTGAGGCTAAGGCCAGGGGCTTCGGGGTCAGGCATTCTTGGAAGTACTGCCCAGCTCTGCCTCTTACTTGCTGAGATGATCACAGGCAGGTACGCACTGTTTCCTTATCTGTAAAATGGATGCCACAGCAGTGCCAACTTTAAACCAGGTCATGTGAGGGTTGAGTGAGACAGTGGAATAGATCGCCTGGCACCTGCAGGCCCAAGGTTAATGAAGTCTCCATTAGCATTGTCATCATTGGTCTCCTTCTTTCTTAGATTCAGTGGGCAGATTTTGCTCCTTCCCTCACCCTGAGGCCCCCCAGAAGAATTGGGGTTCAAGAATGGTTACCCATAGCCGCTTGTGGGAAGTCATGGGGCCTCCTGGCTCCCATGAAAGGAAATCCCTCTTGATTCAAAGTGGTCAGAGGGAGCCTGTCCCTGTGCAGGAGCTTGCTTTTAAGAGGAAAACCTCTCAAAAGGTCCCATCCATGGCCCTGAATTGGAAATTCATCTGGGATAGGACTCTTCCACATTCCTGGGCCACTATGCCTGCATACCTCTGTCCCCTCCCTTTCCTTCTTAGGCAAAGTGCTTGAAACACCTTCATAAGCTTCCTGCTCTTTGGAAGGCAGAAGCCGAATGCCTCATTAACTTTCCTAGCTAATTTTACAATTTAACCAAACACCACATTCCTGCCTCGATTCAGCCAGCCTCTGACTGTGACAAACTGATAACTGAGTCCAGGCCAGAGATGGGAGGGAAAGGAAAGGCCTGGAAACCATACTGGGAACTAAAGAACACAATGAAAGGCTCACTTTAAGAGAGAAAAGAAAAGTGGCTCCACATAGGCCCCTACCCACCCCCCAGCAGAATTCTGGGCTATGCAGGGCTGAGGAGCGGGGAGAAGAAAGCCAGGCCAGCCACACGGTGTCAGAAAGATGGAGTGCTCTGGTGACAATGACTCTTCCTGTCACCTGGGGGAAAAGAGTTTTAATGGGAAGCATGGTTACATGCTGTCCTCTGGAGGCATGATTCAATCCTGATGGGCAGCAGGCCAGAGGTGAGGCACGGCCACCCAGAGGACATGTTCAAGTTGGCCATGTCCCAGGCCCTTTTCCAAAGGGTACTGCAAGGCCCTTCCTCGTCCACTGAGCCCAGGCTTTGTGGGTAGTACTTCCAGGCTCTATCTTCTGATTAAATTCTGAGTAAAAGCAGGCTAAGGAGAAGCTGGCAGGTCTAAGGCAGTCTCCCCATCAAGAATCCTATAGGACAGAGCCAGGTGCTGGTAGCTCACATCTATAATCCTAGCTATTCAGGAGGCTAAGATCCGACTAAGATCTGAGAATCACAATTTGAAGCCACCCAGGGCAGGAAAGGTCCATAACACTCTTATCTCTAATTAACTAGCAAAACCTGGAAGTAAAACTATTGCTCAAATGGTAGAGCATTAGCCTTGAGCAAAAACAACAACAACAACCAAAAAAAAAAAAAAAAACAGAAAAAAAAAATCAAAGCTAAGGCAAAGTGCCCAGGCCCTGAGTTCAAGCCCCAGTACTGGCACACATATCCAAAAAGAACCCTTTGGGATATATAAGACCTGGGGATTGTCATATAACTGAAAATATTATGTTTTGCCCACTCAGGCTGGACAGACCCCAGAGAGACAGAGTGTCATCCCACTGAATACCAACCTCTAATCAAGTCCTGCCTTGTGCATCTCCTTACCCCCTGGTCAGCCTCAAAGCTTCTACCTGTTTCTGTCTGACTTTGATTCCAGAATGAATGACTCTCAGACATTCCCCCCGGGCCCCCCATCCCCAAACAGGGCTCTCCCAGCGCTACTGGGGTGTTCCCCTTGGAAGATCTATCTGAGCTGTTCAGGCAGTAATCCCACAGGGACAGCAAAGTCTGATCTCCAGGTCTTTGTCTTTCTCGGGCTCATTTCAGAAAGGCAACCAAGGAAGATTCTTGCAAATCAAAAGTTTCAGGGTGTTCTCTGCTTACCTGGAGTTACCTTGTTACTGAAATGACTATGGCCTTGCATAATTACTCCAATGAAATGCAGCCACCAGCAAGCTCCCCGTGCTCAATTACCTTATAATAGTCAGCAAGAGAGCTGCGAGGTTTAATCCATCTACCCCAGAAGGCTTTTTATCCCAACTACCTAATGAAAAGTTTAGAACTTGGTGTTGTTTTTTTTTCCTTTTTGCTTCTTTTCCTTTTGGATTGAAAGAATTCCAATCCAAAATGGGCCCTGGCTGGGGGAAGGACAAGGGAGTGTGCTAACGACTGCTGGGGGAAAAGTCTAGAAGAAGTGTCTGTGTCTGGCTGAATCGTGAAGGGAGTTAATTCCACAGAAGGCCAGAGCCCTGCCTCCTGCTGCCTTCCATTGCGCAGAAGTCAATTCACCCTCACCAGACCAGCGCACACACCTGAATGTCCCTGAGGGCCCGAGGGCGTGGGCTGGGGCCCTCAGTGCCCTTGCTAGGACCATCTGCATGACTGGTCAAGTCTCCCTCAACCAACTCACCGAGGGGCAGGCCCCATCTGTAGTTGTAGTGAGTGAGTCCTTTGGGGAGCTCCACACATACACATCATACTTTGGGGTTCCTATCAAGTCCTGGGCGAGAATTCTGTCTTCTGGGTCCATGTTCCCCGTGAAGATTCTTCACCTTCACACATGTGCATGTCTGGCAACTTCAAAAAGATCCCTGGAGATGACGGAGTGGGATGGTTCTCAGCCTGAGAGTAATATTCTCAGATACCTGAGGACCCTAGGCACTAAGCCTGTGAAGATGGTGGTGGGGAAGACAAAGAGGAGGCCGCGAGGCATCCTTTCCTCCTGGTTCCAGATCACAGGAGAAAAGTGGGTCCACTTCTACCAGGAGTTCTTTCTGGATAGTCCAGGAAAGCCCCATCCAATCCCTTCTGTCCAGGTTTTTTGGGGATTCTCCCTACTGTCAACTTATATGCAGCCCATCTATTCCCTTGCCAGGGACCAAGGTCCACCAGACCACCAGCAAGGGCTCCAATTCTTGTTTTCTATTAAGACTTGTGTATCACCGGCCTTCAGTTCAGTCGCTAAATGATCATTTACTTCAAACCCCTCTCCCCCCACAAATGAGCCATGCCTGTGACCCAGAATAGTCAAGAGTTTCTCTGCTATGCAACTTACATGATCTAGTTCCCACTAGGCTGATGTTCACTCCCCGGAGAAGGTTCCAGAATCCCCATTGTGTTCCTGAAGGAAATGAGGTTCGTCGGAGAGCGGGCATAGCCTTTCAATCTTCCTGATAGGTCATGCTCCGAGATGCTGGAAGTCTAAGGCCCCAGTAACAGCCCACAGGGTCCCAGATCCCACATTTCCGGGCTGCCACACAGGTTAGCTGCCTCTTTTACTCCCAACCCCTAGGAGTCAGGAACACAGCGTCCAACTAGGTAACCACACCAGGGGGACCATAGGCAGCTAGCTCTCTCTTCTCGCTTCTCTATGCGGTGCTTGGGAGGGGAAAGAGGGAGAATATGACACAACCTAGGTCTCCTGGGGTAGAAGCCACATACTGACACACAAACCTTCCTGAAGCGCTCCCAAAGGGGTTCTAGAGCCCTGGAGGGCCTCTGGGCCCTATACGACAATATGGAGAAGTAATGGCCACATCTCACCAGCACTGAACACAAGCTGCTCCCGCTGATGAGGGAGAGGCTAGTCAGCCCCTATTGCTGGTGACTGGCCCAGGTGCAGAACTCTGAGGTATTAGTCCATTACTGTGCCATCTCCAGGGCCTCTCTGGGGATAAGGGCCTTTCTGGTCTTAGCTCTCTAGTCGCTAAGATACTGGTTAGTTCTACAAACTGAAAAGCTGAGATTCAGACACTCAAAAGCATACCAGGCCAGGAATGGGTACAGCACTTACGTACACCTGAAAAGCAGTCAGAGAAAGATCTGAATCTGAGGCCAACTCTGCCATCTCCCAGCTATGAGACTGTAGCCAGGTTTACTCTTTAAGCCTTCACATTCTCATCTGCACAATGGAATCTGCAGGTCTACTTCCAAGGCTCAGGTCAGTGTGTTTAGATATGCAGAACCAAGCAGGCAGTCAATAAAGGTGTTTTCTCTTCTTCCTGAGCCCCACTATCCATCCTCAGCAATTCATGTATTCAACAGATGTTGACCTAGAGCCTGCTATGTGTTAGGTTGAGGAGATGATGCAAGAGAACATGCCAGTCACAAGGTTCCTGCTTCCCTTCCTGTCTCCTTGTCCAGATTTCAAGCTGCCAGGGCTATAGGAAGAAAGGGAGCACCTCAGGTCTACTCACAACCACCTGTCTTTCATCCATTCATCTACTCAAAACCCCCAAATATCGAAGCTGTAACCACCCTACAGATCACAATGCTAGGTACTATGGAGACAAGGGAAATAAATAAATCGCACCCTCTCAAGAAGCTTAGAGTCTAGTAGATGAAACAGGACAAACAAAGAGCTACTTCACAAAGAAGGTGACAGGTGCCACAGGAGAGAATAGATAAGTGGCTAAGAGCCATCAGATGGGGGTGGCATCCTCTAGCTGAGCTGCTGATTTCCAAGAGAGAGGAGAGATGGGTCCCCTCTCTGGTCTGACACGGTTCCTGACATGGAAAATAGGTAGGATCTATTTAAATCCACCAGAAGCAGGGCAGAGCCTTGACTGCCAACTCCCAAAACCTGTGCTTCTTGGTGCACCCTGGGTAACAGGACAGAATCGACACTGTCAAAACCTTACCAGTTTGTGAAAATCATCCAGCCATTGCCAGGATAGTAGGTGAACCTTGTCACTCAAAGGGAGGGTCTGTATTGTGACTTGGGAAGGAGGGGCTGTGGGGAGGGAAGGGAATTGAGAGAAAAAGGGAAACGCCCCACAAATATGGATCGAGGCTAGAGGAGAAAACACCCAGCAAAGGAAACTGATGCCTTGTAGTTGCTTTACTACCTAATTAATTCAGTAATTTCAAAAAAACAATTTTATTTATGTTCCATTTATCCACCATCAAAAGTGGGGGGAACCCTACTAATGCTAAAATAATACCTCAAGGCATCTATTTTTAATCAGTTAAAATATAAAAAGGGATAAGGGGAAGAGCTTTTTAAAAACATACAGAAAGAAAAAGTAGCCCTAGTTTCTATATGGTCACTTCCAAAAAGACCACCACACTGAGAGAGAGAGAGAGAGAGAGAGAGAGAGAAAGAGAGAGAGAGAGGGAGGGAGGGAGGGAGGGAGGGAGGGAAGGGGAGAGAGAGAGAGAGAGAGAGAGAGAGAGAGAGAGAGAAAGAGAGAGAGAGAGAACACAGCCAAACCCTCTTTGAGAGCCTTCCTGGCTGCTGAAAACCGAGCTTGTCAAAAAAAAACAAATCCATAATGGCCCGAGGCTCCTCTCCAATCTATTTTCTGCTCAGCTGGTTTTAAATGAAGTTATTATGAGTCATTAAAACACCCGCAAGCCAGTGGAAGTCAGCCAATTACAATTTTAAATTTAGCCTGTTCTCTGCCCCAATCTCTTGTTTTCTTCCTTTGCCCACAGAAGGCGGCTGCTGTTATTTTTTTTTCCCTCCCTTCCTTTACCCAAAGTGGAAGAGACAGTTATGAAAATGCATAGTATTGCACAGAACACAGAATCATTCATAGGAAACGCAAATTATTAAAAAAAAAAAAAAAAAGCAAACTTCTGCCTCCTCCGAAGTCAACTTGAGCCTCCCAGCATGCAGGGCTCCTGGGACACTGTGGTCTAGGTCCCGCAGGTCGGAGGCTTATTTGGATATGCTCTTTCGCTGGGGTCTTGTTGAGGAAGATTCCCAGTCCATCACACACAATCAACACGTTCCTGGCTGAATCCAGGGGGGAGGCAACACACTAACAACCCCCAGAAATTAACAACAAACAATGACGTTGAGACTCAAAGGTAAAGCCGCCTTTGCAAACAGTCACGAATGTCAGTGGAAGTCACTAGATATGAAGGGCTCATTTCAGTGTTTAAATCTCCAAGGTAATGGTCTATGCAGGCCCATTACAGCAGAAGAACAATTTTGAGTATTTCATGTAAATGCTTCTTGATCTCTTTTCCTGCCCCCCCCAACACACCACACACACACACACACACACACACACACACACACACTCACTCTCTCTCTCTCTCTCTCTCTCTGATGACAACTCTGCCCTTCATTGCTGGGAACTTAATTGTAGCTTCTCTACCAAATGTCCAACCCCATTTCTACCCAGTAACAAATGAGTCTTCAAGCTCCAGAGAACAGATCTCAACCTCTGGAGATACCGCCCATCATTACCACCCCTGCCCCCAGGTAGAAACCATGCCCATGAGAGAACCAGATCCCTGCCCTAGCTAGACTTTCAACGACTCTACTGCCCCAGAAGGGGCAAGGGAATTCAATGCCACAGACCTAGGAAGAAAGAATGCCGGGGAAAGGGAAGGGCTAATGCCAATCCATGGCCAGTCACTGAAAGTCAATGTAGAAAGAAGCCAGGATTTTACCAGATCTGTTACCAGGATGTTACCAGGTCTGTCAATCTGGGTGAGATGCAATTTGGTTTCCTGACCCCAACCAGCCATGCTGAGAAGAGCATAAAATACCAAGAAGTTTCCAGGACCCTGTGACCAATGATAATTTACCAAAAGCAAGAAGACTTGGTCTGAACTTTGTAGAATATAAACCCAAAGCCTAGCAAATGCAGCTGCCCCATGTTCTGAGGGTTCCCAGGGTGAAGAAGACGCCACCATCTTGTCCTCAGCTTGAATCTCTCCTTACTTGGCTGGGTCTCTCTGGGGGGGAGTCCTCATCCATAAACTCCTTCAAGTGGCTTACGGAGGCCCTATTCCCTTAGGCTAATAAAGCTGAAGCTCCAGGCCTCTCCTTAGTATGGGAGGGGTTGTAAAGACTTCACAATCTTTATTCACAGTCAGATTGTTTTTCCTGAGGGAGGGCAACCAAAACTGTGTGAACCTTGGGCCCCAACAAATGGAGATCCCCATGGCATTACAAACACTTCAGTTACAGACATATATTTATTCAGCAAATACTTGCGCAAAGCCTTCGATGTGCCAGGCGCTTTGCCAGGCCATGGGTACAGGAGAGAGAACAAATGGCAAGGTGTCAGGTGAGTTCTGTGCTCAGGTGTGCAACCCACATTGCCGCCAGCAAGCACAGAGACCGCAGGATGGGATTCTGAGGAGCAAAGCCCTTCCCCGAGGGCTTTACAAAGCCTAACCCTACTCATCTTTTACCCACCTTCAGCTCAACTTTTGAAAAAACATCAAGGGTCCCAGGAAATGTAGGGAAAACAATTTTCTGGTCCCTGCAAGGCAAGGGACAGAAGGTTCCATATGCTGAGCACATTCTCTGATCATTTGCTCAAGAGTTCTGACCAGGCCTCTGGGCTTTGAGTGGCAATTTATTCCCTCACTCTAACTGCAGCTCCACCTCCAAGATAAGGAACTTTGAAGGGGGAAGAAAAAAAAGGGGTGAGGTAGAGATAGAGATGGACCAAGAGCCAGCCAGCCAAACAGCCCGATGAGAGAAGATCAACTGAGACAGACGGAGACAAAGACAGATGAAGACACAGGAAAGAGGACAGAAAATACAAAGGAGTGTCGTGCAAAGGCTGAGCCTGACACAGACACAAGGACAGTGACAGAGAGATGAAAGGAGATTGAGAGGAAGATTCGAGGAAGATTCAAGGAGAGACCAAAAAAACAAAACAAAACAAAACAAAAAAGCAAACCTTAAAAAATAAATACCTGCCATCATGGAGACCTCAGAGGAGAGCTGAGAGGAACAGGCGCAGGGCTGGGGCAGCTGGGTTGAGACAGAGTCCCATCCACCTAGCCTGGGTACTGGGCCAAAGGAAGGGGCCAAGGGAGAACACAGCAACGGAAGCCCACCCAAGAAGCCTCCCATCAAGGTGCACGTCTAGAAAACCCAAGGCGAGGAGTATCTGAATAGAAGCAAGATGGGGGGCCTTTGGGCCCATCCCATGCAAAACTCTCGACTCTGTACCCCCCCCCCCGTCTTTGGACAAAACCAAGGGCCAGCAAAGCAGCCCAGAAAGAGCAAGGGAGAGAAAAAGAGAGAATGTGAGAATCAACAGCAGACAGACAGATGTCCCTGCATCCATCCCTCTAGGGCCCCATTCGTTCCTCATAGGGACATCACCACCTAGCTGTGTAACATGACGTAGCAATATAAAAGGAGGTGAGTGTAGAAGAAACCACCCCATTTGGGGATAGACAGAGAGAGAGACACAGCGAGGAGTCGGGGGGGGGGTGGAGAAGAGAAAGGTTATTACATAATTTCCACTTTCTTTCCTCCACCCTAAAAGTAATGTTCTATCTGACAGGCTCCTCTGGGGGGGGGGGGTAGGGGGGAAGATGACAAAATCCAATCCAGAATTCAACAGCCTGTGTTCTGTTCAGAGAGCACACAGTGTACTGTACAGCCCATAAAACTCCAAACAGCCTCCAGACACTGCTGCAATCGTCCTCCATCAAAACACTTTGTCTTGCATACAAAAATAAGATACAGCACTGAACGGAATACAAAATCAGCCCATTACAGTACAGAGAGACTGCTACTTAGCAACGAGGGGGCTCTAAAGCCTCGATGCTCTACAGGAAGCAAAATCTGTCGAGCCTGTTGGGCAAATGATAAACATTAGCAGTATTAAAAAAAAAACACAAAAGCCATGTAAATGGATAGACATAATGTGGAAACGAATTTATAGAATAAATTGGGATGGGGTGGGTTGGGTGGGGAGGGCTCACAGGGAGAGGCTGGGTGGGATCCAGAAGGGTAGATAGAATGATCTGCTCCAACCCCTGCTTCAGCACCATATGGAGGCAGAGACATGTGTACTGAGGGAGGGGGGCTGTACGTGAACCCCCCTCTTCACACAGGCTGTAGGTGAAGGGAGCAGAAAACACTGTTTATTTATACAATGACCTGCAATGAACTTCCCAAACTTTTTCAGTGCCGTTGGGCTGATGTGAAGTCTTGAGAGTTGTGGGGGGGGACAACCATGTATATACCCCGTGGCACTGGGGTAGGAGATTTACTAGCCCTGGGGCCAACATCATACCCTACATCCATCATAGAACCAGACCCTCCTAAACAAAACTCTCCCTACCCCCATCCCCCCAAAAACCACCACCAAAACAAAACAACAACAACAACAAAAAAAAACCCACCCCATCTGGGCTGGAAAATCAGAATATTTCATCAGGTAAAGGGGAAATATACTCTGGCTGTGATTCAGTGGCAGGGTTTCGGATCACAGCCAAAACAGGAGCTAAAAAGCAAAACCATATTCTTATAGCTCCGTTTAGGCTCTGAGGCAGAAAGTGAGAAGGGGCTGAGGGTAGAGAGCGGGGCAGCAAGGGAGAAGGGAGGGGAAGAGGGGAAGAGGACCGGAGAGAAATGTATTTTTCATCAGCCAGTGTATAATTTATAAACAGCATTAAACAGTTTTTGTTTTCTTTCTCCTCTCTCCCGTGTAGGGGCTTGGACCGCAGTCAAGCCTGCATTAATTTCTGCTTTGGGTACAGCGTGTTCTTGGAGCCGCATCTGCAAGCGATCATAAACTCACTGGAATGCTGGCAGAACATCCAGACCTGCCGGCAGGCCAGTGACGACACCACTCTGGGAAAAAGTTCGGGAAGCAGGCCAAATTCAGAGGAGGGAGAGGGAGAGGGAGAAGTGTGTGTTCAAGAGAAAGCCAGGGAAAGTGGCTTCAGTCATTCCTCCCTGCATCTCCAGGGCGTGGAGACCAAAGGCAGGACAGCTTGGCTTTGCAGCCCAACCCGCTGGAGCTAAGCTGATCTGTTCCACTTTCTTAACCCAAACAGGTGGTACCCACCTCTCTCAAAGCATGCGGAAGGAAGAGAGGTTCTTCCTGGATGACTCCGGGTTTGGTTTTCCTCCAGTGGCAGAAAGCTAGCTGGAAGAAAAGAAAGCTGCCCTCCATCAGAAAAAGGTACAAAGTGAATGGTCCAGCCAAGGATGCTCTGGGCCAGCACAATCCCAAGCTTCGGGTCACAAGCACTCATCTTTGGTTCCTCCAGTCGTCAGTGCGAGGACCACCTTGTTCCTACTCCTTGCGGGAACAGGGAACTTTGTAGTTATCTTGTTGTCCTTGTGTTCTCTGACTTTAAGAACCCTAACAAGCCATAGCCAAGCGACAGAAAGAGGCCAGATACCCTGGAACTGATGAATGGATGAAGGAGAGGTGGTAGAGACACACAATGGAACATTATTCAGCCATAAAGAAGAATAGATTTGCAGGCAAATGGATGGATGTGGAAGCCATACTGTTAAATGAAGTACGCCAGGCTCAGAAAGATAAAGGTCATATGTTTTCTCTCATATACGAATGGTAAGCCCAAAATATAAATATATCTAAACATACAAAGGATCCTACGTGCATACATACATATTTATGATCAATTTGACTAAAGTATGGTATATGCATATGTGAATGATACTAAGGCAAAACCCCTTTGAACAATTAATGTAATATTAGTTAGTCTGGGGTCATAATCGTATCTACTCAGGCTGAGTTCTGAGAATTCACAGTTCAAAGCCAGTTGGAGCAGACCAATCTGTGAGACTCTTCACTCCAATTAATGAGTAGAAAGCCACAAGTAGGAGCTATGGCTCAAGGTGAAAAAGGCATTAGTGAACAAGTTGAGCACTAGCACAAGGCCCTGAGTTCAAGGCCCAGTGGTGGCACACATGCACAAAGGTATAGGTACTAGTGTGTGTATGTGGGGGTGGGGGGAAGTAGACAAAGGTGGAGGGTGAATATAATCAAAGTACTTTATGTCCACATGTGAAAGTGAAACAAGGAAACAACGAGATGGCTTTGGGAAGTGGGAAAAGCAAGAGGGAGATGGATGGAAAGGGGTGGCTTTGGCTAAGATGCACTTTATACACAAGTCAACACACACTCCCTTTGTGCAACTAATTGATGCTAATTAACATTTTTTTTGAACTCACAAAAAACCACCCCAAACCCTGAAACGAAGTGCTCCAAAAAAGAAAAACAAAGGAACCAGGTCCACTCTAGCATCTTTGCCATCCAATCAGGGCAGGAGAAAACCCAAGACCACAATAGTCCAGCCCAGCCAACATTACCTTTCCTTCGTATGTCCTGGGCACAGCCTGTGGATTTCCTCCATCTGCACGGCCCGTCCTCTGGACATTTGGGCTTCCCTTTCTAGTCCCTTTCGGAATGCCATGCTCATCTTCTATTCAAGGTCTATCTCCTATGAAAACTCCTACACCCCTTTCCCGGTGTTGGGTACGCATGTGCTTTCGTCATGATGTTATAGTTAAGGCTGACCTCTACGGATCAACTCTAGCTCCTTGAGGTCAAGTATGCAGTGAATTCTTCACTGTTATAAATGCAAAGAGCCCGATACATCACTAAGGCTTATTAAACACTGCCCCCCCAACACACTCACCTCCCCCAGAATAAAGCCAGGCCAATGAAACACCCAAACTTCTCCTGATAGACAGCACAAGCAATTCTACATGCTCACGTATAACCCACTCCTACGTGAAGCCTAGCTGTGGAACCGCTGCCCTGCCCGACACGGATGGGAACTCACACACTGGCCAAGCTCAGAACCGAGGAGTCACGGCTGGAGCTGGGGTTTCTACAGGGACTCCCCAGAACTAGCAATCATACCTTGTGTTAGAAGAAGGACAGGCAAAGAGACAGGGCATCGATAGATGCCTCAGGACCCCATCCCCAGAATGGGGATGGATGCTTTGGGGTCCCTCTAGAACAGAGATGGTGCAGGGGGAGGACATTCCATTGCTCCCGTCTCCATCCAAGCCTCTCCCTCTCCCTCTGCAGGGCTGGCTTTGTAAAGCCCCGGATGAAAGTTGTCTATTCCCAAATACTCAAGTCTTCTGACCCTAGAAAAACACCTCGGAGAATGCATAGCTGGGCCACACCATCTCGTTAGTTAATGAGTTAGGTTATTGTTGGTTAATTTAAACTTATTGTTATCATCAGGTATAGCTTATAAACACTTGATTAGTTAACGCATTCAAATCGAAATAAAAACTTCAATTAAACTCAACATTCGCTCCTACCATTTAGGGTTCTTTAAAAAAAAAAGTCTGAAAAACAGAAAGTAAAAGGGAGAGAGGGAGAGAGGGAAAGAGGGAGAGAGAGAGAAAAAGAGAGAGAGAGAGAGAGAAAGCTCTGTTTCTCAGAAGGGCCTCCTACAGGGCAAACTTCTAATTAAACAAATTGTCAATTTCAACACAATGAAAACTGATTTAGGAGTGTAAATTTAGTATTCTAGTCACTGAAAATAAGACCTCGCCTGCCTGCTCAGATCTCCTAGAGGCTGATTGCATCTGATAGGGAAATGAGGAGGAGGAGAGAGAGAAGACAGGGAGAGAAGGGGGCAAAGATGTATGTAGAGGATAGAGAGCCAAAGCCTTCTCCTCTCATAAAAAAAAAAAAAAGCAAACATCGCGAAGAAATTCAGGGCGGCCTCTTCCCCAGTCTGGGAGAAACTTCTTTTCCTTGCTTCTTCCTTCACCCCACCCCTACTAGATTAGAAAAAAAAAATTAATCGTCTATGATGACAAGCATGGCTCAGCACTCACTGTACATACTGTACCCACAAGTCTGGCTTGCAGCCAGGCCTGGCCCAAAGCCAGGACTACAATAACAAACACAGGCAGTGCTTGCCAGGAGGGGGTAGGGCAGCCAGCAGAGAATGAGCTAGAGGAGGGAGGCCAAGCAGCTCCAGGAACAGCCGCAAACGGCAAAAGATATGCCTAGGCAGGGCCTTGGCAGCATTGAGGGGCAACGAGGACCCCAGTGCAAATCTCAGACCCACTTCTCTGTAGGCTGCTATTATTTTTTTAAATCTAGTCCAGTGCCAGAGGCTCATGCTTCTAAGTCTAGCTACTCAAGAGGCTGAGATCTGAGGATCATGGTTCAAAGCTAGCCCAGGCAGGAAAATCCATGAAACTCTAATTAACCAGAAAATAAAGCCAGAAGTGGATATGTGGCTCAGGTGGTAGAATGCCAGCCTTGAATGAAAAAGCTAAGGGACAATATCCAGGTACTGAGTTCAAGTCCCAGTACCAACACAAGAAAATACAATCTATTTCTACCAAGCTTCCCTCTACTGCTCTGAACCTCTAATCTGCGGTAACATGGATCTGTGCTACACATCTTTCCAGTCCGTTCTCACTGTCAGCTCCTTGCAGGGAGCCTTCAAAACAGAGAGCAGGAAATCTCATGTATCTTAGTGAAAACGCCTTCTAGAACAACAGACTTCTGTGGTCAGGCATCTTGGGGGCTCACATCAGAATGTGTAAAAAAAAAACCACTGTTAGCAGCACTAGCAGCTCAGCCCCCCAACCCCCAACTCCCAACAAGGCCAGGTCTCCACAGGGGCCCCAGGGGGTCCATGTCACTGCATAAAACTAGTTCAGGGAGTGGTGTAGGCCCCGTAACTCTTTGTGCCATCTGATTTTCCAAGACATCTCAGCATGCGGGGGGAGAGAGAGAGGTAAATATGGGGCAATAGAAAGAACTCATCAATAAAGACGAGAAGTCCCCGACTCCATAGGCTATGAGCTCTGTCCAAGGATGAATGAATTAACATACTCTCACGACTCACCACCTGTCCCCAGCTCTAAATCTTCCTTCACAAGGGCACTGAGAAGTAATGCTCAGTGCGACAGATCACCTCGCCGTGAGGTGAGGCAAGCTGATGAGACAAGCAAGGAAAGGGCAAGTTAGGACCCAAATCCCAAGGCCTTGGAGGGATCCGGCTGAAACCATGGGGCCTGGAGGTGACATCTGAGGCAGGACCAGAGACAACTTCCCCAGGGAGCCACCAGTCTGGTCCACAGAGGGGTGTGCACAGTCATTAGCTTGTCTGAACTGGAGACACAGACCTCACCGAAAGTATGAAATCAGCTCTCGGCCACACCCGGCACTGAAGCCATGGGATTCACAACAAGGACACAGTGATTGCTTCACATCTGCTCCTACTACCTGGAAGAGGGGGGTGCTATCATGGGCCAGGGGGCTCCTGCATGCCCCCTTCCCCAAATGAGACCAGGCAGGAGCCTGAAGTCTCATGGAACTGTCCATCAGCCTTCCTGGCTGCACTTGACTCATGTGACAAATACCTATTGACTCCAATAACATGCCTGGCGATGTGGCAGACACGCTGGGGACGGATCCTGCACTCAAGGAGCTTACAGACTATTAGAGGGGAGAAGGGGGAAAGTAACGTGCCCGGCATAGTGCAGGCAATGTGAGCCTTAAGATTTCTCAAGCAGAGTTACAGATTCTTGCTTTACAGCTAGGCACCTGTGGCTCACACCTGTAATCCTAACTACTCAGGAGTCTGAGATCCGAAGAGTGCACACGGCTCAAAGCCAGCCTAGATGCGAGAGTCCATGAGACACTCATATCCTACTAACCAGTGGAAATCCAGAAATAGAGCTGTGGTCCAAGTGATAGAATACCACCAGCCTTGAGCAAATAAACTAAGACACAGCACCCAGGTTTTGAGTTATCCCATTACACACACAAACACACAGACACACACCCACACACAGACGTGCACACACAGCGGTTATTACTTTACAGATGTAGATGCAAAAACTCAGAGCCTCAGGTCACACCATTGGGGGTAGGTGCCAAAATTCATGCCTCCATCACACCCTCCCTCTCAAGTAGAGGAGATAAGACAAGCCCATAAATAACCGTAACACACCAAAGAAAGGTTATGCTCAATGATAGTTATACATAAAGAAATATGGCCAATTCAGAAGAAGGCACTATTGTTTCTCATTGGAGGTGGAGGGATTGGTTGAACATAGCATAGTAGAAAGGATCTTGGAAGATGGGGTAGGGTTCTCCTAAGCAGAAAGAGGTAAAAACAAAGCCACAAGGCCCAGAACCCAAGGACTCTATGAAGCCACATGGGCTCTGCAGCCAGATCACAACCAACTGAAGCAAAGCCACTGACAAGCATTGGTAGGATGGTAACACAATGAGCCGGAGAAGAACAGGAAGCAAACAGCCCAACCGTCAGGTGATAAGGGCATGCCCCAAAGTGACTACTCCAGAGGCAGGGAAAAAGAGGCGGTACAAGCCAAAGGCACTGATACCTATTCATCAGCCACTACAGGTCGGGGACTTGCTACGGATGTCTTTGTCACCTTACTCTTTAAAAAACAATCCTATGAGTTAGCAACACTTGCACTGTGTGTACTGGCATTACTAACACCGACACAGAAATCTGGCCACTTTTAATACAATGTGCAACTGGCACAGATAGGATTTGAACCTTCATCTGTCCTCCAAGCCCTCACTGGATTCATAAATGCTACAGAGGCCAGATGCTTGAGGCAAAATGGAGAAAGAAGAGGCAGATGTTGCCTTGTACCTACATGAGGGCAGTGAGACCAAACAACATAGCCTGCCCCTCTCTCCTAAAACTCACATTCAGGGTTGCAAAGGCAAGGTTCTGAGCAGGACAACCAAGGAGGGACCCGGAGGGAAGTGTGGGCAGTTAGCCCCTTGGCCTGGAAACCACAACGTCCAACCTGGCTAGCACACCCAAGCAGGCTGGATGTCAGGGCTTCTCCCCTTCTCCACGCCTCACAGGACAGAGCTGCTTTGCCCAAACATGAACAAAATTATCAGCCGCCACATAGTCGACCCCACTAGAATTGGATAAAATTAACTTGCAAAAGACAGCACGCTATAACCAGCTTTGTGTTCCAACCTTTCTATATCTATTTAATTAAAGGCTCCTGTATAATGTGAACCCAATAGTCAGATTCATTAGACAGCGAGAACCTAATTCGACAACTGTTTTGCTAATGAAACTGCAGTCTACTTTGGAAGGTAGATCACACACAGGGCATGGGTGCCAGCAACGCCCTGGGAACTCCGGGAGACCATGACGATCCGTTGCGTCCGACAGGCACATTAGGATGGCTTTTCTGCTCCAGGGGCCTGGAGGAAAAGCTTCCAGGAACAAGGCGGACCCAAGACCTTGGCTGGTATGGGGATGTCTGGGTCACAGCCGGCTCAAGTTGGGGGTGAAGATGGGCAGGAGGTAGTTGCCCAGACCTGAATGGACTGGTGAAGGCATCTTTGCCTACCTGAATGAGCCAGTAAGTGCATTCTCAGTCGCAAACTATCCAGGAACCGCTTTCCACAGAGTTCGCAGCCGTACGTCTTCATCCCACTGTGCAGCTTCCTGTAGGGGAAAGAAAAGGACAGGTTGCTGCTGCTCTGGCTGGACAGAAGACAGACCCACCCCACTGTTTGGGGGGTTCTGAAACATCCCCCTGGCAGGGGAACAGGGGACAGAGATGGGAGACTTGACACTGATGGAGGCTCATCCTGAATCCTCAGACAACCTTCCAGGGGCCCCCGGATGGCTGCGTTCATTCTTTAAGTTTTGTTTTTTAAATTGCTGTAACAAAGGTGAAGTGCAGACGGGATTAAGGTTAGGTAAGTCAGGTGGCTACGTTCATTCTTAGGCTTGTTGGGGAAAGAAGGAAGCCTAGGGCACTTCCTACGGCTTCATCCACTGGCATGCAAGGGGGCAAAAATCGGATTCCATTTCAGAGGGCGGAAGGAAACAGCATCCAGGAGAGTCCGACAGATTAAACAGAAAACAAACAAACACTTGTCAAAACAAGCGCGGATCATCAATGGAGGCCCTCCAGCCTCCGCTCGCCTAGAGATTGCATTCTCCTCGCTGTGCTGCCACTACCCACGCCTGGCTCTCCACCGCCATACTTTCAGAGGGCTGTACCTGGATTCTACCCCTGCCCAGGCCCTGCACAGCGAGTGGCCTGAATAAACAGGAAGGGGATGCTCTCTTTATGGACATGTCACCCAGATGCTCTTAGAATGGCAGTCACCCCCAGCACACACGTCTTCCCCCTAAGCCCCAGCTTCAGAAGTGTCTTCTAGCTCTGCCTCCCCACCCCACCCCCGACAGTCAGAAGGATTTTGAGAATACTGGAAAACACTGTTCTATGACCTCAGGTGTCCGCAGCGGTCATGTTATCTTATTGTATGGTATCTTATTTTGTCGTTGCTAGGCTTTTGTGAGATGGGCTGGGCTGGGTTACTACCCTGACAACAACTGGTCCCACGCCCAGCATGCAACAGGGCTTTCTCCCATCCCAACTCCCCCTCTGCAGCCTTTCCTACCAGTCCCCTGGCTCAGTCCTGAGCCAGCTATGGGGCCCACAAGACGTAAGGAACTAAGCGGGCCAGCAGGCAGAGAGCAGAGTTCTGGGGAGAGGCTCTGAGCTGCAGGCTGGCCCCAAACCCTGACTTTCCTTCCACCCACAGTTCCACTCTCAGGCCCGCATGGCCACTGTCAGGATGCAGAATACACAATCCCATCTCTGCTCCAGTCTCTGGGCCTACACTGCCTCTTCCCCTAAGGATTTAGGGCAGGCAGCAGCAGCCAGAGACAGGATCTGTGGGTGGTAGAGCTAGCAAGAGAATGCAGGGTTCTCCGAGAGGCAACCATCTACTGAAATCAGAATGCTGATGTGCTAGGACTGCAGGAAAAGGCCAGAGAGCTGGTGCCCATACCAGGAAAAAAACAAAACCTGCAGATGGGACAAGGGGGTTATTAGGCCCTGAAACTCCTGGCAATGAACCCAACCCTCCCACTGCTACCAACTTCCAAATCCCAGAATGAGAACCAAGCAGCCTGCTACAACTATGTGTTGTCCCGGGTGAGGCTCCTCAGTGGTCCTGGGCCATCGGGAGCCGGAGGACGTACCACACACTATCAAACTACGTGTGCAAGTCTCCAGGAGGGACCACTCAGAACTCTCCCGACAGAACTCCTTCTCAGCCACACTGTTGTCTTTGTTGCCTTCACTTTTCCCCCGTTGCCAAAAACAAATGATTTCTCAATCTCTCTCTCTCTCTCTCTCACTCTCTCTCATCCATGGTAGGACACCACCACCCCCCTTCTTATCTCATTTTTGGCCATGGCTGAGCTATTTCCAAATTGAGAAATAGTAACAGTACAGAACATTTCAACCGAACCTCCTTAACTCTAAATATGTTTCACAATGGGACATGTCCTCATCGTGTTTGGGACAAAGTTGCGCTTTGAACTAAGTTCTCAGGCATGAACTTGTGCATACATGGGAATGCATGCACATGCACACACGCACGCGTACACGCGCGCGCACACACACACACACACACACACACACACACGGCAGGGCTGCATTCCTGCCCTGTGCCCGGGCATGATGGATGTTTGCTACAGGGTGGCAGAGGCTCCTTTGTGAATGCTCTGGCAGGTGAACTCCTTCCTCGCACACAATCATGAGTCTGCTGGGTAGGGACATATGGGATCTAGTTTTATTTTCATCCTCCTTTTTTTTTCCTGAGGGATTTGTTAGTTTCTAGGAGTCCCCATCTCTCTCAGGTGGGGTGGACACTGTCAGGAGAAGCAGGAGGACAGATATCCATTTAGATTATTTTTATTTATTTTTCCCATAAAAGGACTCTGGTATGAGCCATCTTCAGATTTGGGGAGCCACCCTCAGGCTAAACCCCCATCTTGGTCTCCCATCTCTCCTCAGAAAGGAGAGGTGAGAGACCTCTCCTTTTGCCCTTCAGAATGTCTTTGGAAGGGGTGGTAGTGTGGCTCGGTGGTAGAGCACTTGTCTCTTATGCCAGAGGCCCTGGGTTCAATTCCCATTACCACTCAAAACAAGAAAGCCAAAAACACTCTTGGGGCATACCAGTGCATTTTTTCCCCGTAAGTATGAATGTTGTATTTTGGGTGGTACTGCGGAGAGAATTCAGGGCCTCTTACACATGAGGCAGGGACTCCACCAGTGTTTTTTCCCCTGGATGAGAACGATGTGCAGTGAGGTTGGTGCGATGGAAGAGGGGAGGACCACTCGACCTCTTCCTACAGAGGAGGCAGAGAAGAACTCCCAGAAAACTGCTAAAGTGATGAATTCTCATCCTCACTTGGCCACCATCTTGTTTTAAGATGACCTTGAACAAGCCATGCTATCATCATCTCCCCATCATCCCCCAACCTGTGAACAGATGTAGACAGCTAAGTGATTGGAGATACAGTTTATTATTCAAGAGTCTTATCCATGCCCTTTTCCCCTAGCCTCCAAGGAGACTCCTCTGAAAGGACAACATCTCTCCTTGAGCTATGCTCCATTTGCCATTGTTTCACTGTGATTAAACTCTAACCCCCAAGCAACTAGGCAAGGGCAGACCAATTAAAACCCTATACCCATCCCAGCAATGGATTCATTTCAAAACCATCTACTCCAGAGGACTTGTGTTGTCTCCTTTACTTGCTGCTATTTATCTTTCATCGGGAGTTTGGTCTCAGAACCTTGTTGCTGCCTTTGGAGATACTGATGTGTCCTGTCTTGTCTAATCCTTGGGGTAAGGACACTGCCCTGAAACCAACCCACTAACTCAGCGGCCCACACAGGTTCCCTAAAGTAAATCTAGCACGTTCTACAAAGTCAATGGTCCTACCCACGAGGCAGTGAGAGCCGGGCAAAGCACTGAGCTCAGAAGAAGGAAAGGAATAACTTTACAGGCCTTGCTGGGAGGTCACCAGGGCCCAGCACAGGTTTGCTCCTATTTTTAGAGACCGTTCATTCACGTAGCAAGGAAGGAAGAGTGCGGAGAAGTAGAGGTTTGTCCTACTTCAAAGAAAAAAGCAAACAGGGAAGCAAGTGGCTCATGCCTATAATCTTAGCTACTCAGGAGGCTGAGATCTGAGGATAGTGGTTCAAAGCCAGCCCAAGGAGGAAAGACCATGAGACATCTCCAATGAACCACCAGAAAACAGAAACTGGAGCTGTGGCTCAAAGTGGTAGAGCGCTAGCCTTGAGGCAAAAGAGCTCAGGAACAGTGGTCAGGCCCTGAATTCAAACCTTACAACCAACAACAAAAAAGAAAAATACCAGCACTATATGACACAGTTCGTAGAAGAGCCAATATGGAATCTGAATTCTGACTGCAGGAACTTTGTGGAAAGGCATGGACATTGCCCGTTAGGCCACAACCTTCCAAAACCACCACTACCACCATCACACTATGCAAACACTCAGATCAAAATGGAAGTTCTCTTCTCTTTTTCCTGCTCCCACATTGCCTCCATCTGCTTCTGTCTTGTCGCAAGGTTTAACTGCTCATGCCAGGGAAGGAGTACAATTGGGGATTACTTTTGCATTCTGTGTACTGTTTTGGTAGATGATGGAAGAAGCTGTATTTCTGGCCACTGTTTTAAACATAACAGGGTATGTTGCAAGACCCTACTATTTTATTCTTGGAGTGAACAGTCATTCTTACTGATGATCCATCTCAGACAACGCCTGGCCCACTAGGGAAACCATACCTTGCATATAACAGATATTCGCTTATGTCTATTAACCCCAGCCCCCCAAAATGAAGCCCTAACAAGTTTCACTCTATAGTCTCAAGAAAGTTGAATCAGTATGAGGAATTATAGGTAAGCAAATTGGAACGTTTTAATGAGCAACCTAAGAGAAAGACCCATTTCTTCTCATCAAATCTCAGGCATGCAGCTCTTACTAGTCAGATGGAGGTAGAAAGATACATTCTGGTTGTTTGAGCCATTTCTGTATTGCTGTGATTCTGAAAAATCCATCAAGAGTCTGTCTGGGGGCTGGGAATATGGCCTAGTGGCAAGAGTGCTTGCCTGGTATACATGAAACCCTGGGTTCGATTTCCCAGCACCACATATATAGAAAATAGCCAGAAGTGGCGCTGTGGCTCAAATGGCAGAGTGGTAGCCTTGAGCACAAAGAAGCCAGGGGACAGTGCTCAGGCCCTGAGTCCAAGGCCCAGGACTAACAACAACAACAAAAAAGTCTGTCTGGATTAGACTGCAAACTCTTCCATGGCAGGAGCCATGAATATAGCTCCTTTTCTTCACAAGACCTGGTTTAAAAAGGATTATTTCAACACTGCTGAAGAAAACCCTCGATGTAAGTCAAGTCTAATACAGTTGTCTACCCATCTTAATAATATTCCAAGTACCACAGCTTCACAGGTAGCCTTCAATCAGGAATCAGAACTTGTCTGGAGGCTCCATAACAACTTCCTAGCAACATAAAGGCTGAGCTGTAGACCACCCACACAACTTCAGGGTAAGTCCTCACCAAGCCAGCCTACCTGGAACGACTCTAGCAGCATGAGTGACATCAAGGTGACCCTTACCAAGTTCTACCCTCCCTACATTCAGTGTCCAGGGAGAGCTGCTCCTAGCACCTGCTAACTAAGGGCATTCTCTATGTATAGTCTCTGAAGGAGAGGGTTGGCCATCCTCCATCCCACACAGCCACTGACCAAAGACTTGTACAAAGGCCAGAAGAGGGGCTATGGTACCAACCAGTGCCAAGAAGAAACAGCAACACTGGCTGGCAGAGAAGAGTATAGGAGTGGCTAACAGTATGCGCAACCTCACACTTCTCAAGTTCTTCTGCCTAAATGTCTAAGTCAGAGCAGACTCACAGGCAGGAAAGGCCTAGAGGAACTCTCAGTTCTGAAAGCCAAGTAACTTAAGAGAAGGACCCCTTCGAGGCTGTCATCCTTCATTCTCCTACTGGGAAGCTGAACTTGCCTGACCTGTGAGTTTTGAAGGGGAGACTAGCACTGGGAACCGGGACTTGTAATTGGGAAGAGTGGGAGGGAACTCCACAGCTGGACCAGGAATAATGTTTTCCTTGTTCTGTTGAACTGATTCATCTCCTGATCCAACACTCACACCAGACCACGCAGTCCTCACAACGCACCCTTATCCTCCATCCCACATTGTTCCACACGCAAAAGCCTCTCCAGGGCTGGTATACCCTTCCTTTCCTTTCTGCTACCGTGACATCCAATTGATGACTCCGTGCTCCTAAGGGACACTTAGGCCAAGGAGGAGACTCAAGGCTAGGTGAGTGACTCTGTTCTCTCAAAAAGCCTGCTCCCCTCTCCAAGATTCCCCACTTATTATGAGAACCAAGCCACTATGCAAACCTCTTGGGTCTCTCAAGAGTGGGAGTTACTGTTGTGCCAAGCCTCAGACATGCTGACACAGTCCCTTCTCTTTAGGGATGGCATGAGTGACACCCCTTAAGGAGCTCTGCCAGTTCCCCCCGACCTCCCCAAGCTCAGAGGATGGAGCTGTACCTGGCTGAGCTCACCTTTCTAAGAAGTGAAAGAGCTGCTGTACATCAGTCTTGGGGTTTGTCTTCAGTTTAAAAGTCGTCACTTCAATGTCCACTGACCTTTTAGTTCAAATGACAGTAGAAAAGTCAACTAGCCAGTAGCATCTTGCACTCTTAATTTTAAGAAAGAGATGAATGAAGGTGATGAGACCGTCAGGAATATGTCCCCCAAAACATCTTCCAGAGAGATGGCAGCCCAACCTCCAATACTGCATACACATCTTAAATGGCATGAGGTCTTGTTACGTAGTGCAGACTGGCCTCAAACTCATGATCCTCCTTGCCCCTGCCTCCTGAGTACTGGGCTTAAAGGCATATACCACCACACCCAGATTTCTATGTATCTCTTTGTGGGAAAAGAATATTCCAAAGAGCTGGTTCTACTCAAAGCCTCATCCTATACCAGAGCCGACTATTCATAGGGCCTCTGGGACTCACTCAAGAGCGTTCACTACCTTCTAAGGGTGGCATTAGACTATCCAAAAGACTTTCTCTTAATGTCATCAACCGTGTCATATTCCAGGCAAGGCAGGTCATCAGTCACACCGGTGTCATTCTCCTCATGTTGGTGATTCAAGACCAAGCCATTTGTAAATTCATTAGCTCTACAAGCTCCTTAGGGCGGGAACTGCCTTCAATGTCAGTGCTGACGCAGCCAGAGCAGGTGGATGAGGAGCTATTCACAGAGAGGGACTCATCCCAGATCACTGAAATGCAACCTGGCTACTGCCTAGAGTTGAGAAGGGTTCTAATCTCAGCAGGAGAATGGGTCATTTTCATTTTCTTAAGATGTGAGAGAAATTACCCTTTTTTTTTTTAAACTGTTGAGATTAGACAGTCATTTGACAAGCTGTGAATGCTTAGCTGGTATTACCACAAATTATCCTTCTAGCGATAGAGTTCGTTGCTCCCTGACTAGTCAATATTAATAAACATTACCGAATGCTTTTACAACACAATTTATTTTTAATACAGCTCTTTATGTATGCCATAAAGTAAATATACCAATAAAAGCCAAGGATTTCAAAGAGCAGATTAAAAAAAAAAGAGAACTGAGTGCTAGTTAACACCTTCTATGCTGCAGGTTTGGGGGCTGTAAACCCATAGTTATGAACTGGTGAACGCTTGGTTGTTTGGGAAACCCATAGCTATAGAACTGGTGGATATTTGGTTTTTTTGGCATCTTATACAAGGAAGGGAACAATACCAAAGAATCATCAAATGAAAAACAAACAAACAAACAAACATGATAGCTGGGAGCTAGTGGCTCATGGCTGTAATCCTAGCTACTCAGAAAGCTGAAACCTGGAGGCATGAATTTTTAAGCCATTTTGGGCAGAGAAATTCATGAAACTCCATCTCAAATGAACCAGCAAAAAGACAGATTGGAGGTATGGCTTGAGTGAAAGGGCACCAGCCAACAACTATGAGCAAAGGAGCCAAGCAAAAGCATGAGATCCTGAGTTTACGCCCTCGTTTCTCCCTCTCTCTCCTTCTCCCCCCTTCCTCTCTCCCTTCCTTTCTCCATCTGTCTCTTTTTCTCTCCCCTTTCCCTCCCTCCACCTTACTAAGATCTTACTCCATCCCTTTCTCTTCTTTCCCTCTCCTCCAACACACACACACACACACACACACACACACACACACACACACACACACACACTTACACCAGGCCGGAGGCAGGAGAGCTGATCTTTACTGGCTCTGTCAGTGACCACCACTTCTTGCCTTCTCTAGTTTTCACTTTACATGTTTACAACAAGGCTAAGATTGAGCCAGATCTTATCTTGGGTTCTTTCCAATCAGTTTTACAACACTGTAAGGCTGAGGGGCTGAGGCTCCAGGTTAGGTGGATTTTGTTTCTCTCCTGTAGAGTCCACACCATATTTGCCTTCTCAATCTACATCACTGAGCCCAGAACATTCTAGGAGCTCTGTGCATTGCATTAAATGGCTGAACAAAGGACCAAGAATGAAACTTTGCAGAGATAAATGTAGAGGCTGTAGAGGTTAGCCCCCCACCCCCGCCCAGCCCCAACACATTATACCTATCTCAGCACAAGAATGCTTGTGCCTGTCGTCCCAAAAAGAAGCCTTCTCCAGGGTTCTCAGAAAGAAAAAAATCGCACATTCTGCTTTGGCCTGGGATTAAGGCCAAAGATCTGGAGCAGACAGAAGGGTGCAAGGAACAATCCTAAGCTCTGAAAATAGGAGGAACAACAATGAGCAGTGCAGCTTGCAGCCATAACCGCTGCATGTAAAGTACCTTCTAATGTGGTCATTTCCGAGTGTGAAAATACAGTGTGAGGAAGGACAAAGGGCCCAGGCCAAGCTCCACGCACAACTGCTCAACGATGGAGCTTCATGGCTGAGCTTCATGGCTGAGCCACAGGAGGCCTGCTGGCTGTTACGTAACCGGCCCATTGTTTTAAAATACTGAGTTCTCCACCAAGTCCTTTATTTGAAATATCGCCATCAACAAATTTCACCAAGAACAAAAGTTTTTCATTTGGGCCCTGGACTATGGAATGATGTTATCACACACAATCTCATACAGTCTCTTTCAACAAGGTCTTAGCATGCTTATCTACGAAGTTCCTAGTAGCCAAATATGATTGAAATGTTCTATTTATGCTCACTGGATTAAGGAGATGTTACAAACTACACAAAAACCCAGCAGATGTAAGCAAGGTATTACAGCCCGGGCAGTTAAGATCTGAAGGAAAGGAATCAATACACACTTTTGCAGTTTTCTTTCCTTTCTCTTCTAAAGAAAACAGAAAAGTTGTGCTTTTAGAAAAATGGAAGAAGAAAGAGAGTAACTTGACTGGAGATTTATAGCTCTTCTGAGCTTTTTTTTTCCTTCCCCAAACCCCCAAAACGGCAGCATGATGCATGATTTGATGATGTCAGCCATAGGGAAATAAAAATAAATCCAAAATATTCTCTGTAGTTCTTCACAGGCCCTATAAGGGAATCAAATTGTGGCCAGGGATATGCAGAATTTTGTTGTGTTTTTTTTTTCCCTCTCTGCCATACAAGGCTTTTAACTGGCACAGACAGCCAATTTCTGGGAAAACAGCTTTCAATAAAGCTAGATTTTCTGTTATCTCCCTGTTTTGCCTGAGTACATAGAGGAAACGACTTTGTCTCCTAGTTATCAAGATTCATATGTATATGAATATATATATATATATATATATGTATGTATTTGTACTTTAGCCAGGAAGCTAAGACATTACCTTCCAATCCTACAGACCAGCCACTGAAATTCAGAGATTGCTGAAAAAGACCATTTAGAGGCCTTACCAATGTTCCTCTGGAATTAAACCATTCTGTATAAATGTATATTGCCTCATTCTTTCTGCTTTAGTACACTGAAAATTAAATTACTCTTATATGAGGATTATGAGCGTGAGAGTGAACGCTCCCAACATCAATTAGGACTCGGAGAGAAGAGCTGGGCAGATTACCTGTATGGATTGCCAAATTACATTGGGGAAATTATTGTCATTTTAATGAAGAAAATCTAAAGAGATATTTGCTTCTTTTTTGTTGTTGTGTTGTTCTTTCTTCTAGAATATATATATTTTTTAATCTAGCTAACTGAGACTGTACCATAGTGGAGCTGATGCATGTATGAATCAATTCTCACTTGGGAAGATCTTCACAAGCATGACCTCAAGCCCCTGTATCTGGGGTTGAACTCTCAGCTTCTATTTTGTAGACAAAGAGACTAAGTGCCTTACTTTCTCTTGGAAGCAGGCAAAGACTCCAGAATTCTCCTTTGCCACCCTGAGGTAGACCACGGCCGAGTCACTGAGCCAGGCTCTCTTTGCAAGGTTCAGGGAAACCAGCAGGAAGAGTCAAGACTGAGACCCCGCCTGGGTCCTCCCCAGCACAGTGAGGTAGAAGTAGGACCAGGCAATAGAAAAGCCAAGAAACTTCCTCTTTTTTTTTTTCTGGCATAGGTACTGGGGCAGGAACTCAAGGCCTCCCATTCTCACTTAGCTTTTTCACTCAGGATGGGCACACTACCACTTGAGCCACATCTTCATTTCTGGCCTTTTGCTCGTTATTTGGAGATAGTCTCTCAAATTTGTTTGTCCCCGCTGTCTTTGAAGCATGACCCGCAGAGTCTCAGGCTTCTAAGTAACTAGGATAACAGGCATGGGCCACCAGCACCTGAACAGAGAAATTTCTAAGAAAAAAAAAAAGAGGGGGGGCGGTGAACTAAATAACGATACTTACAGTTCACAGGCAGGCTTTGGAATCTGGACGCTCTCAAAGAGAAGGGCATGCTGATTCCTTCCCTACTCCTATCTACCCTGCTAGGGCTAGTAAGCACCTACTGTGTGCCAGCCACTAGGCATGTCGGAATGCACTTAGCCCCATAGTACTCCTGGGTAGGTTCTTGTAGCCACACTATTCTCCACTACTTCATTCCACTAGTTTACTTCATAGCACCTACTATGATTTTCAGTTCGATCTTGCATTTATTTTTCATTAGTATTCTTTTTCACGATTAGAGTATAAGCTACATGAAGGCAGGAACCATCTCTACTATGTCCTCAGAGTCTTGCAGGGTGCCTGGGACCGAGTAGACAATCAATACACTTTCCTAAATGGCTTTATTGAGATACTATGCAAATACCTTAGGAGTCACCTTTGTAAAGTATAGCATGGAAGCTGGGTATGGTGAGCCATGCCTACAATCCCAGCACTTGGGAGGCTGAGGCAGGAGAATCCTGAGTTCAAAACCAGCCTGAATAACAAGACCCGGTCACAAAGCCAAATAAAACAAGGTTATGACACAGAGTCATTCACCCAACGATTCCATCTTCATCACTCCCTAATTCCAGAATATTTCCATCACTCTAAAAAAAAAAACCAGTCCTAGGCCTCTTCCAACCACTAGTCTATCTTCCTTTTCTGGCTTTTGTCTATTTTGAACATCCCATGTGAATGGAAGTCATACAGGGGCAGCCTCTGGAGTCTCACTTCTTCCACAGAGCACAGTGCTTCTAAGCTCCACCCATCTTGTAGCCCATGTCAGTACTCTATCCTTTCTTCTCACGGAGTAACACATCGCTAGATGGAAATCTCACACTCTGCTAATCCACTCATGGTTCATGGACATGCAGGATATTTAAATCTTCCAGCTATTATAAAGAACACTGCTCTGAGCACTGGTATGCAAGTTTCATCAGTGGGTTCGTGATTTCACTGTGCTTCCTTCTGTACATGCCTAGAAGTGGTATTGGGTCATATGGTAAGCGTTATGCTTAACCTATTAAGGAACTACCCGGCTCTTGTCCAAAGCAGGTGCACCATTTTACATTCTCATCAGCAATGTCTGAAGGTTCCAACTTTGCAAGACATTGTTAGACTAAATGAATAAAGATTCTTTCTGCTGAGGCTCTGTTGGTAACTGGCTTCTCCATCTGCAGACAGGGCATGCTACATTCAGGCTCAACAGAAACGTTCACACAATGCTGCTGTCGTTTAGATCAAGTTCATGTTAGAAAGACAATCGAATGAAAAACAACACCAGATAATTCAAGTGGACCGACCTTCCTTCCTTCCTTCCTTCCTTCCTTCCTTCCTTCCTTCCTTCCTTCCTTCCTTCTTCCTTCCTTCCTTCCCTCCCTCCCCTCATTTATTATCTTATTCCTTCCCTTTTTCCTTGCTTCCTATATTCCTTCCTCCTTTCCTCCCCCCACCCCCTGCCCTTCTTTCCCCTTCTTTCTTTTACAGTGCTGGGGTTTGAACTCAGCATGTTACTCCAAACAGGAAAGTGCTCTATCACTTGAATCATATCTCTAGCCCTTTTTTTTTTTCTCAGATAGAGCTTTGCATTATTTGCCAGGATTAACCTTAGACTATGATCCTCCTGCCTTTGATCATACCTGTCCTATTTGTTGAAATGAGATCCTTTTGTTCCTGGGCTGGGCTCAAACTCAAACCTCCTGAGTAGCTGGGATTCCAGGCATACCTCCTCACCTGGCTATCAAAATGAGTAGTATGTTCATATATGTAAGTTCAACCTTACTCTTCCCATCCCATGTCTGAACTCAGTAATTTAACAATGCACACTCCTTAAACAGATTTAGCTGAAGACTGTGAAAGGTGTTCCAAATTATGTACAATCAAACTTGATTTTGTCAGGAGTGAAGAAAGCATGATTTGGCAGCCCTGCTTTCTACCAGGAAGTTTAGACACAAACTTAATAACACTCAAATAAAAATGCACAGAAGCTGGGCACCAGTGACTCACACCTGTAGTCCTAGTTTTTGGAGAGGCTAAATTCTAAAGATCATGGTTTGAAGCCAGCCCAAACATGAGACTTATATCTCTAGTTAGCTAGCAAAAAAAAAAACTGGAAGTAGAGGTATGGCTCGAGTAGTTGAGTGGTAGAGCGCAATCGTTGAGCAAAAAGCCAAGTGAGAGCTTTGAGGTACTGAGTTCAAGCCCCAATACTGTCACAAATAATAAATAAATAAAATTGCATAAAGCTGGAATATAGCTCAGTGGTAGCATACTTGCCTGGCATACACAGCTGTGTACTGCATCGGATCTCCAATAACACACACACACACACACACACACACACACCACAAAAATGCACTAACAGATATTCCTGGCAAACTGTAGGTGTGGAATCTATCCAAGCAACCCAAAAGCTGAATGAGCTAAGGGAAAGAGCAAAGCCTGGCCCCTCTACCTGAGCTTGCGTGAGTGGGCGGGAGATCTGGGCTCCCCAAACTTCTTTATCCCCCTTTTCTGTCTCTGTAAAGGAAGATAGCCTATCCCCTTTTCTGCACAGACTCCTCGCAAAGAGCAAACAAACAAAAGCTGGGAGCCAGCAAGGCCCTTTGTAAACTGCAGGTAATTAAAACGGCCTGTAAATGCCCTAGCAGAAAGCACTTCAAAGAGACAATAATTCCAGCCATGGCCAGTCAAGGCTGTGTGGTGTAAAAATTATGAGTTTTCCCAACAGGGGAGCTTTTTTGTGAAAAGGACGGGGGTTGGTGGCAGAGGGAGGGTGAACCACACAGAGGAGGCTTACAATTGGTGTCCATACCCACTGTGTGCAAAAGTGTGTGTGTTACACACACGCCAGCAAATGGACACTGTGTGCCTGTGTGTGACAGAGCACACACATTTATCAACGCTCAGGCGGTCCAAGCATGTGAACAGAGAGATAAAAGGCAAAATAAAATAAAATGTAACAAATATGCATCCTCCTTCCCGCTGGGCTGGCGTTTTCACTGGGACAAGTACCAGGCCGCCTGCCTGTTCCTCTGGCTCCTAACTTGAAAGCTTCCCAGCACACAAGCAATGCATACCCAGGCTCCAGGCCCAGCCTGCAGCCAAGGCCAGCAGCGGCTCTCCGGATAGGCCTACCGCACTTGCAGACTCAAGAGCATGGGGCATGGCAGCCGCCCACCACCGCCAGCTCTGTTATCTTGAAAGAGCGAGGACAAAGAAAGAGGGAGGGAGAGACTGTTAACCTTGACTCGGATTGTCTTCACTATGGCCCCCACACTGCACAAACCTGGTGCCCTGTGTGTGGATGACGCGGAGACAAGAACTGGAGCCCGGCCTGTTGTAACACACAACACAGAAAACCCAAATGCTACGCCAGATACATCTGACCGCGATGGTCTGAAAAACAGGCCGAGAGAGAGAGAGAGAGAGAGAGAGAGGAGAGAGAGAGGAGAGAGAGAGAGAGAGAGAGAGAGAATTGTTCTGATATCTTTTTAGATGCTCCCCAAAAGGGAGGTGGTACCCTGACAGGGACATTTCACCAGGCAAGAAGGCTAGCATCACCCCTAAGCAGGCTTCCCAAAGACCCCCCACCGTCTCCCTGCCTTTGCACGCACATGCGCTGTCTACGGCCAAGTATCCCCATGATGGAATTCTCTGCTTACTTCTCTCTCTCTCCATCTCGACAGGCAGCCTCCCCCTTCCCGCCCCCCCTTCCCGCCCCAAACATAGTGCATTGCCACATCCATTCCTGTTTCCTCAAGTCCGGCAAAGGACATGGCTCCAGTAGGTGTTGAAGATGAATGGATGAGACCTGGGTGTACGGTGGTCAGACACCAGGTAATAAATCAATCAGGACATAGAACCAACGACTCCGCACCAGTATCAGTCAGTCAAGCATTCATTCAGACCACAGGAGTAGGGCGGGGTGAACCCCCAAAGCTCACCAAGGTGGCAAAGAAACCAACCCTGGCTGGTGGCTTTATTTCCTCATAAACAAAATCCAGCTCTGCCTCCCTCCCTGTCTCACCCACTAACTCCTCCTTGACACTGCTGGCTGAAAGCCCACACATAAAACTGTCCTTTACTATTTTTATTTAATGAGCTTTCATTTTTCTTCCCCTACTCCCACTTATTTTCTCTTTCTTCTTCTTCTTTTTTTTTTTTTTGTAAATGAGAAAGGAAAAGCCCACCTCCTAATGGGTATGGGGGAGAGGAAGCAAAGTGGAATCTCTTTTAATAGGCCATAACTTCATAAAAGCTTTTTTCTCTCTCCACCACCATCCCAGCTGCCCCCTCCCCACATCCCAGTGCCCGCCCCACTCCTCACACACACCCCCCCCCCCCCCACCACCAACCCTTTTCCGGACACAGCATCCTCCTTTCTCGCCATTCAAAACAAGATACATGGATTTGGGGCATTTGATTACTTTTAAGTATATATTTTTCCCTCAAATAGACTGAATACAATGGTTAGGAAATGTGACAGAAAACTATTCTGAGCCATTTATTGCCTTAATACCCACCTTTGTCCAACAGGCAGTTTTGACAACAGCGATAAATTCCAAATTTATGTCAACAGAGCATATGTTGAACACCTCATTTCTGAGCTAAAGCGGCATGCTGCCCTATAAATCACCGTTCTGTTTGAAATGAAAGTAGATTACAGGCCTGTGTTATTGAGCAGTTAGAGCTATAGTCATATAAATCAGAACTTTTAACTCTAGGCAATCCGTTGTGCAATTAACTAAAGGGTACTTTGTCATTTCAAGGCTTGTGCACAGACTTGGCAGGGCACACAGCTACTAGGAAGGGGGTGGGAGGGGGAAAAAAGTTTTCAGCCACAGAAGGACTGTGGACTACAGTTCCTACCCCCATCTCACCATGCTTTACCCGCCCCCCCCCCACCCTCTGCTACCTCCATTCCTACCAACACCACTACCACTACATGGGCCTGCCGAGGCTGCACAGTACCTCACAATCACAGTCTGCCACAAAGACAATGGAATATTGATAGGCATTCATCATCAATGAGCTAGCTCTAGAAGCCCCAGTGCCTTTCTAGTTAGACCATGTGTATAAGGCTGTCTTAGATGTTAAGATGACTTTGGAGGTAATGCAAAAGAAGAGTTTGCACTTAGCATGGGCAAGGCCTTAGGTTTGGGCCTCAGCTCTGTGTTAACAGCAGCTAATGAAGCCAGAGACAAAAGAGGGGACAAGAGTAACACAAGCGACAATGTTTAGATGATGCTAACAGTGAAGAATTAGAAGAACACTATGTGAAATACATCTGAACGTGTACCGTCTTCCCAGCTCTGTTCAAGACATGTTCATACCTCATCTCATTCTCCCCTCAGAACAACCCTATGAAGCAGAGGTGTTATTTATTTATTTTGCTAAAAAGAAAAATTGAGTCACAGAGCCGGATAGAGTAGCTCATGCTTACAATCCCAAAAAGGTATCAACAGCTAGGTGTGGTGATACACACCTGTCACCCCACCTAGATGAGAATCCTAAGTACAAGGATCATAGTCCAAAGTTAATCCATGGAAAAAGTGTGAGACCTTATCTGATGATTAACTAAAGTACGAGAGGGCTGGCAGTGTGGCTCAAGTGGAATACCTGATTAGCAAGTATGAGGCCCTGAGTTCAAAACTCCAGTACTGCCAAACAAATAACAACAACAACACAAAACCTGAGACGCAAGGATGTTATAAACAACTTGCCTGTGTTCATTTTAAGCTCATGATCAAGGCTTAAACAATTAAGTAGTAGAACAAAAGTATAAGGACTCAGACTCTTGTCACCAGCTTTCTTTACAAATCCCAGTCTACAGTAGACTTGCTCTACAACTTTGGAGTTCTAAGTCTCAGTTTTCTCCTCTGTCATCACTATTGACATCTGCCAATACTGTTATTAAAGAGAGCAGGCAAGGAATGCTGCACATAAAAAAGAATGAGCAAAGCACCAAATGTGTACCAAATAAACACTCGCTAGGTAAGGCTAACGAAGGAAAACTTCTGCCCCCTGAGCCATCTACTACGAGAAAGAACTGGAGAAAGAGATAGAGAAGGAACGCTGAAAAGAGGGTGTGGTGATGAGCTGGTAGTTCAACAAAGATGTCAACATGCTCTCAGTGTGCAGAGGAGGAACAGAGACAACAGCAGGTGTGTGGCTGGGGATGTGGTGGCCTTCCGTGAGCTTTTGGAGATCTACAGGGCTCTATGCAGGGTGGAGCAGTACTTAGAACGGAAAAGCCCCGGATGTGGTTGAGCTCCGGATGACAGTGATTTCCACATGCGCTAGGATTTAGCATCAGCATGCGCAAACCATGGGATTATCGTTTGGGAAAACTGGCCTGGAAGGTGAGGCAGTGGGTGAGTAAGCTTGCAGAGGTGGCAGCCTGGGCTGAAAGGAACCCAGGACTTTGGTGGCATTGCTGCAGTCACTAAACTGTCACCAAAACCCTTCTGGAAACAATGGAGCAGGCTGGGAATGAAAGGCTCAGGGGAGTCGGGGAAACATGGAAGGAGAAAGTCAGACAGAAGATCCCCAATGCTAAAGGAAGAACAAGGGCATTTCCAAAGACAGCAGTGGGGTCAGCCTTCCATGGCAAAATGCCGACACAGTCTAGATGCCACTCATCTGCAGAGAGCTGCTATTCCTTAAGATGGTTCAAGAAGAGAGAGATTGGACCAAACCACTTCTCTCCATCTACTGCATGGCAAAGCTGCCTGTCTCCGAGGAGTACAGGCTGCCATGGCAGGAAACTGCCAAGAGCTGTTCCTCCTGTTAGCATCTCCATCCAGGCCCACGTGGTCCTGCAAGAACATGAAGTAGCACACCTGGAGCTGGTCACCATCGCAACATGGTAGAATATGGTCACTAACTCAACATGGTGGAATACTTAGGTCTCCTTCTTCTCATGAGCCAAGATAATCCAAGACAATTCACTAGGTGTTTATTTTACATAGGAAAAAAATTACAATCAAAACATAGGACAGAAAACCTGTCCTCAGAGAGGTTTAGTTGAAGAATGAACACGGTATGCAAAGTGACAGAAAGCAGGACATATACACATGCTCTATTCTTTTGGTTGTTGCTTTGTGCTGGTACTGGGACTTGAACTCAGAGCCTCAACCTTGCCCTCACATTTTTCTCCACTTAAGGTTGGTACTCTACCCCTTGAACCACAGCACCACTTCTGGCTTTTTGCTGACTAATTGGAGGAGATATGAGTCACCTAGACTTTCCTGCCTGGGCTGGCTTTTAACGGTGATCCTCAGATCTTAGCCTCCTGTGTAAGCAGAATTACAGGTATGAGCCACCAGTGACAAGCACAGGTGTGCTTTGTCAGGTCCTGAGCACAACTATAATACTCAGAAGGAAATCAAGACCTCAGAGCCCTCCCCAAAGAGGTGGATCCCAAGACTGGGCTCGACCAACATAAAAAATACATGCCTGCCATCTTAGCTACTCAAGAGGCTGAGATCTGAGGATTGCAGTTCAAACCCGGCCAGGGGCAGGAAGGACCAGGAGATTCTTATCTCCGATTAACCCCCCAGAAAACCAGAAGTGAAGCTGTGGCTCAAAGTGGCAGAGCGGAAGCGAGCCTTGAGCTCTTTTTAAAGAGCATAGGGACAGCACCCAAGCCACGAGGTCAAGCCCTATGACTGACAGAAAACAAAAAGAAAAAAAAAAAAGTACAGCAGGTATCCCTGGGAAGTCAAAGACAGGTCCACACAATCAGATGAGTGTGGTGGTGTGGTGTGGTGTGAGAGGAAGGCTCCAACTAGAAGCGGGGGCGGGCAGAGGGAGGGAGAAAGTGTACTTGGAAAACAGACCAAGAGGGAGGGATGAGGGACATGAACTCTACCATGGTCCTCATGGGCACTGGTCTGACACACTCTAGAAGCCTCCATGCTATCCTTCTAGCACAACATATGGCACTACAGAACATCTGGCCTTGGAGACCAGCCAGGCATTTGCTCTTCCAGCCTCCTGCCCAGTTTCCACTCATGGAAAAGGGAGTTTGTCGTAGAGGCTATGAGGGTTCATGGGCCTTCCTGCCGCTCACTCTGCATTTGATTACTTGCTCCCATGATGCTCTGGTCTTACTCCATAATGGCAAGCCAACAAGGCAAGAAAGTAGTGCAGACACCAGGACACTCGCTAAGAGTCTCGCTGCAGATACAAGGGACCCTTCGTAAGGCTCCCTCCCCGTGGCACACGTGGATGAGCGATGAGCGGGCACACCCACTCACACGCCATCTCTCACCATCTGGCTCAGCAAACTGCTGGTCTCCAGGGGAGAAAACGGAAACGTCTTGGAGATACTTGTTTAATGTCTGAAAAGTGGGGGGGGGGGGGGGGGGTGGCAGATGAAGTATGCAAGTTTCATTTAGAAAATTCATTAAGTAACTATTATAGTAAAATGAGGCTTCCCGTTTCCAAATCAAGCTGAAACAATCATACCAAACAAACTGGCAGAGCTGGCAAATGAAGGAGCAGGAAGGAAGGAAGTACAATTAAAATAATAATAATACTACTAATAACCAGAGGAAAGTTGGAAATCATGAAATGCTGGGCAATTAGAAGCGGCCCCTTCTCCTGCAGGACTGAGGGGAGGGGGAGGGGTGGGGGTTGGCTTGACCAATTAGGAGTGGGAAAGCCATGGATGACAGCTAGAAAGGTCTCCACTGGTTCTTAGTAGTATGGCCTTTATGTTCCAGGGACCACTCCATTCCTGTACATACATACACAGGTGTCTCGTGACTTTCAGTTTATAAATCCTCATGCTATCACTTGAGGCTGATGTCGGACTCTTCTGGGGAGAGAAAACTGGGTTGGGAGACAGGTGAGAAAACGGTGGTAATGAGTAAGCAAGCTCCCTTGCAAGAAAGGAAATAAGCCATGGTATTCCCATTCACTCCAACCAAGTTGACATGTTTATTGTCTACTGAATGCAAGGCATAGCATTAGCCTGGGTGGAGGACTTCAAAGAAATAGAATAACACTAGTTGTGCTCCCTAAGAGCTTACAAATTAAGCAGGGGACACAAGACATATATACCCATGCCAGAGACTTAAAAATATACATGCTAATGGCAGAATAAGAACCAGGGAGGCACAAAGCTAAGGCTACATGAAGGGTACTAAAAATTGTTGATGTAGGTTCCAAGCAACCTCCACAGAAAACTGCCTGTTCTCTATTTAAAGTGTATTGCCATCTGGGGACACATCCACCCCCAAATCCCTGTGCATCCCTCCTGTGGCTCTTATAGCCTCTCCGTCACAAGATTCTAAGTCTACCAGGAGTAAAATACTAATCTTACCCACTCCTAGTTGCATGGGTTATATGTCTCCAAAATGGCAGAGTTAAAGTGCACTACAGTTAAAATGCACCCCCGGTCTTAGGAGTTGCCGCCTACCCTCCCATACCACTCCCTGTCTCCTCTGCATGGCAACAGAGACCTGGTTGGTGGGTGTGCCAGCAGCAGCCAAGCATCCTTTCCTTTTGGTCCCTTACAAAGTCTTCCTTAGCTAAGGGACCCGCAGGTCAACCCCCTCCCTTCCTTCCACATGAACCAGCCAGAGAAGTTGCTCTTGTCTGAGTGGTCCTCTCCCTACCCTCTCATGGGAGGAGCTGACCACACTCACCTCTAGCATAGGGTGCACCAGAGAGCCTCTCGTCTCAACTCTGCCCTAGAGTCTGGCACGAGAGGCAGACCCCCACCAGGGACTCTGGAAGCCATGGCTATGGTTTTCTCCATAGAACCCACCTGGTACTCATTGTCTAAAGGGAGGGCCATGGCCACTTGCCTGTAATCCTAGCTATTCAGGAGGCTGAAATCTGAAGATTGAAGTTCAAAGCCAGTCCAGGCAGGAAAGTCTGTGAGACTCTTATCTCCAACGAACCACCAGAAAACCAGAAGTGGTGCTGTGGCTCAAAGTGGTAGAGCACTAACCTTGAACAAAAGAGCTCAGGGACAGTGCCCAGGCCCCCTGTTCAACCCCTATGACTGATAAAAAAAGAGAGAGAGAGACATAGTCAACCTCAATAAGATAAACTGTAATAGAGTAGGCAGGGGACTTCATTTCTCTCCTGGAAGACATAATCTAATCCACACGCTAATTGTCTTGGTGGAGGCCTCCAGGGCTCTCTCTATGAACAGGCTGGGAGAATTTGGAGGTGTCGTGGCCTGGGAATCCTCAAGTCTATTCACATAAACACTTCATTGCCATTGGAACATTCACGTCGTGTCACTTCACTCTCCTCACGTCATTTCATGATCCTGACCAGCGCTGCCAAGTTCCCTCCCCGGTGAGGCTGAGATGGGAAGGCCCTCATGCAGCCCACTCATCTCTCATCACTTCAAAGTGGTGGATGCCCTTCACTTAACTCTGTGTAAATTCTAAACATAAAGCTGCAATGCTCAACCAAGTCCTCCTTAGTAGACAGCATCCGTCCGGTTTGCTGATGGAGAATAAAGGCTCGGACCAAACCTTTGCCTGATGGTGAGTCTCCCTCATCTCTTAAGGGGAAGAGAGCTCATACCTCTGGCAACCACCACAATTCACTCACAAGCCCCCAAACTGACAACACCAGAATCTAAGAACCTCAGAGCTTTCCGAAGCAGTAACTGGAAAGTCTCGGACTGTCACAAACTCCCTGGAAGATCATGCATGGACCACTGTCCTCTCTAGGCTTCAGTTTCCCCAACTACAAAATCTAGGTGCTCTTTCCAACTCTGACCGGCAATGGCAGACCTACAAGATCACGAGTCTTGCCTTAGTCTGATGAGTGCAACATCTGCAAAGACTCAGGTCAGAGTTCACTTCCACAGCCACTTTTGGGGGAGGGAGGCTATACAGAGTGCCCTTGCCCTCCAAACAAGAGTCTAACATGCCAGTGTGAATATGTGGCACTTTCTGGGAAGTTCTGCAGATGTTTAAACCTGCACCTCGGTTGTTCTCACAAGGAAGACAGGTTAAAAGTAGGATTGAGTGCAGAAAAGTTGGCAATGACAACTGCACCCCAAGACCACACTCTTGCATAGCACTGCATGGAATTCCACACAGCCAGCCCTCGCCCATTGTTCTGTCAGAGACACCCCCAGAAGATTCTCCAACTACCACCTGCACTGCAAAGGTGCCACTGAGCAAATCACTCATTCCTAGTGGCTTACCTAATCTTAGGGTTTACCCCAGAACCAGGAAATCAGGAAGCTTAAGCTGTGGAACCAACCTGGAAGGCATTTATTTAAAACCATATCAGGCTGTCTATCACACCATAGGTACTTTAAAAAAAAAGTTATCCCTCTTTCTCCTTTCTAAGGCTCCTTTTTTTAACCCATTGTCACTGTCTAAAATCAGATGACTTCTTAGATGGACAGGGATCAAGAACAAAGCCCATAGGGATTTGAAATGTTTCAGTTCTTCAAGCTTTACCTATATCGTGTCCATCAACTTGGTGGGCACAGGTACCCACATTTCAACTAGGGCAAATACACTACAGTAACTACCATCCCAGGCACAAAATACAGTGCCAAATTTATGCAGAGTCACCAGCTAGTCCCATTTACATTTACTGAAAATAACAAATGACCTTTCCATCAACTTCAGGAAGAGTGTGCGAGCCACTAAGCCCAGGATCCCGAAAGTTCTCTATCGCTCTCTTTTTTTTTTTTTTTTCCCCACCACTGAATTTGAAAAGAATAGGAAGGAAAGGCCTATTCAAAGCTAAGGAAACACAGCTCTGGTTGGCAGTGATTCAACCAGGGTCGAGACATGAAACCAGAGCCATTAGGAGGGATGCAAGTCAATTTTGACCAGCATCTCCTTTGGAGTCAAGGTAAACACAGGGGCAACCCAGAAGAACACAGAAGCACTCCCAGGAAGTTCAGGATTGATACTCGTTCCGTTGAGAATCAAGTGTGGCACTCATATCAGGATATGTTTCACAGGCTTGCTCTCACTAAAAGATGGACCTACACCGGTGCTAAGTTCCTGTGTGGCTGAGGTACCCCACTTCATACCCGCCATGTTCTCCCCACTTTGAGAGCTCTGAGAAACAGGTTTTAAAAAAAAAAAGGTCCTACTTCCACAGGAGGCAGAGAGGTACCTCCAGCCTCTGGGGAGTTGTGCAGGGAGCCGCTGGTGAGGCACCCGAGGTCAGACGATAGCCTGGGCCCCAGGATCTGACCCTTTGCCTAGTCTTTGGGCTGCTGCAGTTCTGAGGACCACAGAGCTGAGCCAGGTTAGCACCTGGCCCCACGGAGGCTGCCAGAGGAGCCACGCCAACTGACGCTCACCTGCCAAGAGACCCATTTCCTCTGCTTCAAGTCCCAGACCCATTGAGGACCACCCAGGCCTCACTTTCCTGCCTGAACCCATAGGAAGGACCAGGAAAAAGGCCTTAGAGAAAAATCTTACCAAACTTCAGGACCTGCTGGACTTCAAATTCACCTGTTGCTCTTAGTGTGTGTCTGCCCCTTTTGTCTGTGTCGGATTAAGGCTGGTCTCAAACTCATGATCCACCCACCTCAGCCTCCAAGTGCTAGGATTATAAGTGTGAATGCACACACCCTGCTTGTGCTGTTGCTTTCTAAGTTCCCTACTCCAAGTGGACACTGGTGAGACTGAGTCACACCCAGAAAAGGAAGTGTGGCAGAAAAATGCAGATGGGAACTTCCAAGGGGAGATTTGGCCTTGCAGGCCTTTTGTGACCAGTACACAAGGGGTGCGTAGGCCTGATGAGATGCCATCTCCACTGGGCTCAGGGTATTAATTAGGGCTGAAAAACGGTACCCCACATTTTGTCAATGGAACCATTCACCCACAGAACCCAGACACCTCAGCAAGGCAGGGCCCTAGTGAATTTTTGTAACGAAGGGAACAGAGGAATGGACAGGCAGCAATTTTGATTTTGGTGAGATCTGGAAGGTTACCAGGCCTGTACGAGTAGCTGCACTATAAAAAGAGTCAGACACTAAGTATTTCCTTTCCTATAAAATATTCATTGCTGCATGGAAGAGCCAAGAAGCCAAAACCTCAAACATTTCTAACTTTGTACTGCAGTAATAACAGAGTTTGAGAAGAACCTTCTGACTGTACTTGTACCAGACTATAAATACATTCCCGTCTAAGAGAAAGGAGGGGAGACGCACGGAGCGCCCCTCGAAGTCTACAGCATGCGGAGAATGACCCCCAGGTACATACACCTAGAACTCCATTTATTTAGCATTTCAGCCAGCAAACAGCAGATGGAGTGATCTGTGATAGAATAGCATGGCTAAAAAGAAGTGTCTGTGCCTGTCTAGGAGCTCTGTCTCCTCTCACAAATAATGCCTGTGATATACCCCAAACCAGCTTCACAAATGCTACTGCTCCTGTTTAACAAGGGAGCTTTGCCTAGAGGGTCTGATACTTACCCAGCTCATGGCACTTCATTATGCTTTCCCACCCCTTCCTCCTGAAAAAAAAAAACAAGCCAACAAAAGGTGGGGGGGGTGGGCAGGGAGGGTGCTGTGGTCCCTTTGAGGGCTCAGGGAGAGTGAGCAACTTGTCCAAAGCTGCAGAGCTAGAAGGCAGCAGCGCCAGGCCAGAGCCTCCTCTTGATTCCTCGTTCTCTATGCGCAAATAGAGCTTCAGCCATGAGCCATGCTTCAGCCACATGAGTCTGTCCTTGGTGGGTGATTTAGAAAACCGTCAGTCTCACAGGGGTAGTCTTTTCTTTTTCAGTGTGTATGAAATAATGAGCCCCTGTCAGAGGTCACTGTGACTGGTAATCTGCACGTTAAGGCAAGTGCAGAACACTCTGTCTCTTAACTACTCGCTTGCGTTCACCAGACACACAGACAGACACGCTGACTTCATTTAACTACCGCTTTTACAGCGTTCTAGACAGAAGGGGTGAAGGCTAATAAAATGATGGGCAATAGTTCCAGAACATTTGATGTGGAAGCTTCATTTGGGATTAAGTCCAAAAGTAAACGCTCTCCCTTTACTCCTTCAGAGTTTCCCATTCTTTTCCCACTCAGTTACATTCCGCTGAGTAGACTGCTGGGAGCGACTTCACCGACTACCAATGATACCTTCAAGGAAAGAATCAAATATAGGAAATCTCCTCATTCATCCTGCAGGACACCTATCACACAAGACCAAGCAGACTCCCAGAAGCTCCCACAAGGCCATTCCCAATGCGCAGACAGCGTTCTGCAGTGCGGCATTTCCAGATTGCCAATGATCTACAGTTGGTAACCCTTGCAACAGTGCAAAGTTCTGCTGAAGTTAAGTTCCAGTTGCAAAGAAACCAAAGGTGTAGAGCTACATTCCTCACTGTTCCTGCTTGAACTGAAAGCTGGTGTGGCCCTGATGGTTTTCGATGGCCGTACATGACTTAATGAATTCGGGCATTCACCATAGACCATCTGGGGACAGGCCTGCCTATCTGGCAAAGGCCTGATTTGTTCTGCAGAAAATTAAATGTCAGTGAATTAGAAGCCCCAGATATGTCAGAGCATTTCCAACACCTGATGCTTAAGGAAAACCAGGACAGTAGAAACAAAAGATTTTATACATAAGAATTTGAACATTTTTTGAACAAACAAAAATAGGTTTGAAGCTCTACCTTAAGACAGAGTTTCTCAACCATGATACTACTGGCGTTTGAGACCAAGAAAATTTTGTTTTTATATTGGGTGGAGGAGCAAGAGCAGAGATGGCTGTCCTGTTCATTCACACAGAATGTAGAAACATCTATGGACCAACCAACTACATACCAGTAAACATTTCCCTCAGTTAGGACCAACAAAATATATCTAGACTTTAGCAAATGGGCCTTTTGAGGACACAATTGTTGCTGGCTAAGAACCACCACCTAAGAGAGTATAACATTAACTGAAACCAGGTCCAGGCTTTCCTGCAATCATAGGTAGTGATCAAAATCTTGGTCCTCATTTCCTACAATCATGAAATGTCAAAGGACTCAATGACTCTGCCACCTTGTGTTTATTACTAAGATAGGAAAATGTACTGTCCTGTTTTGTAAAGTGTTTCAGCAGAGCCTATAACCAAAAGAATTTTCCAGTTAAGACTTAGCCAGAAAATGCAATGAATGGCCACAGCTAGCTTCATCCTCAAATTTCCCCAGTTACTTTCTTAAGTCTCTCCACGGGAGCAGACTCATATACACACAGAGGATCACCGGAAGCTATGCTAACTGAGCCTCCTAAAAGGATTTTCAACTATCAGCCCAACTATCTCTGCAAAGCGTCCATTTTATTTAGGAGCATTCCGGGAGGGAATTGGGGAAGCAAATGCAAGAGGAGAGAACATGAAGTTCTGATCACTTCACTGGATACTGTCCCTTTTGGTTGTCCAGCACTTGCCAATTAAAAACTACTCACTGTAAGCTTGGAGACGGTTGCCTATAGACATGTGTGGCTATGCATGTGCTAGCAAGCACACATTCCAATACACACCCAGCCATTGATGTCAACACCTATAAATTACATGCCTCTCCTCAGGGCACAGCATTGGTCCTCGATTCACAAGTGTCACATCTCAACTAAACCCCCAGCATGAAAGAGGACGAAGACTACCTGCAAGGGCATCACCCACTCAGGACCCTCCGCGCTGCTGGGTACACACAGCCGCCCCTCTCCTGTGGTGAAGTAGCTGGGGAGTGTCCACAGGCCTGCTTTCCCAAAGACCCAGGAGGTCACAGGAATGACATCGCGTGCTCTGAGGTCAGGCCGCACCCTTGTGACATTCGTTCTTGCCCTCCAAAAGGAGGGTGAGCCCACAAAGCAAGACTACAACAACAACAACAAACAGCCTTTCTCCCAAGCTAACAAGCAGAAACTCTTGCAAGTGAGAGGAAGAAAAGAAAAGGAAAGCAAAGAAAAATGCCTCTCCTCCCTGAGCGTCTTACCTCTCTCTCCAGGACTATCATTAAGAGATGCTTGATTTCCATGCACACGTTTGTGGACCAAGGAAATAAATATGAAAATCAATTCATCCACTGATACATTTTATCAAGATACATGTGGCAATGCCACTTTTCATTTACAGTGTGGCACTCAGAGAAGCTAAGGGAGGTCACTGGCTGGCTAGAAAGCGGGATGTGGGAGCAAGGCAGGAGGGCAGGGGGAGGGTGGAGAAGCCCAGGATCTTCATTGCCTGCAAATAGAAAAGTGAATGAAATAGGAGCAGAGATAGAAAAGGGAGCTTGGGGGAATGCAACAATTACTGTATGTAGGAAGCAAGGCATCGCTCCAGCTTGCAGGCTTATTTAAATCCTGAAGTAGTTGGTAGATTTCTAATTCTCAGTCATTTTCTTTCTTCTTTTTTTTGCCTCCTTCTGACCACAGCAAACTGAAAAGGGTGTGCTGAGCAGTAGAATATGAAACAATTTTTGAGCAGGAAATGGAGAGAGAGGAGGAGCCAAGGGGCGAAGGGGGCACAAGAGTCGGCATGGGGAATGAAAGGGACCAGGTGGGCGGGCTGAGGGGCGCATGCCAGGGAGCCAGCGTAAGGCGAGAAGCAAACGGGAATTTCAACAAGCCTTCGGGAGGGAAATTATGATATCTGCATGGCTGCAGAGGGGCATATTTTTAGTAAATTTGAAAGTGATTTGCCACGCGTAGCACCATCCCACTCGGAGAGCTCTCCGTCGGCTGCAGGAGCAGTGCCATGGATCAAATGTACTCAGTAATTGCAGAGTCACCGCTACCCTCTCACCTCTAAACAGAGCGGATTAAAATAGCATGAACAGCTATAATAACAGGTTTGGGATTCAGCTTTTTACAGCCAGGGGGAAAAAATGCTTATGGAAATAAGGATTTTGCTGACTATTTTCCAAGTGAAGAAAAGTATCCATGGAAGCTGAAGGGCAAAACTACGCCGAGGAGGCTCCAGGCTGCACAGGCCACCCATCCAGACCCAGGCTGTAATGATGAAGGGCACATGGAAGGTTCTGGACACCTGGTAGACATTGGGGTCTGTCCAGCTCCTCCTTTCCCATGCTGGGGCCTGTCCCCCATGGTCCCTTCTTTCTCCAGGATCCTGTAGACAACACTTCAAACTGAGTTGGCTGTCATGTGACTGGTACAGGACAGGTGGGAGGGGCAACTAACACATCAACTCAGGGTCAGTGCCCTTCAAATCACGGGCACCTGTGGGTCCCCCCACCCATCCCTAAGGCAGCCCCATAACTCTCATGGCTCCTCACACCCCAAAGCAGCAGTGACCAAAGGATGGGACAATGAGTTCCCAGAAATGGAAAGGGATTTTCCCAACATCCTCTCAAGACTTAACAAGAATAGCCTCGTCCTAAGAAAGCCTAGCCCTCGGTCCCAGACCTCCATCCCACCTTCTGGAACTTGCTTCGTGCCCTCAGTGACATAGGAATGTGATTGTGGATGATGGAGGGAGACATCGCTAGATGTGCAGACCCTCACTTGTCAGAAGGCAGCAGCAGCACTCGGCAACTCCATCCTAAGACAACACACTGACTGAGCCGCCTCCTCCAGGGCACAGAATAATCTAAGCTGGAAGTGCCATTCTACAACACCTTCAAGGGAGAGGCAGAGAGGTGCATGGTCCAGGGGCTAGCCAAGTAGAAGGGGAGTTCAGGTTTCACTAGTGACCGAGCAGGCCCCTCCTTGAGCCTCCTGCTGTTTCCCCAGCAGCCCCTAGAAACTCAATTCTGAGACCCTCTTCTGGATCTTCCTCTAACCCTTGACACAACTCCTAGTCACGTATGCAGCCTCAGGAGCTGCATCTCCTACCCACCCACACCTGGAGGGGGAGGAAATCACGGCAGCAAAGGTAACCGTGTAAAAGGACCATTACAGCATGACAGGGGTTCTCTTACATCGCTACACATTAGGATTCTCTGGGGGAACTTCTTAAATATAGATTTCTATTCCTACCCCAGGGGCTGTAATTCCATCCCATCCAATTGGATGGAGAGTTTTTAAGGCACATCTCGTGGGATTTGGAGGCAGTGGCCCCTGGGTCACTTAAGCGACAACTCCTGGATACGTGGGCTGCTGAGGATTGCCATGGCAGGCAGTGAACCAGGAGGGTGTGAGGCCTTCAGCAGATGAAGGAAGACACTGCTGTCAATAGGCTCTGTGACCCACCGGAGTGGATTAAGTTCTCTAAGGGTGGAAGGAGTCAGACAGTGCTCATCTAAACCTGGAGGCGGGGTTGGCAGCCTTATCTTCTAGCCTTGTTCCACTAAAAGAAGAAACACCAAGTCCCCGCCCTAAAGGGTTCCTGACCTGCTGGCTTTAGAAGAGACTTTTACATCCCAAACCAGGGCAGACTGTCCCTCAAGAGGCCTTCATATCTGACTCTTCCTCCAGGCTCTCATCCCCTGGTGTTACTGCAGCCCACGTCTCTGGCTTCAACCTTGATGAAAACAATACCTAGGTATTTCCAACAACCCCATCTGTCTTTCTCACAATGGATACAGTGGGGCATGCTGCCTTCTCTGTTCCCCACCACAGAGCCCAGTTCCTTTGCAGTCACATTTCCTGGGATCAAACCCAGAAGACTCAGTTGAGTAGACAGACTGGCCCCAATCCAGGTTACATCTGGGATCACTACCACCCGATTAGCATGTGATAGCCCAGGGGTAGAAATGAAACCAAATGACACCAGAAGGGACAACAGCCAGAAAAACTAGGTATGGACAATGAAACAGGAAGACAGGGGCTGTAAAGTCCCTGGTTTGTAGCTCCCATCTAGCTATTTGACATACAGTACAAGGTTCACCTCACTCTAAGACCAGATGGGCAGAGCAGCATTAAATAAAAGCATTATCCATGCCAGGGCAAAGGAAATGCATTCCAATGAAAGGGCAAGGAAACAAAAGGCCCAGAGCTGGAACAATCCTTAACACGGGAGAACCGGCAGGAATGGTTCGGCTCATGCCAACCCTTTCACCTAGAGCCCATACTGAGGAGCCCTGGAGGTTGTGGTATGACCCAAGATGTGATTTTCCAGTAACCACCGGCTCTCTCCTCTATCTTTTGTGAAGGCAGAGTGAGTGGTCCATTCTCTCCATTTGAAGGGCTGCATTGTGCTTCTAGATTGCTCTGTGGCTGCTTCATGGGAAAACAGGCATTTGGGGAATGAATTTCCTTTATGGAATCGAGCCTGACTCTAAAAATCTCATCAAAATATCCACAGTCTAAAGCAGGTCATTCCTGTAATCAGCACCTGGGGCCTCACAGGCTCTGTCCCAGATGAACTGTGCAGGATTCTTGGCCCATCATTGAACAGACACCGTGGTCTGGCTCTGCGGCTACTTGAGATCAGGAAAGGAAAAGAAAGGGACAATGGAACTGGTAAAGGCTGGATGTGGGTACCTTCTGTGTGTGTGTGTGTGTGTGTGTGTGTGTGTGTGTGTGTGTGTGTGCCAGTACTGGGGCTTGATCTTAGATCTGGGGCACTGTCCCTTAGTATTTCTGCTCAAGGCTGGTATTCTCTATGAATGGAGCCACAGTTCCACTTCCTGCTTTTGGGTGGTTCGTTGAAGTTGAGTCTCATGGACTTGCCTCCCCAGGCTGGCTTCAAACCTGGCCTCCACCCTCAGATCTCAACCTCCTTGAGTACCTAGAAATTACAGGCATGAGCCTATTCTTGAAACTTTTCTATAGGCTTGAAATTATTTTTATAAAAATGGGACACACATCCATTCCCCTGGAAAAGGTTTGACATGGAAGAGAATGGCAGATATGGTTAAGTCTTTAGGTGAATGTTTGTATTGCTTTATTCTTAAAAGTGGGTGTGTATTGCTGCTGTCATTGTCATTTTAACCTATGAAGGAAAAGGAAAGCAGGTGGGTGGGGAAGGGGAGAATCTGGCATCTGTGCCTGGCAGAGAGAGAGCACCCACCCTTTGGCCCACTGTCTTTGCACTAGCAGAGCAAGGTGAGCAAGCTCTTGGCTCCCGTCCCAGCCCCAGTGCCAGCTCTGTGACTCCCAGAGATGGCTCAGTCACTAACCTCTGCCTCTACAGCCCTCTCCCTGTGGCCCTCTACGCTCGATGGTCATTCAATACCTGTGTCTGAGAGACAATGAGAGTGTGTGAGAGGCTGCAACAGGTGTATCCTGCTCAGTCATTAAGGACAGAGAGATTGCCATCAGCCTAGCTTGGCTTAACTGTCCCCTCTGTGTGCAAAGCTCGGGTTTCAGGGCTGTGCTTGATTTGCCAGTGGCTAAAATGGTGAAGGCTCCTCCAAGCTACAAGGCCAAGGGGTTAAAGTTTGGGAGCTTTTCCTCTCCCAACACCCTCTTCCAAATGACTGGCCTTAATCCCAGAGCTTAGCAAGGATAGAATTCCAGAACATTTTAGTTCCGGGCCTTCTTTGGGCAAGAGGCTGGGGAAAGAGTTACAGGAAGAGAGACTAAGAGAGCCCAGAAGGTAGGAGAAACATGTAGAATAAACATGAGAACTCTGGGCCCATGTTCTAGCAACTCTGGTGTGAATGTGGGTGACACTGAATGTATTAAAAAATAAAGAAGATCCAGCTGGTGGCTCATGCCTGTAATCCTAGTTACTCAGGAGGCTGAGATATAAGGATCAAGGATCACGATTTAAAGCCAGCCCAGGCAGAAAAGTCCCTGTGAGACTCTTACCTTCAATTAAACCATTCAAAAACTGGGAGTTGCACTATGGCTCAAAGTGGTAGAGCACTAGCCTTGAGCATAAAAGAGCCCAGGACCTGAGTTCAAGCCCCACAACAAAACAGAGAGAGAGAGAGAGAGAGAGAGAGAGAGAGAGAGAGATGGCTGTTTGCTTCCAGAAGTTACCTAGACCCTGCAGTGACAAGCCTTACATCACACTTACAGTGGCTGGTAAGCTAAACAAATATAACACAGACATCCTACAAGAACCAAGTTGGACTTCCATTTACTTCCATCACCTCCAACTATCTCCCCAGTCAAAAGGACCTTCCAAGCAGAATACATCTGCTGAAACCCTGTCGAGATTATTCATATGTTTTGGTTCCTAATTCAGAAATAATAAGTGGTTCATGGGTTCCAAGTTTAAAAATATATTCATCATCTGGTCTCTGCCACAGCATGTATCGACTGGCACGGGAGTGAACGCAGCAAGAAGCTCCCTGAAGCAGCCTGATGCCCAGTTCGCCATTTACCCATAGGTGACAGGAGTCTGTTGTCCCAAGCTCTTCTCCCCACGTTATTAAAGAAACTATTTTAAGGCCATTGTCAGGAAGCAGGACTTAAATTGCCTGCAACATAGAGCCCAGAGCCTGGCCAACTGCAAATCCAGCACAGCTTGACCATCCCTTAGAAATGCAGGAAACCCACAGTGAGAACAAAGGAGGATACAGGGGAGGAACACTAAGGCACAATGCCTTATGATCATATAAAATATTTAATATTTACAAAATGAACACCAGGAAAGAGAAATAAGAGGGCTTTTCCCCTCTGTTGTTGTTTTTGTTATCTTTCCTTTTGTCTTGTTTATCTGTCTTTGAGAGGGAAAGGGCAGTCACAGAAATGGAGGGTCAAAGGGTGAACAAATGCAGCGGTGGTACTCACTAGACACTGAGAGAAAGGAACAGCTTGTGGGTGGGAATGAGGGGGAAAAATTGGGGGAGATCACAGAAAGGAGTGACATTGTACAAAAAGAAATGTATTCCTTACCTGACTTAAGTAAATGTAACCCCTCTGTACATCACCTCAATAATAATAATAACAATAACAATAATAATAATTTTAAGTAGGAAATCCATGAGTATGAGAAATGGGAATTAGTAGTTAATTTCAACTCCATGTATAAACCAACATGAAGAGCATCCCATGACAGTGTGTTCACAGGGACCTGAGGACCAACCTCAAACCATCTGCAGGAAGTTCAAATACACACACGTGCACATACATGTGCACATACATGTGCATACAGAGGAGAAGGAAAAACATATCCCACGTAAACCTGGGAGTCCTGGGGTGGTCATTTTTAGGTTCACTCTAGATGAAGATAGAAAGGAAACTGGTTGCATGGAAAGAATGAAGATGAGAGCAAGAGCATCGCTCGACAGCCAGATTTTAAAAATGTTCACTTGCCTTTCAAAGGCAGAGGCTGCATTCTTGCTCTTAGAATTCACAAATCACTTCTGTACTGTGACAATAAATCCTCTTATTTGGCTTAGGCTGGCATTATTGTTAACATACATGTGTACATATACACACCTATGTTATGTTATGTATATATGTGTATATATACACACATACAGAGAGAGATAACTAATAGACATATATATACAGTCAGGTAGACTGCAGTCTTTGGGAAACAATGCACTATTGCCTCCATATTTATTAATTACCATAGGCTAAGTGTCTATCATCTATATTCTACAGACATGGAAGTGACAGACATCAAAAGAACAGAAACCAGTAGGTACACCTGCCAAAGAATATTCCCACTGCCAAACACAGCCCAACTTAACGCTCCAACAAAAATCGGCCATAACTGACACAGCCTTCCGTGCTGGACCACAGAGCTTAATATAAGACTGCCATGTCTCTCCCTCCTCTTTGCCTCACAGACAGGGCACGCACTCAGGAAGTGAAGAATAAAAGGCCGTTTCCATTTCTGATCCCCACCCTCTCTGCCAACCATACCAGGCACACATCTGCTATTATAAATGGTTGCTATAGAAATCACCATTTTTGGAACAGGCAAAACCCAGTGTCGATGAAGAATGCAACCATTTCAGTCCTCAGAGAAATCTGTGGACTCAGGACTCAGGAAGTGTCCTGTAAGAACAGCCAGTGCCTTGCAGCCAAACTTACTGAAGACAGGGGTCATGACGCCTCACGGCTCAGAGAATCCACGGTGACAACCTGAAATGAAGAGCTGCCAGCAGGCGTGCAGATGAAGCCAGAGGTCCTCAGTGTGAGAACACCAGCAAAATTTAGAAAAACCTGTGAACTACTACAGTCTAAGACAGTGGGATGGGTTTGGGATCTGGTTTCCCATCCTGGAGCTACCACTTCAGAGGCTGTGCAACCCTACACAAATTCCTTAGCCAGTCTGGAGATTTTCTTTTAAATAATAGTCCCAACCTTGCCATATATGACTCTCTGTGATTAAATGAGATAATGGATAGACCATTCAATTCATGTGAGCAACATGCTCAGTATTTTTTTACCTAAGAGTCACGGTGCTAGCCACAATGAAGAGCCAGGCATGAGAAAAGCAAAGACAAAGGACAGAGCCATGGATTTCATATTTGGATTTAGATAGGAAATAATCTCCTTGTCCTCTTAGCAGGGCAACCAAGGATTTCATTTCCATTCTGCTACCTTACAACAATTGCTAGGATGTACACACAAAGGCCACTGTGAAAGCAGGGCCAGGTGGTGTATGTCTATAATCCTCGTTACTCTGGAGTCTGAAGGCGGGAGGACCATTGGCCCAACTCAACCTAGGCAGAAATGAGAGACCTTATCTGAAAACAGAAAACCACCTAAAAGCAAATGGTGTCCCTGCTCCAGTGGTAAAGTACAAGAACATCCCCAGTACTTCCAAAAACAAAAAACAAAAAAGACTCTTAAAAAAAAATCAACCTGAATTCCAAGTCACAATCTCAGCAACCTGTGCACACTTTAGTCTCTGCTGCTCTAGTCCAGCATCCATTATGTCAAGAAAGCACTGAAGAGCCAGGACACTGGTAGCTCATACCTCTAATCCTAGCTACTCAGGAGTATGAGATCTGAGGATCATGGTTCAAAGCCAGCCTGGGCAGGAAAGTACATGGGACTTTTATCTCCAATTAACCACCAGAAAACTGGAAGTGGTGCTGTGGCTCATGTGGTATTATACTAGCCATTAGCTGAAGAGCTCAGAGACAGGGTTGAATTCAAGCCTCATGACCAACAAAAGAGAGAGAGAGAGAGAGAGAGAGAGAGAGAGAGAGAAAGCTGTGAAAGCCAGCACACTCTCTCCCATCACAAGAGACATGTCCCCTCCATTCATCAGAACATTCTCCTCCTACCCCTCATTCAGGTCTTCTTGGCCATATGTTCTAGGAAGAAGAGAGAAGTAGACAGACACACCCTGGTTCTAGACATACTGTCTCCTCAGGCCTCAGTGTATGCACGGAGGGAACGCTCATCTGCAATCTCTAGGAGCCAGGAGTCTACCATGTACAGTTGAGACTTTGTTAATAGCACCAAAACCAAACAAAAATCTTCCCCGTTACACTCACCCGTTTTCTCCCGACTTTGTGGATTTTATAAGTAATCAAATATGTCATAGCTTTCATATACTAATTTCAGACACACACCTGGGGTCCTCTGATAAAGTTGGTCACATGTATAGAGACAAGGATTAAAATTTCATAGAGTCATGATTTCATCAGTCACAAACTACAGAGGATTAATTAGAAGCGGAGAAGAGCTCAGGGCTGGGAGTCCAGACCTTAAAAAAAAAAAATGTCTATCTCTGTTCCCCAGACATCATGACACTGTGAATACAAGGCTTTGAGGAACATACTTCCCTTGATTCAGGGGACTCCAAGAATGACTATTTTTTTTGCCTTTGAATTAAGATACTTCTTAGTCACTTGAAAATAATCATCGAAAGTCAATGAATACAACTGAATTCAAACACTGACATCTCTTGCTTGCTTAAGGATCTTTCCCTCAATACCCACTGCAAACACACAGACTGCTTCCAATGGTTTTTGTACATAGCTTCCTCAAATTGCATGTCCAAAATAGGAAGCTGAGGAGCCTTCCACTCGGGCCATCTTCTCTGTTCTCTACCCGTTACCCAAGCCAGCAGTTCAGGACTCTCTCAGCCTCCTCCAGCAACATGCCTGCCCTCACTAACAACAGATCCATTTGACTCTGCCCTCTGACCCTCCCTGCCCACTTCCTTTTGCCCTTGCCATTGTTTGAACTGAATTTTCACCCACCTGGAGCTACACATATACATCCTCAATGCCCCTCTACAAGTGCTTCCTTTTAAGACCTACTTATTATTTTACTCTCCAAATAAAGCCCTTTTGACATGTTCCACCAGAGTTACCTAATGAAGTCTGAGACCCTCTGGGCTTCACTAGCTCTCTAAAAACTACCTCTTTGTACCTCTCATGTCCCCGTGAAACCAGAGGACCACAGATCTCAGTTCCCTGCTTCGCTAGGACCTTTGCACATGCTCTTTCTTCTACCTGAAATGTCTTTCCCACTTGTCCAATCTACCTCTGAAATCCTGTTTCCATGTTACCTTCTCAGCAAATTCTCATCTGCAGCCCCTCCCAAAGCAGCCACTATGGTTCTACACTTGCTCCTATCTGTCTTATGCTATGATGTATGGCGAAGTCTGTGTGCCTGTTTCCCTGTGCTAATTTATTAGATTCTTGGGAACAAAGACCAAGTCTTTTAATTTCCTTGTCTCCATTGCCCGGCACACAGTAGAACTCAATACATACTGAAGACTGAAGACTAAGTTGGATATGATCATCCATACCTGGTCTCCTAACTCGCACTGCCCTTTCCTGCCCCCTGGGTCTTGAGGAACATTTTTATTCTTTCTTGTATTCCAGTCATTTGTGTACTAGTTCTAACCTCAAATGAGAAGCAAGGCTTCAATATTCACCATCAGGTTCTACAGGAGAGCCAAACAAATCTTGCAGGTCCTCAACAAATATTTGATGAGTTGAATGAAGTAAGTTCAAAGCTACTCCCCAGCAAAGACTTGCCTTAAAAAAAAACAAAAACAATGTAATGCTCATTTACCTACTCAAGAGGCCAGGCCCCAAGAGGCAGAGGATAGCCAGTTTCTGGGCAGAAGGTTACAAACGGTCAGGCTCCAACCCATGCATGCACAGCACAGATAAGCTGAAAAGGAAGCCCATACCTACCAGGTGAGTGGTTTCCTAGTATCACCATCTCCATCACCCCTCACTCCACCCAGACCACCACCCACCAGAGGTGATCATCCATCTGCACTTGAAGTCACATTCTTCCTTCTAGAGTTTTCTGCCGTCAATTTCAGCTGGGAGTCAGAAATGCACATTTTTCTTACAAGCAGAAGAAGAGGATTCAAACGCATCTCCAGTATCTGTTTTTGGTGGTTTTGATCTCACATTGTGTGGGCAGGATGGGAAGGGGAACAGTGAGCTGTCCACCACTGCACTGAAGGACAGTGCAAGGCCAGGCGGGGTACACGAATGTCGATCTGAGCACCCACCTGTAAGCCGGCGTGCAGATCCCTTCTTGTGAACAGGGGCATCCACCTGCCTCTCTGTTCCTTCTTCCACATTTCCCTTCCTTTGGGAAAGATAAATTAGCAGGCTGTCAGCAGAGGACAGCCAAAGCACTTGTGTTTCTGTAACAGGGCAGTGGAAGTGTCTTTGATTAATGGAACCTTAATACGCGGCTGTTAGACAACCTCCATTCAGTTGCTCTGAAGGGAGACACAGCCCTTCCAAGGGGCTCGGACAAGAAGGGGAGATCTGGTATATGGCGTGCCCACCACTCTGCGGGGAGCCACTTCGGCAAAGCACTGCTGGGGACCAGGGGACTGGGGACAGACCCAGCAGCAGCATCTGGGACTCTTGTTCTAGAAGAGAGAAGAATGGGGTTGGAGGAGGAGCGGTATGACCCTTCTCTCTATCCCAGAAGAATGTGGAGCTCTCTCGCCTGCTCACTAAAACCAACACCTGCCTATGTGCTAAGAGTCCTCTTGAAGTCCCAACAATAGACATCAAAGCTGACATTTGGGAGTTAAGATAACAAGGAAAGGGAGTTTAAAAAAAAAAATAAAAAGAGGAAGAAGTGGAGGGAAACAACACCAACAAAAAGGCTGTCTCACCTTTGACCTCTGGATAGGCTGACAGTCCCCAAACACTTTAAACCACTGGAAGGTACACTCTACCCACCCACCTCCCATTATGGCTTCTGTACAGAGAAGTCATGGTGCTCTTCTCTAGAAGACGTTGTTCCTCCAGCTATGATAATAAAAAGCTTTCTATCTGCTCAGTTGAGAGAAGAATAGCAAAGATCCACAGTGATCAATTCATCCTACCCTGTCCTTGTCATGTCGTGTTCACAACCCCCCCCCCCACTCCACCCCCCGCCTTCCTCCTAACACAAAGACCAAAGGGGAGCAAAGGAGGGATTGGGGGAAACAGCTTTATTTCTGTGTCCCAGTAGCCCCGTGGGTGTCGAAAGATCTACAGCACTGCTATGAAAGTCAACTCAGGCCTGGAACATTCCAGGGAACACATTAACTTCCATTCTGACCTCTGTTCCATGTATTGGAAAGTATGTTCTGTTCCTGGAAAGAATTCTGATAAGAACCGAAACAAACTTTTGCATAACACCAGGACTTCAGTCATCTGCCTGTGCTTGCTCTGCAGAGCCAAGGCTGGACTCCAACAGCCAAGAGACAGACCCCACCCTGTGGGACAATGGCAAGAAATGGTTCCTACCTCCAGTTTTCATTCATAATCCTGTCTTTCAACAAACCCATATTGGTCCCTTACTTGTAAAAGACACTGTGCCACGAATCAGGAAAACATTCTCTAGCTAAAATACTGAGTTATTGGAGACCCTGGGATTTGTACTTGTTTTCTTAAAAAGTCTCAGAGAGACAGGAATAGTACTGCTGCTAGTAATCCCATGGAAGTTATAAGGCAACCCACAGGATGACAAGACGATGAGTTTTGGTGCTAATGTTATCCCTTCCTCCCATTACTGCCACTAATAATAAATACGCTTTGTAACAGAGAAGGAGTAGAAACCTACTATGAGTCCTGTGTCCTTAAAACTTGGCTAATGCAGCAAATATTGATTGTGTAGCTTTTTCTTGAATGATGAACTGAATGAATGAATAAATGAATGCATATACAAATCAAAAAAGAAATGGCAAGCTTCAGTTCCAGATGAGCTGGATGGCTAGATAGCTAACTGTGGCTGCCCACATCCTTTCCACAGTGTTGATTTAGAAAGATAGCCCTGCCAGCTTCACTGAGGAAAAAGAAGGAACAGAAGGGGGAGGAGATAGCACCGGTTTCTGTGTTTGATTCTCTCCTCCTCCCTGAACTAAATTTTCTAATCCTAAATCCAGAGTGGCAAAACTCAGTAATGCTTGCAGAATAAGCCATAAATTGACTTTTGGGAAATAGGTCATGATTAGAAACTTCTTAGTTGGGAATACCCTGAGAGCAATGCTAGTCATTCAGGAATCTCCTCTTCCCTGGCTCATTTACATACCTTCTTCTTAAAATTACAATGGGTTCCCAACCTAATACTTTAATGTAATTTATGTCAAATATTTACAATGTTGGACTCCTGGGGCCGTAACTTGGAGAGTAGGTGAATCTCAGAAGAGTATATCAGAGAAAAGGATGAACAGATTTGGGCTGTTTGGTAAACAAACCCCTTGTTTATAAATGCTCAGTAGACTCATTCATTTCAGTGTCTGAAACCATTGCTAATGAGTGACAGTCTTACGAAGAAAGAAAGATTAAACATGTAGAAGGTGTTGCTGGCAGACAGAAACTGTAGGTGCCTTGAGTGGTAAAAAGTATAGACAAGGAATTGGCTTATAGAGATTGTGTTTCAATTAGATCTAAGACTGGGTAGAACCAGGAGAAAGAATTAACAGGACTAAGAGAACGGGTGTTTTCTATACAGACAAACCAGAAAGATTCCTTTCTCTCCCTCTCTTTCTGTTTCTCTCTCTGTTTCCCTCTCTTTCTTCCTCCCTCCCTCCCTATTTCTATCCCACTTTTTCCTTTCCCTATCCTTCTCTCTTCCAAAATTCAAACTCTAAAATGTGACCATCAGCAAAGGGTCTAGAGACTATCTACTCTACAGATACTTTTGTGACATTTTAAAAATAAATAAATAAGGGGAGAGGGGGGAATGAGGGACGAGGTAACAGTACAAAAAATGTATCCAATGTCTAATGTATGAAACTGTAACCTCTCTGTAATTCAGTTTGATAATAAAAAAATATATTAAAAAAATAAAAATAAATAAATAAAAATGTTATATGAACAAAGGACCTATCATCAAAATCGTAAAGTAAGTAGACTGGGAAAAATACCTTTCCTAAATTTGACAAATGAAGGATTAATGTTTTCTACTTACACAGGGAAAAAAGCATAAGGAAAAGGCCAAAAATCATGAACAACTTTTTAATAATTTCGATATGGTCAAATTTATTTGTCTTTTCCTCTGTATCCCTTAGATTTTGAGTAGGACCTTTTAAATGTATTATCTAAACAAAAAGGTGTATTTGACAAACACACATAAGAAAGAAATCTTTCTTGAAGTAAGCCCAGAAGCATCAAAAACAGAGAGAGAGAGGAGAGGGAGGGAGGGAGGGAGGGAGGGAGGGAGGGAGGGAGGGAGGGAGGGAGGGCCACAGATTTGGGTAGAAAGAGAAGAAGAAAAATGTGTCCTAACAGTAGCCAACAAAAATGCTCAAGATAAACAAATTCAACATTCTGGCATCTGTGAACATAGAAAAACTAGACTACAGATTAAATTAATTAGGAAAACCATCACCAACAAAAACAACAGCACCAGGAGAGAGGAAGGGAGGGTGTGTGTCTGTGTGTGTGTGTGTGTGTGTGTGTGTGTGTGTGAGAGAGAGAGAGAGAGAGAGAGAGAGAGAGAGAGAGAGAGAGAGAGAGAGAGAGAGACTAAAGGGGCTGATGAAACAGAAAGGTCACGATAGTGAATAACACCCAAGGGAACTTCAGGACCCACCCCAGGCCAAGGTGGTCCCTGGGTCCCATTCATGACGCTTGCCTTGGCTGAAGTTCTAAACCACAAAAACATCTGTACAGAAGGAAGCAACCGATTGTAGTGAAATGCTTCTGGAAACATCTGAGATATTTTGGGTAATTTCATAAGCAAGATAATGCAGTGAACATTCCACACTTAGAACAATACCCACATTAGAAGTGGTGACCAGGCTCCCCTTCTTCCTACTGATGTGAAAGGGAAAGAGAGAAAGGAGGAGAAGGGTGGGGAGGTACTGGGATGGAGCGAGAAACAGGGAGATAAACAATCTAAGGAGCACAGCCAATTATTTAAGTTGGCTTTCATTTTGAAACTAGTACTTAAATACCAATGGTATTGCCTTTAGCTCTCTGGAAACTACAGTGTAATTAGGTTCAGTCAACTTAACTTAAAACATGCCCAGTCATTAAAATTTTTTTCTTGATACAGCCAAGTTATTACACACACACACACACACACACACACACACACACACACACACACACAGAGTCTCTAAACCAAAAGTACATCATGTTCCCAAGAAAGAACAACAACACATCATTGCTTTCTACAAAACACACTCAGGTTTTGTGACCTTCCTTAAAGATAATGCTCTCACGATTAATTAATTTATGAATAGTTCCCCCTACCCCCACAAACATGCACAACAGGTTCCATGCAAATTCTTGAGCTTTTAAATTATACTGTTAATGAAAGCAAATAAAGGCAGTTAAAAGGCAATTTGCTCAATTGGTGTTAATATTTAAGCACAGCATGTGTAAAAACGAGATCACAGAATTCAGTTTTTACCAAGAAAACTTTAACCCAACTTCATTTCCAAAAGATCAAACGTGTTCCCAAGAATCCTTTTCCCTCTCTACCCTTCAGCATCAGGTAATGAGGCTTTTTATTAAGTAAATATTTCACATTAACCTCATCAGTTTCTATCACTTAGAAATTTCCAATCTATAAAATCAAATCAGTTTAATCATGTTTAGATTAAACCCTGCATCCTGAAGGCAAACAAAATTGTTTACATCTTCCCTCTCCTTGGCACATTTGGGCACCAAAATTTGAAGGTATCAGAATAGAAAGGAAAGTTATCACTGCCTCCCTTCTTCCTGTGTCCTCCCCTTGGCTGCCTGAACTTTGATTCTGCATTGGCAATGACAACACAGCCATCTTGACATCTCTGAACGTCCTCTTAAAACTAGTAATCCTCAAAAGCCCTAAATGTTGACTGGCCTTGCTTCCATGCCTTTCCCTATAGTATTCCTATACTTCCTATAAAAGGAGAAACATGATCAGATCAGATGAGGATCATATAATCTCATGGAGACCCAAGGAGACCCCTCTGGGAATTTGTATACAGGTTGTCACGGGGTGTGTGTGTGTGTGTGTGTGTGTGTGTGTGTGTGTGTGTGTGTGTGTGTGTGTGTGTGTGTGTGTGTGTGTTTGTGTGTGTGTGTAGACCAATGCTAGGACTTGAACTCAAGGCTTCTTGATCTCATTTGGCTTTTTTTGTTCAAGGCTGGCACTCTACCACTTGAGCCTCACCTCCACTTTTGGCTTTGTTGGCGGTTAATTGGAGATTAAAAAGCCTCACACACTTTTCTGGCCAGGCTGGCTTCGAACTGCAATCTTCAGATTTTAGCTTCCTGAATAGCTGAGCATCTGGCTAGAAGACCCTTTTATACTTTAGTCTCTAACTTAGTGGAGGTAAAAATGCTCAGAAGCTGAGGCTAAGCTTCTTCATGATACTTAGGGTCCCCACCAAGAGCCTTAAACACCTCCTAGTACACACACATACATATACACACAGAGACACACACATATACATGCACAACTTCTCCCACCTTTTCCTTGTCCTACTCTGAGTGAGTAGTTTCCTCAAAACATCACCACTTCAAGGTAGTAACTATCATAAATATGATTGTGAAGACCTTCGAAGTCCTTGAATGGGCTGGCTCCTTCCACAAGTGTTCAGATAGCTCCCACCAGCTTTCCCACCATGCCACACTTCCTGGCTTTTAACACACCTCAGTTTTCCCTCACTGCCCTGCCCAAAACCAACATATGACCCTGACTACCCTGTAGGAGAAGCAGCCACGTAGCTAATTTTTTATCAAAGATAGTGGAAGACAGCCCCTAGGCTAGCTGTAGTCGTCTTAAGCCTCTCCCCTCCCCCAGCTCTTCTTTTCCTCTCTCCCACTCTCAGATCACTCATCCCTCCGACCATTTCAATTCGATTAAGAGGACTGGCCTTGCTAGGATGTTTACATTAGGCTCACTTCCAGGCCATAACCCATCCTGAGGGAACACATTCCTGATGGGGGCAATGGAAAAAACAACTATGGGAAACATCTGGGCTCTCTGGACTCCCTAACTCCAGCCTGGGGCAACTCCATCAAGCCCCAAGTCTCTCCAAGAATAAATGTCCCTGAGCAAAGGAGAGAGGACCTGGTTCTGAGGACCTGGGAAGCTGGGGGGGGGGGGAGGTACGGGACATTTTCATCTAGCTGAAGACCCTGGCTAAGCCCACAAGGTCACACCACAAAGCACAATGGCCCAATCATACCACAGGCCACCTATTACTTCCAGGAAACCACTATTTTCCGAAAGATCAAAGGAAACGGTGAGTGCAGAGACAAAGTTCCTTGAATAACAGTCACATTCAGATAGAGAGCTCCTGACATGCCAAGTGAGCTCCCCCACTGGAGAAGAGATCAGAGATTTTATCTTCTTCTTCCTCCAAATCCTGGCTCCCACAGAGCCAGATCTCAGCTCCAGTAGGCTGAATCTTGGGTTTGGATTACACATCTGTCTCATCTCCACCCACCAGCACCACCACCACCCCCCACCACCCCCTAGCCAAATCAGCCTGGTTCACTGATGAACAAATCAAGAGGTAGGAATAACCACAATTGTGTCAAACCAGTTCTGGTCCGGGTCCCCTGATCAACGCATCCCAATACTGACTGAGCAAATCCAAGAGGAATAAAAGCACAAGCTAAGCAATATTTTTTTTTAAATCTAAGTTTGAATTCCAGCTACCAACTTAAAAGCATGAACTAAAATATCTACCCCCTTTGAACTTCTCATCTGTACAGATGAGATTTTTTCTTCTGTCACACCAGGATGCCAAGGACCTGACCTAGAGACTGAATGAGGTCATGTATCTTACTGCTGAGCTCGGAGCTGGCACACTGTAGGTAGCCACTGCCCCTATATCCAAGAAAGAAAGCAGACACCACCACCATCTACCCTCACCAACCCCACAGAGCAATTTCTAATAGTGTAAGTGTCTTGTATTGTGGGGAAGGAAGGGGGTGCAGATGGGTTCAAAGTCATCACCAGGTTATAGTGAACTCCTTCTAGAATAAGAAAGTAGAGAGCTCCGAGTGAGAGCCATAATAAGCACAGGTCATCAGTTCCACAAAAAAAATCAGATCCTGTGACCGCTGCTACTATAATAGAAATTGGCTCAAACATCCCCACACTGGGCTTTTAAAAAGGAAGGAAAGAAAGAATAAGGGAAGGAGGGAAAGAATAAGGGAGGGAGGGAGGGAGGAAAGGAGGAAGGGAAGGAAGGAAGAAAGGAGGAAGGGAGGGAGTGAAAAAACAAAAAGAAAGAATTGTAAGATGTTGGGCATGATAGTATTCTAGCTCCCAAGCCACAGGACTCAGAAATAGCTTTCTAAAGGCTGACGTATTTTGTACATTCAGCTGCCCCTCCCCTGCCCTCTTTTGTCAAAGCCTGGGGTCTCAGAGCTAAAGCTGGTACCAAAAGACCATCTGGGGCTGCTGTCTTGCAAACAGAAGTTGAAACAGCTCAATGAATGAACCCAGGAATTAATGAATGACAAAGCCGTATGGTTTCCTTCAGCCTCTAGGCTCACAGGCCAGTATTCACAATTCATCCAGTGTCTTTTACAGTGAATGTTTGCTAAGTCCAAACAACAACAATAATAATAAAGGTGGGAGGTACACAGAGGATCTCATTTACAAGGAAGGCAGACTTTAGGAAAAATAGAAACAAAAATAAATTCTAAATATTCCATCGTATTTACTATTTGCTTCAGGTTCATGTGAAAAGCCTCTCCTCCAATGAAATAGTAAAAAAAATGAAAGAAAGAAAGAAATGGGGGGAGGTATTGTAAGTACACCCCACCCTAATTCTGCCCTAGCCCTGTTCTTCATTGAAACTCATTTGTCTCCAAGGTCATTTTTACCAACACCCCGCAGAAATATGAGTATATAACTATCCCAGATGCATATGCATAGACCCATATCTCACAGACAAGAATGGAAAGAAGATAATCTCTTCGTCATTCTAATAGCTGCACAATTGTTCTTTTGGGGTGGAAAATTGAGCACCACAACCACTTGGGTAGACTAAGAAAAAAAAATCATGTTATATGAAGAAAAGACATCATGGAAGAAAGACTCATTTTGCAAAGCAACCCACACCATTCCATAAAGACACCCTAGGCAGAGTCACTAAATTTGTTCGCTTAACAATCATTTTATCACCAAGTAAGCCAGAACACTAGGGAGGAGGGTTAATCTTAGATCTGAAAGAGTAAACCAGATCTAAACACAAAAATAGCACTTAATAGAACACCTTACAGGACTCCAGAGTTCATCAGACACTGTGGGAGACAAAGCACAAGCAGGCTTCGGGCAGGTGAGCCTCAGGAATCCTGAGACCCACATCCAGGATTTGGAGTCCAGGCCAGCCTTGCATGCTGGGTAAGCAGTCATTTCAAACAGGCAAAAGATGTCATGCAGCTATGGCCCTCACTGGTGGGCATGAAGTTTTGGCAAATCACTGACCCCTCGGGGATTCCATTTTTTCTTATCTTGCCTAGAAAATTAAAGCAGTCACCAGGTCCCTTCTAGCACTGGGCTGGGGTCTGCATCTCTTTTCTTGGGGGCGAATATACATGCACATACTTCACCTATAGTCTTACTCCTCGCCCAGTCCCGATGGTGACTGGTGAAAATTATATCATGCTTTAACGACACAAAATAAAACAGCTGAGCAGGGACTGGTATAAAGGGTAAATTTCTGGGATCAGAAGAGCCTTCGTTACACAAAAGAAGAAAGACCAAAGGCACGAGGAATTGACATTTTTGGAAGTGATAAGGGAATAAGAAAAGATGAGAAAGAGCTAGATTTTTTTTTCTTTTTCATCACAGAAGAGAAGGTGATAAAAGTTGGAGACCCTCAGGCCAATTTATACAGGCTACTTCTAAGGAAAGATCCAAAGAAAACCACAGCCAAATCTCAAAGTTTCCCCTTTAATTTTCCCACACATTATATCCGAACGAGGTTTCTTAAAAGGTAGCCTCTCTGTCTGAACAATTACTTGAAGATAATTTTTTTAAGGGGGCCACCAGAGTAAGGAACCACAGTGACTCCAAAAGAGGATAAATACGGACATGAACTGGGCCGAGGGAAAAAGAGATATGCAGTCCCCTCCTCACAAAGCTTACATAACACGCCAGCCGTTGGTGCCACATGCCTATCATCCTAGCTGCTCAGGAGGCTGAGATCTGAGGATCATGGGTCAAAGCTAGCTGGAGCAGAAAAAGACTCTGAGATTATTATCTATAATCAACCACCACCAAAAAAAAAAAAAATCCAGAAGTGGAGCTATGGCTCAAATGGTAGAGAACAAGCCTTGTGAGAAAATGCTTTGGGGCAGCACCTAGGCCCTGAGTTCAAGTCTCAGAAATAGCTTTAAAAAAAAAAGTCACAGAACACAAGAGGTGCCCCTGTGACACTGCTAAAAAACACTCCATTCAGTGGGAGGGAAAGGCAGACAGAAAGAAAACAGGCATTTCTCCACTAACAACCCTCCACTGTTAAAGGTTAATACAGACCAGAGGGGCGGAGGACGGGGAAAGCGAGCCCAAGGAAAACACTACACGATATTAGAATGCTACTTTTATTTTAAAAGCCATCATGTGTAAAGCATTAGTGTTTTTGAAATTGCATTCTTGAGTTAATTAAATGGACAATCTTTTATACATAAAAGTGAAAGAAAGCAATTAAAAGCTAAATGAAGAAAAACCGCCTTCTCCTAGGGATCTGGGCTACCCCCAATCCCTGTGTATTAACATGGAGTAAAGACAAGCCTCTCTCCCCAGAACCAATGTCCAAATGTCTCTTTTATGGCACCCTCGGTGACAGTTGAAAAAGTATTTGTCTTCCTTCTAAGTTTACCTATGAGACTGTTAGGATAAGGGCGGGGGGGGGAGAGGGGGGGACAGAATGGCAGGGGGAGGGAGGAATGGAAAAGAAAAAGAAAAACTCACTTAACCATGGTGTATAAACAAACAAGGGATCTAACTCAGAGCGCAGTCAGATCTCTGCCTCACATGAAGCCAACACGGTTATTTACTCCACTTTTTTTTTCTCTCTCTCTACCCACCAAAACTCAGTCCCGCCCAGTATTTTCACCCGTGAAAATTAATTCAGAGTTCTGGACTGTCCGGCCAGGCTTAGTTCACAGGCTTGCTGTAAAAAAAAAAAAAAAAAAAATCAGAAATAACTCAAATCGCAAGAGATACTAAGGCTAGTGACCAGGAGGAACTTCTGCACGTACAGCTATGTCCTAACAGGTACTGCACTGAGTTAGCACTTGGCCAATGTGTCTTCCCTGGGTGAGTTAGATGTCTATGCCCTGGGTAAAGTGGGAGTGTGAAGTATGGCTAAGTGTTAGTGGATCACACTTGTCAATCTACCTACTAGGGAGGCTGAGATTTGAGGATCACAGTTTGAGCTTAGCCCAGACAGGGAAAATACATGAGATGTGTGAGACTCTAATCTCCAATTAACCCCCAAAATGCCAGAAGCAAAGCTGTGGCTCAAATGGGAGGCACCAACCTTGAGCAAAAAAAGGAAAAAAGCATGAGAGAGCATGAGGCCTTGAGTACTAGAGAAAACATCGTGTGTGTAGAGGGCTAGATGCTGATGGGGAGGGGTGGGGGACAAGGGACTGGGGTGGGGCACAAACAACATAAAAAAGAAAGAAAAGAATGAGGCATAGCTTCATGAAGTACATACTGGTAGCCCATCCTCATCTCAGGGGAACCTGTCATGGAGAACTCCTTCTCCTTAGGCTCAAGTGGACTTTATCTTATTACTCAGAGTGGCTGAGATTACTCTAGTGCCCCCCAAAGAAATGTCTAAACAACAAGAGCCGTGCTTTTCTCTATGGTGTCAGCAATAAGTAAAGCATGAATTAGTGAAGATCAAGCCAAGGAAAACTTTTTTTTTTTTCCTAGTAGACACATGAAGATCCCTCCTCCTCCGGTGCGCAGACTCAGAGGGCCAAGAGTTGCATGGTGACTTACTTCCAGGCCTTGCAGCTCTACTGAACCTCCTAACCCTTTGGCTCCCTGACTGAATCCAACCATCATCCCACAGATATTTTGGAGAACACACAACCAACGACATCAAATTGGTGCAAATCCGGTCTTCCCTCCACTTAAACCACCTCAGAGAACTCAGCCTCCTAGCTAGGTCCCATGTCGAATGCTACCTATTATGGGGCTTTCTTTTCCATCCTACTGTGGTAAAAAGTTCACTGGGAGAAGAAAAAAGCAAAGCAGTTGCACACACCAGCAGCTCATGCATGCTATTCTCAGGAGGCTGAAATCTAAGGATCAAGGCTTGAAGCCAGCCAGCTGGGGGAGGAAAGTTGCTGAGGCTCTAATCTCCAATGAACCACCTAAAGCCAGGAAGTAGAGCTGTGGCTCAAGTAGTAGAGTGTCAGTCTTGAGTAAAAAAGCTAAAGGATAATACCCAACCATAAAATCAAACCCAGTACGGGCACATGCATGCACACACATGTGCACACACAACACGTGAACACACACACAAAGTCGACATGGTCTGGTCCAGAACAAGTAAGAAATGCTCAAATCACAGGTGCTAGAAGTAAAGGCTGACATCTTTCAGCAGCTAATTCTGTCCTTCCCGGACTAGCAGGCAATGCCTACAGGCACAGGCGCGCACACACACACACACACACACACACACACACACACACACACACACACACGGTATCTTTTTACAAAACTATGCTAAAACAGTCCCGCCTCTGCTTCTGTCCTTTCTGCCTTCCAAATACAAACTATTATGAGACTTAAGAAACAGAACGTGGTTAGTTCCCAAATTCCTACGCCTGTTCAGCCTGGGATGGAACTGAAACGCTAAGCTTCTACACAATCCAAATGCATCGTTTTAGAAGATGTCTCACCAAGCCTAGAACACAGAAAACAAAGGGGCATGATCTCCCTGATATATGACTGTTAACAAAGGGAGATGGAGAGACAGTAGAGACCAAGTCTGTGAACACTGTATATGTGCTTGATACATTGTATACTGCATATGGGTCTACCTGACCTAGACAAGGGATGGGAAAACAGGTTGTAAGATATCACAAGAAATGTACACAATGCCCTACTATGTAACTGCACCCTCTTTGCACAGCACCTTGTAAAAAAAAAAAATTTATGTTCAATTGATAATAAAAAAAAAAAAAAAAATACAAAAAAAAAAAAAAAAAAAAAAAGAAGATGTCTCACGTGTATGCAACAGATGCCGAATTTGGTTATTCTTTCCTTCCTTGTTCTCCCTTGGCAAATGAGCTCAAATTGGGACATCCTGGTCAAAATGCTGGCCTGAGAGGAAGGAAAATGAGAAGAAAAAAAGAAAGACAGACACTGGTGTGGGCAAGCCAGTGGATTCAACTGTATACGTGCACACACACACACACACGTGTGTACACACAAGCACCAATACCCAAAAGAATAGCTTGTTACATTTCTCTTTGATTCCCGGGGGCTCTAAACCCACATACCAAAGCCAGGGAGGGGAACCAAGGCAGGCTCCCCACCCCATCACCAACCCTCCTCTCAGATCTGTGGTTTTAGTACACCTTGGGCCTCAACTCATGAAAGGAATTCAGGATGAGTTAAACGTTACCTCTATCTCCACCCCACATCTCCTAGACCATCTGATAAGGACTAGAGAAAACATCCTGTGTGCAGAGAGCTAGATGCTGATGGGGAGGGGTGGGGGACAAGGGACTGGGGTGGGGGCACAAAGGGTTAATCCCTCACCCTCACCCCTGCGATAGTGCCCACTCTTTGAAAGGCGCACACACATATGCAGGCTAACACTCTTCAACCCAATGGGAAGAAAACTCAACCTAAACTTCGTTAGTCCTAGTGTATACCTAGAAGGTATACACAAAAAAAGAAGGGATTTTTTTTAAATAATAGAAAAAGGAAAGGTATGTGGGAGCTGATGGCTCATGCCTGTAATCCTAGCTATACAGGATGTAAGGATGAAAGTTCCAAGCTAGCCGGAGCAGGAAAGCCCTTGAGACTCTTATCTCCAATTAACCACTAAAACTCTGGAGCTGAGGGCTCAAGGGGTGGAGAACCAGCCTTGAGCTTTTTAAAAAAGCTAAGGGCCAGCGCCCAGACTCAAGAGAGGGGAGGAGAAGGGGGGAGGGGAAGAGAAGGGAGAGGAGAGAGGAAAGGGAGGGGTAGAAGGGGAGAAGGGAGAAGGAAGGGGGGAAAGGGCATTTGAGCAGAACGTTGAGGTAAGCAGCAGTTCTGGTTAAAATTCTGTTCTGGTCTCTGGCTGGATTTAGAATGCAGTCACTGTCTATTTTGGGTCCCTCCTCATACAGTCCATTCTTATCCCTGCTCCCCACAACACACATGACCTCAAGGCTCTCCATGACCCTCGGTGATCCCAGGGTTGTAGTTCAAAGCAGGAATAATTCTTGGTGCAGTAACATGCTGTTTGAAAGACCTCTGGTCTCAGTAGCACAGATAGACTTGTCCCTTAATGCTTCCAGAAGCTGAGCAGAGAAAGATACAGGGTTTGGAAGGGGACCCACGATTTGATTGGAGCAGATAATATGGGCACACAAAGGAAGGAGCGGTGGTGGTTGACTCCATGGCCCCTTCTCAACACACAGCAAGACTGGCAAACATCAAAGGCTTCGGTTCCAAGGAGACTGCCATGAAAGATGCTCCAAGATTGGTCTCCCCTCCCACCCCCCCCCCATGGAATTGCCTTTAAGCTCTCCTGCCTATAAAATTCTCCAAGCACTCAATAAATAATTAAATGACTGTTTCTCTCCTTCTAAACCACACCTCGGGATTATAGGGCCAACTCCAGGCTCTCAGGAAAATGCATCCTCTTGCTACACCCAGCAAAAGGATTCCAGAAGCCCTGAACCAGGCATTTCGCAGCAGGCTCACTTCCTGGAAGTCAGAGCGAGAGGCGCACCTGGAAGAAAAAAACATGTACAACTGAATCCATCTTTTTCCCCTCTAACAAAACCACTCTGTGGTCCGCACCTCCTGCGCCTCTGTGATGGATGAGAAGAGTGATGGCAAATGACAAAGCTCTCTCCGGAAAACCCCGGAGTGAGAAATTCAGCCTGGATCCAGAGGACAGTCCATGCATAAAAAGTCCGGAGCACGTTAGTGGCCCCAAGTCGCAGTGAGATTTCAACTCACACACAAGCTGTCTGGAAACAAGTCCCCCGCGTCATAGTACCAAGGCCTTCTCAAAGCATTTCTTAAGGACTATTTTTTTTTCTTTGAAAGGAAAAGCAAGTGAGCACAAATGCCTGCAGGGCAGAGCAGCTACAGCCATCTCAGAGATCTAGGAATGAGGATGTAGCAACCATCACTTAACCATCACTTATAAAGTTCACAGCCAACCCTCACCCAGAGCACCTCCTCGAATCGAAGAGGTCCTGGCGGTAGAAAACAGAAGGCTCTTCGCCATCTGACATATCACCATTTTCTTTCTCATTACCATCATATATACAAAGGTAAGCAACAAATAAATGAATTGATCCCCATTTGTGCAACAAGAACAACACAATGAAAGCAAATCAGATCTTCAACTCTAAAGACAAGAAAGGTTTTGAGAAACTAATGTATATTTGGCATGATAATAAAAAAAAACAGATGTGTGTTTATTTTGTTTTCCATTTGATCTTCATAGTATCCTTATAAATGAAGTCGTATCATGCCTGTCCTTTTTATATATCAAACCGTGTGGTTCTGTTCCATCCGTCAGGTTTTCTAGCAAACCCTTCAAATAAATCAGGTTAAACAGAGAGAGCAATCCATCCTAGAAAAACATACCTCCACGCTCCCCCCCAAAATGCCACTCCATTGCTGGATAATGGGGGTCCCTGGACAGGGGATGACTATCCAATCCATAAACATAAAACATGGAAATCCAGCTCCTAACATTTCTAGCTGTGTGCAACCTCCCTACCCAAGTGCTGGCCCACACAGTAAGTCGTCATTGAGAAGGACTACAAGGTCAACACTCACCCTACTAGGAGTCTGCCTGGAAGTCCCCAAGTTAGCACCAAATCTTAATCTAAAAGCACTTGATCCCTGATTGCCTGATTGTGGTCACAAATGGGGAGACTGACAGTCATCGTCTGGACCTGCTTAGATTTTATAAATATCCCAGTCCGACCAAAGAGCCAAAATTTCATAAAGTAGGTGTACCCAAAGTTACATATCACCTCCCTTCTCAGGACTTCACAATTAAAACTTACCCCCAAACACCAAAAGAACTCTGAGCGTCCTTATTGGTGTTTAACTTTTCCCAGCAGAGCCTGAGTACCCTAAAGAAGAAAGAAGCCAACTCACTGACCTCCCCCTCACCCCCAAAACCCCACACTGGTCTGTGACTACGTTCTCCCGAGGCGAACAATTCTCTTGTTCAAATCAATCTTGGTTTGTCTTCCAAATAGGCAAGAACTACAAAACTTAAGTAAGACAGTAAATATATATCAACCTTCTCAAAATAGATCAATTATAATTCCTACTATAGTCAAATGATAAATTGGAGGGGGGGCAAAATAGACAGTAGTAAGAAAAGAAGAGTTGGGTTGTTGTTTTTTCCTTGAGCTCCAGGAGCCCGAGCTCTACAGACCCAGCTCCCCAAGCCCTCCTACCCTAAGCTGCTGCCATCCACTTTTAAGTGTTACCTTAGGCTGAGCACAAACAGAGAGATGATTGGATAAGCCACTAAACATCACGTGGAAAATAGAAAAGAGACATTTTGCCACTATTGATTAAAGAGAACCTGCCAATCTGAATTTAAAAACGCAAACGCAAACATGAGAATTCGGAGCACATTAGTGTCCTTAAGAGACCAGGTCCCCAATCGTGGGACGGAGTGTGTTGTATGTGTAAGTGCACTGGAAGCACTGGGCTATACACCAGGGTAGAGAAAACCCTGAGCTTCTTACCAAGGTGTGGGAACCGCAGCAGGGCCACCGGCACTCCCAACCACACCAATACAATACTTGTTTTATACCTTGGCATCCTTTGGCTCTGAAACAATGTGTTTAGAAATACATTTTTTTCTACTGAATCACTCAGATGAGAGAGGAAAGTGTAGCGTTGCTGTTCTTTCTCAAACCAGAAAGTCAAGTAGGGAGGACCTATGCTATCTCTCCCTCCTCTTTCCAAAGGGGATGGCCTCCTCTCCTCTCTCTCTCTCTCTCTGTCTCTCTCATACACACACACACACACACACACACACACACACACACACACACCTCATTTCATTCATCTGGGCTGATGCCACACTGCTTTAAGAACCATTGGACCACCAGTAGCCTGGGTCACTGGACTCTTTAACATCCACTGGTTCAACAAGACTCACTAGAGACAAGTTACCATACTACGTTTCTCTCTCTCACTTCCTTTCTTCCCTCTCTCCTCTCCTCCTTCCCCTCCTCCCTACTTGTGCCAGAACTGGGACTTGAACATAGGGCCTCATACGTATACTTGGCTTTGGCTTTTTTGCTCAAGGCTGGTGCTCTACCACCTGAGCCACAGTTCTACTTCTAGCCTTTTGCTGGTTAATTGAAGATAACGAATCTTGTGGACTTTTCTGCCCAGGGCTGGCTTCAAACCCCAACCCAGAGAACTCAGCCTTCTCAGCAGGCATGAGCCACCAGCAGCCCAAGGTGGTATATATGTTTTCTTGATGTTGTGTTTAAAAAAAAAAAAAAGAATGAAAAGATAGATCAGGAGGTCAGAAAAAGAAAAAAATAGCAAAACAAGCTAGTGTAAACCAGGTACCAGGAGATGAGATAAACCTTAATACCACCTGTGCTTTATTACAAACTACACTTTTTCTATCAACTGACTGCATTGTGCCATTAGCAAATAGCTCTCTTACACACACACACACACACACACACACACACACACACACACACAAAGAGGACAGAACATCAGATCATTCACCTCCCCTCCTCATGGGGGAAAACCCTCACTGGCTGTGAGACCACTGTTTTGAAGCACAATCCCCTACTGAGAAAACTAAAATCAATATCTCTGTAGCACCTCTCCCGCCCTTCTAAGATCGCAGTTGTTTTCGGAGGATACACGCTTCTGAAATGCAGCCTTAACAAACAGAACATTGCTCAACTGTTCTAGAGGCAGGTGTCATAAACAAGCAGCCACATGGCAAACATATTGATTTCCTGGCCTTATCTCACAGCAACCAGCGCTCAGTTACCAGGCTACTTTAATATGTAATTTACTGCAGGGAGAAGAGAGCGGGGCTCAGGATGTCTGAAATATTTACTGTAGAATTCGCCAGGGCCACAGATGCTGGCAAGGAAACACAGAGGAGGAATTCTGACTTGGAAACCACAAATGATCATTAAAATTACTAGTAGTAGTAGTATTAATTTGTATCACTCCTGGGGCTTGAACTCAGCAAGGCGAGGGCATTCTCCCTGAGCCTTTTCGTTCAAAGCTGGTGGGGCTCTACCACTTGAGTCACAGCTCCACTTTGGGTTTTTGGGTGGTTAATTAGAAACTGTCTCACAGACTTCCCTGCATGGCTGGCTTTGAATTGTGACCCTCAGTCTCAGTCTCCTGAGTATCTAGGATTATGGGTGTGAACCACTGGCCCCCAGCATTAGCAAGCTATTGAAAGAAGAGGACCGTCTACCCTCTTTTCTCCAAATCAAAAACCTGCAGCTCTGGCAGTACTGGCCATTCTTACCGATGCCTATGAGATTAGGGCTCACTTCCACCTTTATTTAAGTACAGGTGCTTAATTTCTGCCAAGACAGCCCAAGGAAATTACCTCTATGTATTATGTGTGTTAAACTGAACTCTTCCCCTTGATTCTCTGCCCACCAGGGCCCAGATAAAAATAGACGACCTTGGAAGCGCTAATGGCTCAGTTATCCCAGCTACTCAGGAGACTAAGATCTGAGGATCAAGGCTTAAAGCCAGTCAGGGCAGACAAATTGGTGAGTCTCAGGTCTCCAATTAACTGGCAAAAAGCTAGAAGTAGAGCTGTGTCTCAAATGGTAGTGGTAAAGGTCTAGCCTGGAGCAAAAACATAAAAAAAAAAAAAAAAAAAACTCAGAGACAGCGCCCAGGCTCTGAGTTCAAACCCCACTACTGGCATATAAAACAAATAAAGAAGACAAGGAGGTTAAGGTTTCAGAGTCTACAGAAAGCTGGTTCCTGCAAAATCCAGGAGAATGGTAGGAGTTTGCTTAATTTTTTTTTGTTGTTTTAATTTAAGTCAGACTTTTTATATATCCCAAGCTGCGAAACACCCAAGAAAGATCCAACACTAATTAAAAGCAATCAATGTATATAGTTATATTAAGTGGAAAAGATGCTCTGTCTGGCGTTAAAGGTTGTAAGTTTAAAATAAACCTAGAAATGCCAAAGCGAAACTTTCTGTGGTGGGTGCCAGTGTGCCTACGCGCCCTGTACCCTACATAAGGTAAGCCCCAGGCTTCAGCCGCAAGGGGCCAAGCTGCTGGTCCCATGGGGGTCGAAGCAGCTTCCATTTCCGGAGTTCAGGTCTCCATCATCTTCAGATTCCAGTTTACTTGGGCATAGATGTTTCCACTTTGGCTTTCTTTAGGGCTTTTTCATTTAAATGAAAAGCAAACAACAAAGAAGAAGAGCAGGTAGAGGGTTTCGTTCAAGCACAAACTCGCCAGGTGTTAGTGGCTCATGCCTCCAATCCTAGATACTTAGGAGACTGAGGTTTGAGGATCATGGTTCAAAGGGAGCACAGGCAGGAAAGTTCGTGATTCTCCTATCTCCAATTAGGCAGCAAAAAGCCAGAAGTGGAGCTGTGTCTCAAGTGGTAGAGCACTTAACCTAGAACAAATATGCCACACAAGAATGGGAGGCACTGAGTTCAAGCCCCCAATAATGGTGCATGCACATAGACACAGACACAGACACACACACACACACACACACACACACAGTGTCCACGAAGTGCCATCATTCCTGTGGAAGCCCCGCCCTTCTGAACTAGATGGAAGTGATGGTCCTGAGTTCAACCCCAGAAAGGCTACTTAACGAAAGATTCATAGGGTACAGGGAATGAAGCTGAGCTGTTTAAAGAATGATCTTAATACAGTTCTCACTGCCTGGCATGTTTCTGAGACAACACTATTAAAAACATGGGCGTGCTGCCCGACACGACCTCATTTAAACCTGCTAGGGACTTACTGTACTCAGCAGCATGCACAAACAAGCACGGTGACACGTTCAGTCATCCGGGCATGCAGCAGAGACCGTAGAGCTCTTGCCTCCATCTCCCAACAGCCAGACTTAAAAACGCCGTGATACAAAGCAGGCCTATCTCCTCAAGATAGGTACATCTTAGAGGGCAATGTCTTACCACAAGTCAGAAAGAATAGATAAGCCAAACCCTCCCAAGTCTAATGAAAGCCCGGAACACACCAGCGCCCCACGGCCCAAAGCCTAGCGACATATTTCAGAAGCTCAATTGGAGATAAAAGCTAAAGACAACAGAAAAGGCAATTTGTCTGCAGATACAATATTAAAATGTCGGTGGGATTGTTTCCAAGGGCCAGGAATTTGCTGTTTCATAGAATAAACTTTTCTTCCCAGGGTCTTCCCCCACCCCTCCTTTTTTGAAATTTTAATACAGTGTCTTAAGTAGATCTTTTGGAATTTACAAGATAAATACTGGTAATTTGATTCTTATCTCCTCTAAATCCAATTCTAAGCCAATTTTGTGTAAAGGACACTAATTATAGCCTACAGGGAAAGAAAAGGTAACCTATCTCAGAAAGTACACTTGAAACATTTAAAAGGCTACGGGACCCTGAAAAGTTAAATAGATTTCAAATCTATTGGAGTAAGAATAATAATTAGTTAAATGGAAATGATTCTCAGGCCTGGCCTACTTCCCACGGCACCTCAGTCTTGTCAAGTATGCTGTGGCATAGAGACAGACCCCAGGTTTGTACAGACCCAGAGCTTGTTCTCTCTACCACTACCCACCCTAGACCTAAATCCAGCCTTAGGCGTGGTGTAATAGATGGTTCACACCTATAATCCCAGCTACTCTGGACCTAAATATCAGAAGAACTGGACGTTTCAGACTAGCCTGGGAAAAAAGTTCCTGAGACCCTCATCTCAACAAACAAGCTGGGTGTGGTGACCAGTGTCAGTCAGCCTTGTGAAACAGCAGGTGGAGACAGGAGGTTCTTTGGTCCAAGGAAAGCTTGAGCAAAACCAAAAATATCCTGGGGCTCAAGGTGTGTGGTTCAAATAGTAGAGTAGTACTTCCTGAGTTCCCAGCCTTGATGAGCAAAACTACAAAAAGGGTAGAGTGAACCAGATCTTCTCACCAGTAAACTACTCTTCTGTCTCTCCTTTCCTGCTCCAAGGATGAGGAATTGATTACCTAAGACTCTGTATTCTTCCAAGCCAACCCTACAGCCTGCCGTGGCTACAGGATGCAGTAGTGTCTTTGTTCTTCACCAGTCCTACCTCGTTGTGCTATTACCTTCTTGGTGATGGGAGATGCCATAAATCTCATCTGATGTCCCAGGCAGCTGTGGGGATCTCCCAGCATGCAGAGAGCCGGGGTGGCCTGTGGCCTGGTGCTATGCATCCTGGAGATGGTGCTGAGCCCACAGGGAGCACGAGCTACTGCAGGACCAGTGACACAGAACCCAGCGGGCCCTTGGCCTTTGGGAATTCAATGAACTCAGAGCTCAAAACGCCTGACCCACATGGCTTGTATTTCAAGACCACACCAACCTCTGAAGTCCCAGAGCCAGGGGTTGGGGGGTGATCGCTGGGGTCTCCTGTGTTTGCCTGGAGGGCAAGCAGCTCACCAGGGCACGGGACCTAGTTAAGAACCACATCCTCTCACAACAAGAGCCACCTTTTTTTTCCCTAATTCATACAAAAGCACTGGGCAGAGTACCAGCAACCCCCGTGCCTGAGCCCACACAGAAACTTCCTGAGCAGCATCTCGGAAAGCTGCCCTCTTCTTATCTACTGCCTGCACGCCCACTGACCCCTACCCTACAAGCTGAGAGGAGGGGCACCCAAATAGCCACGGCATGGTGATCTCAAACTGCTCTACCACTGAGTTACGACCCCAGCCCGTGTGCAATGTCTTGTCTACAAACCATCTAGAAAACAGACATGGGTTAAGTGGCACAAAGCAGGTTTGGGACTTCTTTCTTGGAGATTCATCCCACTGAGAAACAAGGCAGCAGATAAATGGTGCTGGCCACGAGGGAAGACTTCCTTCAGTGCATCTCTTGGTTTTTTTTTCCACAGGCTCCAGCTGCTGGAACTAGACGTGGACCCAAGGGCCAGGACACACTCGAGAGTCCTGCCCAATTTACATTGAGTGTTTGGGGTGTGTGTGTGTGTGTGTGTGATAGAGGTTTGAACTCAAGGCTACACACTTGCTAAGCAGGCCATTAACCAGTTAAGCCACATCTCTAGCCTCTTTTCCTGTTGGTTACTTTTCAAGGCCAAGTTTTGTTTTACGCTCCTGATAGACTAGACTCTGATCCTCCTATTTGTGCTTCCCAGCATTGTTGGGGATGATAGGCCTGTGCTACTGTACCCAGCCTGCCCAGCCCACATTGAATGCTACCTTTCAGACTCATGCTCCACCATCCTTACTCAGACCATCTGCTTGTCTTGAAGGTGTTCTCTGTTTTCACTTCATCTCCCTGCTTATTCACCCTCTCTCTGGGAGTTGAGCAAGGACAAAAGAAGGGATTGTCCCCTGGGGAACAGCTGTGGCAGGAAGTGGAGTGGAGAAGAGAGGGGAACTGGAGAACACGAGGCTGAAAGGAAGCCTGGCCCTTGTATAGAGGAGGCAACACCTCCCAGCCAGAAGCCATTCGCCTCCAGACAACACCAGCTGCCCAGAACGTTCTTAATAGCTATGGACTGTCCAGAGGCTTGTGATCAACTGTTCTGGGCCACTGCCTAACAGTGGTCAGGATTTCTGGTTCTGAAAACAGGGCTACAAAGATACAATTAAAGGGCACAAGCAAAACCAGCTGGGCCTCAATTCCCCCATGTGGACCCAGAAGTTGAGGCTATTTGAAGTTGGAGCAGGTCAATGAAAACAGCATAGACAGGCTTGTCAGAGTTCACCAAGGATGGGTGTAGTGGCACATGGATGTGCACACGCACCTTTGTACACACACACACACACACATACACACGGGTACTTCACAATCTCAAACTTAAATCATCCTAATGTTCTGGAAGTTTTCTCTTTTTTCTAGCACAGAAAGTACATCAAAGTCTGTAAACCCCAGGGAAAATCAGGGGGGAGGCTGGAAAGTGGGCATCTTACTTGGACCCCTCTGGATCACAAAGGGACCACGGTTAGTTGCAAAGGAAAGAGCCCTGTGCATGCCAACTTCAGGTGTCACGTGACTTAATCAGGGATGGGCTATCACCACACACACACCCTCACACACCCTTGCTTGTTTCTAAGATGTACACACAGGCTCAGCAAGATCACCCAGGGTGGAGAGGAAACAAGGGACAAAGACAGAGCTGTTGGTGAGAATGCTCTTTTGAGTAACAAGAGTGGAGGGGGGGACGACAAGGTGTCCTCTGCTCTTTGTCTCCAACCATGGCCTGTATGAGAACTGGGTCCATCAGGAGCAGCATGAGCAGGAAGGAATCCACTGCTGTGACAAAAGCAGAAGCTCAAGATGGCGCACCCCACCCCAAGCCAGACCCTGAAGTTATCTTTTAAGAAGCAGCCGGAAGCTGTCTAAACACGCCATGCACAAGGCAGCCTGGGCAGTCCCAGGCTTCCAGTTTCTCCTCTCCCAAGCCTGACTGCTCATGACACAAAACCCAGCCACATCCCCTTCAGCACCCACCTTTGCAGCCAGTCCCCCTGAAAGGCCCGAGTGCACACGCACAGTTCACATTCACCACAGTGCTGGGTCCCCGACTTGCTGGGTGGGAAAGGTGGCACTGACCTGATGCTCCTTCCCCACCTCCTTTGCCCAACTGTACCAGAGCTCCAGCCCACCCAGCCCAGGTCCCTCGACTCAACCCCACAGGGCACCAAGAGCTAGCACAACCATGAGGCCTCGAGGCTGGTTTAGAGGTGTTTACAAGGAGGGATGCTCCACCTAGTTAACCCCAATGACTTGCAAGCATCTGGACACTTGCTGGAATTGTCACTGGAGAAATCACCCCAGAACATGTCCTGCGGGAATGGCTGAGGGGTGGAGGAGGGGAGGCCATTTGGTTTCATTCTCTTTGTCCAGCTAAGGACAAAAACAGGAGACGGAGAGTGGGCTGGGGAACCAAGTCCATTCTCAGTCACAGCCACACACAGAGGACAGTGAAACTGAAGTATAAACAGGAACCATGTCAGGTTAGGTGCAGGAGAGGGACAAGAGGGGGAAAAAGAGGGGAAGGGAGGGGAGGGGAGGAGAGGGGAGGGGAGGGGAGGGGAGGGGAGGGGAGGGGAGGGGAGGGGAGGGGAGGGGAGGGGAGGGGAGGGGAGGGGAGGGGAGGGGGGAGGGAGTTTTCGTCCATAGCCATGAATCTGCCATCTACACTGAGTTGTGCAGGGTAGATGATGCACTGCTAGGTGGTGGCAGAGATGTGGAAAGATGGCGGCCATGAGGAACGAACACCCTAAGGTATACCCAGAAAAAGGGGGAGTGGAAGTATAGCTGGGATCTAGGATTCTGCATGTCTTTGACCACCCACCAAGCTAATCCTCTCCCCTCTTTTCCCCTCCCTTGCCCACTTCTATTCTGTTCTTATTGAGGTTTCAACTCAGGGACTCAAGATTTCTAGCAATTGCATCCTTTAAACCATGCCTCCGATCCTGTTTTGCACTGAGACAGGCTCTCACTTCCTGTCTTAGTACTCGCCATCTGACTTCCTATTATAGCTGGGAGGACAGGTGCATGCCACCACACCCAGCTTCTTTCTACTGAGATGGAGTCTCGTGAACGATCCCATCTAGGCTGGCCTCAATCCAATCATCATAGCACACACTGCCATGCCCAGCTACTGGTTGAGAAAGAGGGTCTCACATGGATGCACAGACTGTCCTCAAATTGTGATTCTTCTGATCTCAGCCTCCTGACAAGCTAGGACAACAGGCATAAGCCACCAACATGCAGCTCTGGTTTCTCCTCTACAACAGATAACAGGGAGTCAGTGCCGGTTTTAGAGCAGCGCTGTGCTTAGAGAGGATGTGGTGAGCAACCACCATGAGGTACTTCGGGGAGGCTGGTGGTTAGGAGATCATGGTACTGGGTAAGGAGACGGGTTGGAGAGCCCAGTGGTAGGTGTGGACGGCAAAGGAGAAACAGGAACCACAGGTGGCGCCAAAGGCTGGAGTCGGGGACAGGGCAGAGCCTCTGCTTACAACTGCAGACACAGAAAAGATTCTAGAAGGGAAGCTTTAAAGCCGCTCATGGCACACAATGTTCCTGTGCCCAGCAGGCAACCGGAAAGGAATGTGTGGAGCACCAGAAAAGACAAAACAAAACAAAACCAAAGAGAGATTAGACATCCAGAAGTCACCATCCAGAGCTGCTCATGGAAATCAGGCGGTTGCCAAGAAATGGAGTGCAGGGGGAGAGAAGAGAAACGCAGGGACTGGCCCGAGGGGGCACTTGCATGAAGTGAAAGGGCGGTGATCCACATGCCAGCCCCCTGCCCTCCCTGCATGAGGTGAGGAGAAACCACAGGCTCAGCCGCCCTTCGTGGAAATGCTTGGCACCTGAAATACTGCCAGTTTTGGAGGGTTGTGTTTTTTGTTTTTGTTTTCAGCTTTTGAAATATTTGCATGGTCTGGTGCTGGTAGCTCATGCCCATCATCCTAGCAGCTCATGAGTCTGAGATCAGAAGATCTCCATTCAAAGGCAGCCTAGGCAGAACAGTCTGCCTTGCATCAGCACTCAAGGTTTCAGATTTCAGATTTTCAGATTAGCAATGTTCCACCTGAGCCAGTAATTTGCAGATGACACAGTAGACTCTTGGGGTCAAAGTGGTTACTGCTTGGAACCGCTAGACTTCCTCGAGGACTCGGCCTCAAAGAACAACCCAGGCATGGCAGTTCACACCTGTAATTCCAGCTACAAGGGAGGTATAAGTCAGTAGGATGGTCCAAGTCCAACAAAGATCATGAGACCCTATCTGAAAATGAACTAAAAGCAAAAGGGGCTAGAAGGGGGAGGTGGTTCAAGCAGCAGAGAACCTGCCTAGCTTGTAACAAGCTCAGGGCCCCAAGTTCAAATCCCAGGACGCTGTCAAAAATAAAAGAGAAGCAAGACAAGGAGGAGGAAGAAGAAGAAGAAGAGGAGGAGGAGGGAAAGGAGGAATAACAGTAAGAAAATGAGGAACAGTAAGAAGAGGAGGAGGAGGAGGAGGAGGAAATAAAAGGACAGCATGATTCAATCGCAGATCCCTAGGGCTCCATTTTAAGCAGGCATGGTCCCTAGGGAGAGAGTTTCAGGAAAGAAAAGGGGAGGGGGGGTGGAGTCAGTGACAATGAGAGGTAGGGCACAAGCCACCGCTGAAAGAGCTCAATCCCCATAATCCATGAGCTCTTGAAGCCACTGAGGCTAGACATCTGAACTTGTAGAACATACATCTGTGAGAACCCGAATGTGAGTGCCCACTGCATGGGTGGCGGTGGGGTAAAGCGTGGCACTGCCAACAACGTGCTCAGATGCTCAATCGGCTGCCACGTGCTGTGTCTGCCGTGTGCTCAGCAAGGTCTGGGCAGGGAGCACAGGGAGAGAGGACAAAACACACAATGGCTGTCCTCACAGGACACGGGTTTCCACTGAGGGGGACAAAACCCAGCTCCAACAGGTTAATAAGAAGGCAACCGAGCTCATAATCACACTGTGCCCCACGCTGCAAATGCCACTGGAGACAAGAGGAGCCCGCCCTTGGGCTGACAAGGCCTCCGAAGGAGCCTGACCGACTCGAGAAGGTCTTGAAGGCTGGCTGAGCCACGGATGGGCAAAGGAAAGGACAAGCCAGGTATGTGGGGGGGGAGGGTTTAAAAACAAAAGCCCTTTCATCTCCAATCTTGCTCCTCTGGAACTTGCTGAGGCCCAGGGCTGACTTTGCACCGCTGTGTAATGTTTGCAAAGAGACCAAGTGTGCAGCCCGGTCTCCTGTCTCCATTCCCGTGTCACGGAGTGGGGACAGGAAGAAGTTCAGTGAGCACCCAGCCGAGGATGCCTGCATGCCACCCCAGGTCTGTTGCCACGCACACACTGAAGGTAGATGATCATCCTTAGTGATCGAGGTGATCGATCACCTACCACCCCACTGGTCTGCTATCCAATACCAAATCCACCAAGCCTCGCAAATACCCAGAGCGCTAGCCCGGCATTCAGAGTACTCCGGGACTCCAGCCCGAGCCACCTTCCCTACCCGTTCTCCCATCCTGTCCCACACCCACCCTCCATTCTAGCATGCCAGCCGGCTCCTCATCCACACAAGGCCACAGCTCACCTCCCACCTCTGATCTAGAAACAACTCCCATCATTACTTCCCGTCCAAGGCCCAGCCATCCACCATGCGCTGGCAAAATGCCACCTCTTCCAGGAAGGAAGCCCTCTTGAACCTTCCATCTGAATCATCTGCTCTCTCTCCATGGCTCCCCTCCTCTGTGCCTCGCTTCTATGGAAGTTGAGCATATGGTCTGATATATAAAGGATACGCATACGTAGGCATATACACATGGCTGCCATTTCTACTTGACTGTGGGCTCTCACCGGGGTTTATTCAATCTCTGCCCTGCCTCCCCCGGCATTCTGCAAACCACCTCCGTAAATGTTTTCTGAAAGGACCACCTACAGCAGCCTCCCCACACTAAGGACTTGGACTTTGGAGTGGGGACCCACCCGCGCGTCTCCATTAAACGTTTTTACACGCGAGAGGATAGACAGAATGCAAAGACGGTGACGTGTGTGATAAAGAGTTTTGAAGATGCTTTGCCTTCCCGGAAATTTGGATGTGTCCCAGGTCAAGAGAGAAAACACAGCCACAGCCTCCATTATGAAAAAGCAAAATGTCAAGCGGGGCACAGTGTATCAATCCATAAATCCCAGCTACTTAGGAGGCAGAGGTCCGTGGATGGTGATTCCATGGAGGTTACCCAGGGCAAAAGGAGGTCTGCCAGACTCAGTCTCGTTTTCTGGCTGGGTGTGGTGGTGTGTGCCGGGTTTTCCAGCTGGAGGATTGCTTCCCAGCCTAGCCCGGCAAAAAGCAGCTGCGGGGGGAGGGGGGATGAGGGCTCAAGTGGCAGAGTGCCTGCCTAGCAAGCCTGAGGCCTTGGGTTCGATGCTCACTATTGAAAAAGAAAAACACTATTATCTGAGGTGTCATAATCAAAAACACAATTTATGAAAGACTCCTAAGGGTCCTTAAACACTAATGGACCACCACCTACCAGCCTCAGGACAGCATCCTCACGACAGGGTTCTGACAAGAGTCATCCATCACTGACGCTGCCCAGCGCCCGGACCGGAAAGCCCACGGCCCCAAGGTGAGCAGCAAGCCCAAGAACACAGGAGACAGCAACTTACTACACCCAATGGGCTTGACCAGCAGGTGACTTAAACACTGGGTGCCTTATATACCTGCCAAGAACTGTTCTGGGCTCTCCAGGGCCTTGTAACCTCCTTGCAGAACAGCTAACTATGGCTCTGCCACAGCCAGCCAGGTTTGGTGTTACAGATGACCCACGGGGGAGTGGGGTACGGGACTCCCTCCCTGCCTCACTTACCTAGCCTGGCACTGCTGTTTCTGCTACCTCCCATCACTCCCCATTCCCTAGCCCACCTGCCACCCCACTGGACCACAGATCACTACATAGGTTCAATAGTCTCCATCCTCAGGACCACTTCTCCTTCTAAATAATGAATTTCTCAGCCCTAATTAATGCAAGGAGAGGGATGATATACATTTCTCTGTTGCTTTAAGTTACAGCCAAGTTGGACACTTGTGAGGGAAGAGATGCCTCTAGCTAAAGGGTCAGATAAGCTAAAATCAATATAAGTCTCTGGCTCCGAATCTTTTAAATCACCCCCTTTCCTTCCCTCACCAGCGCTGGGCCAGGCCCTTTCAATGGGCACTGAGCGGTTTCCAGTCTGAAGTGACCCAGCTATGCAAGCCAGTGGTGAAAGATAGATTGGAGCTCCTCCTTCTGTGTGTGTGTGCATGTGTGTGTGTGTGTGTGTACACACATACACCCAAATCACAGCAGCCTCTGGGAACAGTCAGACAGCTCTGAACAGAGGAAATAGCCTGAGGGTATGCGGTGAAATTAATAAGAAGGAGCTACTGAGATGCTATATAAGTATAAAATCTTAAACAGAGGAGGTAAGAGCCAGGGTTCTTCCACAATCTACTCGCTGCCACTATTCAATGCCACCTGTTTATAACACTAAACATCATCACTCAAATGTGATCAGAAACGGTGATTTACAAAAACGTATAAATTCAGGAGCTGGGTGCTGGGGCTCATGTCTATAATCCCACCACCTGGTTATGACACATGTGATCAGAAACAGTGATTAACAAAAATGTATAAACTCAGAAGCCAGGTGCCAGGGGCTCAGTGTCTATAATCCCAGCTGCCCAGGAGGCTGAGATCTAAAGATCAAGGCAGACAAATCTGAGCAACTCTGTTATCTTCAATTAACCAGCAAAAATAAAAACAACAACAAAAAGCTAGAAATGATGATATGGCTCAAGCGGTTGACCACCATGCAGGGAAAAAAGTTGAGCAAGAGCACAAGGTCTTGAGTTTAAGCCCTAATACCGGCACACAAACAAAACAAAAAAAAATTGCAAACTCAGAAATTCAATGAGAGGGCTGTGGAAATGATGAGAAATTTAATCGTGGTCTAAGGACAACCAATACCCTCAGTGAAAAGACACAGAGCCATCTTACCAATGCTCACCAGGCCTGGGCTAGAGTTTCTATGAGGACTTAGTTCTGGAGTCTGAGGAGAGGCTAGAGGATGCCCAGGCTAGAGGATGACATTTCAAAACAGGGTGTCCACAAAAGTCCCTTCTAGCTGTGGCCTCTATGGGGCAGAGAAATGTGGACCAGCTATGCATCCTCAGAGTGGAGGGTAGCTACAGAAGATGGAAGGAAGAAGAAAAGCCTAAGTGTGATGCCCTTCTCCACCATGGCTCACGGCATGCAGCCCTGGGCTATTAGCAACACTTGCTTGCTAGGTGCTGGTAGCTCACACCTATAATCCCAGCTACTCTGGAAGCTGAGATCTGCAGATCACAGCTGAAAGTCAGTCTGGGTATTAAAATCCATGAGCCTCCTATCTCCAAAGAATCACCAAAAAACCAGAAGTGGTGTTGTGGATCTAGTGCTAACCTTAAGTGAAAAATCAAAGAGACAATGCCAAGCCCCCCACCCCACCCCGTTCAATCCCCAGGATTGGCACCGTATTTTTTTTTAAGTAGCCTGACTTATTTTCAAGCCAGGCTCTTGGAGCCAGACTTCAGTGATCCTAGCAAGGCAGAGGCTGCTCTCCACCACCTGCTGCATTTCCACCTCCAGTTGGGAGCTGTTTGTTTTCTTTTGCTTTAAGGTAAAGGCGGTAGATGCCAAAGTGAGTCTGTCTCTCTTGTCTCCCTTTCAGCTTCTCTTTAAGAGAAAGGCGGGGGGAGAGACACAAAGAGAAGAGAAAAACAAAACAACCCAAGCCCTGTAGGCCAGCACGGCCCGGCCCGCTGTGGGCGGCCTACATGAGTTTCCTTTATCCAACCACAAAAAAAGACACCAGCAGAGCCAGCCAGGGGCCGGGAAGGGTGCTGCCAAACCGGCCGCCCCTCCGTTGAGGTTAGCAGTTACCCAGGGGCCAGGAGCCATCGGGCAAACAGCCTGTGCCCCTCATTACACAACGCCGGCCCTTATCTCCCCGGCCACCATCCGTTTTCAGGCATTGCATAGAGCAATAACCACAGCTGAGACTGGCCAGCCAGAGATAGCCGCCTCTGCCCGCTATCAGGGAGGCAGGAGGGCAGGCTGGACGGTTAGCCTGGGTGCAGACCCGCGGCCTATTAAAACAGTCAGAGAGACAGCTAACAGCCACGCAGATCAGCTCCTCAGTGTCACTTCCTCTGACTCTACTGGCTGAAGCCCCCACTCCCCAGAGCCGCTTTCCCACCCCTACCCATCCATCCGCTCAGAGGGTCCATTTCTTGTCATTTCATCAAGCCCTGCCAGGAGACACAGATGCCTCCTCGGGGGCAGATGCTCATACTCAAAACACGTTTTTGTGACTGACTTGCGGATGCAGGAAAGGAGCTGGGGGGGGCGGGGCAAGTATGTCTTACACTTAATGGACTAGCATGGTTTCCCAATGCCACCAATGGCTACCAGCTACTCCCTTCCCCCGCTCCCCCCCCCAAAAACACAGCCTAAAACTGAGCAACAACTGTATTTATTAAGCCATTACATTGTTCCAGGCACTGAAGCCTAGAAACGCTTAGAATCTTCTACTGCAGGAAGGGAGAACAACAGCAGTATGGGGTGCTTGACACCACCCTTCAAGTACAAGCATGAAAACGTGACCTCAGGCTGCTGACTCCCAGGCCCGCTGTTCTGCACTTTTCTCATTCCTTCTCGTCTAGCCCAGCACTTTGGGCAGCTCCAGGGGACCCTCCAACAACTGACCCAGGATGGATCAGCCTCAGTCTGCTAAAGCAGCTCTTCCCCCACTCTCTCCCTGGCCTTGATCGCCACACTTCTGTCCTCCTGTTCAAATCCTACTCACATCCTTTCGTAGCTCATCACCTTTCTACTCACTGTCGTTCTCACCAGTTATTTGTAGGATCGCTAAGCTGAGTGTGTCTGTCTCTCACAAGGAAAGCCCAAGAAGGAAGGTCAGAGGCCTCATCTGTCCTGCTCATCGCTGAACTCCACAATTGAAAGTACACAGCTCCGTAGATGGAAGCTGCTTCATCCCAAGTATAAATGCCTGTCTACCACAATCCTTCCATTGCTTCTATTCTGCACAGTGATCAGCATACACACTTTAATTCTCTTCTTCCAATTATAATGTCACTGAAGACAATAACCTATCTTGATACCTGTTCATCTTTGCATCTCGGAACCTCTAACCCAGGTTCATCATCCTCAAATCTTGAGAACCCCGATACAGGGCTGGGATGCAGCTCAGTGGCAAAGCACTGTCCTAGCAAGCACTGGATTCAATCCCCAGGACCCCAGAAAGAGGTAAAGACAAAGAAAAATTATATAGTTAAAAATAAGCAACAACAAAAGAACTCCAATATACATTTATCTATTCAGGGCTGACAGCAGTGAGGTTAGTGAGAGCCCCAAAAGGCAAGTCACTAAGCCAAAAAACACCTAGCACCCTTAAAGATAGAGACTTGATAGTGTTCTCAAGTCAGATTCTAGTCTGGTCTCCTCAGAATCAGGGAACAGACCTAGGCAGTTACAAGCAGGCAGGTGGGATGGGGACGGAGGAATTCAACAACAGAGCGGGAGTTAGAGATCTGGGTTCCAATCCTGGTTTTGTCTCGTTTGCTGTGTGACCTTGGGTAAATCACAAAACCTCTCTATAGCTCAAGAATTCCTCCCTTGGTGAACATTTTGAAGCATCCTACCAGCTCTAAAGTTCTGTGTTTCTTGGTCATCTTTAGAGCCCACATCTGCAAAGCAGTAGAAAGCTCTTAAATGCCTCCTTCAGCCAATGGCAAGAAGAGGGATGGAGACAAGAGACACTCCAGTCAGACACCCCGAAAGAGTGTTCTTCAACGCTCCAAAAACACAGACAAACGTTAGCTAGTACGTGAGCCAGGGCCTCCTCCCATTAGCAAGCTTGGCAAGCACAACATGCGAACATGGAGTCGTATACATGAGAAGGACAAAGCAGACACAAGTGATTTCCCAGTCATACACAGCCTCTCCCTTCACTGAAACCTGAATTCTTCCCCACAGATGTATACTTTCACAGATCCAACTCAGGAAATGTTCAAATTAGCACGACCTGGCCTTAAATACTGTGCAAAACACATAGTAAGCGTTTTGCTTTTATTTATGTCATCAATGGCTTCAATGAGGTGACTCATCCTTCCTCTTTAACACTCTGTTCTAATACGGTTTACTATAAATAATGCAGGGAAGGAGGGAGGGAAGAAAGGAAGGAGGGAGGGAAGGAAGGAAGGAGAGAAAAGGGGAGGAAAGAAAACAGAGACAGAGAAACAGACAGAGACAGAGACAGGGAGACAGAGACAGACAGAGACAGAGGAGAGAAGTGGAAGAGGAGAGGCTGAGCACAGATTCTGCCCAGCTAGAACTTGACAGAGCCAAGCCCTGACACACAGCCAGCCTGGTGACGGTTCCATAAAGAGGAAAAGCCAAACGTTCCTTGCCCCATGGTCTATGTGCTCCGGGAAAGTAATACTGTCAGGAAAGGGAACTGAAAGACTTGCTGGCTTGGTGCCTGGAACACATAAGCTCCTTCCAGACCTTTCCAAAGTGTTGGACTAAAGATTCAAACCTGGGCCACCATGCCCCTCCCCCCCACACACTACCACACCTTGAGATATTCAAGTTAAAACTCAATCTAGTCTTTCTGACCTCAAGCAACATCAACTATTGATGGCCCAAGTTGGGGGGGGGGCGGTGTTTGTTCATTTGTTTGTTTATAGAGTGATTCCCATGAACCCAAACTGCCAAATACAAAAGCATTACAGCAATAAGAAAAGTCTTCTCCAGATTCCAGCCACCTCCCCTTCCTCCCTGGGATTCCAGAGCCAGCATCCGGAAGTTACGAGGGCCTGGCCTTGTCTCCTCTTCCTATGCAAGGGGCTCACCTAGGCTGGAGGTGACAAGGTACTGACCTCAGTACCTGTGACCCAGGCAGGCAGTCACCCCAGAATGCTCACACAGATTTGTCACTGAATGGTCCTGGCGATTTCCCAAAGTCAAACCTGCCCTCCCAGAGACAGATGCAAGACCGCAGCTCAGACCTCAGAAAAGCTTCATTCCCAAAGACTCCTTAGACATGACAGGCAGACGGGGGTCACCAGATGAGGAGATCTCCAAGGGAGGAGGGGCAAAATAGCCGTTTCTAAGGGCCTAACTCTATGTGACTGTACAATACCAGCTTACCCAGGATCTACACTGTCTCTTGCACCCTCACAATCACAGACAAGGTGCCTCAGAGAATGGAACTCAGAAAACCTCAGCAACTTGTCCAAGACACACAGCTAGGAAGTTCTACAGCCTAGGTTTTCAGCCAGCATGCCTAGACTCTCCCAACCAGTCCAGGTTGTCCCTAGAAAACACAACTACATTCTCCCAGAAAGCCTTTCTGGAATCAGGAGCCCCTCCACTATCATCTCCATCTCCTGGACTTTGTGGAAACCCCCTGCTCTAAACAGCCCGCTCTTGGTGATCAGCAAACATTAGAAGGACATCAAAACAAAGCTATCAGTTGGGTGCCTGGCTTTAGCAGCCAGTCCAAACTCTTTTGTTTGATTCTCCCGGCAGCTATTGACCAGGTGATAGGGGTCAGAAGTTTTCTCTTCACCTAGCTTCTACTCTGCAGAAGAAAACGCAGGTGGAAAAAGTTCATTCTTTAACCAGTTCAGATTTCCTATTGCCTTTTGTAAGCACCAATGACTTACCAGCCAACTTGCAGGTCTGGAAGGGGCAAAAGGGAGGGGTGGGTGGGTGGAAATAGGAACAAAAAGCCACAGTGGTTACCTGTCTCTTTACCCCTTCAGTGTGAACGTGGGCAGGAGACCCACGCCATGAGATGCACAGTCTCTGAGGGTCCACTGTGAAGGGGAACACGGGGGGAGAGCAGGAAGCTGACGCGTGGGTGGTAAATGCAGCCCTCGTACTTGCCACCAATACCTGCTTTCCTCCATCATCCGTCCTGATCTGAAGCAGAGTCCGGACTCCCTCCTGCCTAACACACTACCCCTCACCCTGACCCTAACACTTTATCTCTGCATATTGGAAACGCTGGCACTTATCAAGTGATCCGCTCCTCATAGATTGTTCAACAGACCACAGGGGTTATCAGTGGGGCCGATGGAGGAAGATAAACAGCAACCTCTTATGCAAATAGCATGAAGAATGCAGGACTGGACGCTGGACCAAAGCAGGTTTTTAAAGAGTATGAATCATAACACTTTTCCCCAACTCCATCTCAGGAGCCCCTGGGAGGAGACACTCTAGGTAGGGATACCCCCTCTTCTTTTCTGGAAGGATAGGGCAGGGCAGGTGTGTCTGTAGGTTCAGTCTGCTTTGCAAAGAACTTCATATGGGACTATTCCAAGGCCTCTCTGTAGCCACATGCTATATACCTCCTCCCAACAGCCTTCTTGCTTTGTAGTCTCCAGATCCACTGGAATGTGCTTTGTTAGGGTTGAAAAGGTGAGAGAGATTGGGGGGGGGAGAGGGGAGAGAAGAGAGGAGAGGAGAGGAAAGGAAAGGAGAGGAGGCCAAGGAGAGAGAGGAAGGGGAGGAGAGAGGAGAGGCAGGGAGAGAAGAATGAAAGAAAGAAGGGAGGGGAGGGGGAGAGGGAGAAAAGAAGAGAGGGAGAGGGAGGGAGGGAAGAAAGAAGATAGGGGAGAGAAGGGTTTGGAAAAGATGGGAGGGGAGAAGATGGGTAGGGAGAAGGGGAGGTGGGATGTGTAAGAGGTTAGCAGGAAGAAAGATCTGTAGGAACCAGGAGTTCTGGGTTCTGAGCTACAAGGCGAGGCTCTGAGTCCCTGATAGAGACAGAGGGAGAAGGCAGCCCAGGGTCCAGGTGGCATCTCTGCAAACCCTTCTCATTATTCTAAGGGCAAACTCACATCAAGCACTAGAGGCCAGGGGCTCCAAGTGACAAAAGAATTACCCTCCAAGGGACAGAGCGGCTGCATCTCACACCGGGCCGCAGGCTGGGGAGGGGAAAACCAGAGCTTGACAGAATCCAGGGCTGGCCAGAATGAAAGACTGAATAGAATCGGCTAATTTACACAGGAAGTAAGCACTTACCAGACCCTTCATCCCAACACACAAAACCCTCCGCCATATCTGGAAGCAATTACAGCCAGTTAACATGATCTGCTGGCCACTAAAATTAACTGCAAACAGAAATATTTTTCACTTTTGCAACAGGGGGATGCTAAGCGTTGGCCTTTGGGGTCCCCCACTCCACCCCCACCCCCAAGCCCTTGAATCTGGCTGCTGAGGGATGTGTAACACCTACTCAGCTCAAGTAACAAAACAATAAAAAGAAAACCCATTCTTGTAGTTGTCGAGACACAGAAAGTAGTAGATGCTTACGGTGGGGGGAACAGGAGGGAGAAAACCGTCAGGCCGGATGGAGGAAAGAAGCCAGGCACACAGCCCTCTTAGGGTTCTTCATCCTTTCTAAGTCCAGTCTGGGTTTTTTTTTCCCCCCTGCACTAAACTTCAAGGAAAGAAATGTGTTTTTAGAGTCCCTCGATTTAGCAGCCGTTCCACATTGTTTTTTAGGTACCATCTTCTGCCAAGGGGGCGGGGGCGGGGGGGGGGACGCAGGGAGGTAAGACTCCCAAATGTTAACGGTTCCTTAATTTAGCACATCATTTGGGGGACAACTGTCACGATTTTCACTTTTGCGTTGACTTTCCAATCCTTACTCCCAGAACGCCTTCGAAGCAGCTTCCACCTGCTCTAAAGTAACGAGAGCTACTTTTTTTTTGTCTGAGACACACAGTTTTTCCAAGTTCAGAGATGAAAGAGAAGAAAAACAAAGCCTGAAAGGAGGTGAGAATTTGCCTCCCTGGGGGTGCGGATGCCCAGAAAAGCAACCCACAACCTGTTCTCCAAAATTCCAGGCCTCCACCCCCTGACCACTCTCCTCCTTTCTTTTGGCACTCAACCCCATGATGCCATAACCATGCAAGGCAGATGGGCGGACTTGCTGTAAAAGTTCCTGGGAAGACATCCCTCCCTCCCTCCCTCCCTTATTGCATCCCCCTTTTCTAGTCCAGACAGACAGCTTCACCCCCCCCCCCAAGAGCAATTCACCCCTCTGTCACCAGGAACCTTTAGAACAGCAGCAGCAGCAGCCAAAGCCACAGACGTAACGCATCCATTTGCCAGACGACGCACAAACATCTTTTCTAAAAACGTGTCAGGCAGAAGTTTCCCTCAAGAATGAGGTCAGACACTACTGCTCTCTGCAAAATTCACATTTAGCAACGTTGCCACAGAGGAGGGGGAGGAAGGAGGCCACTTGAGTGGCCTTCCTTTAAGCACTGTAGGCTTGGTGTGTGGCAAACGGGAAAATGCACTGTGCTATTCTTTTTCACTTTTTAAAAACTTGACTGGAGGCGCGGTGCAAGTGGTAGAGCACAAGCCTCCCGTACACAAGGCCCTGAGTTCTAACTCCAGTACTATCTGAAAAATTAGAAATATCAGCACTTTAGCATCAGGGGAAAAAAATGAAGGAAGTTGTCACGACCTCAACAATCAACTGCCATTCCAGCAGTCTGTGTGTTCTGTACATGGCACTCCACCTAACAGTATACTACCATTCACTTCACCCCGAAGTCCAGGAAGATGGGGTACCCAGGTCACACTGCTTTTAAACGTCAGAGGACTGATTCGAACCCAAGTTCACTTCAAGATAAGATGTGCTCCAGCCTCTCACAGCTCCTGTTGGCTGGAGTGCATTGTGTCTAGGATGCAAACATGACCCCACACACATGCACATGCATGTATGTACACACCCACACATCTACTTGCTTGCACATGCATACCTGTGTATACACCCATGTATATATGTGAACACCCAAGGTGCACATAGGCATATACACATACAGACACATGTTCAGGCGTGCATGCACTTGCACATAAACACACATGAGGACTTGCATATGTGTATATGTGAAAATATGCACGTGTGTGCACGGATGTATATACATGTACATGCACACACACACACACACACACACACACACGGCTATCAATTCCAGCCATCCAGGCACAGAAAAGGTTAAGTCCCCCTCAGTGCATAAATCAAAAGTTCAAGGCTGCAACATACCACAATGATCCCCTCCTTACATATGACAAGAACCAGAGAGGGGTTGCAAATCCAAGCATCCTGCACGGGGTCTCCCCGGCCCGCACAGGTTACGCTGCCAGGGTCAGGGCCGGGGACCTTTAGCAGCAACATTCATTTCCTGAACAGGACAAGTTCTCCTGACCATAAAGCTAATAAGAACTTCCTCGTACGGCCAGCTCCGGCTGACAGGCCTACTTGTCACTGGCCACGCAGGAGGGGAGCACTGGTTCCCATTAGTGGCTTATGATGCCAGGTGCTACTAATAAGGTACATGGGCAAGAAACAAGAGCTTGCTAAGTTGTCACTCCAACTCTGGAAGTAATCAGGTCTGGGCTTCAGAGCTGAGGAAGGGCCTTAAAAGAAATGCTGGGGAATGAGGGGGAGAGGGGTTAGACATGGTAGATTCCTACAGCACCTAACCTGCTGATCAGCTTAAAATAAATAAATTTCCAACAATCTCTCCACACTTCCCCTAGCTACCATAAAAGACTCCCCCAAATTAACACTAATAATGTTTCCCCCAGCACTGAGGGTCTGATGGATCACCCTGAGGGCCATTACGGTCGGCCACATCTGCTTCTCACTACTGCAAAGAGAGTCGTGCCAACGGGCCTAATGGCAGCAAGATCAGAATGCTGGGCTAATCCACTTAGAGAGCAACCGGGGAGAAGGTGGCAGGGGGCTCCCTTGTCAAGCTGGGGTCACGGGGAAGCGGGAGGTAGAGAGACAAGACGACATTGGAGTCTCCGCCATGTGCTTTAAGTTATAAGCTATCTCATTTTTGCTCCTGCACAAGGGCCTTGTCACAGGCCAACATAATGGTGTGGGGGTATGTTTATTCGCTTTTAATAAGCCTGGAGATTGTAGTTTCTGAACACATCTATGTCTTTGCTTCTAATTTCTGGGGGAGGGAGGGAGCTAGGTGCTGATGGCTCACACTTGTAATCCTACCTACTCCAGAGGCTGAGATCTAAGGATCATGGTGCAAAACCATCCTGGAGAGGAAAGTCCATGATGAGACTCTTATCTCCAATTAACCACCAGAAAAGGGGAAGAGGCACTGTGGTTCAAAGTAGTAGAGTGCAAGCCTTAGGTACAAAGAAGCTCAGGGACAGTGCCCAGACCCTGATTTCAAGCCCGAAGACTGACATAAAAACAATAAAAACAAAACAAAAAACCTAATTTCAAAGGGTGGGGTAGAGGAGTCCAAATGGCCCCTAAGGAGGGGAAAACTAAAAAAAAAAAAAAAAAAAAATTAAAAATCCACCTACACTCTGATTGGCCCAGCATAACCAAAACGTCCATGGCCTGGGGCTTCTAGTAACTTCTTCAGTAATGCCCTACTCTGGCAAGAAGTTCTTTCTCCGACCTCACTCGAATTCTTCCCATTGCAATATCAAACAAGATCTGTTCACACTGAAGGAAATCAAGTCTCAAGCGCAGAATGGAGAGTGAGCAGGGAATTTAGAATGAAGCCGGGGATTTTTGATTTTTATTATTAGTATTATTTGCAAGTCTTTAGCCGAAGTGTCCATGCTGGCAGTAAAAGTGCCCGACGCCCTTCTTGAAGCTGCACAGGTAAAGCCTCGCATGGACAAAACCCAGCCATGGATTTTCCCACCAGAGCCCACATAATGAGGAAATCTAAACCTGGGCTCTGGAGGAGAGACAGTAGATTGTGCTGGCACGAGATGAACCACATGGGATTTTTAAAAACTTATTTTTGTCAAGGGATTTCGTCTTCTCGGGTTCGGCTTTTCACAATAGCGGGGAAAGCTCTCCCATTCCCTCCCAGAATCTGGTCTCTGTATCAGTAAGGAATGAACAGACTTCTCAAACCACTGGGGTCTGCGAACCCAAAGACTTGAGCCTTTGCTGTAGGAGACACTCTGGTTACTGTCCCCTTCTCATGCCAGAAAAAAAAACAAGAGGCCAGAACTGGACACCCAACATCAGAGATCGGGATAAAAATCCAAGCACCCCATCCTGGTTTACCATGAACAAGTCCATTAACCTCTTGGGCATCAGGCACGTGGAACTAGCAGCAGCTCCCTAACAAGGCAGCTGGGAAGGGGGATTACAGGTGCTGATTGGGAGTGCAGAGCCTGGCGGGTGACAAGGATGTTCCTGAATCCACCCACCCTTCGGAGCCACCCAGGTCCCTCGAGCTCCCTTCCGTAAGCCGGTGGTTGAGCTCCACTAGATTTGCATGCCTGACCACGCATCCGGGCGGCTGCATGCCACACTGAGAAGCGGCATGGCAAGCCGACGGCATGGAGTGCTGCCCAGCTAAATTGAAACGAGAACTGGAATGACTCACCAGGCCCACAGGTCAATGGGACAAAGAGTACCCTGCCTGCCACAGAACAACAGATCCAGCTTCTCGGAGAAGATACAGGTACACAAGGTGTTAGCCCCCAAACGCATGGGGCCCGAGGCAGCTGGCTTCCAGCACTGGGTTGAAGGACAGCCTCTGGGAAAAGTGGGGCTGGACCCTCACAAACACATTCTTCCCCTGCACTATTCTTGGTACACTTGGATACAAGTGCAAACACCCATGGGGCACACACTCCATGCCACTACTGCATGCCCTGAGTGAATATTCTCTTGGTTGATCCTCACAACAACCCTGTGAGAAGGCACCGTTATTACAAGCACTCGGAGAAGCACACCCAGAGCTGAATAGGTGGGAAAAGAATAGGATCAGGATTCCCATTCAGAGAAGCGGAAATGTACATTCATTATATATGAAACTCAGGGTTGGAGGTAGCTGGAAAATATTGTGGCAAATCTTTCTTTCACTCAGAGTAACTGCCATCAGCACTTTTAACTAACATGACAAAAGAGAATCTTTAGCGGTCATGAAAAATTCAAGAACCCTCCAACATCCACCCATATTCATTCAGCAAGACTCTTAAGTCATCTACTTGCATGTCAGTTGAAATTGTTTTAGTCATTAATTAAAAAAAAAAACACAAAGTGATTGGAGATGTTTTTCTTCTGAATTAGCAAGATATGAAACAGCTACAAAAGGGGGTTGGTTGAAACAATTTGGGATAATGACATTTTAAAGTCTGGTAGCAGTTTTCCTAAAACATAGGAGAAAAAAAATGTTACTCAACTCCCCTGTCCCCTGCCCACCCACCCAGCAATAAGCAGGCCCATCCACTAGTGACAGCAAATTGAAAGGGGACATCTCACTCACAGGAAAGAGCAAGCAAATTATCCTCCACTGGAAAATAAAGATGTCATCTTCAAAAGTTCCAAGAGCACAAACTAGTGCCCAATGGCACAGTAAACCTCAGCAAGCTAAAACAGTGATGAATGAAATCAGAGCAGAGAGAAGCAAATCAAACTGACTCCATCTTGGCTAGCTGGCCTGTCAATCCAGACTCCAAGCAAAATACAATTAGCCAAAAGGAGTTCAAGAAGATGTAAGTGGGCATTGGGGGTAAAGGAGTGCTTAAAGAGCTCAACGATGCACACAAAAAGCTTATCCACTATGCTCCGTTTTACAAATGAATAAAACTGTGGATGCCAAAAAAGAGACCAAACGTGGTGACAGAGAACTGAAAGAAACGCAGAGCTAGAAGAAATGAACGCCAGTGGCACAGGCCTGTAGTCCTAGCTACTCAGGAGGCTGACAGCTAAGGATCACAACTCCAAGTCATCCTGGGCAGAAAGTCCATGAGATTCTTATCTCTAATTAGCGGGGGGGGGGGGGGGGGGGGGGGGACAAACAGAAAAGAAGCTGTGGTTCAAGTGGTAGAGAGGGCTACCCTTGAGTACAAAAGCTAAGAGGTAATACTCAGGTAATCAAGCCCAAGCACCAGCACAACAAATAATAATAATTAAAAAAAAACACAAATTCAGAGCTGAGTTCTAGAGCCTTGACCGTCCCACGGCTGGGCATACCCAGGCAAGGCTACCCGTTTTCCACCTTCACAACCAAAAAGGTGTCTCCCAAAGACCAGATTTCCAGAAGAAGTCCAGCAGGTTAGAAACTGAAGTCATTCATCAACCCCAAAAGGATACTTCCTGGAAACAGACAGGGATTCAAGAAAGGATTTAGACAAATCTGTGAATGACAGAGCAGCCATAAATAGCTGCTAAGAGAGGCCTGTATACACCTGACCTTTAGAACTGACGTCAAGGAAGATGGCTACAGCCTCCTAGGGCGGCAACTTAGGATAGTGCTGGCAACTGAAGACTAGGTCAGATGGACATGACCCAGAACAGCAATCTCTATGTTCTTATATGGACTGCTGTGGAGGGAGACAGCACAGGGCCTGGCTCTATCCATTAATAGCTGTGTGACCACGGGCAAGCACCTACTTGCTCCAAAGACCTTTTTTTTTTTTTTTTTTTCCTTTTCTCTAAATCAGGGACTCACAGCTGGGCTCCAGTGGCTCACACCTGTAATTCTAGCTACTCAAGAGGCCGAGATCTTTAAGGACTGTGTTTCAAAACCAGTCCAGGCAGGAAAGTCCAATTAACTATCAAAAAGTCGGAAGCAGGGCTGTAGCCAAAGTGGTAGAATGCCAGACTTGAATGGAAAAAGCTAAGGGACAGTGCTTAAACCCTAAATTTAAGCCCCAGTATCAGCAATAAACAAACACACTGGGGCCTGACAATGGCCCATGATTCTGTACCCCAAACTGCTGGGTATTTCAGAAATCGGAACTGTACAGATTTCAGAAAGGCACTCCGGCGCATGTGTTTAGCAGCTCCAGCGAGACTAGGACGGCATTCTGTAATCAAACACGTTAATATTTTTTGCAGCAAAAACATATGAATATTCAAAATAAGTGGGATAAAAATAGCCTCACATCAGTTGGGATCAGGCCTTGCCACTAAATGAGTTTGCCACAAACTTATACAGAACCTTTTAGCGTTCAGGGCATTTCAGATTCCATATTCGCACAACGAGGCTCATGGCCCTATACCCCCTTACATAGTAAGGGCATGTGGCTAGTCATGAGCCCAGGGACATGGCTGAGTCCGTTCTTGGTGGCACCTGAGCTTCTTTTCCAAAACGAACAAAAGCTCCTAGTGAGTCTATGCAGGATAGAGCCACCCTGACCTGAATGAAAGACACAGAACATCCTAGAGAAATGCATACTCAGATTGTGCAGCACCAAGTCCAGAAACATATTCAATATACCAGCCTAAAAAGACTGAGGGCTATAAATTAAGACTATATTCCTACTTAAGTCTATGCTGTGGTGTCACATATATATACATATACATGTATACACACACACATACCATGCAATGCAGAGAATGATAATGTACATTTTTCCCAGTTGAGCTGGTCTCTAGACTAAACCAGTCCACATTCAAACTGTTCCAGTCTTTCAGAGAGAGAGAGAGAAAGAAGACAAAGCTAGAGCACAAGAGCGAGCCGTCCTTCCAGAAGCCTGATATGATCTTCTGTCCCTCAGACACTCCTGTAACAAGCGCCCTGAGGAAGTCAGGGTCCGGAGCTCGCTCTTTCACCTGCCTAGAGAATGCACCTGATTGGACAAGTCTTTTCACTGTCTGTCTTCCTTCTGGTTCCATTAGTTAAGTAAGCCCCAAGTGATTTATCCAAATGGTATCTTTGTCTGGCCTTCCAATCCATCTGTAACTACGCTTGACTTTACTTCTACCACAGGGACCATGATGAATAACTTCACTGTTTCAATCCAGCTACTACCTGTGTGGCCAAGAGGTGCCCTCACCTCACTCCATCCCAACTTGGGGTCAGGTTATGGATGAGATCCCATAACCAGCTCCTTATCTCCGCTCTCTTCCTCATACTCTGCCCTTTGTTCCTCACCAAAGAAAGAATAACTTCTGGGTACCTATCTAGACCAATACCCTCAGCTACTGACTTAAGATACCATAAACCAAGCCGGGCACCAGAAGCTCACACCTGTAATCCTTGCTACTCAGGAAGCTGAGATCTGAGGACCGCAGTTCTAAGTCAGCCTGGACAGGCAAGTCTGTGAGACTCTAATCTCCAGTTAAATCACTAAAAAAGCAAGAAGTGGTGCCATGGCTCAAGTGGTAGAGTGCTAACCTTGAGCAAAAGGAGCTCAGGGACAGCACCTAGACCCCAGATTCAAGCTTCAGGATCAGCAAAAACAAACAAACAAAAAAAAGCCCAAGAAACAAACAATAAGCCCTACAGCCTGTCACCTGGTCATGGTCACATCTGTGTATTTCCAGCCAATTCCACAGATTCCTGGCATCAAAGTCTCCCACTGCTTTTTCTGCCTTGCCCTTTTTGTTTGTATTCACGGCAGTGATTTTTCTTCTTTTCACCTGAACATTTCTCAAACTGCTGATGGGTAAAGATGGCGAGAGAGACGGAGAACAGTTAAGAAATGGGGAAGCTCACATGAATCTCAGAGCTTTGAGGGTGAGGGAGAGGAAAAGGCCTCCCACAAAGTGCCATCTATCGGGCTGCTAAGGACCACCATGTAATTGGGACAAGTACACATAGGAATGTCTCCTTGCTCCTTCTCAGTTTCCTCCGGCACCCACAACTGTCCAGCTAAGGCACTGTCCACAGGTCTAGCTCCTCAGTCTAGAGTGCCAACTTTCCATTCTCTCTGTCACACAGTGTGACACTGAGGACTAAGGACCAGTGTATCTCTGTCACCTGCTCATGAGGACAGGGTCCTCAGCAGCACCACCCTATAGACAAACGCAGACCCTGGAGGAGGAAGCATGGAGAAAGAGCTATACAAACACAAGACCAAAACAAGATGGCAGACGGCTGGCTCCGTTGCTCACAGTGGCTAGGCGAAATAACCTGACATAGCTCTAGAGATTTCTGGACTTGATTATATTACTTCAGCACCAACCTTGTGGATCACCACCATTTTAAAAAGTGAATGTGGCTAGCAGGGTGCCAATGGCTCAGGCCTATTGTCCTGGCTACTTAGGAGGCTGAGATCTGAGGACTGTGATTGAAAACCAGCCTCAGCAAATGAATCCAGAGACTGGTTTCTCTAGATAACCAGCAAAAAGCCAGAAGTGGAAGTATGACTCGAGTGGAAGTGCGTTATCCTGAGCAGAAAAAAAAACAAGCTTGAGGGGCTGGGGATATAGCCTAGTGGCAAGAGTGCCTGCCTCGGATACACGAGGCCCTAGGTTCAATTCCCAGCACCACATATACAGAAAACGGCCAGAAGCGGCGCTGTGGCTCAAGAGGCAGAGTGCTAGCCTTGAGCGGGAAGAAGCCAGGGACAGTGCTCAGGCCCTGAGTCCAAGGCCCAGGACTGGCCAAAAAAAAAAAAAAAAACAAGCTTGAGAGCAAGGGCCTGAGTTCAAGCTCCAGTCCCAGCACATACACAAAAAGCCAACATTGCAAACTTGAGGAAGCTCAAATAACTAGTTTAAACTCTCACGACCAGATATAGCTAATGGCACCACTCATGCACTGCAATGTAACAGAACCAACCCCCAGAAGAATGAGGGTCTCATCACACAAGACCCCAGAAATCTCAGGCTAGTGACACCTTTTGTGGTCTATCAGGTAGAGAAAAAATAAGCACAACCTGGTGAGATCCAGAAGAAAAAAAAAATGACTTTCCATCGTACCACATTTTCCCTCAGCAAAGAGCTGACATAATTCACATCCGGAGAAGATGAGAGCTGCATCTGGGAAACTTTGGGGAGGGGGTTTCCTCCTTAGGAAAGTCTGAGTGAGAACAAATACAATGTCGTCGGCCTATTTCCGGGGGGGGGGGGGGCACACAAGCATCAACAAGGCACACCTTAACGGAGGTTATTTTTTTTACCCACCGGAAAGATCCGGCTACTTTTGAACTCGGCAGCACTTTCCACAAGGTAAAGCTCAAAGCAGCAGACTGAGCAGTCTCCGGGGCAGGCTGCAGCTAGGGGTGATTAGATCTGCTTCCCAACGCCCCCACCCACTTACCTCCCCCCACCTAAATGAGCAATAGAGGGGTGGGGGAGAGATAGAGTGGGTGCAAAAGTGCAAAATCCACCCAAGATCAGCATACCGTCGGGTCAGAGGGTACACTCAGAAACGTTAACGACAAATTAAAGATGGATTTGTAGACGTCAATCAAGAGGCGAAGAGCGTGAACGACCAGTCTATAGTTTATGACAGAAACAAGAAGACAAACACTACAGACTCATCCTGTCCTTTCTTCCATATCCAGTAACAAATCATGTGTTCTGCACACATGATTGGCCATCAAGCCCAAGGGTTAGAACTAAGTCTTGAGTTTGAATCAAGCTCTGTCTCTTATTCTCTACATAATGCAGAAAAAGAGTACTTGTAGCCTGAGTCTTAGCATCACTCTGCCCTCCCAAACCTGTGGTAACAAAGAAGCTCCAGGTGCAGTGCTTGCTCCTGATCCAAGCCTATCATGAGAGCTCAACGAAAGGTTATTTTACAGAGAAGGAATTGGAAGCCAGTGGGCAGGCAAGGCTGGTAGGAAGCCGCACTGCCTTCAACATGCACAGAGATGGCAGAAGGAAGAGACTACACAGACGGCAAGACCGAGGCTCTCAGACTCATCCTTCCCCAGCTCCAGGGTAAATCAACTTTCACTCAATGTGGCTGCAGGAACAGACATTGGGGACCTGGCCTACGCACTGCTCAGCCCCTGCCATCTCCCTGGGCTGCGGTCAGTGACAGCTTGCATGTGAGCTGAGGCCCGAGGACCCGAGGCCTGGTGACCTGGCCAGATACAGGTCACAGAGACCCTCCTCCTGAACCACACGTACTCCTCTTCATCAATGACTCCAGGCAAAGCAGCAAAGACGACACCACAGAAAGAAAAAACAAAAGAAGTGGGAGTCCAAAAGCAAAAAAAGAGAGCGAGAAGAAGCCTATTAAGAATCTGGGTCCATGAGCTCCCCAATGTTTCAGGTAGCCCCCCCCCCCATTTCACCCTACCACCTGTAGAGCGAGTGTCCACTGGACATTAGCACGTGTCGTGTGTGTGTGTGTGTATAGAGGGAGCCAAGCCTCCAGACTTAGGAAGGGCCAAGGTGTGAAGGTGGGGCCTAGGGCGAGAGGATGGACTCAGGTGGAGGACGGGGTGGGGGTGGGGGTATGAAGCCTACCTGTGCTGTTCCACCGCCTCGTTATCTGGGAGCTCCACGCCACACACACTGCACTGCTCCCCAAGGGGCCGGCTCTCCGACTTCATGCCCACAGCCAGCTCACCCAGCTTGCTGAACAGCTCCCTCTGGATGAAGCCCTGGGGCAGCAGGCCCCCGTAAGTGCTGAAGTCCATGGAGACAGCCAGGGCAGGCTGCACGTGGAGGCCAGAGGTCACAGAAGATGGCATGCTCAACACGGCATCAGCCTTGTGGTTGGGCAACATGGAGTAGAGACCCAGATGTTTCTCTGCTAGGGGCCCTGGGGGATCTGGTCGGGTGGGGGGGCCCTGGCCAGCCTCGGCTGCGGGGGGCAGCTGCTCAGAACTTTCCTCTCGCCCATAGTGCAGCTCCCTAGCGCTGGTGATGACGCTGCTTCGAGTAGGTGTCCCGGGCCCCTCTTTGCCTCTCTCCTCCACCTTGTCTCCCATCCCTCCTGAGATGCTGGACTCCGCTGCCCCAGGACTGTCCTGACTGGGCACCTCGTCTACCTGCATCATCTCCATCTTCACCTCCGCCACCATAGGGTGCCGCCCAACCCCCGCCAGCATTGGCTCCTCGGGCCCTACAGGAGGCTGGAGAGTTCCCTGCAAGAGAGACTGCCCGATGGTCATCAAACTGTCCACTGCAGCCTTGGTGGGACTCATGGCTGAGAGACCGAACGAGGTGGAGACGGAAGGGCTCTGGTCCACCAGGGGCCCGGGGAGGCTCTGTCCAGCCACACTGGCATACCCGCTCTCCTCGCTGGAATGCTTCGAGATGAAGATGTTCTTGAGATAGCGAGCCTTGCGGTCCTCTTCTTCCTCAGGCCCGCCGTCAGCCATGGTGGCTTCTGTGTCATTGTCATCGGAGGCCTGGATGGTCTCCAGGATCTTCAGGCACTGCTCTTCCAGGTACTCAATCTCTAGGATCTCTGCGGCATACAGCAGGTCATCCAAGTCCTCCGCCTTGGCTTGCAGCGTGGCCGTGTATGCATATTCCAGAATCTGCTGGAAGGTCTTTGGCGAGAGGAAGTCCAGCGTATAGTGCTGGCTGTTACGGTGGAAGAGGATCTCGAACATCTTACTGGTGCAGGCCAGCACCGTCCGGTGAGCGTGGAACTCCTGACTGTCCACCATGATGACCACATCACACAGGGTCCCAGCCAGCCGCATCTGGTTGGCCTTGCACAGCAGCCCCGTGGGGTGGCTGGGGTTCTGCAGCTGGATCATACCCATCTTCGTCACATCCATAGTTCTTGCCTGGGCTCAGGCATGGGGCTCTCTTTCCTCTGTGTTCTGTGTGGTGGGGCAGGGTGGGCTTCCTGGGCCAGTGGAGGGGTCTGCAGGAGAGAAGGGAAGAAGGAAGAGAGATGAGAGGAATGGTAGATTCATCAGTGTTCCTGAAAGTAAGAATGCAACACCGCATGGCCCCCGCCCTACCAAGCTCTCAGCAACAGCTCCTCAGAGATTTCAATCTCTAACAGAATTTCATTTGCCTTCCCAAGACAGGTATGATGAGAATAAAGAAAAGTTCCTGCCACAAGAATTTCTCCCCAATTCACAGCTCTGGGACATGTGCTGCATCAGGTGAAACGGAAATGGCATGCTGTCCAGGACACTCTTAAACGCGAGACTGAGGCCGGCATTTCACGCTGAGGAAATGCCCACACCCTTACTAACAAGATCTGAACTCCTTCCTTTACTCAATTAAAGCATTCAATCTCACTCTCCATCCCTTGTGTAGCCAACCTCATCTTCAAAACCAAGTTTTCCAGTCAGGTGTGGTGGCTCACACCTGTAATCCTAGCTACAGGAGAAGCAGAGAACAAGAGGATCTGCATTCAATGCCCTCTCTGGCAGAAAAGAAAAAAAGAAAGGGGGAAAAAAAAGTTCACGAGAATCCATCTCAACCCATAAAAATCTGGGTGTGGTGACAAGTGCCTGTCATCTCAGCCACACGGGAAGCATAAATAGGCAGATAGTGGTCCAGGTTGGCCCAGACATAAATTCAAGTCAAATTTTAACTATTAAACACAGTAACTAAATCAAAAAGGGCTGAAGGTGTGGCTCAAGCGATAAAGCATCTACCTTACTAGCAAGCACAAGCTCTGGAGTTCAAGCCTCAGTATAACCAAGATAGACAGACAGATAGATACAAACATACACACATACATACACGCATACATGCATAAACACATGCATACAAGTCCTATTGCTGTTGCACTTTGACAGCCCCAGGAGACAAATCAAATCCAGCCAGGACCAGCAGCCTGCTGTTGTGACCCATAGAAAGTCTCTGAGAAATGGGGTCTCTTTCCCCAGGCCTATCCCTGCATCAGCCAGTGCCTCCCTGGGCCTCTGTCCTTCCACGCTAGCATGGACACCTGCATCCCTAATAGAAGTTAAGGCCAGTATGAGGATAACACAAGGCTGAGAGAGAAAGGCCTCTCCCAGGGCCTGTCGGGATCAATAGGACGCCTCCAGAGCTCTGAACCCCTTCAGATCCTGACTGAGAGACTCAAGGGGCCCAGGTCCCTCCCAACTTCTGCCTGGCCTGACCAATATTGCAGCCAGCCATAGGGGCTGGGGCGGCCCAGAGCTCACGCGCAAAGGGTTAACCCGGGGGGGGGGGGGCTGCTCCAGACACTTTGGCTGCCCACCCAAGGGTGGAAACTCAGGCCGTCTAGGGCGAGCCGACCATTGCACGCGCCTCAGCGCCTTGGGCTTTTGCCTGCAAACATGCAGAGTTTCGGAGAAGTAGAAAGGAGTCGGGAAACGAACCGAATTCCTTCTCCAAAACGAGTCTTTTGGGGTGTCTTGATGGGAAAATGGGGTGCCCTAGCGGCCGTCTCCCCCCCCCCCCCCCGCCCTGTGGCTCGCAGCTTGGTGAGGCGGCCAGTGCCGGCTGCGCGGCTCCGCCGGGGTGGGGAAGAGCCGGTGCTCAGCAGCCCGGAGCTCCGCGATCGATCGGACGATCGCGCTCTCACACACCCCTAAGTTTCCAGCGACCCCCGCCGGGACTTGGAGACGACTTCGGCAAACTTCGGGAAGGAACTTTTCCCCAGGAGTCGGGGAGCCTGAGGGGAAGGGAACGGAGTTAGGAAAGGAAGGAAAGCGAAAGAGATCGGGCCAAAGGCGCAGCTCGCCCCTTCGGGGTAGCACACACCCCGGCGAGGGCGGAGAGGCAGCGGACCCGGGCCGCCCAGAGAGAAGGAAGCACAAAAGCTCGGCAGCGGCGAGTGGAGGGAGAGTGGGCGAGAAGGGATCGGCGGCCAGCCCCCACCCCTCTCCCACCCGGGGCCCGGAGTTGTGTCCCACCCCCCCCCTCCCCACACCTCCCCCGGGAAGCGACGGGCTGGGTCCCGGGCCTCCGCACGGCCAGCGTGCCGAGCCCCGGGCGAGCGTTCCGGGAAGGCGGAGAGCGAGTGTCTGAGGAGCGCGCCCGGCACATTTCGGGGCGTCCGCGGGCCGGATCGTGCGCGCTGCGGGCGCGTGCGGGGAGTGAGCCAGGGGCCTGGCGAGCCGGCGAGCCGGCGAGCGGGAGGGAGGGCGGGCGGGCGAGCCGCCCGCGCCCGCGGTTGGGAAAGGCGTCCCGGACGGACGCATCAGGTGCAGAGCCCCGGCACCCACCGCGCGCGCGGCCAGGAGCGCACGGCGAGCTCCGGCGCCACCACGGCCGCTCCCCCTGAGAGCCGAGGAGGGCCCGGGGCGCTGGGGACTCACTCGCGGAGCTGCCTTCCCCCACTTCCCGAAAAGGAAAAGGTTGAGGGGGGGGGGGGTTGATCAAGTCCAACCAAGCAAATAAAAAGGGGGGGACACTGCGATTTTTTGTGTTTGGGGGGGGTTGTTTTGTTTTGTTTTCCAAAGAGAAACAAAACCCGAGCGAGTCGTAATCACGCCGCTCTCCACCTCCAGATCCACTCGTCAGCTTCCTCCGGTTCTGGCTCCCCAGCCGGCCAGCGAATACACACACAAATAAATAAGCCACAACCCGAGCGAGCTCACGCCCGCGCGCCGGTCCGCACACGCGCGGGCACCCACAGGCTCGCAGCCCTCCCGCCGGCCGGCCGGCCGGCCCCGGGCGGTACAAAGCGGCCGAGACACCCCCCCCCCCACCCCCCGCCCCGACCCTCGGCGCCCGCCCGGCCGCGCCGCCCACCCCCGACCCTCTCCCCCCGGACGGTGCCCACAGGACTGGAGAGAGGTTGGGGAGGCAGCGGCGCCTCAGCTGACAACCGGGGAAGGGGGGATCCCCGCTTCCTGCTGACCACCACCACCACCACCACCACCCCCCGCTCCAACCTGTGCGGGCGACGGCTGCGTCCGCCGGGGAAGGCGCTCGCCCCAGCGCAGCGGCCGACGCCGGACCCCGGGGCGCCCCCGGCGCGCGGCGCTCCCGGGCGGCGCGCACCCCCTCCCCGATCCCCCCCCACCACCACCACCACCACTCACCGCTGCCGAGCCGAGCGCCGGGGGTGGGTGTGCGCGCCTGGTGTGTGGGGTGTGTGTGTGTGTGTGTGCGTGTGCGTGCCGGTGTCGGGGAGGGGCGGGGTGGGGGAACTGTTGCTCTCCGTCTCACGGCGGCGGCAGCGGCGGCATCGCCCGGCAGTTCGCAGTACCCGCTCTCATCACCCTCAACTCCACTCTGAGGCGAGGTTAGCAAATCACCACCGGCGGCGGCGCCTCCGCCGCGTCCCACGTCAACGCCGAGCCCCCTCCCCTGCGAGGCCCCGGCGCCTCTCCATCTTTAGTGCTGGCGGCCGAGCGCGGCTCCCTGCCCACAGCTGCCCCCTCCCTCCCCTCCCTCCGTCCCCTCCCCGCCCGCGCGGCCCCCGGGCTCAGCCCGCCCACCCCACCCCACCCCCGCGCCGGCCCAGCCCGTGCGCGCGGCGCTGCCGCCCCGCCCCGCCCGCCCCGCCCCGCCCCTTCCCCGCGCGCCGCGCGCCGCGCTCCGGGCTTCGCCTGACATCTAGCTGCGGCTGCGGCGGGCGGGCGGACGGCCGAGGCTCCAGCTGCCGCCCGCCCCGCGCCTGAGCCCCGGGGGCAGCGAGGGAAGAGGAAGGCGAGGGGCGGCGCCCCCCATGGGGACGCCAGGGGGCGGGGGGCGGGGGGCGTGAGGGGCCCGGAGCCCCGAAGTTTGCATTCCCACCGGGCGTGGGTTTGATTTCCCTTCCTCTCCCCGGGCTGCCAGCGCGTCCCCGGACGTTTTTTTTTAATCCCGGGCTTCCGACGTGAGTTCCAGTTCAGCGAGTGTCACCCCAGCCCCGTCCTCTCCCGGCCTCGCCGGCTCCCGGGCTCGCGGCGGCGGATCTGGGGGAGGCTCGGGCAGGGTGCGCGGGGCGCCCGGGTCGGTGAGCGAGGCGGCCGGGAGGTGGGCGGTGGACGGTGGAGGGGAGACACCTCGCTGCGGCCAGCGCCAGAGGCCGAGGTCAAAGCCTGAGAGACACTTCCCTCCCTCCCTCCCTCCCTTACCATTTGGGGCCTGCCCGCGGGGCCCGCCAAGTCCTGCTCAGTGCGAGTTTTGTTTTTCTTTTAGGTAGCAGAAGGCGGTGGAAAGTTCTAGGCTGCCCCACTTCAGGGGGTAAAGTTAAGATCACTAACCCCAGGGTAGAGCAATTAAAAAAAAAAAAAACCGCCCTTCCTCAGGCTGCCTAAACTACCCCCCCCCCGCCCCTTTTCTCTGGACGCTGGGCAAGTGTAGGTGACCAACAGACGGAAAACACTCCAGCCCTGGCCTGGAACTCAAAGTCCCCAGCGGTGGGCCTGAGGGTGAAGAGTAGAGAGCTTAGTCTCGGGGTCTCAGGTCAGCACGGCCCTTCTCTGAGGTCCTAGGGTCCCAGCAGTTAGTTAGCATCGCAGCCAAGGAGTCCCCGAGTCTGCAGACATGATGGGGTCCTTGCCCAGCGGCCAGAGGCTTTCTTTCCGCAAGAATCACATCTTAGCCCTGCCCCAAACCAAGAGTCAAACCCCAAGAGCTGTAGGGTCACGGAACAAAGGCAAAAACCCACCGGAGACCAGGCTGATCCACGAGAGCTGCCGATGAGGTGGTGGGGATACAAGCCATCCTACCCCAGCAGATGCTCCAGTCTCCTACTTGAGTGGAAAAAGCTCAGGCTCAGACCCATAGGACCAGGAGAGAAACCAGGCAGAGGCCAATATTTGGAAGTAAAGGGAGGGGCTAAGCTATCCTGTGACAGCCAACATCAAATCAATGGTGTCTGAAAAGTTCAACCCCAGGGTCCTCATTTGGTGACCTAGAAGGAGCAATCCCTATTTAGAAACTGCCTTTTTTTTTCTTTTTCAAGCGGAAGTCTATGCCCTGTGAAAAGAAAGATGTAAAGAAACCTAAGTGCCTTCTACGTGTCATCCTAGCTACTCAGGAGTCTGAGATCTGAGGATCATAGATTAAAGCCAGCCTGGGCAGGAAGGAGGGTAAGAAGCTTATCTCCAATTTGCAATCCAAAGTCTGGAAGTGGAGGCATGGTACAGTGTCAGCCAAAAAGCTAAAGGAGAGCTACCAGGCCCTGAGTGCAGGCCCCGAGACTTGAACAAGAATAAATAAAGTTCAAGAGAGAACCAAGCTGGAAGGAAAGCCAGAATGGATGGACATAAGGAGAAGAGGAAAGGTCCTGAACAGGTCACCAGGCTGCACTTGTTGAGCCTCTGCCTAGATGGTGCTTGCTGGAAGCTGACGCAGTGTCCATTCACCTGCCAGCTTCTCCCAGCAACGCAGGAGACGCTCACAATTAACCCCGGAGCCTAATCTCCTAGTAATCCTCAAATCAGAGAAAGAGAGAATCTCTAGAAACAATGGGAAAGAAAGAACCATCTCTCCCTGGCCCCTGGCTGCCCCCACCCTATGCCATAGTCACTCTATGTGAAAATCTCCCTTGCTTCATAAACTCTGCCTATTAAGAAGCCCAGCCCTTGTTAGTAAGTGTTAAAGAGAGATTAATGCCTGAATTTAAGAGGTGGAGAAGGTAACAAAAAAAAAAAAAGGGAGAAGGCAGGCAAGGCTGTGGGCTGAGTGCCAGCTCTGGGCTCTGAGCATTTCCACTTAGCGCTGAAGGCTGGCTGCACAGCAGTTTGATAAGGTTTATTGGGCCCAGATACAGCAGTAGCAGCTCCCCCACCAAATCTGGCACCATTTATAGCCACAGCTATGTCCTTGGGTCCTAGAAGGCTGATGAGAATCCCCAGTTCAGAGATTTCATATGGCAGCACCTAAAAACAAGCAGGATGGAAAATTACAAGGAGAATCTCCCTCTGTGTGTGTGTGTGTGTGTGTGTGTGTGTGTGTGTTGTCCTTCTGTCTTTTTTGAACTTTTTTGTTGAATAATATGACAAACCTAGTGCTAGTGGCTCAGACCTGTAATTTTTGCTGCTGAGGAGGCTGAGACTCGTGGACCAGTCCAGGCAGAAAAGTCCTCAACCCCCTATCTCTAAAATAACAGCTAAAGTGTGGACTGGAAGGATGATTCAAGTGTTATAAATAGCACTAGCCGAGCAAGCAAGTAGTACAAGTGTGAGGCCATGAGTTCAAACTCCCATGCCATATCTGTGTGTATGTGTGAGAAAGTGAACTGGAACCTCAGCTCAGCTCTCATGAAAATACAAGAATTCACCTTTAGGGGCAGGTCAAGCTTGAAACAGAAATAAATGAGCTGACCCTCGGATGGGATTCCACCTTTAAATCTGCTTCCTTCATCTCCTCCCATGCCCACATACTTCCCTTCACCCATGGCGGCCTTTCTGAACTCAGTTGGTGAAACAGGAGACTGGACCAGATCTAAGGCAGCCTATGGGACTGGAGACATGGAATCAACCCTCACCTTGACCACCGTGTGTCACTTAATTTTCATAACCATGTGTGGGTGCGGTGTGACTTCTCAGGTCTGCAGACAGGAAAGCTGCAGCTCAGAGAGGTTACGTGCCAAGACTGCAGCTCTATTACACCTCAGAGCTCATTCTTTAAACTAGACCTTTCTGAGACTGCACAGCTAAGCTCTTAGCAGAAGTACATCAAACAAACCAGGGCTTTTCCCTTGACTTCCTTCCCCTCTTACCCACTGAGGCCAAGTCTATGCAGTGGCTTACCAAGATGAGAACCAGTTGGAACCCCCAGGTAAGCAAGTCCCCAGGGTTTCTGCACTCCCCCCTACCCGATCAGAATCTCAGGTAAAAGTTGGAGAGTGGTGTGTGTGTGTGTGTGTGTGTGTGTGTGTGTGTGTGTGTGCGCGTGCCAGTCCTGGAGCTCGAACTCAGGGCCTGGGCACTGTCCCCAAGCTTCTTTTGCTTAAGGTTAGCACTCTACCATTTGAGCCACAGCGCCACTTCCGACTTTTTCTGTTTATGTGGTATTGAGGAATCAAACCCAGGGCTTCATGCATGCTAGGCAAGCACTCTACCACTAAGCCACATTCCCAGCCCTGTGAGTAACTTTTGAAGTACAATAAAACATCAACAGAGACTCAAGAAGAAAAGTAGATAACAAAGGTGTCTTGAGTATTCTGTCTGAGTGTGAATGGAACATTGCAACTCCTTATTTTTTTTATTCCAACTGCTCATTTGGAATACATATTTAAACTTTTTCAGTTTAAAAATAAGCTTTCCTGTGATAATAGGTAAATGGAAGATTCCTGTCTTTGGGGGAGGATAAGCTACTTTGCATTTCCTAAAAGCTTGTCGTGAGCAGGAGAGATACATGTTCATAGAGGGAGGCAGACCATGAAAATCTGAGAAGTGGTCTCCTCTGCCATTGTGATCATTAAGGGACATACCTGGGCACGTAAGTCCATCCATCTTCCCTCAGTGGAGACCCCAGAAGACACAGCAAGTCCATAATGACTTTTCTCTAAAGCCATGGTACAATTTCCCCCAATCCCTCAAGCTATCGTTCAAACATCTACAATATAAACACAAACGATGTAAAAAAAATTAGTCAGAATCTACCCCATGCATATATTAACTTTTTTCTTATGCTTCACCTTAAAAAAATAAATTCTTTTATATCCCTTGGTTAAATGGCCCTTCCATAAAATGGAGAGGGGGAAAATGATCACACATGATATGTGTGTCCTGGAAGTTAAGGCTCAGGAAAAGATGGGGCGGGGGGTGTGGGTATGTGTGTGCTGGTATTGGGAATTGAACTCAGAGCCTCAATGCTGTCCTTTCAGCTTTTTCGATCAAGGCTGGCACTCTACCACTTGAGCCACAGCTCTACTTCTGGCTTTTCAACAGTGAAAGAGAAAAAGAATCTGATAACTTCTCTGCCTACGCAGGCTTCAAACCTCAGTCCTTAGATCTGTTTCCTGAACAGCTGGGATTACATGCATGAGCCACGGGTACCAGGCAAAAGATTTCTCCTTTACTTCCATTATTCCTCTCTCTTTGCAGCATCTACAAACCTGAGCTTCCCTCCCAAGAACATTCCCTTCCTCTCATCCATCTGTAAGATATGGGATGATTTTGTTCCACTTGTTTGTTTTGTCTTGATTTTTATTTTTGAAACAATGCTTTCTATCTATAGCTCAGGCTGGCCTCAAACTCAAGATCTCCTGGCTCAGACTCCTGAATGCTGAGATTATAGGTATATACCACCACACCCTTCTTAAGATTGACTTTTCAAAGGGAGATAAAGGGAGAATTTTTTTTCTAGTGCTCTGGAGACCTTAGATCATCATGACCCCAAGATCTTCACAATTGAAGACAAAAAAAAAAAACCCTTTTCCTTCTCCCCATCTCTCTCTTTCCTGCACTCTCTCTCTGGCATATTGCAAATGGTGTTGGGACCTAATGTTGTCAACTCAAATAGCAAATTTGAGTTGTTATTAGTGCAAAGATGCCCTGAGGGTCCAAGCACTGTGGATGAGATCTGCAAGGATGTTATGGGAAAGTGTGTTTATAATTATAATGGGATTTAATGTACACTGGGACCAGATGATGGCAGCCATTTAAAAAAGAGAGACTTAATAAGAGAGGTCCCTTAATGACAAGCAGCCTGGGCTCAGGTTATTATGGAAAAGAACAGTGTTTCACTGGGTGTCACAAACCATGTGCCAGGTTTTATGGGGTGCCTGACAAAGCTTTGGGGTGAGATATAGCAACCAGGACTGTCAGCTCCTGGCTCTAATGGTTTAATGTTGCTGTCTTTGAGAGGGGTATCGATGGCCCGGGAAAGGCATTTTCTCTTCCTTTAAGATACACAGACAGGCTCGGGCCTAGTGCTCAAGAGTTTTTGGAATTTCTGGAAATCTGCTTTGTTCCGAGAAAGACAGCCTTTCGTTTCAACACTAAAATTTTGTAGCTGTCCGGGGGTGCATTTTCCATAGAGTGTGCATGAAATGAAGCGGCATGACTCCCATTACAGAGAATGGGGAATCCCACAGCTAAAACCCCAGGCACCATGCTGAAAATTAACCCCCAAAGTCTTCATGGGGGAAGCAGGCTTTTTTAACACTCTAGTGTTTCTGTGTTGGGGAGGGGGGTTCCAGGAAGAACAGGAGCATGCAACATTTTTCTTAGGGTGTTTAAATAGCGAACTGTTTTATCCTTCCAGTTGTATGCCCTTATGGATTTCCACGCACCACAGCTATTGTATGAGATTGCTGTAATCATGGTCAGAGACTGGAAGGACACACAGGGGAAAGAAAGGTCAGCGCTGGTACCAGGGGTGCCCCAGTCCAAAGACACAAACCTATGTTCCCTACTGAGCTGTATTCCTTCAGATATTGCTCCCCTGGTGTGAAAACCACTTTATTCACCTCATACAGGCCTTTTCCATGGCCATTGCCTTGTCTGTTCACCAAACACAGGTTAGCCACCTGAGAGTTCGGCTTTAAAGAAAGCTACATACAGGCTTCTACTGCCTAAGAGCAATGATGGGAAGTGACAGAACATATCTAAGACAGTGGTCCCATTGGATGCTATGCAGAAGATTATGCTGTCTAGCGTGTGTCAGTGCACGCTATGGCATTGGCATAAATGCTGAAGTGATGCCAACTGCTGGTGGCTCATGCCTGTAATCCTAGCTGCTAAGGAGGCTGAGATCTGAGGATTGTTACTCAAAGCCAGCCTGGGGGCAGGGGAGGGGAGGGAGGAGCTCATGAGATGCTTATCTCCAATTAACCAGCAAAAATCCAGAAGTGAAGCTGTGGTTCAAATAGTAGAGTACCAGCCCAGAAAGTAAGCCAAGTAAAAAGAGTAAGCACAAGGATCTGAAGGTAATAACAACAAGAAAACAAGCAAATATACAATGAAGAAGGAGGGAGAGGAAAGGGAGGAGGAAGATGAGAAATAAAAGGGAAAGGAGGAGGGAGGAAGGAGGAGGAGGAGGCCTGAGCTTACAATATCACAATATCACAGACACTTGGGCTCTGCCTCCCTTAACAGACCAGTTCATTCTTCTCTTTTAGAAGTCACTGCTAGGTCTTTGAGTAATCTTCTCCACTCCACCTTCTGGTCAGAGTTAATACCTCCTCCATAAGTCCCTGGGCACTGTTTGAATATGTGTCATAGTATCTACCACCACTGGCCTTGTCTCTGACCGAGGCCTGTGCATCAGAACCACCCTGCCTCACAGTGAGTTTCTGGAAGGCCCAGCCTCCCTCCCAGACATTTGAGTATGCAAACCCCCAACCCCAGAGCAGCACTGGGTCAAGCTGGCTAGATGTGATTGTAAATAGTCTGAGTGAATGGGTGTATGCATGAGAAAACAAATGAGTGCACAGACACCAAGTGTTAGAGGAATTCAGGAGAGGAAACCACTTCCATATTTATGATGGAATTCTTTGTAGCTATAGGACCAACCCTTAAGAGATCAAAGAAGTATACATAAGGGTTGCTGATGGAAATAAGAGTTGATATCTATGAATTTATTGATAGTAATTTTTGTTGAACTACTGGGGATTGACCCATACCACCACCCCTCATTTTGTTTTGGAGATTCTCCTGCTTCTGCCTTCCAAGTAGCTGGAATTACAGACATGTTCCACCAGGCTTGGTTCTGTTGTTTTAAATCACAGACAGTACATTGAGGGTACAACTAGCTCTATTTCAGTTTCTATCTCCCAGTGAGGTGCCAGACTTTGAAGTCAGGCCCCACCACGTGAACCCCATTTTAGAATTGAACCCTGAGCCAATCATATTTGTACCTGTGTTCTAATCTTGCTTGCACAGCTGATTGTTGTAACCTTGTTCTTTGCCTTTATAAGCCCTGTGTAATCACAGCTCGGGGCTCCCTCCTAACCTCCACTGTGTCGGTGGGTAGGACGAGGCCCGAGTTGGCAGCTCGTTAAATAAAGCCTTGCCTTGCTTTTGCATTTCGGAGTGTCTGAATCTCGGTGGTCTTCTTGGGGGTGGTCTTGCGACTTGGCACAACACCAGAAGGGCCTAGAACCAAGCTTTCCTCAAGATCCCAGGAGATTTAAATATTTGATAAATATCAATACATTTAGTAAATATTTAAATGTTTTTAGTAGTAATTTTATTGAACAGAACTGAAAGGAGTTGAACCCAATCGCATTGCACATTACTCCCACAAAGGCCTCACCAGCCTAGTCCTGGGCCACATAGCAAAACTTTGTTCAAAAATAATAGAAAGGAGCTGGTCCTGTGACTTAGTAGAAGACCCCTTGCCTAGCATATGTGAAGCTCTGGACTCCATCTCTAGCACTGGAGAGAGAGAGAAAAAAAAAAACATGAGGTATTATGGATGCTGGTGGCTCTCACCTGTAATTCTAGCTACTCAGGAGATTGGCTCTAAGGATCACAGTTCAAAGCCAGCCCAGGCAGGAAAGACTGTGAGACTCTTATCTCCAGTTAACTAAAAGAAAACAGGAAGTGGAGCTGTGGCTCAAAGTGGTAGGGCACTAGCCTTGAGCAAAAAGAGCCTCAGGGGCAGTGCCCAGGCCTTGAGTTCAAGCCCTACGACCAACCAGAGAGAAAAAGAGAGAGAGAGAGAGAGATTATTAGCAACAATATCTGGTTGTCCTTTCTACTCTTACCCCTACCAAGTGCCATATTATAAACACCTAGGGTAAGACCTTGCCATAGATCAGTCTGACAGAATGAAGTTGGACGTGTGCTTACAGCTGCTGGCAGCTGCTGGTGGCCCTTGTGCTTCCAGTCCGATCCCATTTGATTTGGTTCAGGGTAAGGCAAGGAGGCCAGTGGAGAGTGAGGCAGGGTGGGCAGGGGGTGGTGTTAATTTTCACCTTGCGGCATGACGTGTTTATTAGTGTATACGTATGTTAAGCACCGTAGCCTGGCTTCCTTCAGTTAAATAGCAGTCATGCCCAACTGGCTCTCCATGTACCATTACTCCAAGTGATTGAGCCAATTTCTCCCTCCGCCATGAGTTTAAGTTGTAAACCTTTCAGCCAGACAGGGAGGCAATGATGGGCTGCCTGTTGCAATTATTATTAACCTTTAGCATTACTACACTCGCAAGGCCAGGGGGTCCTCGGAGAAACGGCCGGCTCCTGTCCACGCAGCTCAGCGTCCCCCAGTTCATGTCTCTTCTCAACAGGACAGGCAAGCTTGGGAATGTTTGCCTGGGCCTTGTAAAGAGTCTCGGCCTATCAGGCTACAGTGAGACATCCCTTGTGCTGGCTGAATGGAGAAATGCCCAATGTCCTGCCTCTGTTCCAATCAGGCAGAAGAAGGAGCATTATGGGAAAGCTACAAAACAGACCCGATCCGTGGATGTCTCAGAACTTATTTCCCATCCCTGGTACCATTTACATGTGCTGACTGAAAAAGAAATCACTAGCTAGGCCTCACGTCTTCTCTTTGCCATATATGTATGTCTTAGCCAGATGCTAAGCCATCCGCTTGAAAATTTGACAAGACAATGGCCACCTCCTGTGTGCTGCCCATTCACCCGGGCCACATACATTAAAGCAGAACTCGGATGGGAGCCCGGGTTCCTTGAAAGCTGCAGGGACCAGAGAATGTGTGGAATACTTGACTCACATCCAATCCATATCCACAGCTCCCATTGCTTCCTCTGTTCCGGCCCCCACTTCTTTATTTTTCCTTAAAGCAACCCACCTTCTTCCTTGTGGATTAATCACAGATGGGTGGGGAGGGCAGCTCCCTGACTGTAGGCAGCTTGTTTTGCTTATCTGAACACTCTGTAAAATCTGAGACGGGAAGAGGCCACCCCCACCGGCTCGCTACTCCCGTTTCTCGGTTCTAGGTCCAAGTGGGCCTGGGGGATGGCATTGGGTGGGGTCTGTGGACAAAAAAGCATCAATCCACACCCTCAAGGAGCTCCATTCCTACTTTAAACAAGGCTGGATTCAGGAAAGGGAGGTGTGGGAGGCTTTGCATAGTGTGTGTGTGTGTGTGTGTGTGTGTGTGTGTGTGTGTGTGTGTGTGTTGAACTCAGGGCCTGGGCACATTGCCTGAGCTTTTCTTGCTCAAGGCCAGTGCTCTACCATTTGAACCATAGCTCCACTTCCAGCTTTTTGGTGGTTAATTGGAGATAATGTCACCGACTTTCCTGCCTGGACTGGATTGGCTTCAGATTGTGATCCTCAGTTTTCAGCCTTCTGATATGTCCAACATATCATTGCTTCTTTTGGGGGAGGGGATGGGGTTAGGATAAGGCTCTGAGAGGAAGAAACACATGTTCTCTCTCTCTCTCTCTCTCTCTCTCTCTCTCTCTCTCTCTCTCTCTCTCTCTCTATCTCTCTCTCTCTCTCCCTCCCTCCCTCCCTCCCTAATCTGGCTTCTCCAGCGCCTGTGATCTTGCTCCACTCCTTCCTGCCAACAGGATGATAAACTCTGTAGTCTGTGCAGAATGAATATTGAGTTGGTAGACTTAAACAAATTGAAGCTTTGCCTTCCACTTGTCTTTGGCTTGGCATTTATCGAACCCTGCTGGCGAGGTAATGGCCACAGCCAGCCGGTACCCAGGACCTCGCTGGCGCGGGCCCGGCCCTGGCCTCACACCATCTTTTCTCCTCCAGGCGCTCCCACCAGTGGGTGTTTTTTGTCACTCCCCCCTCACAGCAGAGCAACTGAGGCTGAGAGGCACGGCCGCCCCTCTTGTGGGCCAGCCGCTCCCACGGCCTTCACCCTCAGAACCACGCGTCCCTGTCCTTCCTCACTGGGTCCATCTCCACTCGTGGCGGGGGCCTCATGAGTGGAAGGAAGGAGTGGGGGGGTAAGAAGCAGATTTATACATCACCATGGTTTTCAGATCCAATCACCCTGCTGTGCTGCCCCTTGGAGGTTGAACCCTGGGCGGGCGCAGGAGTGCACGCATGTAACAGGTTTCCCCAAGGCCTGAGCTCCCGCCCCCTGCCTTCTCCCACCATGAGGAAGGAGTCCTGCAGTACAGGAAAAGCTGGACAGCAGCCTTCCTCAGGGGGCCCTTGGCCGGGACAGAACTTGGGGTGAGGAATATGTCCCTGGTGTGAGCATGGCATGGCGGGGATACAGGTCCTGCAGCAAAGCAGCTGAAGACCCAGGGGTATAAGGAGATGGCACATTCTAGCCTTCCCTGGGTACCTTGTATGTGCCCTCTGGGTTAAGGGGAAAGGGAATGCGGGAGGGGGGAAAGGGGCTAATATGAAAAATGGATGGACCCATGAAGATGTCCTCCCTTTCTTTCTTTCTTTCTTTCTTTCTTTCTTTCTTTCTTTCTTTCTTTCTTTCTTTCTTTCTTTCTTCCTTCCTTCCTTCCTTCCTTCCTTTCTTTCTTTCCTTCTCTCTTTCTTTCTCTTTCTTCCTGTCCTCCCTCCCTCCCTCCCTCCCTCCCTCCCTCCCTCCCTCCCTCCCTCCCTTCTTTCTTTGGTGGTGCTGAGGATTGAACTCAGGGCTTTCTTGTACTTGCTAGGCAAGTATTCATCTGTTGAACTGAGTCCCCAGCCCCTCCTGTGTGTGTATGTGTGTGTGCACGCACACGTGAGTACACGGGCACACATGTGCGTACTGGCACTGGGGCTTGAACTCAGGACCTAGGTGCTATCCTTTAGCTTTTGCACTCAAAGCTGACATCCTATCATTTGAGCCACAGTTCCACTTTGGGCTATTTTTGGTGGTTACGTGGAAATAAGTCTCGCAGACTTTCCTGTATGGGCTTACTTTGAATGATGAGCCTCAGATCTCAGCCTCCTTAGTAGCTAGGATTACAGGCATGAGTCACCAGTGCCTGGCTCCCTGCACTGATTTCTAAGTGAGGACCACTGGACACTAGTGTCCATTCTACATATTAGGTATGGATGGAAGACAGAGCAGTCCAGTTCTCCATACACACACAGAGCTTGCCCTCTTCAAGAACATCCTCTCATCCAGCTTTACCACTTTACCACATAGGAAATGGAGCTGAGAGGGCTTAAGCATTCCCAATGCCACACAGCTAGTCCAAGCCTGGCTTGAAACCAGAGCCACTATGGGCTCTCGTGAGAATGTCACTGAAGCCACTCAGCCATCCCTTTAGAATTACTTGCCAAGTGTGTAGCATTAACATTTTAGAAGCCTTGGATCACAGAATATCAGGAAAAGATTTGAATGATGAAAACTAGTTGAGAAGTTGAAGAGGGTGGACGATAAAATTTGAGGACAAACACAAACGGGTTTGGGGAGCAGAAGGCTGAGATTTTCCTGTGGCTCATAACTCAGAAATAATAACACAGAGTTGTATCAAGTTCAGCATCATTCTTTAGCCAGATATGGTGATACATGCCTATAATCTCACCACTTGGGTGGCAAGAGGATTGTGGGTTCAAGGCCAGCCTGAACTACATAGTGAGAACCCAGTCAAAAGAAGAAGGAAAAGGAGAAGAAGAGAGAGGAGGGGAAAGAGGAAAAGGAGGAACAAGAGAAGGAGAAGGAAGATCGTCTTTTTCAGTACCACTAGGTATCTATGTAACTGAGGGGATAGGTGGGGTCTGGAAGATGGGAAAGAACCATGGAAAATGTGACACTGGTCAAGTTGCATTGTACCGATGTTGAATTGAAAAACCTTTGTTCAGTTACTTACAGATAATAATAATAATAACAACAACAATAATAAATAGAATCAAAGTGATCAGGTTACTGGATAGTCATACAGTTCCTGGTTCTGTCCTTCCGTAGTTAGCAATGGTGACATTCAGTGTAGAAGCAGTGTGCAATGGCTAAGTTTGAGCTTTGGAATCACATTAATGTATCTCAAACCCAGATCTGTCATGTACTAAACACACAAAGTTTAGTCGATTGCTTTTCTTTTCTTTTTGGGACTTCAACTCAGGGCCTGGGTACTGTCCCCGAGCTTTTGTGTTCGTGGCTGGAGTTCTACCACTTTAAACCACAGCTCTACTTCCCGTGTTAAGTCGTTAATTGGAGATAAGAGTCTCATGGCCTTTCCTTCCTGGGCTGGTTTCGAACTGCCATCCTCAGATCTCAGCCTCCTGAGCAGCTAGGATCACCTGTATAAGCCTTCAGCGCCTGGCAGTTTAGCAGATTTCTTCACACAAGCTTTTCTGTCCTCACCTACATAAGGCAGGTGCTCAGGGTCTCTGTAATCAGAGAAGAACTTGGCCAAGATACCACCTGTGTTAAGGACTAGGGCCAGACGTAAATCTAGGGCTGCCAGTTTCCCACAGCTGTGAAGTGGAGACCACGTTTGATGACGAGGGCCTGCGTCAGGACCTGAGATGTGCTGGGCCGTCTATTCTTACAGAAGCCCGCACTGGACGAAGCATAAGAGAATAGTTTAAAGTGACGCATAGGTTAATATTGCATATGATTCTGGTGGTAAGTATGTTAGACTACAATTTAAAAAAAAATCTTCCCCCACTCCTTCACCCATATCTAAAAATAAGAGGCCAAAAATACTACCTGGAAGAAAGATTTACTGAGAAGCAGGAAAGACTATAAATTGACTCCAATCTAGTTCGAATCATGGGTTTCTCCAGTTTATTGAAGGCCCATTCTGTAAGAGCTTTCAGTCATTAGAGAATATTGTCTTCCAAGGAAAAGTATTCAAATAAATTCTTCTACTATTTGACTTGTGGAAGTCTTTATTTTTAAAGAGAGACCTAATACCCAGACTTAGCAGAAAGAGAATTTTCCTCCCATTGAGATTACTGCCTAGTCAAAGTCTTGAGTAACAAAGAAAACAGAATCAGGGTAGAGAGTTGGTAAATTTTTCTCTCTCTACAGCAACCTCCTTCTGGAATATTCTGGAATGTTTTCTTAGTGATTCCCCCTCCCCCCCCACACACACACTGGGTATGGAAAAAATATAGCTTTTTATTCAGGGACCCGGGTCTACCAAACATTTCCTGTAAAACCTCAGACAAGTCACTTAGCATCTCTGGGCTTCAAATTCCTCCTCTAAGGGCTGGAGAAATGGCTCCATGGTAGAGCACCAGGCAAGAGAGCAAGCCAAGCAAGGCCAAGACCCCGAGTTCAAACCCTAGTACTGCCAAAACCAAATAAAACCAAACCACTTTCATCCTCTGTAAAATCGGGTATGTCAGTACATGACTGGAGTCCCAGCTACTTGGGATGCTAAGGCAAGAAGATTGCAAGTTCAAGGCCAGCAAGACCCTGAACTAAAAATAAAATTCAAAAGGGCTAAGCAGAGGTGGAGTACACCTGTAACTCTATCTACTTAAGAAGCTGAGACCTGCAAGATGCCAGCCTGGGCAGAAAAGACTCCACTTGCAATTAACTGGCAGAATGCTGGACTGGAGGTATGGCTCAAATGGTACAGCACCAGCTTTGAGCAGGAAAAAAAAAAAGGTGAAGGAGGGGGAAGGCTAAGCAAGAGTGTGAGGTCATGAGTTCAAGCCCAGTTACTGACACTGAAAGAGGAGAGAGGAAGGGATGAGAGAGGAGAAAGAGAAGGGAGGAAATGGAATCATATTGCATATGATTCTAGTGGTAAGAGATAGAGAGTACAACAGTTTACAGAGAACTTCATTCCCCCCCTCCCCACCCCCTACCCCCCTTCCCCTGCCACCTTGTTTTCCTAGCACTTGTTACTAGCAGAAGTTGTTTCTTTGTGTATATGGCTGCTTGCTTCCTGGCTGACCTCCCTGGAGCCCCTCTAGAGCTCCCCCATACTTGATACTTTCTGAGGGTCAGAGGGCTGGCCTGGGCCTCCCAAGGTGTAACCACTGCACCAGGAAAGAACAAAACAAGAAGTGAGCCTCTTCTCTATCTCCTGACACCTGCTGGAACCAACATCCAGGAAAGAGGAATCTACCCTTGGCCCTGAGGCTGCCATGCGCTTTTAGCACTGGGGTTAGTTTCACTGGCATTGATGCCACAGGTGTCATTATTATGTTCTGTTCTCTAAGAAGAAGGCAAAATGAATGACAATGGCTCAACTCCCTATACCCGCCCCCTCAGCCTTCCACCCCAGTATCTTGTTTTAACATTGGATAAAACAGAAGCTCATGAGGCTATTTTAGCTCAACGGAGGTCATAAAGAATTAATAAGAGTTGAGACTTGAGTTGGAATCTGCCCACAACACCAGCCAGAGCTCTTACCTTTGTGTGTAAATATTCCACAAATAAATACAGACTTGCTGGTTCCTGGTTCCCACCTTTCCCCACGGAGAGGTTACAACTGCGCCCCCTACTGGTGGGGTCAGTAATGACAGGCTCATTGGCAGGGCCAATGAAGCAAGCCAGCCAGCTAGGGGACAGAATTTAGGAGGCATCTCTCTTGGTTACTTTTATGATTTGAAGATTGATGCCTCTTTCCATTTTGCACCATGAATTGGGCACAAGTGGCTTCCATCTGTAATCCTAAGTAGTTGGGAGGCTGAGATTGGAAGGATGATGGCTAGAGGCCAGCTTGGGCAGAAAAGGTCATAATTCCCCTCCACCATGGTGATTTGAGCATATAATGTGTGCCCGCCATTCTGGCTATCAGGCATGAGAAACCTAACAAAGATGGTGCCTGGGATTTTTTTCTAGGTACCAAGCAAGACTTTATCTCAAAAACAGCCAGCATAAAACAGGGGTTACTGAACTCAGCAATATGAGCACTTGCCTAGTGAGCCACAAAGCCTGGAGTTCAAACCCCCAATACTGCCCAAAATAAAATAAAATAAAATTTCCACCGTGCAGACAGAACACACTGCCCTCACCTAGTTCAGATCCTGCTCATTGAAACGTTCAACTTTTTTTTTTCTTTTTGTACTGGTCCTAGGGGGGAGGGCCTTGAACTCGGGGTCTTGCACTACCCCTTGGCTCTTTCACTAAAGACTGGCACGCTATCACTTGAGCCACACGTCCACCTCTAGCTTTACAAAAAGCTTAAATGGAGATAAGTGTCAGCAGGACTGGCTTTGAACCGTGATCCTCAGATCTTAGCCTCCTGAGTAGCTACAATTACAGGCATGAGTACTCGGCTATAGATTTCCTTTTCTATAATATTAGCTGATACTTCTTTGTCTTGAAATAGCACTAACATAACCAGAGGCCGAGCTGGCCCCGGGGTGGGGCTAGGGGGCTTTGGCCAGTCAGGTGTTGACAAGCTCTTCTCCAATGGCGCCCTGGAATCATTTTTCTAAAGGACGGATCTGTCCCTCCTGTACTCAAAGCCCTTCAGCAGTGCTTCTCTCGCCCTACTAAGCTACTTGGCGCAGCCTTTAAGATCTTTACAAGTAGGCACTGCTCCCCTGCCCCCCCCCATCAACTGTTTCCCAAACATGTGGGCACCGTCTTGCTTCCATGGCTATGGGAAGGCATGAGAGATACTCTGTCTGAGCCCACATTGTTTCTCCATCAAAGACTAGACACAAGGTCATCCATACCCAGCACTCTGTGTCATCATCAAACGTCCCGGAGAACAGGAATCGTAGACAGGAGGAACGTTTCAAATCAGAAATGCAAAGACGTGAAGACTTTTTTTTTGCCCCCTGTCAGATTTTAATTTCCTGCAAGGTGAGGGGGTACATGCTTTATGATCTCAGCTATGAGGAAGGTAGAGATAGGAGGATTGAGATTGGAAGGTAGAGATAGGAGGATTGAGATTGGAGGCTAACATAAAGTGGGGGAGTGAAGGAGAGTTAGCAAAAATCCTATCTCAGAACTAAGCTGGGCGGGGGAGGAGGATTGTAATCTGGGGCTGTCCCCCCTCCCTCTAGATAGTTTACTGGAAAAATATCTAAAGTAAGAAGGGCTAGAGGCATAGCTCAGGGAGTAGAGAAAGGACACTGAGCTTATCACCTCTGTCTCTCTTTCTCTTTCTCCTCTTTCTCCTTCTCTCTCTCTTTCACACACACACACACACACACACACACACACACACACACACACACACACCACACTACCACCACCAAAAACAACAGCAACAAAAAATAGAAGGTTCTAGACTTCCTTTGGCAGGTGATTCACCAAGAAGATGGTAAAGGTGGTGGTGTGTGAGGAGAAAGGACAGGGGGAGATCATTGCACACCTATTAGCATGCAGACGGGCCACAGCATAGCCAGCCTAGTGTGTGAGGGCGACTTCTTCAGCGTTCAGACAAGTCCACACACATGCCATGGCACTTGAATCCCTAACCGTGTCCACACTGCAGAACACGAGTCAGCCTTCAAGAGGAATGCACTGAGGCTGAGGCTCCGGGAACCCATCCTCTTCTTCTCCTCCAGGTTCTTCTGCAGGATCGTCTCCACAATTGGAGCAGATCTGATGGGATGGGCGTCATCCCCACTGAGGGCCGGCGGGGCAGCCTGGGCTAGGAGGTCAGCACCAGGCGTTGGGCTGGGAGTCTAAGAAGCCTGCTAGCCAGCCAGGGCCTCCCAGAGCCCGCACCTTGGGAGGGATCTTCAGCCCTGGGCCAGCAGGGCTAGCTTTCCAGCCTCACTAAGTGACAATCATCCTTTGAACTGGCTTGTTTGTGTTTTACCTGTGGCAGTTTGGCTCTCCGTTGTTGTTGGTCATGAAATGCAACCAGGATTCCAAGTACCCTGGAACCTCTCCATTTCCCCGCTCTGGCGTTGAAGCCAAGCCGGCAGGGTGAGGGAGGTGTAACTGGGGTGCAGCTTTTTCTCTTACAGGTTCTGCACAACAGAGCTTACTTTGCCACCCCCAGTTGACACTTAAGTTGTCATCTGTTTTCCCTCCTCCCCTGTGCTTAACTTTGCATGATCTTGAGGAAAAAAAAACCAAAGTCAGGCTGACATTTTGGCCTGGGATCCCCAAGGAGTCCAGATTGGAGCTTTTCATTGCTCAAAAGTTTATGTGCGTGTTGTTGGTTTGGGGGATGGTTCAGAAAAGAAAGCAGAAAATGCATGCATGCTATGATAAAAATAACGATAATGATCACCAATGATTATGAGACTGACATTTGCTGAGGGACTTAATTCTTTTCTCATTTAGCAATCTGTAGAATGGATATGACTGTTGTGTGTGTGTGTGTGTGTGTGTGTGTGTGTGCGTGCTTTTGCACGCCGCAATATTAGGGCTTAAACTCAGGGCCCCGCTGCTGTCCTTTAGCTTTTTTTGTTGGTGCTTTGCCATTTGAACCATGCCTCCGCTTCTGGATTTTTGGTGGTTAGTTGGAGATAAGAGTTCCGCGGACTCTGCTGCCCAGGCTGGCACTGAACTGTGATCTTCAGATTTCAGCCTCCTGAGTAGCTAGGCTTGCGGGCGTGAGCCACCAGTGCCCAAATATCACTCACACAACGCACACAGAATGATATATAATATATATTGCTATAGGCTGAAAGTCCCTGCCTCCAAATTTGCGTATTTTTAACTTGATCACTAAGGCGATGCTCTTAGGAGGAGGGGGCTACTGGGTGGTGATTAGTTCGTAAGGGTAGGGCCCTCCTGAGTAGGATTGATGCCCACTGGAAAATACCCCCCAGAAAACTGCCTCGCCCCTATCACCATGTATGGATTCAAGGAGAAGAAGCCATTGCGAATGAACATATAGGCTTGTTAGTTCCCTGCTACTGAAACAAACTACTTGAGAGTTAGACATTAAATAAGGTGAGGTATGTTTTAGCTCGAGGTTTCTGCCTAAGGATGTGTGACTCAGTTGCTTTGGGCACAGCATCATGAAAGAAAGCACATGGGAGCAAAGCCACTTACCCCTCAGGGTGACCCGGCAGAGAGAGAGAGAGAGACAGACAGACAGACAGAGACAGAGACAGAGACAGAGACAGAGACAGAGAGGATCAAATCCCAATATCCTCAATGTAACTTCCCTGCACGAGGCTCACCTCTTAAAGGGTCCATCAGCTCCCAGTGCACCATCAACTGGGGACCTAGCCTTTAACACAGGAGCCTCTGGGAGATACTGAAGGTCCAAACCACCCAGGGCCCTTGCTAGCACTTCAACCTTGGGCTGCCCAGCTTCCCAAACTGGAGAGAAAGACATGAAGATGCCTAGTCAATGGTATTGTGTTGTATTAACGTGGCAGTATTATACGTATTTATGCATGAGAAAACGTTACATTCACAGCTCAAGTTCACACTGCTGGAAGGTAGGCCCCAGAGCCAGACCTCTGTCAAAGGCTTTGGCTCTTACTAGTTGGGGACCCTGAGCAAGTCACTTCCTGTTTCTTAGGCTGGATTAGTTTGCGCCCATTAAAAAGGGACAGGCATCTTACTTTGTCAGATAGAATGGTTGCACTGGCTGCTCCGCGGTGCTAGTAATGGTCCTTGGGAGAGGGTGAAATTATGAAAGCCAGGTGCCAGTGGCTCATACCTGTCATCCTAACTACCCAGGACATTCACAGCCAAAAGGATCACAGTTCAAAGCCAGCCCAAGCAGAGAAGTCTGCACGATTGCATCTCCAATTAACCAGCAAAATAATACTGGATTGGAAGTCGGATTCAAGTGGTAGAGCACCAGTCATGAGCAAACACGCCAAGCAAGAATGCAAGATGTTGAATTCAAGCACTGAATCCAAGCACGCGCACGTGTGCACACACATAGACATACAGGTTCTGTTTGAGCTTCATGCCTTCCTTGGGACTTTTTCTTTCTGCAGCTAGACAAACTAGAAACGCTAGGAGAAGGCTGGATGACTGGTCCCCTTCCACTGGCTCACCTGAAATCTGGGCTCAGGTTATGGGTGCTAATGTGTGAGCCAAAGTGAAGGAACTTTCTCCTTGCTTCTTTTCCAACAAAAACAGCAGGGGCTGGGAACGTGGCTTGGTGGCAGAGTGCTTGCCTAGCATTCATGAGATCCTGGGTTCAATTCCTCAGTACCACATACACAGAAAAAGCTGGAAGTGGCACTGTGAATCAAGTAGTAGAGTGTGAGGCTTCAGCAAAAGAAGCTCAGGGACAGCGCCCAGGCCCCGAATTCAAGCCCCAGACTGGCAAAAAATAAATACAACCAAAAAACAAAACAAAAAAAAAACAACAACACCGAAAACCCAAACCCAGCAGCAAGTCAAAATAGCCCTTGGAATCCAAATAGCAGCTCTTCCTCTGGAAAGGCAAACCATCTCTCTTCTGTATTCATGGGTCTCCCTGGGGTGCGGACTGTAGTTGCATAAGAAACTCGCACTCACCTGTGCACAGAGCTGCTCAGCAAATGGGTCACAGACTCTGGAGCACAGAGACACTCACTGGGACTGTGAGGTTTCTAATCAGGGATGCTTCCAAAAAAGTCTTTTACATGAGATTGACTTGCGGTGGTTCAGGGGCCTTGATCCTTCCAGCAGGTTGCCTTCGCCCCCTTGTGGTGTCCCCTCTGCCCCTGACCTGAATCTGCTGAAGGCTAGACAGGGAGAAGGCTGGTGGGTCAGGGCCGGCGGGTCAGGCTGGTCAGCACCCGGTAGCCACTCTGCTCGCTGAGGCCAGAGGAGAGGCTGCTCACCAGCAACCCCTTTCTGCCAGGCCCTGCTGACCTCTAGTGGTCACTTGGCGCAAGTGAACAGGACACAGGTCAGAGTGGGTTCCCCATCATCCCTTGAGTCTCAGGCCCGGTTTCACTTACGAGTTTTGCACACCACCCCTGCCACAGGTATTTGTTCTGAATTATGTCAGAACCTCCACAGAGGGAGGGGAACTTGACATTGGTGTCTTCCTTTGATGCCCCCAGCGAATGCCAGGGTGCTCCCCAAGATTGGAAGCCATTGGTTGGAATGGACATTTATTTGCTTGTCTCGAATAGGGGGGTGAGAGCAGGTAGGCGATGTCAGTGGAAGCAAAGGGTCCCCTTATTATCTCTTCTCACCTTGAGAGGTCAGGAAGAGGGTCAGGAAGTCCCTCCTTTTCACTCATCTCAGTCCTGGCTCAAGAGATGACATCTGGATTGGAAAAATAAAAGAAAACAATGCAGGTTTGCACTGTAAACTCTTATCACAGCCACAGAGATGGGAAGTCTGACCCCAGGCTGCCTGGCACGGCTGGGCTGTCTTCCTAGGTCTCAGGACTCCATCAGACCCACGATTAAATGGGTTAGAAGGGAGAAGAGACAGTGCCATTACAATTAAGTTCATTTCTAACAGCTGTGCAGGGTTAAAAATCACCCACTTCTCTCTGGTCTCTGTTTAATGTTCTGAAAACGATGTCCTCGTCCTCAGCGTCTCTTGCCCTTAGGGTTGGAGCATGTGGTGAGTGTAGTCCTGATTGCTTTGCCTATCCCAAGTGCCCTTCCCTCTGCTCAGGCTGGGCTGCGGGGCAGAGTCCTGGGGAGACTCTGCTCCCAGGACTCACTGGCAGGTTGGGAATGTGGCATAGTGGTAGAGTGCTCACCTTGCATGCATGAAGCCCTGGGTCTGATTCCTCAGCACCACATATATACAAAAGGTCAGAAGTGGCACTGTGGTTCAAGTGGTAGAGTGCTAGCCTTGAGCAAAAAGAAGCCAGGGACAGTGCTCAGGCCCTGAGTTCAAGCCCCAGGACTGGCAACAAAAGAAATCTGAGCTCACCAAGACTCACTGGCCTGGTGCTCCCCTGCTCAGACTTACTGAGGAGGCAGGGTCAGGATGACGTGGAGGGCATGGGACCCACAGGATGGGCTGTCTGCCATGGTTCCAGAGGACATGGAGCCTCAGCTTCCTCTTTGGGAAGCCAAATGGTGGGACTATCTCCAAGTCTGAGGACATGGAATCGAATGCCTGCAATTCCATTAATGAGCGCATCTCCTCTCGGAGATTCAGTCTCACCTTCTAGGAAACAGAGGAGAGCGTGCCAACCATACAGCTTGTTGAGAACTGGAAACACTACATGAGAGGATATGCAGGAAACACACATAGGACTGGGTGTGGTGGCTCATACCTGTCATCCCAGCCACTTGGGAGGTAGAGATCTGGAAGATGCAGGTTCAAGGCCAACTGGGGCAAAAACTGAGGCTTCATCTCTAATTCAAGTATGGTGGCACAGATCTATCATACACAGATGCATAAATAGGAGGATTACAGTCCCTATTTGAAAAATAACTGAAGCATAAAAGCCTAGAGACATGAGTCAAGCAGTTGAGCATATGCCTATCAAGCACAAGGCCCTGAGTTCAAACCCCAGTACTTCCCAAAAGAAAATAGACATAATAGATAACAGAAGTGGACCCATAGTTAATGATCACACATAATATGAATGATTGAAATAGGAGCTAGACTTTATGTGGGGCATGCAGCAGGATTTTTGTAAAGGACGCAAGGAGGGTCCCTTTATCCCCCTTTACAAGCAGGGAAACTGAGGCCGCATGGTGTTGGAAAGTGTACACAAACGTACACAGAGCTTTGGTAGTAGACCTGGGATCTGATCGTGGGGAGAATGTGTGTATGGGGAGGCTATTGAAATTGAGGGACCCAGGAAGGCCATTGGCACAAGGAAGACACAGTGTGGGAATGGGAGCGAATGTCTCCCGGGCACCACCCCCGCCCGCATGGCTCCACCTCATGGTCAGAACCAGGTCTCAGGATGTGCAGGGTGATGGGAGGTCGGAGCAGGCCATTCCCCAATGCTTCTGAAGGACTGTGCTAGTCCAATGTCTTTTTACTCTATACTTGAAGTCATAGACTTTAAAAGACTAACGATATAGCCTTTCAAGGGTGCTGGGGGCTCACGCCTGTAATCCTCGCTCCTCAAGAGCCTGAGATCTGATGATTGCGGCTCAAAACCAGCCCAGGCAGGAAAATCATGAGATTCTTACCTCCAGTTAACCATCAGAAAACTGGAAGTGGCACTGTGGCTCAACGTGTTAGAGTGCTAACCTTAAGCAAAGAGAGCTCAGTGCCCAGACCAGAGTTCAAGCCCAATGAGCGATTAAAAAAAAAAACCCCACAAAAACATGAAAGGTTTATTTGGCTTACTGTTTTGTTGGTTTCATCCATGGCCATTTGGTTCATTAGTTCTGGGGCCTGTAGCAAGGAGAAACACCAGGTGGTTAAGGCCTGCCTCATGGGAGGCTTCAGATCATTAGAGGCAGAGCCCCACATCCTCAAAGGAATTAGAAGGCCCCAGCCCCTTCCACTCCCTTTTGTGGCTGTGAGATGGGAAGTTCTGTTTGCCCACATTCTCCCACCATCATGAGCCATGGGCCTCCAAATCAATGAAGCCAATCGCTCCGTGTGTGTTGGTACTGGGGCTTGAACTCAGGGCCTCATGCTCTCACTTGGCTTTTTCTTTCTCAGGATGGTGCTTTATCACTTGAACCAGAGCTCTCCTTCTGGCTCTTTGCTGGGTAACTGGAGGTAAGAGTCCTACAGACTTTTCTGCCCCCACTGGCTTTGAACTGTGATCCTCAGATCTCGGCCTCTTGAGTGAGTAGCTAGGAATCCAGGTGTGAGCCACCAGTGCCCAGCAGAGCCAATCACTCTCGAGCTGAAATCTGTAAGCCAGAGTGATCGTTTCCTCCTTGTAAGTTAGCGACCGTTTCCTCCTTGTAAGTTAGCGACCGTTTCCTCCTTGTAAGTTGATCACTTCATGTATTCTGCTGCCATGTCAGAAAGCTGATTAACACAGTAGCTACGCTGCAGGAGACTCGAGAGAGGCTCTCAGCCTATCAAAAGCTCATCCCCAGGCCCGGGGCTGGCACTGCACAGAGCTGGCCTTGTACATTAGAAGATGAGAAGGTGGAAAAGATGGCAGTGCAAGCAACCCCAAAAGACAGAGGGGAAAGAAGATGAGTAAAAGTGCCAACTGATGCAAATATTGACAGAACCATTAGGAGGGTAAATAAAACTCCCATTTATGGTATGCAAGCGCGGTCTTCTCTGAATACTTGTCTTGAGGAAGTTTTTTATTTCACCATTGAAGAAAAATGTTTTCATATTCTCTCCCGCCGCTCAGACCCAAACCCAGCAAGGTCTTGTGCCCCCGAGAGCCGTAATATTATTTGTTAACATTTTTATGATGCCAAATGGTCTGTAGGAGAATGGGCGCCATTCTTTAGCTGGGAAACCATATGGCAGGACGAGTAATAAATAAGGTATTGTGATAGTTAATGAACCTAATTGCCAGCAAAGGCTTTAATACAGACTGTGCTGCTGAGAATTTAGCACTGCATTAGGGATGCTGCAGAGCTCCCCTGACTTCTGAGGCTTAATTTAAGTTCTATATTGCAAACTCCAGAAAATAATTCCAAACCCTCCTGCTGGAAAAGCAACCTGCTGGTGTACTGTGATTATACCGAATTACTAAAAATCGCAATCAATTTTATACACACAGTTAACCCTTGCTGGGAAGTGCTCTTGCCGATGAGCCCAGTGTACTAGTGGCTTTGAACCCAGAAGGACCACGAGAGTCAGGAAAGGCATGGCCCATGCATAGAGAGAAGCTAGGCCCAGAGAGTCTGAGTATGCCAAGAGAAAGAGAAGGGAGATGCAAAATGGAAGACTCGGTCATTCCATTGCCTTCCAGTGCTCAGTCCTGTAGGTTCTCCTTCCTATGAGGGGACAAGTAGGCAGGGAGGGCCTTAGAGAGGGGCTCCGTGTCTACCTACCACTCCTAAGCAGCAGGAATCCCCGGGAGGAAAAAGAGCAGAGCCAGAGCCATTGTTGCTATTATTCCATAAGTCAAGGTTATTAACTAGAGAAGATCAAATCGTGGCAGCCAAATAACCTTGCACTGTGTCAAACGTAAATGCCACACAGCTGCCGCTGAACTTTCCGTGGTGTCTGGAGCCGTCCCTGGGAGAGAGCAGCTCCCGCAGCAAGGAGGAGGAAGAGGGGCTCGGGGAATGGCGTTTCTCTCCTTAGGTTTAGAGCTTGCAAATCTGCCCCGCTCAGACTCCAGCTCCAGCCCAAATGAAAGGAAATGGTCAGCTTTAGAAAAGGGGTTCACCTGGGAGCAGGTTAAGCCAGGCGTGAAAGTGTCACAGGAGATTTGAAGCCTCAAGTCTAAACTCCTGGGTTGCATAGATTAGGTCTGGCCACTTGCCCCAACGTGCCACAGAAAGATGGGTTATGGTGAAGGGCGGAGAAAGAAAGGTTATTACAAGTCACAGGCAGATAGATACAGACAGCAGTGGGAAGAAAGCACTTCAGTCCATTTTCCCCGGAAGTGGCATTTGCCATAAGTTTGTTGTTGTTATTGTTCAGTGTGTGTGTCTGTATGTGTGTGCACGCGAGTGTGCCAGTACTAGGGCTTGGACTCTTGCATGGGTTTTTAAATGAAAGCTAGTGCTCTACCACTTGAGTCATACCTCCACTTCTGATGTTTTTCTGATTATGTGGAGACAAGAGTTTCATGGACTTCTCTGCTTGGGCTGGCTTCCAACTGCAATCCTCAAGTCTCAGCCTCCTGAATAGCTAGAATTACAGGCATGAGCCACCAGTTATCTTAGGTTTGAATAGCAGGAAGAATGAGGGCCCGGGAGAGTAAGAGGCATCCATAGTTGAACAGTCCCAGTCCCAGTCTGCTCCAGTGGTCACAGGGAGCAGGTGACAGCCACACCTGGTATGATAGCTGTCTCAGGATTGGTCAGATGGGATCTTGTCACCATCAGAGTCACAGATGCCTGACAGTTGGCCTGGTCCTTTCTGTTTGGAATCCAAGATGGTAGCCATGACTGGCTCAGGGCAAAGGACATGGATCCAAAAAGCAGGTTGGGATGCCTAGATTTTCTCCTGCTTTTCCATGTAAAGAGCCAGTGCCTCTCAGCAAAAGCAATCTTTAAGCACCTGTCTCGGAGGAGAGCATGTCCCCAGGACAACTCCATCTATGAGGCCCTGTCCCGCGGCAATGCCCAAGGCTTGTGCTTTTGACTGCTCAGCAATGCCTTTCCAGAAAAGCATCCGGAAGGGGAGGGAATTACTCAGAGAGGGCTGGGGGTGAAAGGGGGCCAAGTTGGGAGGCGGGAGTGGGCATTAGAAATAGGAATCTGAATAAAGTCAAGATGATGATGAAAGAAGCTGAGGCTTCAGGTGCCAGACCTGGAAACAAGGCAAAGGCGTCTGATCTAGGACAGGAGAGTCTGAAAGGAGTGACCCTGTGTGGTCAAAGAAAGGGATGGAGAAAGAGTGAGTGGCTTGGGCAGTAGGGTTTGGGGAGAGAGACCTCTGAGGCATTGAGAGGCTCTATACATGCAGCAGAGTCTGGAGCTTTGAGTGGGATGGAGGATACCACATTAATGCTTCTTGGAGGCCACTAGTGCCTGGCAAAAGGAAGGCATTCATAGCTCCAGGGTGGCTAAACCTTCCAGATCAGCCGCATACGTATAAGTCACTGAATTCCCATCTCAGGTGGCCTTTCTAGGCCAGTCCTCTACACAGCTGGTGCATCTGTGCCTTCAGGCCTTTGGCTTTTGTCACCCCATCTTTCTGTATTTTACAGATGAGGACCACGAAGGCAGAAAGGTCCTCCAGGTCTCAGAAGGCCAATGTCTTGTTTTTCCGGCACATTTTGCAGGTTCTTCAAGTAGCATGATCTGGGTCCTTAAAGGACAAAGCAGGAGCAAGAAAGATTCCAGGATCCATATTAAATACATCTAGAGCATACTGAATGCAGGGAGATTCCCCACCCCATCCCCAAAGAGGCTTCCTGTCAGAGATTGCAAGGTACTTGAGTGAGTTTATCATCTGGTCAGAGAGATTTACAAAAATGGTAGAGCCAAAGGCCAAAAACAGAACTTAATCCCAATAAGAGAATGGACTAGGAATGAAAGAAAGACCCAAACAGACAGTACTTCCTGAACAGGGATTCAAGACATTGTTTATTTACTGTAATGTCATGTGCAGATGTGTCAGCTTTATGCTAAAAGCTTGGGGGAAATAAAGAAAGGTAGAAAGTCTAGAGTCTTCCCACAGGAAGCTGTCAGTCTAGTTAGAGAGGCAGTATCATATGAAAAAGCTGGAAGAACTGGGCACCAACGGTTCACGCCTGTAATCCTAGCTACTCAGGAGGCTGAGATCTGAGGATTGTGGTTCAAGGCCAGCTCAGGCAGGAAACAGTGAGATTCTTATCTCCAATGAACCACCAAAAAAACCAAAGTAGAGTGGTAGAGTGCTAGTCTTGAGCCAAAGAGCTCAGGGACAGCACCCTGGCCCTGAATTCAAGCCCCATGACTCACACACACACACACACACACACACACACACACACACACACACACACACACACACAAAGTCTAGAAGGTATTAGATCAAGCATGCCACTGAGCTTGGGAGCCATAGGACCCTGACATAGGTGCTCTGGGTTCGGAATGAGCTTTCTAAATTCTGTAAAGCTGGATCAAGTTGAATCAAGACTTCCAGTGACACTGGGAGGCTGGGGAGAGAGCCCAGTGGCCCTGGAACATGGGCTGCTTTCTTGGAAGCCAGGGTATATTGAGGTAGAGCTGGATGGAAATGCCACATCTGGCTAGGTGAGGCCACCGGAGACAAGCCAGTGAACACCCCCAGCTCTTCCTCTCCCAGTGAGAAGTAGTAGGAATCCATCACTGACCCGGCACCCTTTCAAATCGGACAAGTGCTGGAATAAACAGCCACCAAGTGTGGATTTAATACTGTATATAAATACACTTTACAATCACGAACGAGGCTTTCTACTCGGAGGAGGCTATGGGAATATTTTATAGTGATGCAGATCGGGAGGGAAAAAAAAGGAAGGAGAATAAATAAAAAGGGAAGATAATGATTTGATGGAGTTCTCTTCGGCTGTGCCACAGCAGGGAATACTTACAAAGAATACGCATCACTAGAGAGATACAGCCGTTCACACATCACACTGGACTATAAATTATCAAGAGCAAGAGCAGAAGGGAAGGAAAGAGATTGGGGTGTCCACCATACCATTAGCACCAGGGTTTGTTCCTCCACCTGGCTTGGCAGCAGCTCCATGAACCAGCCACACAACACAGTCCCGCAGAAGGGAAACGCCACCTAATAAATGTCTCCCGAAAATTACGACTGTACTGCTACAGTAAAAGGATGGCGTCGTTTATCTCCTCACCATCTGCACAGGCTCATTTGTTGCTCTCGAGGCAGCCCACCACGTACCCAGCACGTTTGCAAGTCTCCGGCACTCAGCGCGTTCTCTTCAGACGCATGCCGTAGGACGGGAGATGCGTGCACTTTTCTCTTCTGACTCCCCGCGGTGACGCTGGAGCAAACCTAAGACTGGACCTCATTGGCCAAGCACAACCTCCCACTTCCCGGGATGTGGGCCTCTGGGTGGGGACCACAAATCTGGGTCCCTTCCTGTGCAGATGAAAGAAAACTGGAAACACCGACGTTGTCCACCCATGCCGTCTTCTACTGGACAACAAGTATGGGGTGTTTTTTCTAAATATCAGACACTTTGATGGACTTTGGGGAGACTTGTAGACTGCTTGCACCTCCTGTCCTTCCTGCGGGTGTTTAGTCAACCTAAAACTGCAACAATTGCCTTCTTACAGCACGTTCTCCCTAGATTTGTCAAGATTCCCTGTGCCTCTGTGTGTGCGTGTGTGTGTGTGTGTGTGTGTGTGTGTGTGTGTGTGTGTGCCAATACTGGAGCTTGGAGGCTTTAACTCAGGGCCTACGTGCTTGCTGTCACTTAGCTGTGCGCACTCAAGGCTGGTGCTCTACTACTTGAGCCATAGCTCCACTTCTGGCATTCGGTGGTTAACTGGAGATAAGAATCTCCTGGACTTTCCTGCCCAACCTGGCCTTCAAACCATGGTCCTCAGAGCTCAGCCACCTGAGTAGCTAGAATTACAGGTGTGAGCCACCAGTACCCAGCAGATATTGCTACTTTTCTATGCACAGGTTTCTAGGTGTGCTCACGGCTAGTGGCCAGTCAAATCAGTGCCTCTTTAGAGGCCTTGCAGCTGCTGGAAGCTACTCCTGCAGGAAGTACCCAGCACTCTATAACTCAACTCCCGCCCCCTGATGGGCATAGTCTTCAACCAAGAATTGATGTTTGCAAACCTACTACCAGCACTCCAGTTCTCTTGTCCCACTGGGTACAAATGATCAACTATCGAGGAGGGGTAGAATTATGCACAGGGCCTGTGGGCTCTTAAAGCGAGTGTACTGAGTTCATTCCAATAAGAAGGCTGATGGTGGCCTTATGCATGAGGTCCCAGTGCGGCGGGAGGAGGCTATAGTTCCTCTTCTGACCGCAGTCTATTTCCCAGTCCACTGGGTGACATGGACTGCATGAATATATCCTACAGGACCAAGAAGGCTGAGATACAGGTAGCATGGTATCCATCCCTGCGCTCCTTCAAAAGAAGCTCCCTGCAGATACTAACATAGAAACATGTTCCTGTTCCCTCTACCCTTCCCTCCCCGCGTCTCCACACCCAGCCATTCTCAGAGCTTCAATCCATCTTGTTGTTTTGTTTTTTTTAGAAAAATCTTTAATCCTATCCTTGCCCTCAAGTTCCCCAGTGCTGTTTCACATATACACATTGAATATTATGGCTGCCTTTACCCACCCTTCCTCTCCCCGTTTGTCTGCCTTCTCTTCCCTTGGCCTCCCCCTACACCCCGCAACACATTCTAGCTCCCTGGCATTCCTTTGGTTAAGGTGTAAGTTTGTTATTCAAGGGAGTTTACACCATTGTCATGCTCTCCTTTCATCAGTATGTTTGTAGAAGAGAAAGAAGCCATGTTCTTTGCAGTAGATGCAGAGCCACTGTTAAGTCTTTGCTTTGGGCTCGACTTGAACTACTTAGGTCACTGGCAGGCAGCTAGAAACCAGGACATGTGGAAGCTTGAGTAGCCCACCCCCTTTTCTCCCCCAGTAGATGGCATAGAGTCTCCATGGGGTTCATCACAGGAAGATATGGCAGCCAGGTTTATAATCCAGGACGTCAGGGGGGAAGAGAATTGCTGTGGCACAAGAAGGACATGAGGCTTTGCACTGGGGGCTGGAGGACCTATCCTTTCGTTTGGAAGCCAGGCAGCCTAGAGAGGAGTAGATGCAGTCAGAGCTGCAGGAGGGTGAGAATGGGCTCACTGGGGCACAGCAAAGAAGGGCTTCAAGCGTGGGGATGCTGGGTAATGGGGGGTGTGGCTGGTGATGCTATGCCCCGGGTGATTGACAGGAGGCTCTGAAGAGCTGGAGGCTATTCAAGAAGCTGAAGGAGCAATGGCGATGGCATGAATGTTTCCATGTAGGAAGGTTAAATCTGAGAGGAGAGCAGGGGTGCGTGTGTGTGTGTGTGTGTGTGTGTGTGTGTGTGTGTGTGTGTGTGTGTGTGTGTAGAGGAGAAATGAGAGGCAGAGGCAGATTGAGGAAGGGAAAGGTGGGCTGAAGATGTAGCTCAGGTGGTAGAGGGCTTTGCCTGGCATGCCCTGGATTCAACCCCACAAAAATGACCACAGAAAGAAAGAAAGAAGAGAGAGAGAGAGAGAGAGAGAGAGAGAGAGAGAGAGAAAGAAAGAAAGAAAGAAAGAAAGAAAGAAAGAAAGAAAGAAAGGAAAAGGAAGGAAGGAAGGAAGGAAGGAAGGAAGGAAGGAAGGAAGGAAGAAAAGAGGGCAGAAAGGAAGGATGGTAGAAAGACACACAGAATGACTGGCATGGAGAAAGATGGAGAAGTATGAGAGTCAGTGAAACAAACAGCCACAAAGAATTCCCTTTTTGGGGGTGGGAGGATCGTTCCAGATTGTTTTTCTCCAGTACTGAGACTTGAACATAGGGTCTCCCACTCTTGTTTGGCTTTTTCACTCAAGCCTGGTGCTGTCCCACTTGAGCCACACCTCTACCTCTGGCTTACAGACAAAACAGTCCAGTTTCCACACACCACTCCAACTTTCCCCGAGGTTCACATTCTCACATGATCATAGCACCATTATCAGAATGGGCTCCCCACCAAGGTAGAACATGCCTGTAACCTTAGCTACTCAGGAGGCTGAGATCTGAGCATCACAGTTCAACGCCAGCTGGAGTCTGTGAGACCCTTAGCTCCAATTAAGCAACAAAAAGCTAGAAATGGGACAGTGGTTCAGTTAATAGAATGCCAGCTTTTGGTAGAAGGAAAGAAAGAAAGAAAGAAAGAAAGAAAGAAAGAAAGAAAGAAAGAAAGAAAGAAAGAAAGAAAGAAGAAGAAGGAAGGAAGGAAGGAAGGAAGGAAGGAAAGAAAGAAAGAAAGAAAGAAAGAAGAGAGGGAGGGAGGGAGGGAGGGAGGGAAAGAAGGAAAAGAAAGGGAAAAAGAAAGAAAGAAGTTAAGCAAGCATATGAAGCCCTGAGTTCAAGTCCCAGAACTGGCACAAAACAAAACCAGGCCAGTGATGTTGTACAACACCATTCATTAAACACTAGGCGTCGCTGAGCTTTTTTCCCAGTTCCTGGTGAGAGCGGAGAGGGAGGAGAAGCAGGTTAGAAGACAGTGTGCCCCAGTGCCTCCTCCTAGGAAAGCTTTCGGCATGCGGCTCCACCAGAGCTTGCGCCATCTTTCTTCGCCCAGGGGCCATGCATTAAGCTCATCCACATGGCCGGCTCTGGAGGCTGCAGACCCTGTGTGTTCCTGCGCTTGGCTCGGGCTTTGCCCTAGACATGCCCTGCCCTGGGGAGCTCTACCCACGGGAGGGAGCGGACCTGAACAGCTAGGCCCTCCTGGCTGGAACAGGAGCCCGGCTTCCGAGCAGGCACTGGGGAGGCGGGAGCACTGCCTGGAGGAACTCCTCAACAGGACTCCCTCCCCCCAGGCCAGGACGCTCTGATGAAAGTTTGGGCACACAGCCTTCCCAGGCCTGGTACTGTACAGATGAAAGCCTTATTTATGTGAAAGATATATCTGCACAGGGAGCAATAAACGGAAAGGCAAAGTATGAAGGTTTGCAGGAAATGCTGTAAAGTTTTATATTCCTGAAAACTAAGGATAAAAGATATAACCATTTAAGACAAAGTGGATAAAAGGGGCTTCCATGCGATTGTAAAACGGCCTTATAATAGTTAATTGCTAGCTTCTTATCACAGCAGAGAGTCAAAATAGCCTTTAAAATATCCAGCACTGGAGAAAAAGAAGAGAGAGAACCAGAGGGAGACGCCTATGAGAAAGGTTCAGCCCAGGTTTGTGAGTGCTCTCAGGAGAGGAACCGTCGGCTGGGCTCTGGGGCTCACGCCTGAGTGAACGTGGGAGGATCACAATCGGAGGTTGGCCTGGGGTGAAATAGACGTGAGACTCTCCAGTGGTAAGAAGCTGGGCACCGCAGTATATGCCTGCCATCCCGGCTACAGGGGAAGTGTAAATAGGAGGATCATAGTCCAGCCCAACCAAGGCAAAAATAAAAAAGAGACCCTGTTTGAATAATAAAAGCAAAGAAGGGGTAGATGTATGGCTCAGGGAGTAGGATACCTGCCTGGCAATTGCAAAACCCCAGTACAGTGGAGGAGGAAGAGGAAGGGGAAGAGAAGGGGGAGGAGGAGGGGGAAGAGGTGGGGGAGGGAGAGGAGGAGGAGGAGGAAGAAAAGAAGAGGAGGAGGGAGAGGAGGGGGAGGGAGGGGGAGGAGGAGGAGAGGGAGGAAGGAGGAGGAGGAGGAGAGGGAGGAGGAAGGGGGAGGAGGTGAGGAGGGGGAGGAGGAGGAGGACAAAAGAAGAGGAGGAGGGAGAGGAGGGGAGGGGGAGGAGGAGGAGGAAGAGGAGGGGGAAGAGGATGGAAGGATGAAGAAATAGGGAAGTGGGATCCTTGCCCAAGCCTGTCCCACTGGTCCCCATTCAGGATGCTGCCACGACGATGCTGGCTTCTCCCTGGACAGCGGTGCCTCACTCGCGGTGAAAGGAGCAGCGCACCTCCGGCTCCTGCAGCTGCAGTCCTCCGCCCGCCAGCGGGGCCCACCCGGCCGGCCTCCCCTCCGCACTGCGGCCCTGGGCTCTCCTGGAGGCAGGAGGGAAAAGGAGAGGCGGGGAGCATGCGTGAGAGCGCCGGATACCCCTAGAGGTGGGGGGATTCCCTCAAGGCTGCACAGGAGCTCAGCCCTGAGTGGGGTCTCACAGGCTGAAGAGCGAGAAGCTTACGACAATGGCCGCGTTGGGGATAAAGGCCTAGGACTCGCGTGACTCCCGGGACCTGGTCGCACCCTTGTCCCTGTAGACCGTACTCCCCGGACTGTGCAGTGCAGTCCTCCTGGGAAGCTAAGGGCCCCAGCTGCAGGCCAGGCCCCCTGCTCCCCCAGTCCCCACCCGCATTTCTCATCGTCTGTGACATCAGGACTCTGGGAGGGAATTGCCGTGTAGGTACAGTCCAGCCACACAGCGTTCTGGGGAACCCCCCAAAAAACTACCAGGAAGGGCAGGATGAACCCCAATCCAGTATAGTCACATGTGTTCTTCCCTCTGCACATTATTCATGAAAAGTAGACTCGCCAGGCAATCGTTTACCCAGGGGCTCCTTGCCAGTCCAGTGCTGCTTCTCTCCATGTTCAACCACATGGGATGGGTCCCCCTTTGCTGGCCCCAGCCGGCCCCCTGGGCACCCTGCCCCACCTCCTGGCTGAAGATAGGCGTTTCTAGAACCCTGTCCTTTAGTGGGGGCGGGGTGGCCATCAGCCAGCCCACTAGGACTGCTTCCTGCTTCCTTCTTCCTGGAGGAGAGGAAGGCACTGGCCAGCCTGGGTCTCGGAGCTCTGCGTTTGACCTGTGACCTCCACAGGAAATCCCTCTGACCTCTGAGATGAGCCTCAGGAGGAAGCATGACCTCATACTGGACAAAGGGAAAGCAGAGGCCTCCCCTCCCCTCCCCCAGCCTCAGCTGCTTTGAGAATATGGAGTTTGAGGCTGCAGCCCAGGGAGACTTGGGGAGGTAAGGTGACCACACACACACACACACACACACACACACACACACACACACACACACACGCACACACACCCCTGCTGGCCTGGGGCAGCCCACTCTGTGGCATTGTTGTCTATGCCTAGCTATTACCAAGGATGCAAGTGTCCTGATTTGGATGACACCTTTTACAGTCATCCTCATGGCCAGAGAGCTTCGGTGGGGTACACTAGCACCCCCGGATGCGTTTGCCCTTGTCTGGTACAGCATCCCACCGCTCTTCCCACAGCCGAGTAAAGCCCGGGAGCTGAGGATTTTAGCATGCTCAGCCCCGCCCTCCCTAGCTCAGCTCTTTCGCAAACCAGTGACGGGACACACCACAGCTCAGCTCCGGCCACACTTTTGTGTAAGAGCAAAAGGAAAATCAGAGTTGAATCGTCTCCACTGTTTTGCTTTGTGTCTAGGACCCCCCAAACGGCCGTGGCTCACGGCAGCTCCACGAGGCCCGTGCTTGTTATTAGGTTGAGTTTACCGATGAGGAAACCAAGGCACAGGGAGGTTAGTGACGTGCTGAGGATCTCAAAGATCTGCGTAAAAGGAAGAGGGTATCACAAGGGTCAGAGAAGGATATGGGATTAAGCACCAGAGAGAAGGGAGGAGAAGGAGAGAGGGAAACAGGGGGAAAGGGAGAGGGGAGAGAGGGAGAGAGAGGGGGAAAGAGAGGAGGGAGAGGGAGAGAAGATTGCTTCAAGTATTTCACTCCTGGCTCTGGAGATGGGAAAGAGCCCACAAACAAAGGAAAGCAGGCAGGGAAACAGATTCACCTCATAGGCTCCAAGAAGAAAAGTCTTGCTGGCCTGAGTGAAGCAGCTTTCTGTCACTGTGGCAAAACACCTGAGAAAGTTAACTGTAAGGCAGAGAATATCTTTTTTCATCAGCTCATGGTTCTGAAGTTTTCTGTCCAGGGTCCCTGCCACCATTGTATTTAGGCCTACGGTGAGACAGAACATCATGGCAGGGAGCATTGGTGGACAAAAGCTTCTCACCTCACAGTAGCTGGGAAAAGAAGAGAGAGACACACACAAGAAGGGCTGGCATGCGACCAATGGCCTACTATCTCTGAATAGGCTCCACCTCCTAAAGTTTCTGCCACCTTCCAATTGGCCCATGAATTAAGTTATGGACCCATTCATGAATTAACCCCACTGATGGGAACAGAGTGCCCAGGATCCAGTCATCTCCCAGAGCCTTCGCCTCTAAACACTGCTGCACTGGGGACCAAGCCTTTCACACAGGAACCTTGAGGGAGACGTATACCTGAACCATGACACGTGTGACATCATCATACTTGTGTGTTAAGTTAGCAGTTAGTCATAATAACCCCAGGAAAACACACTCCGTTAAACACATTGGCAATAGCGACGTTTAGGCCTTCATGGGTTCATGAGTAACGGAAATCACAGGAGAGGGCAGGTCTTTAACTGGAAGAAGCAATGGGGAGAGAGGGCAGGAAAATGTGTCCTGCGGACCCTTCAGGTAGAACTTCCAGACTTTGCTGCCACCCTGTGGTCGGAATCCAGAAGGCAAAGTTGGGATTGCCCTGGGTTTAAGATTGACATCCCATTAGAGGCCTGAGGGCAGAGTCTTCTCCCTGAGTTTTGAGCGGGGTGTTGTCCTGGCTATGCGCAAGTGGATTCCCAGGGTCCCGTAGCCCTGTGATCCTTATGCCTGCTAAAGGTGTGATTCTGTTTGCAGACATAGGACGCAGGAGGTGGCCAGGCATAGGGGAGACCCACGTAGGGTCAACCTGGGTCCCCAAAATATGCCTGTATAAACCAGTCTGTTCCAGAGCAGGAACTGAGGTTTTAGGAGAGAACTGTTTGCCACGTAACCAAAAATGTATAGGATTGAGGAAGAGGCATAGCAATAAGAGAGAAGGTGGGGGAGGGGAGAGAAAGAACCCAGGGCTCCTGGTGGGAGGGACTTTCATCCCCTCTGGCCCTGCGGTGAGTTCTCAGCTCATTTTGTCCCGCCCTTCCCTACAATAGGACAGGGAAGCTGAAGGCCTAGCATCCACTGTCCACTAGGAACAGCTCTCACTTGTTTAGAACGGGAGCTGAGCTGATAGGCCTCTAATTGTCTGTCCTTTGGACTTTTCCACATGGATAGACAGCACGGTGACCCCCACATCTCTGAGCCCTGCTCTAATGTAAGCCCCACTTTACGGATGAACAGATGGAAGAATAGGGGAAGGCAGGCTAGCCAGAGGGGTCACAGCTGGCCTGTAATGGAGCCAGATTTCACACTTGGGGCCTCGCATGGCACTCTTACATTGATCCCAACAAATAGGTTTCTGAAAGGAATAGGGGTGAGAAGACCTCAGGTAGGTTAGCCCTGCCTCTCCTGTTCATGAGAGTTCTGACAGGAAACTAGAGGCAGATTTCTCCTCCTGATATGCTCTATCTAAAGACATTAATGTTTCTAATCTTTTCTGCCAGTCCTGGGACTTGAACTCAGGGCCCGGGCACTGTCCTTGAGTTTCCTTTTCTCAAGGCTAGCACTCTACCATTTGAGCCACAGAGCCACTTCTGGCTTTTTCTGTTTATGTGATACTGAGGAATCGAACCCAGGGCTTCACGCATGTGAGACAAGCTCTCTACCACTAAGCTACCTTCCCAGCCCTCTAATCCTATTTAGCTTTTCACTTCCATTTTTTTCTCTGTAGCTAAAGATATAAATGCCTCTATTTTCACTTAGTTTTTATTTTTGTGGTGGTACTGGTGTTTGAACTCAGAGTCTTGCTCTACCATTTGAGTCACACCTGTGTAGCTCTTTTGGCTTTAGTTACTTATTTGGAATAAGGCCTCATGTTTGTTTGTTTGTTTGCCCAAATTAGTTTCAGACAGATCCTCCTCTTCATGCCTCCCATGTAAGTAGCAGGAATTACAGGTGTGTGCCACCATAAGCTAAATATTTAGCTTATTGGTTGAGAGGGGTTAAGATGGGTTCTTGCTAATTTTTTGTCCAGGCTAGCCTTGAATCATGTTGCTGCCTAGCTCTCCCTTGTGCGTAGCAGACATTACAAATCTGTATCACTGCACCCGTTAAGTTCTGTTTCTCTAAAGATTTCTAGGAAATGAGACTCTGTTCCTTCCCATCCAGACTCGTGATCTAATTAATGTTAGGAATAAATATTGCCAGGAAGTTTTCCCTACTGTCTAACTTCCACATCTCCAGCTAGAATAAAAATAGTGTGTCGAGTGGGCTTCTATTTTGGGGAGGGGTCATTTTGGATCCTAACAACCCGAGTTTCATTCTCCAGCCCTGACATTCAGGGATGGCCAATCACAGGCTTTAATGGGATAGCTTAAATTATAGAGGACCAAGTTAGAAAAAAAAAAGGGAGGGGGGAAATCCAACTCGGAGCACTGGTATTACAGCTGATAATTAATTATCGGCTGTTGGTGAGTATTGCTGGAGCTGGAGGTAGCTGGTTAGGACACCCAGTGTGCTGGAGAAAGAAGGCCAGGAAGGACGTTGTCAAATCTGGGCAATTGTGTTGGATGGCTGGACCTTGCTGTACTCCATCCTCAGCACCCCCCACTCCTCCCCTCCCCTCCAATCAAGGGAGGAGCTGCCCTCACTAGCCCACTACCTCCCCCCACATTGGGAGGGAGGAAGGGGGGAGTGATTAGCATAGGGCATTGTCCCCGGATAATGGGCCCCAGCTGCCTCATGAAAGGAGAGACAAAGCGCCTGGCGGCTCCACAGGCATTATCCCCTCGTTAAATCTCTGTTATTAGATTAGATTCAAAATGTATTGATTTAGAGGCTGGGAGGGGGGAAGAGAGGGAAGGAGTAGAATCTGGATTGCAATCTGAACCACACACCCCTTCTGTACCCAACCAGTAAACTTTTCCTCCTCTCTGTTACCTGAAACAAAGATTCCATTCCGAGCTTGGCCTCTGAGTTCAATCCTGGGCTCTTCTGAAAATGGCTGAGTGTTCTCTCTGTCCTGGGGGTGTCGTTGATGTTTTGAGCCCAAGATGGCCAATTTTCAGCGGGGGGTGGGGGAGTGGGGGGAGGAGAGAAGCAGCAACATCCCTCCTGGAGGGCAGGGGCAGGTTGGTCTCAAACAGTACTAGCTGTGAACTTGCAGAGGGCTGGAGGTACAGACGGCATGCTTCCAACATCTCAGATGGAAATGTGTTTAGTTAAAAATGACAGCTTTAGGAAGAAGGATGTATGAGGAAGTGGATGCAAAGGCAGGAGTGGGGAGAGGATTGGAAGTGAGTGGAGATGATAGAAACCTTTACTTATAAAGTCCCTTCTGGCCTCACAGCACGGAGGGGTTGAAGGGGCTAGAGGTGGGAAGGAAGCAGGTTATGGGAGGTATGTATACTCAATGGCAGGGAAGTTCTGAGTGTGCATATTCTCCTTGAGAGCAGACTGAAGTCAGTATTGCCGGGCAGGAGTTGGCTCACCAGAAGGTTCTCTGGGTCTGGCCTCAGTTTCCCATCTCTGGGCATCACAACTCAGAGCTCAGATCGATGGGCTGATTGTACGTGACTAGCGAAGCAGAAGATGTTACACACGGTGGTGGCTCATTCTCACGGTGGTTAATTGGCTACCTCAATGCAGGGCTCTGTTGCCCCATTGATTATGGGTGAAGGGTGAGGAAGGGGAGATGGAGAATCGATAGGTTGATTAGTGTCTTACTCACTCCCTGGCTGAACACTTTGTCAATAGCCAGGCACTTACTGGCCAGTGGTGCATTCACAGTGCCAGATTGCCCACCTTCCTATCCCTGTGGCCAAAGACATGAAGACCGCCCCCCCCCCAGTAGCATGATTGGCCCATGCAAGTCCCAGTAGGTGGGTTCTGAGACCGGGCTATAACCTATGGGCTGTAGGAGCCATCTTGAGAGAGGAGAGGTGGTCAGCCCCCATCTTTGGCCCTATCTTGCTCAGCCAAGGCAACAGTTGTGAGTGGGAACCAATCCTCACCACCACAACCCACTGCTTTTTGCGAAAAGACCTAGATCCCCACTCCACAAAAATAAAGAAAGAAAGAGAAATCCAAAATCTCCAACGTGGCAGATGAAACCTCATTTCTCAGTAAGCAGTTAGTAAATGCAGGGAGCCTGGGGATGAGAAGTAGCTGAGGGCAGCTAAACCAGATGTCTGCTCCCCCTTAGCATCTGAGCGCCTTCAGACATACAGAACCAGTGGAGCTGGTACCCAGCCCCTGGATGTCTTAGGACATAAAAATCACAGCATTTGGGGTTAGGAGACTGTATCATGCTTAGGTGTTCCATATTGAATCTTTTGGAACTGACTGGCTTGGGATATTTGAATTAAGTGTGGAAGTGTTAGAAATCACCCCAGATATTTCTTGGGAGAGTCCTATCCCTTTCGCCTGGCAACATTTAATCCCTTCTACCATGCTTTCTCCTGAGTGACTGGCAGCCTAAGATGGGAGGTGGGTAAGGCTTTATCTAGACATTATAGACACGAAATCAGATCATCTTTAATGGGATCTAGATTTCCTCATCTCTGAATGCATGTTAGGTGGATGAAGTCAGAGACCAACACATCTTAAACTCTAGTGTCTAGGACAGAGAGCCAGGAGATGAGACGTAAGATAAAAAAAAATCATTATTCCAACTTACTTCCCTCAGAGCCCTGCTTTCTGGAAGATAGGCCAGGGGGTGGAAGATGGGTGAATGCAAGCCATGGCTGTTTTCCAAGCCCCAAACCAATAGGTGCTGGCCATGGTGCTGAATTTCTTTTCTGCATTGCAGGATCCTCTTGCTGGGAGAGAGGTGCTTTCAGCCTTGGGAACACTGTGAGCTGTTAATGATCATGGTTCTGGCCCCCACACCAATAACCCACTTGCTGTTGTTTCTTTATTATTATGGCTATCAATTCACTTCCCAGTTCCCTGGGCCAGGAAGCACCAACCAATGGAAGCTACAGGTACCTTTCCTTCCTTCCTCCCTCCCTCCCTCCCTCCTTCCCTCCCTCCCTCCCTCCATCCCTCCCTCCCTCCCTCCTTCCTTCCCTCCCTCCCTTCATTCTTTCCTTCCTCTCTCTATCTCTCTTTCTTATTTTCTTTCTCTCTTTGTGAGAACCAGTTCTAGAGCTTGAATTTAAAGTGCAGGGGCTGCTCCTGAGGTTTTTTGCTCAAGGCTAACACTCTACCACTTGAACCACAGCTCCACTTCCAGCTTTTTGATGGTTATTTGGATTTCTGGTTTGGGCTGACTGCAAATGGAGATCCTCAGATCTCAGCCTCCTGAGTAGGTATAGGTATGAGCCACCTGTTCAAAACCTTATTTCTAGGGGGAACTTTAAATGACATCTTCCTCTCTCTATTATTTCCTCAGAGCTTCTGGCAAGCAGTCAAGAAGAGAGTTTAAGGGGCTGGGATATGGCCTAGTGGCAAGAGTGCTTGCCTTGTATACATGAGGCCCTGGGTTCGATTCCCCAGCACCACATATATAGAAAATGGCCAGAAGTGGTGCTGTGGCTCAAGTGGCAGAGTGCTAGCCTTGAGCAAGAAGAAGCCAGGGACAGTGCTCAGGCCCTGAGTCCAAGGCCCAAGACTGGCCAAAAAAAAAAAAGAAGAAGAAGAAGAAGAAGAGAGTTTAAGGCTCCATTGCACTTTATTACCCCAGCCACACCCCTTCAGTTGCTGGAGCATGAATGTTAGGAAGTGACCATGGATGACGAGGTGAAGAAAGACAATGTTAGCGGTTAGATTTATAAGGTACTCACAAGAGAAGGTTAAGTGTGTCTTTAATTTAAAGAAAAACAAGGCTGGTGGAAATGAGCAGAATTCCAAGTACCTTATTCAGGGAAGAGCCCATGGAGAAACTGAGACTTGATACTTAGGTAAAAATCAATGAGGTGAAGTTAGCTTGGGGTTTTGCTGCTCTAAGATAAGCAGGTCTGAAAGCCATCACAGGCAGTTGGCAGAAGATGTGAGGATCTTTGAGCACTAAATACTTGGGGAGAAGGGCTCAGATTCTGATTTAGGAATGCTTAGCTGAACTAGCATTGGGAATGGGTAAGATTGGATCTGTGTCTTGAGAATATCCCTGACACCTCCTGGGCCCTGAAGGACCTACACATGCATCCTTTATCTTATCTTGACTCCCTGCTGGACCGTGCCTGCTCAGGAATAATGCCAGACAGACCAGAGGGTGACCAGGGTGATGCCATAGGCCAGTATTGCCAGCAGGTAGATGTGGAAGAGCAGCTTGTCCAGCACAGAGCCCACGCGCAGCCAGTCCCTGGCCAACTCCCGGATCTCCTCCCGTTTCTCTAGGAAGTGGCGGATGGAGGACAGCTCCTGCAACAGCCCACGCACGGCCAGGGAGGCCTCCCGGGGAGGTGGAGGAGGGCTGCCTCTGCCTCTCAAGCTCTTCTCCAAGTCTTGGGGTCCCCCCAAATGGTTGCAGTGGTTTCCCACAGCTGGAAGAAGAACAGAGCTTTGGTAAGGCAGGGAGACTAGTGGGGTGGCCTGAACATTGCTCTTCATGTCTTTATAGCCAAGTTTTATTCTGATCTGTTTCAGGCATAAATGATGTAAAGTGAATAAATGATCGATTTTCATACCTACCACCCACCTCAAACTTCATTGATGATTCCTGTCCACCCTGCATAATCATATTCCCCACCTTTCTCCAAGTCACCACTATCATGAAATTCGTGTTTATCTGGCCTATGGTTTTCCTCAACAGCCTGACATCCATTATTTCATTTGAGCCTTTCAACAGCCCTCTGAGAAGGGCCAAGTAGGAGTGATTACCATTCCCCCCTTTCCTGTGATAGTGTTGAAGTACAGAGAGGTTGAGAGATTCGTGCAGCAGAAACATTTAATGGCGAGATAACCAAAGCCGACTATCCAGACTCCAGATCCTCTGTTCTCTGTTACATCGCAGCCTCTGCCCCAGTAGGGGTTGGCTGGCCACAGTCTGTCTCCTCCTCTCCAGGACTTTCAGCCCTTCTGGACCCAAATACATCTTCAAAGATGCTGACCTCCACTGAGTGAAACAGAACACTAGGTTGGTGTGTTAGTTCACCAACTCATGAGCTAGGAAGATATTTTGGATGGACCAGAACACTGTGTAGAAGAGCTGGACCTAGCTAAGAAGGACAACACAAAAAAAGTGGAGTGGGAAGGAATAATTAAAGACATGAGCCTAGGGTTTGATGAACCTGGGTTCAAATCACCATTCCTCCAGTTCCTGTCTCTGGGATGTAGGGCAAGGTCTTTAGGCCTTTGTTTCCCCATTTGGAATATAGGGCTATAGCTGGGTGCCAGTGACTCACGCCTTTAATCCTAGCTACTTAGGAGGTTGAGGTCTGAGGATCATGGTTCAAAGCCAGCCTGGGCAGAAAAGTCCATGAGACTCTTATCTCCAATGAACCAGCAAAAAGACAGAAGTGGAGTTGTGGCTCAAGTGGTAGAGCACCAGCCTTGATGGAAAAGTTAAAGGAGAGTACCCTGGCCCTGATTTCAAGCTCCAGTACCAGCACGTGTTCTGCACACACACACACACACACACACACACACACACACACACACACACACACGGGATGAGCACTATTGGGTTATCGAAACTATTACATGTGACAATTCACAGAAGGTGTTTTGCACACACCTAGCACAAAGGGCTCAACGAAGGCACCAATCAACCAAACACCAACAGCACCAATGAAGACATCTTTAACAACTCATCAGGAAGAAGTCAGGCACAAACTCCACACTCACTCTACCTTTGAACCCCTGTCTCTGTCTCATAGATGTGTGAAAGTCTGAGGGACCCCATCTTTGAGCTGTTTACAAGGAGAGAGTTGTAGAAACCCCGCCTGCAGTATTTACCCATCTGAGGCATGGAGAAGAGCATCTTCATGTCTTCCTGACTGGTCAGTCTCAGAGGCCATTCCCAGCCTACAGGGCTCAGCTCCTGACCAGGCTCAGCCTGCAGGACCCCTAGCATTGCTGTCTATCCGGGCTGATGAGCACGTGAAAATGGAGCAAGGATCTGGATTGAGACGCCTGGCTGAAGTCTACCTACTCCGAGTTTGGACAGACATGGGACACCCTATGCAGGCCTGAGTGCCATTCCCAAGCCCTGCCCAGGATCCTTGGCATACCGCACTCTGCATGTGGGACTCTTTCTTTCCCTCTCTCACCTGAGCAGTCGTCAGTCTCGGGGGCTTGGGAGGCAGCTGGAGGCCTCTGGGAGGTGCACTGTCCTCCCAGGCAGGTCAGCCAGGTGTTTCTCTCCAGCACCAGACGCCGCAGCCAGGGAGGCACTGGCTGCTGCAGATCCTGCTTATGTACCAGCCGCACAATGAGGATGGTTTCCGCCAAGCTTATCACCAGCAGAGCCATGCACACCACAAAGTAGACACCTGTGTGCCCCCAGGGGCAAGGGGAAGAGACACACGCACAGAAAATGGGAGGGGGCAAAGCCTTCTACCAGACTGAGCTTTGTCCCCTAGCAGAGGCCTTACCAATGAGGGGTGTGCCAATGGCAGTGGCTGGCAGGGTGTCAGACACAATGATCAGGAAGACGGAGTAGCCCAGGAGGAGGGTGATCTTGAAGGAGACCCTCTCACCACTGTCCGGGGGCAGGTAGAAGCCCACGATGTCCATGACCATAAGAAAGATGCTGGGCAGCAAAAGGCTAACGGCGTAGAAGAGGGGGCGCCGGCGGATGACCACCTGGGGCCAGGAAAGGACTTTGGAGAAGCCTGAATTCAGCACATGTGGGCTCTACACCCAGAAACCCACCTCCCCCAAAAGACATCCCCTCACTTTGTGGAACTTCCGGTCTGGATTTCCCAGGGAAGGGAGTGGGTAGAGTCCATATCCTGCTTCTGGGCTTATGGCTATACAGAGCAAATAGGTTCCCTATCTAACTCACTGAAGATCCAGGGCCAGTGGGGGGTCCTGGTGTTGGTGGGGAGGGTGTGTGTGTGTGTGTGTGTGTGTGTGTGTGTGTGTGTGTGTGTGTGAAGCTATGTGGTCTTTCCTAGCCCTTGGGTCTCCCTAACTCCCCCATGGGTGGTGGGAAGGCCTAGTAGCTCTAGGCACCACTTCAATATACCCATCCCCACCACTGCTACTCACGTAGAACTTCATTTCCGCGTAACAGTCACTGCTCTCCATAGTGAACTCCTGAAACTGGGTCAGCACTGCTAGCAACTCCCACTCGCCCTGATTCATGAAGATGCTCTTGTCAGACTTCACTTTGTCAGGCAAGCGCCACAGAGAGATGTTGATGTCTTGGACTACGAGAGACAAAAAAACAAACAAACAAATGAAGCCAGCCTTGGAATTCAGTGCTATGAGCTTGTGGCCCTGTGAAGATGCAACACGAGGTGAGCCTAGCAAGGGCAAGGCCCTGAGTTCAAATCTCAGTATACCGTGAAAAGAGAGAAGGAGAGAAAGAATAAAAAAGAAGGCCAAAAGAAAGTGAGTAGAAGGAGTCAGGTGGAAGGAGGGTCAGATGGGGTGGCAGAAGGGAAAGGGGTGGGGTAGGTAGCCTAGGAGAGGAAGCATCATATAAAAGAGAAAAAAGCAGGAGTGAAGGCAGGAATGAATGGGGGAAGGCAGGTAGGTTGGCCTGGAGTGTGGGGGGCACGGATGCAGCTGGGGTGGTGCCTTGCAGGCAGGTCAGGTCAAGGATTTAGCTTGTGTCCCAGGACTGCTGGGAAAGTTTTAAGTGGCACAATTGGATTTGCATTTTAATAAGACTTTGCTGACTACTCTAAGGGAAGACAAGAAGGAATGGAATGGGGGAGACCGGATCAGAGCCAAGGTGGCTTGGCTGGGTGTGTGTGTGTGTGTGTGTGTGTGTGTGTGTGTGTGTGTGTGTGTGTGTGACTGAGGGACATTGAGTGCAGATAGTTTGTGGGATATTGGCAAAGAATTGTCCCTTACTTCGCATCTTGCAGTTGATTCACACTGTGCCATTACATTCTTACAAGTGAGGGAAGCAGTAAGGGCAGCAATAGTGGCCCTGTTTGGAGAAAGAAACAGAGGCTCTGTGACATTAAGAAAATAAGTACCAGAAACAGACATAGTGACACAGGCCTGCAATTCCAGGACTCAGGAGGCTAAGGCATGAGAATAGGGAGTTTGAGGTCAGATTGGGCCACATAGAGAAACACAGCTGAATATTAACCTGTTAATATTAACTCATTGATTGAGATCATACAAGTCAGGTCAAAGAACTGCTAAAAAATGTGTTTGTGTATTACCTTTTCCCAAAACAAATGCAATCTATAATCTATAATATAATCTATATAGCACTACATTTTAAGGGAAATGATTAGTGCTTAGTACTGAGTTTTGGTTGGCAAAATCAATAGGATTTTAGCAGGAATGATTTGGAGGATTATATTTCCTTTCTTGAAATAGTTTAAACTCCTTGTTACAGCGATAGAAATATGGGGATTAAACTATGTTTGATTATAAAAATTAAGATCATGAAATTTTTAAAAGGAAAGAAAGAAAGAAAAAGGAAAGAAGGCAGGAAGAAAAAGGAAGAAAGAATAAAGAGAAATAGAAAGGCAGAAAGGAAAGAAGGAAGAAGAAACAGAGAAAGAAGAGGAAGGTAGAAGAAAAGGAAGGAAGAAGAGAGAAAGCAAGCAAGCAGAAAGCAAGAGAGAAAAGAAAGCAGAAAGGAAGAAAGGAAGGAAGAAGAAAGAAGAAGGGAGGAAGGGAGGAAGGAAGGAAGGAAGGAAGGAAGGAAGGAAGGAAGGAAGGAAGGAAGGAAGAAAGGAAGGAAGGAAGGAAGAAAGGAAGGAAGGAAGAAAGGAAGGAAGGGAGGGAGGGAGGGAAAGAAAAAAGAAAGACAGAAGGAGGAGAAGAGAAGGGAAGGAAGGAGGGAGGAAAAGAGGGAGGGAGGGAGGGAGGCAAAGAATGTAACTATCGAGCTGAATAAGCTACTTAGGCTCAGTTGTCCCTGGGACCGGCCCGCCCCACCCCTCCAAATCCGAATACTCACTGGTGTGCAGCCAGCTGGTGAAGGTCAGTGAGCAGTTCTGTACATCGAAGGGGAAGTTGTAGATGTTGAGGCTACAGGCAGTCACCACCTGGAAGGGCTTGTAGTTCTGCACCTCGCCCTGGTGCTGGACGTACACGTACGGGATACTCGGAGACTTCCCCACGTCCACACTGGCCAGGGGAGAGGGGACAGTAATGTGGGGGCCCAGCCCTGAGAGTCTGATGATCTCTGATCGCCCAGCAGAGAAAGAAATTAAGGGAGGGTAAAAGTAGCAGGACAGTTTGGTCTGGCCCCAGTTTCCCTAGGCCTCCTGACCCACCATCGTCAGTAAATGATGCTGCTCTTTTTGCTCACCTAGCAACCTAGCCCCCGAAAGGAGGGAAAGAATCCATGAGCTTCAGTGCTACCAGCTGTAGAAAGCTTGCCTAACTGCCCCCCCCCCCGCCCCATGTTGTTGGCTACACTAGACAGGGCAGAACTCTGCCTTCAGGGCCACCAGGATGGTGGGGACAGGCATGCTTGTCAGGAGAACAGAACCTTGTGGTTCATCCAGGCTCGAATTTCTCTTTGCTTGCCATCCTTAGAAGTCTTGGGAATGAGATAGTCACCTCAGGAGGAAACAGAACTGGAGACATCATGAATACGAATTGGGTTGAGGCATGGCTGCTCACATAGCAGACCAGCCAATGAGCAAAAGCAAGCTTCAGATACTGAGTTCGAGTCCTGATCGTGGACAAAGAGATAAAAGAAGAAACAAACCCAACATTTGAGGGTTGGAGGCATGGCTCAGTTGGTACAGCACCAGCCAAATGAGTGAAAGCATCATGTGCCAGTCTTGGATGAAAGAAAGAGAGAAACAGAAAGAGAGAGAAGGAAAGAAAGGACGAAAGAGAGGGCTGGGGAAGGAGGAAGGAAGGAAGGAATATTGGGGAATCTTCTGGCTTTCTGACTGGTCCTGGACCCCTCGGCTGTACCAGCAACCATAGTGACATGAAGATGGTAGCACCAGAAATGGGAAGATCAAATTAAAGCTGAGAGACGAGACGTCCAGATTCAAGCTCCATCATTGTTGAAACTGGAGATCCATCCAGAAATGGATTTCCAAGACCCCCCTTCAGCCTCAGCGAAGCAGGAGTGGGGTCAGCATCAACTGCCTGTCTTAGGACTTGGGTTGTGCAGTGTGTACCAGGCGGAGTCCCCTTGTCACGTTTTCCCGTCTCTCTTTCTCCCCACTCCCATGTCCCTTGCCTTTGCATGGAGACCTCCCACTGGTGGGCCCTGACTGAGCCTCCAGGATGAGGAGGCCTGTGGGCTGAGGCCTATGTCTGAGGAGGCTGCTGAGGAGAAAGGTGTAACAGCCCACTGGAGGTGCAACCTGGGCCCTGGCGGGCACATGTGTGGCTTGGGAGATTTGAACGTGTTCCTTGGCTCGGAATCTCCCCTGTGGTCCGTGGCTGCCATCCATGTATTCCATCCTTTTCAAAGACACGAGCGTCCCCTTTAACAATGCAGCTGTCTGAATTAAGGCTATTAGAACACAGCGCGAACTCGTTCACTGGCTCCTTTCCCCATGGCAGGGGTCCTTGGACTAATAAGTATAGAATTTCCACATTAGGCACAGCACAAAAGGAATTTGGGGAAAAAAAATAGGAAAAGAAAAGGGAAGGAAAGAAGACAAAGATGAACTTGAACTCAAGCACTTGGACCTACCGTCTGTAAGTTTGGATGGGGCATGTCAGATGCTGTAGGAGGGGTCTCGTCTCCAAGTGCCCCCATTTACTTTACCCCCTCCCGGCTCCCCCAGCCCGTGGTAACAGTACTCACAACTCATTGATGAGAATGTCGGGGACCCAGATGCTGTCGGTGGGGATGGACAATTTGGTGATGTTGTCAAAGTCCTCCGGATTCCACTGGAGAAACTCATCAGTCCAGAACTAGGAGAGAAGCAGGAGCAATCGTGGGCGGCTCCCCCATCTCATCCCTGCGAGTCACCCCTCATGCCCAGGCAGAAGGCAGGCATCTTCTGAGAGAAATCTGGGTGTCGATGGGGCTCACATCATCTCACCATCACCGAGAGTCCTTGCACTTGCACTCCTTGCACAAAAACATAGCCTTTCTCCAGGAAGGGGCACAATCATTGCCAATGTGCCAACACCCCTGGTCACACGATGCTGGGCTTTGGACACATAACTTCCTCTGAGTCTTGATTGCACACATATAAATGGGGACCACGTAACGCCCAGCTCACAGGACAGACGGTTATTGCTAACTTTTGATCAATGTGATTTTTAATCTCCTAGCCAGAATGGCTGGTCTAAAGTATACATATGGCTCCCTTGTGGAAATTCTTCAGTGGTGTTCCATTGCCTTTCTCACTTATCTCTCTAGCCTTCCACCTCAATCCCCCACACTGGGGACAGACCCCAAGGCCGTGTCTATGCTAGCATAACCTAAAAGCAAGGCTGAAAGAAAAGGAGGAGGAGGAAGAGTCTAGGGCCTTCTTCACTGCTGACTGAAATAAGTTGGGCAGATAGTGAGTGCCGGGAGCATTCTAGAGAAAGGAGCTCTGGGAAACCTGCTCTTCTGTGGGCCCTTCGCCGTGACATGGGGTGTGCTCTGTACTGTATATGTGTACTGTGATGCAGAAATGGAGATGCATCTTAAGGATCGTGATTCTGGCTGCTTCCTGGACCACAACCACTGTCCTATAGGCTGGTAGTGCCCACGACAGAGGGAAGAGTTTCACAGAGAGCCATACATGCCAGTTATGTCTGCACAGCTTTGGGGGGCTGGTCCCCAGGAGCTGTCCTTACTTTTCACCTCATCTCCAGCTACTTTCATGCTCCGTGTACTCTGACTTCTCCTACATAACCCTAATGGCTGTCACAGCAGAACCTGCTGGTGGGCAGCAAACTCCCTTCCCTGCCAACTCAGGACCAGAGCTGGCCAAAGAAGCCTGATCCAGCCACGCCCATCAGAAGCTAGATGAATGGACACAAAACCAAGCTGTGAGGACTAAGGCGATGGACCTGTCCTATTTCAGTTACTCCATTTAGTTGTTGCCCAACTTGGCTTCCTGGAAGGAAGAACTTTCTAGTAGTTGGCTTGACAGTGAAGTGGCTGCCTTTCGTGAGTTTCCAGTTTGGAGATGATCCTTCTACCAAAGTTGGGCTAGGAAGAACTTGACACATCAGAGACAGATTGACGGATTTCTTTCTCCTTTACCAATGAGAAGATTCCGGAGTTTGGGCTGAGTCTCTCCTCCCCACCTTCCTCCACCAAGGCTCAGGAGATCCCTAATGAGTTCAGCTGGAGAAGTCCCGCCCCCTCCCCAAGCTCCAAACCCAGGAAGTGGGGTGGGATAGGAGCGGGCCCACTTACCTGCCGGTACCAGATGTAAGTGGTCAGGACCTGATTCTTCTCATCCTGTGGAAGGAAAGGAGGCTCAGACAAGTGGACCTACACACTGGCCCTGCCTCCCACACCCCCAAAGGACTGCTTCACTGTGGGGCGAGCTGACCACATTGAGGATGGCATAGACAATGACGTCAATGGAGACGGTGGTGGGCTTCCTCCAGTCCCTCACAGGCCGCACCCCCTTCTTGTAGTGGGCCAGGAGGTGATCCGACAGCCTCAGTAAAGCAGGCTTGGTGTTGTTGCAGGCCTGAGGGGCCCCCCTGCGCCTGGCTGCAAAGGAGAAGCACCCGACATGAAAACCAGAGGCCCAAGTCTTTGCCTGGTTCAGTTGCTCTAGATTTGTTTTGTTTTTAAATAGTTTTTTTTTAATTATCTTGAAGAAGTTGTACAGAGGAGTTGCCATTCGCCCAGAGCAGTTTATAAATACAGTGGCCTCTTGATCAATGTCATTCCCACCCAGCCCTCCCAATCCTCCTCTTCCCTTACTTATCGTAATTTTAAGGTTTTGTGTGGAATTTCTTTTTTGCACTTTAACAAAGCAGTCAAGGTATACAACACATCTTGCTCTGTGTCACCATACCAGCACTGTACTTTAGTTTTTGAGTGATGAGAAGGAATGCATTCATACCTTACACGATTCCCAGCTACCACCCCCTTACCACAACAGACTACAATTCCCAACCCTAGAGGAGTTGGTAGAGATTGCTGCTGAAATTCCAAAGGCGAGTCTCCAGAGGGTCCTGTGCAGCCATTTACCAGAGAGCAGGGAGCTACCCGGTCATCAAGGAACAGGAGACAGGTGAGGGCCCAGACAGTTGGAAGGGAGGTGGGGCTCCGGGCCTGGGCAGCTGCGGGGAGTGGGCAGTGAGGGCGAGTGTGATTGACAGGGAGGGGACTGCGAGGGACTGTGGCTCCAAGTGCACAAGTCCACAGGCCTGTGCCAGCGGTTCCTCAGCCAAGGTCAGATCATCTCCTCCTTGACCCCAGCCTGAAACTAGGGGAGAGCAAGAAGGAAGGGGGAAATCCCAGGAAAAAGAACATCCATTCCTTCTCTCTCCAGCCAAAGCCTCACATGGCACAGGAGGCATTGGCCAGATTCTTTCCCTAGGGTGGTGAGGTGGGCAAACTGGATGGGACTAGGCAGGAGGTTGGGATAAGGCGGGGGGGGGGGGGAGGGGACAAGAAAGAATCAAATTGGTCCTAGGCCAGGGTGCTCCAGGAACAGATGCCTAGTCCCTGCGCCTATACCATGGAGATTCCACAGGCACCTCAGTTTCCCTCCGGGAAATAGTGAGAGCACTTCCAGAAGGGCACGGTAAAGGAGGCGAGCATACAAAGGTGGGGGGGGGGGGGGTCTGGACACAGCTAGAGGCCAGATAGAGCTGCAAAGAGGAAGCAGGCCTTGGCTTCCAACTCAACAACATTGCTCCTCTCACCCTGCTCATCCTCACCTGTGTACTCTGCAAAGGTCAGTCCTGCAGGTCTCCCGCCTGTGTCTCGCCTACCCACCCCTGCTACACTTCCTTGCTCCCTCAGAGCACACCAGCTGGGAGAGAGGGAATGCAAGAGGCTGTCCTTGTGCGTCTCCTTCAGAATAACCTCCTTTACTATCATCTTCATTGCGACCTCAGAGCAGCCCCTCAGAACGGCTAACACGAGGGCCCATTTTATGCACAAAAGACCCCTCCCCCACTTTGGCCCCAAGGCACAGGAGAGTGAATACTGGGCCTTGCAAATGGGAGAACTGAGATTCAAACCAGACCTCACGTCCCTTCCCAGGTCCGAGTGACTGCGTGCAGACGGATTCGTCCCATCTAATTTCAGAGCAAAGCAACAGCCCTGGCTGGGAAGACAGAGAAAAACCCAGGCGCGCGCGCGCACACACACACACACACACACACACACACACACACACTCCAGATCTCTCATCGCTTGCAGCTTTGCCTTTCCTTCACCTACCACACTTCCCTGATGACAGCTTTGGGGGTGAGGTGGAAGGGAGTAAAATCATCCCCTGCATAGCCCTTCCCATCTGTGCCCCCCTCCCCTGGCTGGCTTGCTCCTCAGCTGTGGCTCAATGGGGCTCCCTCCAACGCAGCTCAGCAGGAGGAAGGAGCCTTCACATGGGAGAATCAACAGACAAAGGAAAGAGATCTCTTTATGACTTTTAATGCCCTGCTTTCCAGAGAGTTGGGAGAAGAAGGAGAAGGGAGAACTAAGATGTTTGCTTCCCATGTGGTCTTAGTCCTGGAAAGAACCTGGAAGAAAGGAAGGTGCTGAGGACCCTTGGGACAAAACCAACGATGAGGAAAGGATCCTACGTTCATTCTGATCCCTATTCCATGGCCAACAAGCTGTGTGATCATGAGCAAACCACACCTCTGCTCTGGGCCACAGTCGTATCAGGAAAAGCCAGATCAAGGAGCTCAAAGGTTTTTTGCAGCTGCAGGGGGGTGAGTTTGGGGGCAGAGCAAGGAGGAGGGCAGTCCCTCTCCTAGCAACTAAGTATTTCGCCAGTGACCTCTCAGTTCCTTCCTCAGCGAGCCTCACTCTTATCCTAGGCTCTGGCATGGCCACAATTGGTCAAAATGCCCACACCGGTATGCTGAGTAGCTTGGCCTTCCTGCAGCCATGCAGTTCCTACCTCTCCTTCCCTCTGCCCTCTGAGGAGTGAGCCCCCCCCCCACCCGCCCAGCCTGGCTTTGATGTTTCCCAAGCCCCCCTTACCTTCTCCCTGTGCCAGCAGTGTGGGGAGGAGCAAAGCAAACAGTGCCTGTTGGGTCCACAGCATCATGGCCAATGCTCCACACCCTGGGAGAGGCGGAGGCTGAGGGTAGAGTCCCACCAGAAGACAGCTAGCTCATCCTCCTGTCAAGCTCCTGTCCCAGCCAGCCTGTCTCTCCAGCTTCTGCCTCACCTTCTGAGGCTGTAGCCTGGCACGCGCTAACACACACACATACACACACACACACACACACACACACACACACACACACACACACACACACACACACACACCCCAGAGTTGGGGATCTGCCAAGTTTTCCTGCAAGCAGCCCTTCAGCTGGATCAGGTTTCAGGGAGGGCGGGCAGAGGAGGGGAGGGAGCCCACTGGCTGCTGTTATGGGGTAAGAGCCCACTCAGTCTGCCCATTCAGCCAGGTGGCTTGGCTATATTTCCCTAAATAACCTGGAGGTGGGGATCACAGGAGCCGGGAGCGGGGTAACTGCTGGCATTAGTGTCTGGTCCAGGGATGCCCCAGTGTCACTGGGCTGGCTTGGCTGGATGCTTCGATAGGAGTGGGAGGCTATGCCTTAGCTTCATCAGGTGAGAGAATGCCCCTCGCCACACAGTGACTTGCATCTCTCTAGACAGAGGGAAGGTACCTGGTCTATACCTTTGTATTCATGCAAATAGTCCTATTTAAGTAATGAAACATGAAAGAAAAATATAGTTTAGCTGGGGGCCAGTGGCTCACTACTATAATCCTAGCTACTGAGGAGGCTGAGATCTGAGGACGGATAGTCAAAGGAAAGTCCATGAAAGTCCAATTAACCAGCAAAAACAAAAACAAAATAGATGAGCTGTGGCTCAAGTGGTAGAGTACTATCCTTGAGTGCAAAAGCTAAAAGACAGTGCCCAGGCCCTGAGCTCAATATAATGTATGCATATAATGTACTTGTATATATTTTTGCTATATGTAAACACTTGTAATAAAAATATATAATAATCGTACATGTTCATCATAGAAATTTACAAAAAACGACAACAACTAAAAATCACCCATGGGCTTATAGCCAAGAGACAATCACTGTTAATATTTTAGTGTATACTCATGTATAATTGCATTCCATAATATGTATACAACTAAGTAAACATATTATATATAATTTTGTACTCCTCGCCCTTTTCTGCATTATATAGCATTTCATAAGCATTTTTCAATACCTTCCTTTAAATGTGATTGTCTTTGAAAGCAGTGTTTCTTTCCTCTTTGTAAGTGAAATCAGCAAGTGTCTAGCCCTCCCATACTTAACTTGTTCCTGAAAAGTCTGAGGGAAAAATTGCTGTGAATTTCTAGTTGAAGGAGTCTTCCCCTACCTAATATGAGGCGAGCACTTTCCCACTAGGCCATACTCCCAACCCTCTTCCCATAATATGCTGTGTGGATCAGTGTGAACTTTTCTACCTCAACTACGTGGAAGGTAAGCTAGATTTGTATCAGTCATGGTGAGCTTTTCAATCACAAAACACTTTTCTTCTTTTCAAGTTCAATTTAAGTAGAGTACAGACAGTTGTAGGGAGGAAGAGTTCTCGATTTGTAAGTTCAGGGCACCGTGATTAAGTTAAAAGCAAACCAACCACTTTGGCCGAGAGTGAGTCCTTTCCTTTACTGGTGTGCGTTACGATGTCTGTGTATAAATAAGAGAAATCTGCTCCTTCTTGGTGTCCTTTACGAGATCAATCAGGCAGGGCTTGGCTCTGCAGGCCTGGGTCCAGCTCGAGCCTGGGCAACCCTTCTCTTATGTCATGTACCTTGTCATTTCACAGTTCATAAACACAGGGCAAATCAGCCCTAAGGACTCCATTCGGATGACAGAGGAGGGGAGCAGAGGACACATGATTAAGTAGGGAGCCCCAAACTGGAGAGCCAGAAGACCCCCAGAATGAAAGGACTCTGACTCTGTGCTTGACAGAAGGGCAAGGGCCGCAGGAAGAGCCAGTCTGCCTCCTGACGGAGGTTCTTCAGGGATCCACTCTCTGGTGGTGCAAGTACATCCTCAAACCCAGGACAAGAATCTTAGGGTCCTCTGCCCCTCCATTATGCCGTGCCACTTAGAAAGCTGCTGCACACAGTGTTATACCACTCACTGATGAGAACCTTGCTTGTGGTCTCTGCCTGGGCCACATGCCTTTAGCAATAACGAACCCACTTGGGATTTCCATTACAGTCTTTGTATCTTTGAAGAACAGGCACCTCTTCCCCCACTCCCCAGCTACTATTTCCAAACGCTTCACTGCGTCCTCTTTGGGTTCCTTGTGCCTCTTTGTCTGTGAGGCCCTCCCCGCTTGCTCCAAGTTAACCCATTTGGAGAAAGAAAGTCAGGACGAAGCTTGGAGAACTGGCTTAGAAGTGAAAGGAGCCTCACCACATTCATTTGGATGAATGTGATCAACATGGTTGATGTTAGTGGATTGACCTGTTAGAAAGTCACTCCTTTTGAGGTGCTGGGCAATTTGAACCTCAAAGCATTCATTTCACTGGCTTGAAGTCTTCACAACAAGGATTCGGGTTTCTTTCACCCAATGTCCCTGTGGATGCTAACTGGAAATATCAGCTTCTGAATACTAAACAGTGGCTGGGGAAGAAGTAAAAGAAAAATAAAAGGAGCAAGACGAAAAGGAGGATGAGACAGAAATGGAAGATGGGTAGAAGACTGGGAAAGAAAAGGAAGACAGAGGTTAAAGCAAAGAGGAAAGAGAGAAGGGAAAGAGAGGGAAGGAAGAAAAGGAGAGCAAAGTATCTGGAGGTGGTTGACCTATGAACCCAGGGGTCAGAGTGTGGCTAGCCTCTCCCTGACTGTCTACCCCGGAGTGGGACTGCCTGCCACGCGCATGTGTTAGGACCCATTAAGAGACAGTGACAATGACTGGAGACCTTGTCCCACGGGCCCCCAAGTCTTTATTACTGCATTAACTCCTGAAATCCTCTGGGGTGGTCCAATTGGGTTAGGAGAAAAGAGGATGTCTTGCATGCAGCGTGTGCATTAGGGAATTAGCTCCTTAGGTAACAGGATTAGAGGGAGCCGGGCAGGCCACAGCCTCCAATGGAGATGTATTGCCTGTCTGACAGAGCAACAATCAAGTTTCCCCTGAAGAAATTTCCTATTAATGGATCTGATGACACAAGAGACAGTGGGAGGAGGGGGGAGAGCAGGGGGCTGGAATTGTGACCAGTGGCTGGGTGTAAATTGTCTCAGATGAAACGGTGGAGTCACTTTTGCCCCCCTTTTAAGCAAGATCAGAATTAGTGTGAGGTTTTGATGAACTTGCCTTGGCCCGTGGGGATCAGGAAACAGCAGAGGCCTAGCTAATTTGATTCCCGAGCTCTGCCCGCAGACGGCCGGGCTCCACCCAGAGAGTGGAAGCAGACACGCAGATGGCAGCAAGCCAGTCTGGGTAATGAAAAGCTCCAGTCGTGAGCATTTGTATCCAATACTCCCCACATGCAGGGAAGAGGGCTGAATCCGTGCACGTGGCAGAAGCTTCCCATTCATTGAGGGGTGCACTTGCATGTTGTGGTACCCTCATAACCATTCCTACTTTCCCCTTTTATTATGCTACTATTGGGGCTTGAACTCAGAGCTTGAGCTCTGCCCCTTAGCTTTTTCAAAGTTAGCACTCTACTGCTTGAGCCACAGCTCCACGTCTGGCTTCTTGCTGGTTCATTGGAAATGAGATTCTCACAGATTTTCCTTCCCAGCCTGGCTTGGGACCCTCAGATCTCAGCCTCTTGAATGGTTAGGATTACAGGTGTGAGCCATAGGCACTGGACTTCTGCTGTCATTTTTCAGGTGAAAAACACACCTCCAGTAGAGCCTCCCTGACCCCCGCCCCCCTCAGTTCTCATAGCTGGTTACGGATAGAGCAGAGCTCCTCCAGATTCCTGGCTCCAGACTCTTTCCATCATAGCCCAGTTTCCCATCTTCTGCAATAAATTTTTACAGGTCTGTAAAACTTTTTACCACCAAAGAGCCTGACCTTTTCAAACCTATAAACTCAGAGAAACTCTGCAACTCGTAGTAACATCTGGCCCCACTAGGACCCCACCTGCCAGGGAAAGGGCTGAGAGAAGCTTCTGGTTTGTCATCACAGGGTTGAGTAAAAGATAGACTTCCTCTTCCACATCGCCTTGAGACTAACATCTGGCCCCACTAGGAACCCACCTGCCAGGGAAAGGGCTGAGAGAAGCTTCTGGTTTGTCATCACAGGGTTGAGTAAAAGATAGACTTCCTCTTCCACATCGCCTTGAGACTAACATCTGGCCCCACTAGGAACCCACCTGCCAGGGAAAGGGCTGAGAGAAGCTTCTGGTTTGTCATCACAGGGTTGAGTAAAAGATAGACTTCCTCTTTCACATCGCCTTGAGGTGACACTTGCTCAGTGTGTCCCTGGGGGGAGGGGGTTGGATCTGGAGAAGAGACCCATAGTGCCAAGGACCTGCCATGCGGAGCACACAGGTAGAAAAGTTTCGGGAGTGTCTACATGTGGAGAAGCCAGCAGGATGGGAAATGCTTGACGATTTTCCTACTTTCCCTGCCTTAAGAGGGAGGAGAGAGAAGCAGTCATGTTCTCAGAAGACGCTCCCTCCCTCATTTCTTTCTTTGGCCTCTCATTGTGTGTCACTCTGATCTTCGTGCCACCAAAGCCCTGGGTCCTTGAGATGTCCAATTCTGCACCAGCAGTAGTCACTATTTACTGAGCAACTACCACGTGCCAGGCACAGGGCTCTGTTCTTTTTTTTTTCTTTTTTTTTCCTTTTTGGTCAGTCATGGAGCTTGAACTCAGGGCCAAGACTCTGTCACTGAGCTTTCTTGATCAAAGCGAGCACTCTAGCACTTCGAGCCAGAGCTCCACTTTCTATTTCCTGGTGGTTAATTGGAGATAAGAGTCTCACACACTTTCCTGCTCAGGCTGGCTTTGAACTGTGATCCTCAGATCTCAGCCTCCTGAACAGCTAGGATTACAGGTGTGAGGCACCAGCACCTCGCCCGTCCTCTGTTCTTGATCTGACATTTTAACCCATTGTTTCCTCGGAAGGTGTTCCAATTCTATTCTCATGATGCAGATGAAGGCATTGAAGCGAAGAGATGTTGTGCAACCTGTACGGAGTTAATAGCTAATAAGAGGTGGGTGTGGTCCTGGGTCCTACAGGACCCAGAAGCTTGGGCTTTAATAGCTGGTTGCACTGAGTGTAATTAGAGCCTTCTCTTGGCTTTAGATGGAGGCTGAGTGGACTCTGGCTTCAACCCCTCTCCTCCCCTCCTTTTTCTTGGCCAGGGACAGAAACCCATATTCCTATTTTGATTGCTCTAGTTGAAAGCCAGGCCCATTTTCATTGGTTCCACATGAGTCTGCTTATTAAAAGTATATTTATTGGAGACTACCATAAGAACATATGAAAAGTAAATGGACATGAAGCTTAGTATCTTCCCAGGACAACATGGGTTCAAAAGTGCTGGGCTGTCTCTGCCGTCCTGGTCTTGGCAAAGCCTGTATTTTAGGCTCGTGTCAGCCATGAGTCTTCATGGTACCCACGGCTTGGCCTCTACAGTCCTTCCCCACCGTATGGAAATGATGCTAGAGTTTGGGAAGTGTAGGATTGTTATGTTAAGGCTGGGTGTGTGGGGTCAGGCTTCATTGAAGGATTGGATTAGTTCTTTTCTCCTGATACCTGGCAACAAGGCCTTTTCTAGACCTCCAGCCAGACAGCTTGGAGATCCTAACAGTAGCACCATGATGATTTTTTTCCCTCTCTTTTTCTGTTGACCCCAAGAGGTCAAGGTGGTTGAGGGGCTGTTCCTAGCAGACATTTATGTTGTCTCCCTTTACAGGTAAAACATTGGAATTCATAAACCAACAGTATTATGAAGTTCTTCTTGTGGTACTCTATTCCAGGGCATTGGGAAGGATTGGACAGACCTACAAGAACTGACATTCTATAATCTTTACAAGTTCAGATTATGGTCATTCCATACTTCTTTTACTTCCTTGTCTCTTCCCTTAAAATGTTTTCCTATTATGATGTTAGGAGGAGGAGAAGGAGGAGGGACCTTGTCCCTGATTAGCCAATGCGGTGGTAGTGGTAATAGCTGAGAGAGGTTCCAGGGGAAAGTGCAACCAAGAAGACTGTGTAGGATTCTTAGTTCTTCCCTGAATTGCTTCCTGGAGATTTAGATTTATTTTCATGGAAATGGCCATAACCTTTCATGAACGCCATAAAGAATCCAGAAAAACGTGGATATGAAAGATGGCAGAGCAGGCAAGTTCCTGTCCTTCCTTTTTCCCTTTCCCTTTCTTTCCGGCACAGAAGGATGTAGGCTTTCCTCCAGTTCTTATGGACATCAGCATCTTGGACATACCTCCTTCCTGTAAGGAGACACTTCCCCGTCTTTCCCCTTTCCTCAAATCTTTGTCACATTCTGGCCCTTTCATTTTTCAGAAAGTAGGCTTCTCTCTGTGCTACAAACAACCCCACCTTCTTCTCTAAGGTAGAAGATTATTCTGGAGAGCCCATCGAAAATTAGCAAGATGACAAGGAAGGCCAGGGTTTAAGTGGGTCCTCGGTCTATTTGGTCACCCCAGAACTAGAGCTGGAACGCAGTCGCTTGGGTTACATTCCTCTCTAATGTCTAGGGAGAAAGGTCCACAGAGACCCTTTTGATCCTCAGACGTGGCTCTTCATCCATCTGACAACTCCAGAACTGGACCCGGGTCAGAAGGCATTCTGGCTTAAATTTCCTTTCCTACTTGAAAATCTTATTTCTAGAGTAGAAGGACCTTGAAAGCCCATCGAATCTCTCCCCTCCTTCTGGGAAGAATAGGAGGCTTAATGTATCATAATTAGTATTTTCTGAGAATTTTCCAAACATAGAGACCTTCCAACCCCCTTTGGGATTCCAAAACAAAGTTCCTTCTAATATCTAACTTTAATTGCACTTGGTACCATCTGAGTCATTTCCTTTTGTCCTGGAGAAATGCGTCCCATATCCGATCCCATCTCTCTAAGAGGGATTAGAAACAATCATTGTTCTCAAGCTTTTCCAGAAAGAAGAAAACGGGCAAGAAAAACATCCACCAAACTCATACAACACTGCCGTTCCCACCGTGCACTCTCGCGAATGTCCTGTCTGAACTCACCGCGTTCTGAGGTAGTCATGGCTCTGAGATATTTAGGGACGACTTAATCTCATGACCTAATCACTTTCTGAAGGTCTCACCTCCTAATACTATCATGGGGGTGGGGGATTAAGTCTCACCCAAACATGAATGTTGTGGCGGGGGAGGGGGCAAACACAAACATCCAGTCTACATTAATGTCTATAGCATCTAACTTCCGTTTCCTCACCAGGAAGTTGGGCTTATCCAACCTACCGAAATGAGATATTGTATGGTGACCCAGAGATGACTAAATCAATGAAGCAACGGGGTATTAATAATTAGGACAGTCAGCCCTCTGAGAGAGTTAAATAAGCAATACAACCCAAAGATTCCTGAGCACCTAGTCCAAATGATCCAAGCGTGGAGCTTGAGGAGACCGACTGGGAGAATGCGCGCATGTGACTCCAGTGGCCATTATCATCCTCAACGGTCGCCATCTCATTGCGACCTCTGACCTCCCCTGACCCCGTCTTCCTCAGCACTTGTCACCATCCAACACCTATATATGTCTGGGTCCTTTCTTGTTTGCTATCTCTCCCCGTCCTCAAGAAGAAAAGCTCCATGAGGCAGGGATTTTCTTTCTTTTTTTTAAAAAAAAAATTTTTATCCATTTTGTTAGTGGTTGAAGTCTCAGAATCTAGAGGAAGGCTTGTCTCATAGCAGCTGCTCAACCAATATTCATTGGGTGAATGAATGGATAAACGGATGAAGGAGTATCTTTAGGAAAGGGGGCAATAAGTAGGGAGGTGCAGTTGCATTTACCTGCATTTGGGTGACCTCTCTACTCTCACAGGACACCTGTGCATTGAGGCAGGAAGGATCCACCGGATTGTCAGCAGGCCATCCGAAGCCGCTGAGATTTGGGAGTCCTTGTTACCAAAATAAACCTTGCCTGTCCTGCTTCATCTCGTTCCACCATCACCCATGCCATTTTCCACCTGTGTGGCCTGGCACAAGCCAGTCAGTCTCTCTGGAGCTTGGGAGGAGGGAAGCAAGGCACAGGCCACAGAGGAAGGGGAGGCAGCCTTGAGATGCACCGGGTAAGATTCCTAGTGCTGTTCCGTCACACCGAAGACGCTCAGCAAACCGAAGCTGCCTTCCCTATTGTCACCATTCCTGTAATTACTGTAGAGGATAAGCAGGTAATTGCCTTCGAGTTCTCTAGCTAGCAGTGACTGGCAGAGAACTATGAGGGGAAGGAAGGTGAATGAATGGCTGGCCATTATATGTCTTTCACTGTATCTTCAGAGTTCAATTTACATGCTGGGCGTCATTATCCTCGCTGACCTGGAATAAACTCAACTTAGTTGAGGACAAAGAGAAATACACTTATCAGGGACTAATTAGAATTACAGTCTGGGGAAACCACAGATTTCAGACATCTTGAAAATATGCTTTGAGGTTGTTGTTTTTTATTTTACGAAAGAATGGCTGTGTTTATGCTTTTAAATCATGAAAGGGGTTAGAAATGGCATCCTCTCTTAGCCAGGATTTATCACTGGAGGTGGCCAAAGTCAAGCGGTAGTCTCAGAAAAGTGGTCTCAGTCCCTGGGTAGATTGAGCGGCGGGGTCTGTTGTACAGGAGGTCAGCAGAGGTTAGCCATGTTTCAAAGGTCAACTCTCAAGGGGTGACGCCTGCATTAGGTTCAGCTGCGTTCGTGTCCCCAAATCGATGCTATACCATTTTAATTTTTCTTCTCTTGACATCCTTATTTTACAGTTGAATAACCTGAAGCTCTGAGAAATTATATAACATATCCAGGGGCTTGACGCCACGAAACAGTAGAGCCAGGATTTGAATTTAGGCCCGAATGACTCTCTCTCTCTCTCTCTCTCTCTCTCTCTCTCTCTCTCTCTCTCTCTCCATCATTTCTCTTTATCTGTCTGGAAGGAGAATTGCCCAGAGCTAGCACACAACCCCCTTCTAAACCTCTTACCTTTTCTTCTCTACCTTCTAACCAGCCAGCTGTACTTCCAGCTCATCTAGGACTCCAGGACGCCAGCCCTCGCCCTCGCCAGCCTGGCCTCGCATCAGGACCACGTTGAGGAGGGCGTGGCCTGCGGCGGCCCGGCTCACCCCTCAGTCCTCTCCCTGCTCTTCCTCCCTTAGCTTCTCTGCAGTCTGGTCCGTGGAGCCCTAGAGTCCTTAGGATTCACACCCGAGGGAGGTGTGCATGTTTAAACTGGGCAGGGGCCTCTTTCCCAGCAGGGGATGACCTTGAGGGAAGTCCAGTACTGGGATGGTAAACCCTCCTGTTTGCACCTTGCATGCCATTCAGAGCCTCTACAGCAACCTGGTGGTAGAGGGGCATCACCTCCCTCCTCCCTGAGGAAGGGGTTTATTCAAAACTGCTAGATGTGAAGGCAGACCATCCTGAGGTCAAATCCAACTCTTTCAAATACTCATTGTATGATGATGGGAGGCAAGCTTCTTAATCTGTGTCCGTGCTTGTGAATTTTGTTTTGTTTTTTGTTGTTTTATTTTTTGGCCAGTCCCGGGCCTTGGACTCAGGGCCTGAGCATTGTCCCTGGCTTCTTCCCGCTCAAGGCTAGTACTCTGCCACCTGAGCCACAGCGCCCCTTTCTGGCCGTTTTCCATATATGTGGTTCTGGGGAATCGAACCCAGAGCTTCATGTGTAGGAGGCAAGCACTCTTGCCACTAGGCCATATTCCCAGCCCCTGTGCTTGTGAATTTATCTGACCATATAAGATTATCAAACTGGGCACTGGTAGCTTAAACCTGTAATCCTAACTACTCAGGAGGCTGAGATCTGAGGATCACATTTCAAAGACAGCTTAGACAGAAAAGTCCCTGAAATTCTTTTTTTTTTAATTTTTAAAATTTTTATTCTAAAGAAGGGTTACAGTTACATAAGTCAGGTCATGAATACAATTCTTCTTGGACCATGTCACCCCCTTCTCTTGTTCTCTCCCAGTTTTCTCTTCCCATCTACACCCACAAGTTGTAAATATAGTATCCACTGCCTGAGATTCTTTATCTTCAATTAATCGCTAAACAGCTGGAAGTGGAGTTATGCCTCAAGTGTCAGAATGTGAACCTTGAGCAAAAACAAAAAGATAAAAACAAATAATAACAAAATAAACACCTCAGGGACAGTGCCCAGGCTCTGAGTTGAAGTCCCACGACCAGCACACACACACACACACACACACACACACACACACACACATACACACCCCACATGCACGCACACACATGCACACATGGACACGTGTGCTCAAGGCAGCAGATATCCAGTGACCGCAGGCCTATAGAACCACACCAACTAGCCCAGATCCTCCCCAGTGCCTTCCAAAAGCACAAGCTAGCAGGGAGAATGGTGGCAAGGTGGCAGAAATGCAATGAGATAGGGAATATGGTGTTGATCCGCAGACTGCACTGAAGACCTTAGACCTGGAGTGCAGCCCCAGAACTATCTCCTTTAGCTCTAGACAAAAATAAAGCCCCATAAAACCTAATGGGTGTGTGAAATATCACCTAATGGGTCTGGGAGATGGGGAGAGCTTCCGATCCCTTCCAGGGACCAGAGCTGAGACACCGTGGCAGGGACAGCTGGTCGGGCCGCAGCCTGGGTCGGAGAATGGGACGTCAGTTCTAAGTCCTGGCACCTCCGCCCAGCACACAGACACCTCTGGGAGGCACGAACCGTGGCGGAGCACAGCATGCCCTGACCTCTGGGACTGACTCTCTCTCTCTCTCTCTCTCTCTCTCTCTCTCTCTCTCTCTCTCTCTCTCTCTCTCTCTCTCTCTCTCTCTTCCATTCCTCAGAATTCAGTGTTTCAATGGCAGCTGGGCACTTCATCCATGGCTGACTCGCTGCCCTTTGGGAAAGCTGGGGTGGATGTTTCTTCAGCTAGAGCTCTGGGCTCTGCTTCTGTCAGCCTTGATATCAGATGGGGGAGATGCAGGGAGAATGGCCACCAGTCCTCATTCCACCTGATCTTCCCAGAACTGGGGCGAGGTGGGGGGGGGGGTCTAGTGAACAGGCAGGGTGCACCTATCAGAGGCCAGTTCAAGAAAGGAAGTTCCAGCCTCCGGGACAGAGACTCATGACTGAGACCCTCTGAGCAGAAGGTCCCTGGAAATACAATGGCAGTGACTTAGGGGCTCCTAAAAGTTTGTCCAGAGCAGGACAGGAAATGGCTCTTGGGTATGGGGTGTGTGCTGTCATGTGCTGCAGGAAAGGGGGGAGGGGAGTTGCTTCACCCTCATTTCTCTCTCTCCTTGGAAGGCACAACAGAGCCGTCTCGGCCATCTGCCCACAGCCTATAATTCAGCCGCCCAGCTGCACTGGGTACTTGACTGCTCTGATTGTCAGGAGGGGAGATTATGGAGTGGAGAGCAATGATTGGCAGGTGGCTGGCGCCCAGCTGCCGTGGTAGCAAGGTGCGCTCTGTGTGGCATTGCGCACGTCCCAACTCCTTGGGCCAGTTTATGCTCAGTGATGGGCTACCTTAACCTGTGCAGAAATCGGGGTCCGTACAAAGTTCTTCCTTGGGCACGGAAGTGTTCAGAAGGTACTTTTTGGAGAAACAGCACAGTAGGGAGGGGTCCTCTGGGCAGTATGGCTAGATAGTAGGAGAGGAAGGAGCAAGAGGAAACGTAGCAACACTTAGCCACCTGGCTAAATTACATCGTGGTACTCAAAAGGTCCCATCGGATAAGGATGGGCCAGGGCATTGGGCGAGGCGGCGGGAGAACAGAGCTTCCAAGAGCCCTTGGATTCCTTGGCTCTCAGCCTGGAGCTTGCCAAAGAAGCTGAACCGGTGATCGGGGACGTGGTCTGATTGAGGGCTGGCTGGGTGCATGCGGGCTGGGCCACGGGGACACCAGGCTGGCTGATGAGCCCGCTCAGCTCAGCTGGGCCCCAGGTCTTTGGAGCTCAGCACGGGGCTGGAGGTGAGGAAGCGGCGGCGAAGGGAGCGAGGGGCTCCATCTCCCTCACACATGGAGTCTGTCCCCCGACACGGAGTCTGCCCGTCATCACCCAGCGGTGCCTTCCAGCCTCTGCAGAAAGCCTCTTGCAATTCCCGCTTTATGGCCTCTGCCAAATGAAGCACAAACTTAACTACATCACCTCCCCGACAGGCCTGGAGAGGGGGAGGATGGCATGCTGAGCTTCTTCAGCCCCTTAATCTAATCACTGGTGTGGGTCATTTCAATTATGGACACCAGGGAGTGGTGAGGGGCGTGGCTGCGCATAAACCGCCTCCGTGCTGGGGCTCAGCTAATGATGACGCTCTCCCTCGATGTCTCTGCAGGTAAATAACTCAGGGCTGAGCGGTTGGCAGCTGGAGATGGAGTCTGAGCTGGGGAACGGGCTGATGGGACAGGGAAGTCATGAAGTAGGGTTCGGGTGGGGGTTGCCTTGGGAAGGCCCATCCTTCCAAGGTGAAACACAGGAACTGGGGTGCCCCGGGCTGATCACCTATCATCCAGAACTCTCTTCTCCCTGGCTATTTTTTGTTTCCTGGTTCTGACCCACTCAGGCTCCTAATCAGACCACAGGAGACTCGCAGTGTGTAGAGATTTAAGAGTTAAGCCAGGTATGGGGCATATCTGTGTAATCCCAGCAACACTGGAGGCGGAGGCAGGAGGATTGCTAGTTCTAAACTTGGGCTACAGGATAAGACTCTCAACCAAAAGGGTAAGAAATTCAGCTTCCTTTGCCACCGTGGCTCCTCTCCTTTGACTGACTATAGGTGGTGTTGGGAGGAAGGGAAAAGAGAAACCTTCTGTCACTTGTTTATTTGTAATCTAAAAAGGCGCAGAACCTGTTGGTGGCGGCTCACGCCTGTAATCCTCACTGCTCAGGAGGCTGAGGGCTGAGAATCGCGGTTTAGGGCCAATCTAGGCAGAAAACTCCAAGAGACTGTGATTAATCAGCAATCAGCAAAAGACTGGACCCGGGGGTGTGGTTTAAATGGTAGAGTGCCTGTCTTGAGTAAAAATATCCAACGGAGAGTATGCAGCCTTAAGTTAAAGCCCCAGTACTGATATAAAGTAAGAAGTGCAGAGACAATGGAAGTGCACCATAGCAGAGTTGGGGTCTTGAGATCTTGAGCTGAATTAAAGGCCACTTGGCTACTGTGTGACTGCTCTTAACCACCTCCATATTCCAGACCTCAGTCCTGAGAAGTAGAGATGTCATTTCTTTTCTTTCTCTCTGTTGTGGGGCTTGGCCACTGTCCCTGAGCTTTTTTTTTTTTTTTTTTTTTGCTCAAAGCTAGCGCTCTACTACTTTGAGCCACAGCACCACTTCTGGTTTTCTGGTGGTTCATTAGAGATAAGAGTCTCATGAACTTTCCTCCCTGGGCTGGCATCAGACCACAATCCTCAGATCTCAGTTTCCTGAGTAGCTAGGACTATAGGGGTGAGCCACCAGTGCCCAGCTTAGAGCTGCTATTTCTTAGTGAAAGCGGAAACCACCTTGGATCCTAGGGAACAACAGATGGTAAAAGTAGTCACAGCTGGGGGAAATCCCATTTTTATTCAGTCCCTCAGTTTCCTTTCTCTATGAAGCAGGAAGCAGGAAATGTATGAACATTTGGAGGGGCTGAGCTAAAGCTGCTGGGTAAAATAGGGGCTGCTCGTAAGCCCTGCTCCTTTCATGACAGTGGGCATTGGAGAAAGTGGGTAGTACCGTGCACTCTAGTGTATTACTTGGGACCTCAAACTTGGCTGTGAGACTTAGGATGTATTTTGGGCTGCCAGTTGAGATCAGAGCCACTGAGCAGCAGACAGAATGAGTCCTCGGATCCATTGTGTCTACGCAGGACCGTTTCTTAGAGGTTGACATAATAAACCTGGGTGATGGTGTCTGGTCAAGGAGCAAGGTGAACTGTTCCTCTGGAACCCCACACCACTCAAGTCCCTCTGCAAGTGGTGGGGTTTGATGGCTTCAGCACATGGCCTTGGGATCCTTATAATAATAATAAAGGTATTGCTGGGAGAGAATCAGAGCCCATAACCGGATTCTGATAGAGGTAGCTGGAAAGCATATCCCATGTCAGAGACTCAAGACTGGAACCCATCCATTGAGAGCAGGCAGATTTTACGTTTATTTTGTGACATGTGAACTACATGGCGAAATGCTAAGTACATCACTTCATTTTATAACTCTGTGATATGGATAGAGTAAATAGGTGCAGCCCCAATTTCACCTAAATTAATGAAGCCTGAGAAGTTCAAGTCTCCCTGGGCAGACAGTGATGGAGCTGTTGCCAGAATCAAGTCTCTTCTCCAGCGTGTTCTCTCCAGCGTGTATCTAAGAAGGAGGGAGTACCCATAGCAATGGCTTCACTGCAAGCTTTTCCCTCCTTTTCTCCTCTGTTAACCTGAGGAGAAAGTGGAGAAAGCCAGAATAGACAGTGAGTATGGTGGTATACTCGTGTAATCCAGTTCTTGGGGAAATGAGCCCGAAGGACCTCAGTTTCAAGGCCGGCCTGATCTGCGCGGTGAACTCCGGGCCTACCTGGCCAACATAGCAAGACCATTTCAAAAACTCATGTTTTGAGAGGCTAACTGAGCACACAGAGGCAGAGGAGGCAAGTGGCAGAAAGTAGGAAGTGGGGAAAGGAAACAGTTGGAGCTTTGCATGGACATTTCCTACTCGCAAACTTCTTATGGCCCTCATTTCGTTAACAGCAGCAGTGGAATTTCATGGACAATTGGCACTGAGCACTAACCGGGAGGTAATGAGAGAAGGAGGATGCAGGTAAAGGCTGTTTGAATTTTAATTCTTTTTTCTTCAGGGGGATGGAGAAAGGGAGGGGCATATTTTTTTTCAAGGCAATTTTAGTGCTGGAAAAAGTTCCTAGCAAACAGCTTTGGAGTTTTGTTTCCTCTGCTGGATGATTTAGGACTGAGTATTCTCTTACAGCCTGTATCCTTCTTCCTACCAGCCTCCCGATGATTACCTTGGATGAAAGGTAAAGGGATAGCAGGATGTTTGTACATTCCTGTCTCCCACACATGAGTTCAGTTTTCACAAGCCACTCCACTGTGCCCAGAGCGAGCACAGAGTAATGGTGTAGAGCCCCAGGATGGCCAGGTAGCTTCGGAAGAGCAGTTGATCAAAGCGATAGAGGAGCGCCAGCCACACCACCTTCTGTTGGTCCCCCTGCTCCTGGGTTTGGAGATGGTTGTTGATGGATAGAAGCTGGAACCAGATTTCCTTCAGGGTCCCTGACTGGACCCGGTGGTCTTGGTAGATTGGGAATTCTGCATGATAGAGGAAAACACTCCAGATGAATCAGGGGCTACCAAGACCCACCTGAACTTTTTCTTGAAACTGGTGGTCTTATCTTATGTTGTTTGGGGGGGGGTTGTATATGGGGCAATCAGCTGGGAGCTCTCAGATAATATGATGGTGTTGTCGATTGACTCGATCCATTTAGGAGAGTTTTCTGAACTACAGGCCAGTCCAGGTTGGTTCAATTAGAGTGTGGGAATCCAAGTGCCCTGTGGGGAATCACCATCTGGTGTTTAAAGCAGGAGTGGATAGTGAACACGGAGAATGCCTAATGCGAGTGGAAAATTGCCGGTGGGTGCTTACTTGTGTTTGAGTAAAGACACGAGGTTCTGAGTGTTTGACCTTTCTGCAGTAATCCTGCCAACCGTTTGGATATGTGCCAGTATGTACTTATGTCTCTACTTCCTGATGTCCTGTTACCTACCCCTTGGAAAATGCTCCTTAATCTACTACCAAAACTGCCAGGAGCAAACCTGTGCAATTGAACCTCTTAAAAGCAGAAAATGGAAAAGACTCCTTGAGTTGAATCATGCCTGTCAATTAAACTCATTCCTTACCTCCCATGTTGCTATTATGAAATATGAAGTACAAAATACCACTGTATGGGCAAACGTTCATCCATCATCATGATATTTGCTAAGTGGAACTGGCATTGGAGCTTCAGGGGCCTGGGATGTGTCTTACTTTTTTTTTTCACACTAAACAATGGGAACTAAAATATATACACTGTCTCTCTGTCTCTGTTACTCTCTCTCTCATATACACAGAGAGAGAGAGAGAGAGAGAGAGAGAGAGAGAGAGAAACAACTCTCATGCCAGAACTCTGCTATTCTGTAGTCAACAGCTCAGTAATTTTAGGTAATTGGACAAAACTGGAAAATTAAACCAGCTAAAGGTGAGTGAGGACTTGACCTTCAAGCTAAAATGACCCCTAGCAGGAGGCAGCCTTCTGTCCCCAGCAATAGATATAACACAAGCACTATGAAGCAGGTCTTTCAGATCCTTCACACATTCCAACCCTTGTCCCGGTGTTTCCCCAGTCTACACTGACACCAGCGTGATAACAAAGATAAGGCCAAGATCCCACGGCTTCTCACCAACCTGTTACCCCAGCACACTGGGCCCCAGAGTCTGTTCTGGAGCCATTAGCATGAACATCCCCCCGAAGGCACAGAAGGGGCTGCTCCTGCCCACTGCTCTGCTCACAGTGGAGGAACCTGATCAACACGATGGATTTCGACAAGCTGAGCACCAAGAGGGCCATGCAGACTGTGAAGAAGACGCCTAGAGAAGATGCCAGAGCGGAGAAGAGAGAGTTAGCTGGAGCCTCTGGAGCCTTTCCTTCCTCCAGTCGGAAGTGTGACATCAGACCGTCAACAGGAGGAGTGTAAGAAGAGTTGGGTGACACTAGAGCTGCTTACCAATCAGAGAGATGCTCCCTGCGCTCCTTGGCACCTCGTCAGACATGTTGACCCTGAAGACAGTGTAGCCCACCAACACATTGGTCTTGAACACAATCCTGGCACGGCAGTTGGGGGGCAGGTAGAAACTGCTCAGGTCCACAAGCATAAGGAAGATGCTGGGAATCAGCAGGCTCACCACATAGGCTAAAGGGCACCTGCGAATCACCACCTAGAGAGGGACAAGAAATCCATTCAGACAGACCCAGAGCCATGGAATTCCAGCAAGTCTGAACACTTTTGCATAAGGCAAAAAGTCTGTTGTTTATCTTAGAATTATCTTGGAGGCCATTTTGTGGTTTACAAAGGCCATACGCTAAGCTTAAATTATATTAAAAAGCTTTAATTACGTTAATCTTAGTACTCTTAATATGATTGACAGCAATAGAAGGAAGGCATTAGCACTTATTTCCCACTTGCTGTGTGCAAAACATAGGGCTGTTTTGTATGTTTACTGAATTGGATCCTCGTAACTTTAAGGACTAGATATTATCATCTCTATTTCACAAATAAGGAAATACAGGGTCAAAGAGGTTGGATTACTTGTCCAAATTTCATATAGCTGATAGGAAAAACTATCTTACAACCAAATCTTCCTTCTCTTAAAATATAATTCACTGTGCAATATCGTGTCTTACTTTCAGTTCGTTCTATCTCCTTCCTTGGAATGGAAGCGCCTTAGCTAAACCTGGGGAGCTATCAGAGTCTGGGAAGAAGTGAATACCACTAGAAAATGGGAACATTTCAGATGGAGGCCATCAAAAGTCTATTTGCAAGGTAGGGACTGGGCATCAAGGATCATAAGGAAGAGGCCAGTGCCCCGGGGCTTCTTGGGAACTGAGCTGATGCCATCCTTAGGCCTGAGGGAATTGAGAGCTAGGAGAAGTGCCTTGACCTGGTAAGAGAGGAGAGAGACGGGAGCTGTAGCTTTCTCCTAGGGACATAGCCAGCCTGGCGGTGACTCCGTGGGAGGGAAAAGAAGAAATAAGTAACTCCTCAGTCCCCTCCCTCCAATCTCCTTACACTACTCCCTCCAGTTCCCACCTCTCCTTAGCCAAGCATGACCAGCAATCCCATTTCTGCAGCCCCAGCTCAGTCTCCAGGAGCAAAGAGCAAGGAAGAAAAGGAAGAAGTAGATTCCTGGAGTGCGGTCAACTGAAGGCATCCACCTTACCATAGAGAGCCACTGAGTGGCTGTTGAATCTTGGAACGAAAGTCATACAATCATTGTTACTGTTGCCACTTTTCTTTCCTAGCTTCTCAGGGAGAATAATGGTGGGGGGTGTCTTCAAGAAACACATATTCTAGCCAGGTGTGATGGTGCACTCCTGCAATCCCAACATTGGTGGGGCTGGGGCAGAAGGATCACAAGTTTAAGGGTAACCTGGGTTACATAGCACCTAGAGACTTCAGGGAAGATATTATATGAAGGGAAGAAAGGTCGAGGAATATCACCCAAAAGGTACAGTAGGCAGATTGGTTAAATACATAGAGTCTAGACTCATTATAGACAGGGGGCAGGGTTCCAGTGTGCCTCAATTCTAAGATCCGGTAGGTCTGAGTCTAAGTTAACCTCTTCGTGCTTTGATTCTCCACCCCGTTCTGAAAAAGCAGTTTACTTTTACCTTGCCTAACAGCCTGGGAAAAATAGAGATGAGTGTGTGCTCTTTAAGCAGAAGTTCCTGTATCATTAGCAACACGCAGACATGATTCTTCTCCATCCAGAGGCTGAGGTAGACAGTAAGTAAAAATCGAGAGCAGAACCAAAGATGGGCAGTGTAGCTCCTCAAAGTCTCCCATTTCCAAGACAGTACCATTTTATCAGATCATCAGCCCCACCCCCCCCCCCCCCCAGGGATGTTGGGGAAGATGTGTGGGAAAAGCTAAGATAATGAGAGAGGCAGCTGTCCTCCTGGGCGTGTGATGTATTACAGCCATATAAGGTCCTGAATTTGGAAGAGATCTCAATGTGGTTTCATGCTCTGTTAGTGCTATTTAGAAATCTGTTACTTAAAAAAAAAGAAGTGGGGAGAAGGAAGGAAAGCAAAGAAAGAGTAATATAGTTGGGGTAGATATAGTCAAAAGACATTTCATGTATGTTGTAGATGTGATTTGGGCTAATAGAAAGAGGAAAGGGGAAAAGAAAATAAATGCTTGATTTTGGGAAAGGGGCCTCCCATTTTTTTTTTTAACATTGCATCAAGCCCTACAAATGATGTTATCCATCCCATCAGGAACGATTCCATACTGGGTGTCAACTTGGAGCAGCTAAAGGCAGAAGGGAAAGTATCTGGGTGGACAGTACGTCTCCAAAACAAGCTTTTCTATATCCATCTGGCTTACAAAATTAGAAAGCTGGAAAAACCTTTCAGAACCACTTCACCCATTCCCCAAGCTTTAGCAAGAATGTTTCTATTCCTAAACTAAACCAAGCAGTAGCTACATTTTTACACTGCCTTCTAGAACAAGAGACCCACCTTTGTCCTGGGGTGGAGTTAAAGGAAAAGCTATGATGAACTAGAGGAATTTCTCTACTAGCCCAGTACAAGCTAAAGTTAGCAGTTTTCAGAAATTTTCATGTTCTCATTTGATCTTCAGAGCCCTTTATTCCTTTGTTCAACAAACGTGAACTGAGCATGAGTGGATTGTCAGACACTACAATGAATACTGGAGATTTTATCCCTTTCCTTTTTTTCTCTCTTCTAAGTTCAGGGTCTATACACTGGTAGTTGGGTGTGTTCTAAGTCTGTGGATGTAAAGGAACTTGGTCTCAGATCAAAGCCATAATCTATATCTGATTTAGAATCTTAGGGGCTTTTAGTTACGTGACATTTTGGACTTCCTGTTGATACCAGAATGGACTAAGACTTGGTGGGGGATGTTTGGATGGGCAAATGTGTTTTGCATGTGAGAGAGACCTGAACTTGTAGGGCATGAGCAGAATGTGGCATTCTCTAGTACACCAGATAGTATTTCTAAATTGCATGTCCATTTGACATCCTCCAAATGCAATCTTATTTAGAGACAAGATCATTGGGAATTAATTAGTTACAATGAGTTTGTACTATAGCAGTATGGGCCCTTGGGTCCAACATGACTGGTTTCCCTAAAAGAGTAGAAACACACACAGACTGTCATGGGAAGGTGGAAGCCGAGATCAGAGTGTTGTACCTATAAGCCAAGGAATGCCAGTAGTTACTGGCAACCACCAGTAACTAGTTGAGCGGGATGGAATAATTCTCCCTCTAAGTGCCCAAAAGGTTGGGTCCTTCTTGGTTTCAGACTTCCAGCCTCCACAACAAGAACAAGATACATTTGGGAGTCCTTCATTACGGCAGCCTCATGAAGCTGAGAAAGGTGCCTTGTCTAGCATTTGCAATGTGGGTACAGAAAGAATGGATTTGACTATACTCTGTTATGTTTAGTTGGGGTAGGTATATGGTTCTGGAGTCCGATTGCCTGGGTTTGAGTGGAAGCTCCACTAGTCGCCCTGCAAGGCATTTCTCTGCACCCCGATCCATCAATTTATAAAAATGAAGTTGTGATGAGTACTTATCTGGTGGGAATTTGAGGATGGTATCTATAAACTCCTAAGGACGAAGAGCAAGTGCTCAATTTTGTGATTACTGTTATGAATCTCTGGGCTGATTTTAATGTTCATGAGAGACAGCATGATCCTTTTTCCTTCATCTTTGGACTTAAGCATGACTACTGAGGCTGATCCATGGTAAGAGCAGAGATATTGACTGAATGGCACTGATGTCTGTTAAGAATGCTTTTAGTTCCAGTGGAGTGGAAATGTGGAGTTATCCAAGTAGGGTCTAGCCCATTGGGGTCAGTCATTCCTAAGACCCTCCTGCCTCACAGATCATTCTAGAACCAGTAACTCAACAGAAGGTTGGGAGCTTCTGTATTACCAGTGGAGTAAAATGCTGCCCTCTACAAACCTGCCCCTACCTAGAGCCCATCATTCCTAATGGACTAAAAGGAACCGGTGTCTTTAAATTCCACAGAAGAGAAGAAAAAAAAACCCAACACTTTAGTTTCAGTCCGTGTTCTCCATTAGACACCCTTCAGGTGTTAGCAATATTATGCCACAATTTCATTATCCATTAAAGCCAGGTAATAATAAGTACACAAAGGTATTTGGAGCCTATTGATGTTAATGAAAGAGATCAATCTAATTCGGAGTGTGTATGTGGAGAGCTCCTTGGAGATGGAATAGACCCCAAGGTTGGCCTCTAATTGCCTCCTTGATAGCAGACCCCACCAGTACTCAATTTTGCATGACCGTCTTTAAAAACATCGTTGGAATTTTGACACCCAGACTCACGCTTCAGATGGAAGCCTGTTTCCCTCCCCTCCCAAGCCCCTTCCAACATTCCCAGTTTGGAAAGTTGCTTCTATTTAAATAAGATCCTTTTGCTAGAGTAAGGGCCCCTTGGATCTGACTGTAGGGTTGAATTAGATGAACAGGAATGACAATTTCCTAACTACTAGAAAGAAGGATTTCTAGGGTTTTAATCTCTGGTGCTCTCTCTCTCTCTCTCTCTCTCTCTCTCTCTCTCTCTCTCTCTCTCTCTCTCTCTCCTCTCTGATGGTGTTTAGAAGAATCTATCCCATTTGTAAACTGCACTTAATGGAAATCACAACAAAATTACCCTAATCTGGAAAGGCAAATTATGGTGGATAAAAATGATGATAAGAAAAACACCCTTCTTTCCCCAAAACACCCCTTTACATTTTTCCTAGGAGCGCCCTGTGGGTACCCCAATTCCTGCCTGAATGAACACTTTACGCAGTGTGAGTCTATCTGTAGTAGGGCTGATTTAGTTCCCACAGTGTCCACTGTTTCCCATCCAACATGAGTTTCTACATTTTTTTTCTCCTACCTCCTCCCACTTTTACCCTTATTCTTCAAAAAGAAAACAAAATCACTGCCGTACAGAAATCGAATGCTCACCCTGCTGTTTCTGGGAACCAGCACCTCCAATAATGTATTGGAGGGAACCTTCCCTCCCATGGTTGCTGGATTGGGTCCCAGGCTGCACACAGACATCCTTATAGAGAGAAGAGCCTTCTCCGGGCCCCCTGTGGAATGTAGTCCGACTCCAAGGCATCAGTGATGCCCTCTGATAAACAATACGTGTCCCAGCGCCAGCAGCTGTGATTGCGCATTAGCTGAAACTAACAGGGCATCCAGAGCACTTGATTTAGTGTAAGTGGCAGCAGTATATGTTAGGCATAGGATGGAGGTTTATTTAGAATAGATCGTTGTCTCTCCTGCCTGCCCCACCTGTCCCCAGCCTCCTGCAGGGCAGCCTGGACGGGAACACAGCAGGCGATTAGATTAGGAAAGAGATGGCCCTTTGCTGTCAGGACATTGGCAAGCCCAATGCTGGCGTGGAACTGGGCTCTGAATTTCCCATCACTGGACAATTGAAGGACAACAGGATGCCTAAAATGCTAAATTCAGAGTGAGATGCCTGATGCGAATTAGAGAACAATTAGTCCAGGCATGGTGCGTGTGGCAACTGGGAGCACGGAGCCTGAGAGGCTGAGAGAGATGGAGAAGCGTGAGCGTTATGGACATTACTTCAAATCTTCCTAAAGCTGCAGAATTATTCCTGTATCTTGCTAATACGGTCTGTGATGTTATGCAGGATCCTTAACTACTCTGTTTCAGAGAGATTTTCTTTTCCTTTCTCCCTCTCTCTGTCTTTCTGTCTGTCTGTCTCCTCTTTCTTTTTGTGTGTGCCGGTACTGGAGCTTGAACTCGGGCCTTGCTCTCTCAGTTGCCTTCTTCGCTCAATGTGGTGCGCTGCCACTTGAGCCATTCCTCCACTTCTACTGGTTAATTGGAGAATAGGAGCCTCACAGATTCATCTTCTCTGGGTTGGCTGCAAATTAGGATCCTCATATCTCAGTCTCTTGAGTAGTTAGGATTACAGGTGTGAGCTACAGGTGCCTGCCTTGGAAGCAAGCTTTTTTTAGGTAACCCATCTTAGTCTTCAGGGCATAGGCGCCTGAGGAAAAGTTCCAAGAGCCTGAGATGGAATGGATGCCAGCCTCTAGCAAATCTCCATGTAAACACTATAAGAGAAGAGGAACAGAGCAGTGAGGAGAAGAAAGGAATTGGTCTATGGTTCCTAGACTCCGGGACATCTCCCCTTGGTTAAGCAATTTCCTACCATCTCTGTTAGTCATACAGAAACATTTCAGTTACTGCTGAGAAGATCAAATTATAAAAGGGGACACGTAAGCACAAATAATGGGTGCTCCGTGAAGGGAAAAGGAATAGCTAGAGAGCCAGAGGAAGGAGAGAGGAGAGAAAGAGACAGAGAGGGAAAGAGCACTCGTGAGCGTGGTGTGTGTTCGCACACCTGCTTACCTGCCCCTCTCCTGCCTCTGCTTGCCTCCTCGGTGCAGTGTGGGTAATGGTGTGTGCAGGTTCTTGCAGTACTTAGTGGGAGACTAAGTTCCACCTCTCACGTGCTTGCCTCTCACATTTCCTTTAATGCTCTCCATTATTGGGGCTGCATTAATAATGTTTGCAGGCTGATATCTTTAAAATTAATGAGGTGTTTACTCTTAGCCAAGAAACCCATTGAAATTAAAAAAAAAAGAAGAGAAGAAAAGCTTTCTTGGTTTGTTTGTTTGTTTGTTGGCTTTCCTGTTTTCCTCACTTAAAAAGAAGTGGACACAGCCTGGGGGTGTGGTACAGTGCTTGCCTAGACTGCACAAAGCCTGAGTTTCTATCCTCTGCACCACAGACACATGGGAGGAAAAATGGACAAGTGGACCACAATGCACCATGCTCTCTTCACTGCAAAACCAAGCAGAATGCTCTGCAAGCAGTCTAACCTCACCTCATTGCTAGAAAGGTATAAGTTGTGATTTGCTATGAGTCAGTCCTATCCATTGGGTAGTGTTGAACCCTAGTCAAGTTTGAGGATCTAATTTAACAAGAGCTTTGCAGGGAAGTGGCATGCAATGTCTTCTGTCCTATGGAGGAGATTTGTGCTCTCAATCACCACATGGCCATTGTAATCACAACACAGCCATCATAACCACAACACCTACATCTAGTCTAAATGCACCTTCTTATTCCAAAGGCCTGTGTCCAGGACAGCCTCTGGCATGCACTCCAAAGCTGCCTATAATCTCTGGTTCTCAACTGGATTCATTACTTGACATCACACACACACACACACACACACACACACACACACACACACACACCACTACTCCACTAGCTGACTTTGTACACAAAAGCAGAGTGCCCTGCTGTATACCAACACCGAGAGTAGACCAGTTATGTAAACTTGGTACTGACCTCATGTCTGATGTTTTGCCAAGAAAACCAGAGGAGAGAGCTCCTTCTAGAAGGCAGAGCAGGAGGCTTGCACCTAGCGTACCTCCAGTATGCAAAGTTTCCTGAGAGCAATGTGGCCAAGATGCATCAGAAGAGGGTGGGTTTTCCACATGTCCTTCTTGGCATTTATTCCCTCTGACCCCAAAGCTACTAGTGGCTTCTGTGCTTCCTGCAGGCAAGTAGAGACTACCTCTTCAGATAGTCAGTTAATAATATGAACATTTTAAAGCATTGTTTGTGGGGCTTGAATTTGGGGGTCTGGGCACTGTTCTGCTCACGGCTAGCACTACCACTTAGAGCCACAGTTCCACTTCTGGTTTTTAGGTGATTAATTGGAGATAAGAGTCTCGCAGATTTTCCTGCTTGGGGTGGCTTCAAACCATGCTCCTTAGCTCTCAGCCTCCTGAATAGCTAGGATTACAGGCATGAGCCACCAGCACCCAGCTAGTAATAGGAAAAGTTTATGCATCTTTATCCAGAATTAATCCATAACTATCTCTATTAAAGGTTGCATGGTTTCTGTCATATGTGGTAGCTAGAATTAGCCTATAAACCTATAAGTAAATACATTGAATGGTATACAAGTGGTTACAAATGTATTAATGGAACTAGGATAGATTCAAGGGAGACCTCCAATAGTGTAATACTTTAAAAAGGAAAAGTCAAAACCCAACAAAATAAACACCAAGAAACAGGTACTTGCAAGAAGCAGGGTAGGGCCAAGGGAAGAAGGATAGATGAATCAAGAGGCGAAGGGGGAGAATGCAGTAAAAAACAAACAAACAAAAAAAACCAACACAACACAATGTATATGCTACGAAATTTGAAAAAGTAAGGGAAGGGGCGGGTCAGAGGACTGGTGAGAATGTTGAAAGAGATGACACTGGTCAAGGTGCATTGTAATCATCATCTGTTCTGTTAAATGGCAGCTCTTCCATATAACTCCTTAAAGATAATTAATTTTTTTAAAAGAAAAGAAAACCTGAAATAAACAAAGAAAACAAAAGAACAGGGCAATAGTGTTAATGAGACAACTTGTTGCTGTAATGGTGGCTGTGTGTGTGTGTGTGTGTGTGTGTGTGTGTGTGTGTGTGTGTGTCCCTTCGTGGCAATTATAAGCAATCATGTTTGTATGTAATGGAAGGTTTGAGGATTTCTCCAGTAAGTGGGGGTTCAGGTCCCTGGTGTCTGAACCTCATTTTCTCTCCATTCACTTGTGGGATGTCAAGACAAAGATCCCAGGATTTCTCATTGGACCTTTGCTCTCTGGAATACCCGAGTTCAGACAGATATCTAGAGCCCTCTCACCCAATGGCTTTGGGTGGTAATGAATAACTTATATAAGCCAGAATGGAGATTCCCCGGTCCAATACAGAAGACCAAGCGCAGCAAAGAAGTGGGTGGCAAAGGCGAGAAGAGGAAGCACCTACATTAAACTGAATCTGCGCGAAATCCCCAGTGCTGGTGTGTAGGACATGGTACACTGAGGACATGGCGAGAAGGTCCCACTCACTGTCATTCAAAAATGCCTTCTTGTCGTGTTTGACGTCTTCCCTGTGCCTCAGGAGGCCCAGGTCCACATCCTCCACTGGAAATGAACAGAAGTCATTTACTTTCCTGCTAGAAAGAGGTACCAGCATTTCTAGCTCCCAATTCTCCTGACCTCACATGCAGTTGTACTGGTTTTCTTTGAATTAGGGAACAGAGGCGAGAAATTAAATCTTTCCAGTCGTTACAAAACAAAACTATGGATCTAGGGTTTGGAGTTCACTCTTGCATAGTGTGAGAAAGACTGTGCTGACTTCTGGAACATTCTCATTGTTGAGTCCTAATATTGTGGTCATAAATTAACAGCCACCAAGGCAAGTTAATGACTTTGCATCTGGTCTAAATTATAGCTGAATTATTACCTGGAAGAAAAGACTTGGATTTTTAAATAGCCAATTACATGCAAGAATACAAGAGATGGGAAATGATAATATAATTTCATCTGTGCATGGCAAGCCAGCCTTGGTGTGTTTCCCAGCTATTTACCCGTTTTCCTGAGTATCTCTCTCTCCTGGTTTACCTGTGTGCAGAATGCTATTGAAGGTAAAGCTGCAATTCTGGACATCAAATGGAAAAGCATAGGTCCGTAAGCTGCATGCAGAGACTACTTGGATTGGCTTAGAGTTCTTAATGGTCCCCGATGAGTTTATATAAACATAGGGAAGGTCAAGAGATCGCTCAATGTCCACACTAATAAACAGCAACAAGAAGAAAATTCATTACAGAGTCATTTAAAAACATACCCAGAGCTCAGAGTTATTATGAGATGGGAGAGACCATAAGACTGAGGACTCGCTTATCTCTGCAAAGTTGATGTACGTCTCTCCAGACGATGGTGTATCTCAACACAGATGGGCTGACCAGTGACAGAGTCATAGGTTAGCTCATTTGTTACTGCTGCATGCAGGCATAAACAAGTGAACTCAAACACCAATAACCAAAATTATATATTAAATAATGTCAATTCGTGGTACCTACCAAGGACCAGACACCTGCCTCTCCCCCCAAGAAATGCTTCCCAAGAAACCCTCAATCATGGAACCAGTAAAGCTCTTCTTTGTGGCTGTTCCTCATAGCCTGGAGTCTGAACTCAGAGCCTTATGCTTGCTGGTCCGGTGCTCTACCACTGAAGCCACATCCCTGGCCCTTTCTAACTCATGGTACTTCTAACCCGACTGTTTCTAATCTTCAACTTGAGAGAACTTAAAGTAGCAACAATCGAGAATCATCAGCCACTGGCCTGAGTAGTCTATTTGGCTAAAACCTCATAGAAATCATGGTGGTACCTGGAGTCCTAGCATTTGAAGTTAAGGCAAGAAGGTTGCTGAGATTGAGCCCAGCCTGGGCTACATAGCAAGACTTTTGTCTCACAAACTAAAACTAGAAAGGGATGGAGGCATGACTCAAGTAGTAGAGCACCTGCTTAGCCAGCACGAGGTGAGTTCAATCTCTAGTGCCACCACCAACAAACAAACATCTGAAATACACCCCAGCACACTCACAACTCATTAATGATGATATCCGGAGCCCAGATGGCACTGAGAGGCAGGGAGATCTCTTTAATCTCATCGAACTTGCTGGAGTTCCAGGACAAGAACTCATCATTCCAAACCTGTTAGGAGTAGCCAAAAGGGAAACTTATCAAAATGCAACAGGAGGTCTGCCTTACTAAAGAACTGAGAAGAGATATGAATTACAGACTCAATTTGTCAGTCCCTTAGTATTGTCTGTTAGGAAAAGAATTTCCTATCCAATTCCTTATAATGGTAGTCCCAACCAGATTCATGGAGATAGTTAGATGGATGGATAGATATCAATAAATATATCTTGAATGGATTCTAATAAATTAACCTACATAAGGGATATAAATGCAAAGAGAATATTCCTTAGAATGATTGTATTTCTTTTTTTCTTTTTTTTTTTTTTTGGCCAGTCCTGAGGCTTGGACTCAGGGCCTGAGCACTGTCCCTGGCTTCTTTTTGCTCAAGGCTAGCACTCTGCCACTTGAGCCACAGCGCCACTTCTGGCCATTTTCTGTATATGTGGTGCTGGGGAATTGAACCCAGGGCCTCATGTATATGAGGCAGGCACTCTTGCCACTAGGCCATATCCCCAGCCCGATTGTATTTCTTAACATCAGGAATCCAGCATGCATAGAAGGAAATAGTCACTTACCTCTTGGTACCACACTATTGTCTTTAGTTTTTGATTCTGTACATCCTGCAAAGAAAATATACAACCATAGAATGTAATGACAATCAAAGGCAAATTTAACACTAAAGACAATTCAGAAAAAGAAAGTCCAACCTAATTAAATAATGCTGATCTTATAAACATAACCTGCCTACCACTGTCACCTTGAGCTTTACTGTACTGTCTGTGACAAAATGGCACTTTGACTGCACTTGAAATCCTGAATGATTTCCTAATCTTTCTTCCAGTCAAATTAGTTATACCACTATTAATCAAACTAAAAAAAATGATAGTCTCAGCTGCTAAAAAGCTAAGAGCAAACTTCCATTTTAAATTAAGATACTATTCATAATCTTTCAATGAGTATTATTTCAATTGATATGACAGCCACTTGCGTTAAGTTACCTTTTGCTTACAATTCTCTGCTTATAAAGAAGACTAAGTTTAATGAAACTGAAGTATATTTTAGAAGATATAATTGATGTGATTCCTTGTATTTACAAGATCTCCTAAAATAACAGCAACAACAATAAAAAAATCTCTTTGCCAAATATTTTTCATATCTTAACTAGTAAAGAACATTTTGAAACTCTGATGTTCTTGGGGATTCAAAGAAAAGAAATATCTCAAATCATATGCAAATATCATCTTGAATGTAAGAGCTAAGACTAAAAAACTGTTGGAAGAAAACAGAAGTGATTCTTCATCATTCTGAGTTAGGTAATATGTTTCTTAGATACGACAATAAAAGTAGAAGCAACAACAGAAAAAAATCAAATGACATTACTCAATAATATAAAGCAAACATTAGTAGATCTAAAGAAGAGATAGACAAATACAACAATAATAGTCCAACACTCCCTCTTTCATCAATGGAAAACACTATCCAGAACAAAAATAAAATGAAATAAATCAACACAGAAACATCAAAGACAAACTATAGAGCAAGTAGACTTAACAGACATTCAGAAAAATGGTTCATCCAACAGCTGTAATATTCTTCCCATCAGCACATGAAATATTTTTCAAGTTAGATTATATATTAGGCTACAAAACACGTTTCAAGAGTCATTAAAATCATAGCATGTATTTTCTCTGATAACAAAGGAATAAGACTAGAAATAGGCAAGAGGAACTTAAAAATTGTAGGACATGAAGCCCTATTTTACTGGTGGGATTATTAAATGATGTGGACACTTCAGAAAAAATAGTCTGGTGATTCCTTGAAGGTTAAACTTGGAGTCATCAAAAACCCCAGCAGTTATTTTAAGGATATAAGCATGAGAATCAACTACATAAGTACATCAAAAAAGTATCTGTATGCATTACGAACAGTATTCATGATAGTAGAAAGTGGAAAATAACACAAATGTCTACCAATGGATGCAATGGATAGACTATACGAGACCCATACCATAGAATGTTATTGGCAGTACTGGCTCATATACGCTACAACCACACAGAAACCTTAAAGACATTATGTGCAGTGAAAGAAGTCAATCACAAGATACCATTTACTGCATGGTACCATGCCTAGGAATGACCACACTACATATTTATAGATTGCTACAAATCCATAGAAGAGAAAGAAGACTCATGTTTACCCAGGACTGGCATGGATGGGATTTCTCTTTGAGAATACTTTGAAATTCGATGGAGGAGATGTCTGCAAAGCTCTGTGAATCACACATACACACGAACAAACAAACAAACACCGAATTGTATACTCTGGGGAATTTTGTGGTTCGACTAAGTATTAATGAAACTATTTTTTAAAAATTGAATTAATCTACAAAAGGGAAATTATTTATTTATTTATTTAGTGACAAAGTATCAATATATAAATCAAGTCTTGAACTAACTATGCAACCCAGATTGGCCTCAAACTTGTGATCCTCCTGCCTCAGCCTCCTACTGAGTGCTGGGATTGTGGGCATGACTGACTGTCCCTGGCTGGGGCTATCATTTTTTAAGTTGTGCCCAGGGTATTAAAGGAAAGCAGATATTAAACTCCTAAGGAGTTCTCTTTGAGCCCCATGTTTTTCATTTCTTTCTGTGGACAATCTGCCATTGTGAACTATACTCTTAAAATAAGTAGATGGAAAATCCAAGATGAAAAAATATGAAAGAAAATGCTAAAAAAAAAAAAATCTTCCCTTGCTGACTTGGTTCAAAATTAGAGTGTTTAGGTAACTTTTTATTTCTGTAACATTTAGCCTATAGCAAATATTCAGTAAATAACTGATGGGGGACTTGCTGACACGGAAGTAAATAACTCATTTATCTTCCCCCATACCCCAAACACATTAGAAATATGCATTCTTTGTGTACTAGGTCAAGACTACCACTCTAAAGAATTGAGATGGGGTCTGGGGTGGAGGGAGACTTGCAGTTCATGAAGTTGATGTATATAGAATTGTGCAATGCACAGACTAGACATCACTGCCAAAGAGATACCATAAGCTTTTAGATTAAAATTTCTCCGTTTATGACCAAGAAAGCAAATTGTTATTTCCTAAGCATGCCTTGCTAAGCACCCAAAGAAAGAAGAAATGGTGAACAGATTCAATTCACCCAACTTCAGTGGCTCGACAAAGACTGGTAGAATCTATGGGTTCTACAGATTTTTATGGGCTTTAAATAGATACTTAGGAGAGGCAGGTTTTAAAGTAGTATGCAAAGAGAAAAGATTGCATTCACAAATATTTCCCCAAGGAACAGCTTGCAGGGGGACCAGAGGGGACTCAAAGCCATGATTGGCTCAGCAGGGGTCCTGGTAGTTGGGGGAAAAAAAAAAAAGTCTTCTGCTGAGAGCTCAGGCTTGGGGGACAGGGATTCTTTGCAAGTTTCACCAGCTGAGAAATCATGAACTACATCATATCTTACCCACGAAGGCACAGAAGGCTCCGTTCTAGGCTTAGTTACAATCAGGGAAGACTCCCCACTGATAGAAGAAAAAAATATGTTTAAAATGTAGTATATATTACTAAGAAATATAGCGGCTTAACTATGCTTTCCCAAGAAAGATTGCCTTTACATCTATAAATGTCCTTACTAGTTTTTTTTTTTTTAAATCACTGTCCTGTCAAGTTGTAAATGCTGTCGATTCAATCAGATGGTTGGGAAAAGGCTCTCTTGTTTTATCTTGTCTTGTTTAGACTGGGGTTTGAACTCAGGGCCTTATACTGGCTTGGCTGGCACTCTACCACCCGAGTCATGCCTCTAGCCCTACTTTTCACTGGTTATTTTGGAGGTAGAGTCTCTTGGACTTTTCTGCCAGACTAGCTTCAAAACCCAGAGGAGCTAGGACTACAAGCATGGCCACTAGCAGTTCCCAGCTACAATCCCTGTTATAATGTTTCATTTTTACTATCATTTTGTGTAGTTGATTCTTATCCATTTCATATTGGTGCCCCAGTTCCTCTTTCTCTTCTTGCCTATTGTTTCATGTACATGTAACAATAACATTAAGACTTGGTTTTTTCCCCCCAAAGATTTTATGGAGGTATTTTGGAGGACTCGTCATTCAGCCCTAAAGAACACAATGTCAAAAAGTAGTTTGAGACTAAAACAAAATTCTTTTTTTTTTTTGTCAAAGGAATCAAGTTTCTCAATGCCAGCTGGTGAACATAATTGGTTCTCTGGTGACATTATTCACAGCTTCTTTTTCTGCGTATTTCTTTCCTCTCTCTTTTTCTTTAGATACCTTCTATCTTGCTTGTTAAAGAGCAAAGGATATTTCAGAGAATTGGAATTCATTAGTCTTCCTAACAGAGGGAGTCTATTTAGATCTAAATTGGTGGTTAGCAAATATACAGATAATTCCCCCACATTCTTATTTATCTTTCCCAGTTTCAAAGACTATAGAAACAGATGCCTCAACGTCTGGCTGGGAGGCGCTAGTCAATGGACTGGAATACAAAGGTAGCTGGGAATTCGGAATCGACAAAACTCAATAGAAGCAAATTGAAGCTCTTCACTGTTGAGTAGATTATCTCTATAATCAGATTTCCCTAAGGTACTCATAATACCCAGAAATGCTAAGACAAGACTGTAGTCTTTTATATAAACAAAACCAGAGGCAAAACATAATACTGGAAATAAGGTGCTTCAAGGAGAGCTGAGATGCCAATTCTTCATCTCACACTCAAGCTCCCAAGCAGTTCTATGGATGGCAGATGCATCCAACAAGTTATCTGTTCACATTGGGAGAGTCCTGGAATGTGCAGAATCTGTGCAATTTGATCAAAACTGTCCCTGTCTCCAGTTAGGCTAAGTTTAGGCTTAGCCAATCTAAATATAATAAGAGACATTTGTATTTAGAGTAACCAGGTCATTAATAATGATAATCCCAAATTGGGCATGGTGGTGCATTACTGTAATCTCAGTTTAGGAGGGAATAAAAAGCAAGAGCATCATAGTTCCATGCCAGCTCAGGCAAGAAAGTGAGACTCTTATCCCCAGTTAACTACAAGAAAAAATAGAAGTAGAGCTGTAGATCAAGGTAATAGAGTGCTAGCCTTGAGCGAAAAAGCTCAGGGAATGTGCCCAGGCCCTGAGTTCAAGCCCCATGACCAACTAAGACACAAAAGAAAACAAACAAAAAAATCAATAAGTAAAATCAAATGGCCTAGATTGAAAATAAAGGAATGCAAAGAACACCCATGAAAAAACATATTTTTAAAAACTCCAGGAAGATTATCAAAAGGATGAGGGACATTTCATAATGATAGAAGGATTGGTTCATCAAGAAGAAATGGAATCACCGGGCGCCAGTGGCTCACACCTGTAATCCTAGCTACTCAGGAAGCTGAGATCTGAGGATCACAGTTCAAAGCCAGCCCAGGCAGGAGAGTCCAGGAGACTCTTATCTCCAATGAACCACTAGAAAACCAGAAGTGGCACTGTGACTCAAATGGTAGAGTGATATCCGTGAGCTGAAGAGCTCAGGGACAGCACTAAGGCGCAGCAAGCCCCATGACCAAAAACAAAACAAACAAACAAAAAGATAACGGACCTATATGTGTCTGTACCTAATAATAGAGTTTCAAAATACGTGAAGTAAAAGTTGGCAGAGCACGAGGACAAAAAGGAAAATAACAACTGTAATTGTGCATTCTAGCATAGCACTTAAGGGAATTAGTAGAGCCTTTAGGTCAAAACAAGACGTAGAAGATTTTAACACTATCAACCACATATATTAATTTGATATTTACAGAGCAATACTCTATTCAACATTGGCTGGAGCAACAAGACAATTAAAAAATAGAAATATAGACATTGAAAAGAGAGAACTAAAACTATCTTTATGTCATGAAAACACGATCTTCTATATAACCAATCTAAAAGAAGGTACCAGAAAAAAAGTCTCTCAAAGAGAAATCAGGATCACCGTTTCCAGGGACAATAGGTATCAGTCGATTGGGTTTTGTTTGCTCACTTTTTCTTCTTTTCTATTTTTTTTTCCTCTTGGTAGTACTTAGGCAGGTGCTTTACCACTTGAGCCCTGGTCCTCAGTCTCTTTTCGCTCTCTCGATTTGGGAGGCAGAGTGTTCATTCCTTCGTGCTGAGGCTGACCTGGTCCTGGATCTTCCTACCTGTGCTTCCCTGTGTAGTGAGGAATGATAGCTGCGCACCATTGTGCCTGGCCATTGTGCTGCCCTCACACCCAGAATGGAGTCTGAGAACTTTTCACCTGGGCTGGCCTTAAGCCATGATGCCTTATTCTCTGCCTGCCAAGTAACTAGGATAATAAGCTTGAGCCCTCATGTCTTGCTTTTTTTTTTTTTTTTTTTTTTTGGCCAGTTCTGGGCCTTGGACTCAGGGCCTGAGCACTGTCCCTGGCTTCTTTTTGCTCAAGGCTAGCACTCTGCCACTTGAGCCACAGTGCCACTTCTGGCCATTTTCTATATATGTGGTGCTGGGGAATTGAACCCAGGGCTTCATGTATATGAGGCAAGCACTCTTGCCACTAGGCCATATCCCCAGCCCAATGTCTTGCTTTTTAATGCCTTAAAAAAAAAAAGATAGAGGGCTGGGGATATGGCCTAGGGTTAGAGTGCTCGCCTCGTATACATGAAGCCCTGGTTTCAATTCCTCAGCACCACGTATATGGAAAAAGCCAGAAGGGGCACTGTGGCTCAAGTGGTAGAGTGCCAGTCTTGAGCAAAAAGAAGCCAGGGACAGTGCTCAGGCCCTGAGTTCAAGCCCCAAGACTGGCAAAAAAGAAAAGAGCTGCTCTCTCTCTTTCTCTCTTTCTGTCTCTCTTTCCTTTTCCTCTTATAGTACTAGGGATTGAACTAGGACTTTGCAAGATGCTAGGCAAACACTCTACCACACTCTACCACTGAGCTACATTCCCATACCTGGATCTCTTCTAAAATATACTATTATCACTTAAAAAAAAAAAAAGGTAAGCCAGGTCTCACATCTCATTCCTGTAATTCTAGCTACTTAAGAGGCTGAGATATGAGGATCATGGTTCAAAGCCAGCCTTGGGAAGGAAAGTCCCTGAGACTCTTATCTCCAATTAAACACCAGAAAACTGGAAGTGGAACTGTGGCTCAAAGTGGTAGAGAGTTAGCCATGAGGGAAAAGAGGTCAGGGATAGCGCCCAGGCCCTGAGTTCAAGCTCCATGGCCACCCTCCACCCTAAAAAAAAAAAAGTAAACCATAGGAAAAGATAGCTGTTGCCATCCCTGGTTTCAGCAACATACATAAAATATGTACCTCAATCTACGGCTTTAATGCTTAACATATCTTCATTCTATGAGACTTGCTACGCTAGTTGATTTCTACAATATGACTTGGGGGCTGAAAATTATGATTTTCCAAATAAACACTTTGCCTCACGCTAACTGCTAAAGTGAATCTAGCACACCATTCCCCTCTCGGTTCAGCAAGAGAACCTCTCCCAGGCTCCTGCAGAAAGCATCGGTAGTTTTAAAAGAGGATCAGCAGAATGAGAAGGCTCAATGTGGCCCTTACCACATCCAATACAGCGTGGACCAACAGATCCAGGTAGATGGTCGTGGCCTCCGCCCAGTTGTGAACGGGTCTCACTTCCTTGTGATAGTGCTGTAGTAGCTGCGTGGTGAGATTATACAGGACAGAGCCCCTAGGATGGGGCATCCCTGCAGCTAGAATTCCTGAAAAAGAAAGCTATCGCTGTGAGGATGAAAACAAGAAGCATCTTTTAGGAGATTTCAGACCGCTGGGGACTTCGTGGCCCTTCGTGGAATAGGGTCTTCAGCTCACCCCAATCTGCATAAATTCACAGCCAGCTGGGAGGCTCTCTGGCAGACACTTCTTTAAAGGAAATGGATGGCCTTAAGTACCTAATAGAGAAATTTCATCGTAAAGAGAAAATAAATCAACGCCACCTCAAAGAACGCAAAGTCAGGTGCAACTGCCTTTCACGGCCATCAGTCATCTGAGAGACAGACTCCTTTTTCAAACTCCTCTGTCCATCCCCCCCAGGCATGGAGATGATCACCTCCACACTTAGCCAAAGCTTCATTCCTTCCTTGGTTTTTGACTTGTCTTGTGCCAGTCTTAGGCTTGAACTCACAAACTGGGCACTCTTCTTGAGCTTTTGTGTTCAAAGGTAATGCTCTACCACTTGAGCCATAGCTCCATTTCTGGCTTTTTTTTTTTTTTGGTAGTTAGCTAGGGGTAAGAGTCTCAAGGACTTTCCTGCCCAGGCTAGTTTCGAACCCTGGTCCTCAGAGCTCAGCTTTCTGAATAGCTAGGATTACAAGCATGAGTCACTGGTACATGTCCCACCCTCCTTTTTTTTAATTTCTGATTTTTCATTTTTATTTTTACCCTTTTTTTTTTTGCCAGTCCTGGGGCTTGGACTCAGGGCCTGAGCACTGTCCCTGGCTTCTTTTTGCTCAAGGCTAGCACTCTACCACTTGAGCCACTTCTGGCCATTTTCTGTATATGTGGTGCTGCGGAATCGAACCCAGGGCCTCATGTATACGAGGCAAGCACTCTTGCCACTAGGCCATATCCCCAGCCCTTTATTTTTACCCTTTTAATTGACCTTATTTCTTTTTTAAATCATTATCTTGTACAAAATTATTATCTTGTGCAAGACATTTCAATTATTTCTTTTTTAATTATCTTTAAGTAGTTGTACAAACCGGCTTCAATTCAACATGTCAGTTTATGAGGACAATGTATCTTGATCCATTTCACCCCTTCCAACCTTCTCCCCCAACCCCACCAATCCCCTCAATTTTTCATTTTTCATGGACCCCAAAGTAAGTTCCCTGTGTGGATTTCTATAGAGTGGAATTAATAAGATTTCAATTCATGCTTTTCTCCTCAAAACTCTTTTTTCTCACATCGTCTGTCTTTGAATAAAATGCACTTGTCAGAAAATGAGATCTTTGTTTTGGGAACATTCTGTCTGGGTCCAAGGAATAACCATTTCCTCCTGACCTAGGAATCTTGATTTGTAGAGGAGCCTTTGATTGGTGCCGAAGCTGAGGAAGCCGGGCGAAAGCAAGCAGGAGAAATGAGCACCGACAATTGGAAGTGACAAATTTGTCAGGGCTCTCTCTGAATTGCAAAAAGATATTTTGTTCACAAGCTTCACCGGTCCCTAAGGGGATTCAAAGCTTCGCTAAGTCATTGGACTGGAGCAAATTGCATACCTCCCGACACGGTTACGTGATGAAATCTATCTGTTGTGTCCTGCGTTTGAATTCGCCTGGGCTCTCGCTGGTTTTGATGGCTATTTTGATGAGCTGCTGAAAGTTGGTGGGCTCCAGCAGGAAACTGTAAATGAGATCGCATCTCCCAGTGTGACAATCCTCTTGATACCCATTCCTTTATGAATGATGTCATGTCACTGGCCGCCATCGGTAGTGATTTCTAGTATGTCCATGTGGCCAAAATACTCACAAGGAGGCGGGAGGGCTCAGTCCCTGACTCCTTGTGGGGCAGTGTAATATTCCCTTTCAATAACCACCGGAACTGGGAATCTAATGAGCATTTTAATTTCCTAATTATTCACCGAAGAAGATGCTGAAAATGGCAACAGCTACTCAGGCATGCGGGACTGAAGTGGGGAGCTTATAGACGGGGCAGCATTTTTAGGGCTTTTCTGAACTGTTATTGTCAGAAAGTATGCTGTGACTCTTTCTACCTGAGAACGTTTCTCACTTGCCTACCCCAGGGGAGGGAAGTCAGGAGCATAAAGCAAAGCTGGCCCCTGGTGTTCTTCCAAGAAGCTTAGCTTGGGGAAGCTTCATTTTTACCTCACTCGGGAGCCCCTAATTCAAGTCTCAGTTGGGAAAATGCTGAAGTGTATGTGATTGGATACAGGCAACTACCTGAGACATAGTTAAAAACATAATCCTGAGGAATAAGTGCATGTCCCCTGCCCCTTCTGCTCATAAAGACGCAAATTCCTCCTCATTCCTTTCCTAGGAATCCATCCGCAGGTTTCCTGTGGATAAACACAAACTTTCTAGAAAGTCTCAAAGTGTTTATAGGTCAGAAGAGAAAGTTCTGGAAAACGAGGGCTTAGGAACAACAGAGAAATCCTAGAAAGAGAAAAATTATCAGGAAATGGAAGTGCCCTTAAATAAACTAAAAGAGGAAAAGAGTCCCTGGTTTAAGATAGGCAGAAATAATAAATTACATTTCTACTATAAATGCAAATTTGCCGGAGGAGAAAGATCAATGACAGGAAAGAGATTAAGGATTTAAGTGACCATTAATTAACAGTAAGCGATGCCCTTTGAAAGCTAATGTGACATTCACACGAGCAGTAAATGACTCTCAGTTCAGTGATGTTTCAACACTGATGGGAGCTATCAACAGACCAGGATTCTTTGAATGCTAATAATCAGCTTCATATAATTCACTTGTGCGGTTTCTGAGACATAGATTATGTTAGGGACTGAGCTATGATTCACTTGAAAGATTTTTTTTTTTAGAGAGAGAATATAATAGAAATGTTCTTTTGCCTTCCTTATTTTGTTCATTTTGTATTCGTTTTTTTGTGCTGGCCTGTGGCTTGAACTCAGGGCTTGAATACTACCACCTAGCTTTTTCTTGCTGAAGGCTGGCTCTTGACCAACCACTTGAGCCATAGATGTACTTCTAGCTCTTTCCTGGTTAATCGCAGCTAAGAGTCTCACTCGAGCCATGATCCTCAGATCTCAGCCTCCTGAGTAGCTAGAGTTACAGGTGGGAGCCACAGGTACCTGACTTTATTTTCTTTGTTTTTATGAGCCACTCTTTCACATACCATCTATCTATCTCCAGTGCTTGGGGTACTTTTTGTTTGTTTGGTTTTGGTTTTTGTTGCCAGTCCTGGGGCCTTGGGGTACTTTTTGATGCAAAGATCGATTCTTAGTACACATCTCTACATACTTGTTCCTATATCTGAGCCATTACAAGGATATAGAGAGTTAGATGATGTATGGTTCCATTGACTACTTATGGTTCCATTGAATACTTACTATATGGACCAGGCACAGGGCTAAGTCAACCTTTTCTGTGAACCATCTCATCCAACTTTGTCAACAATCTTAGCAGCTAGGTTCTAGGAAGGTGCGTGATTACGCGCGATTACTGCCAATGAGGGACCAGGAGCTCAGTGCAGTTAAGACTCTCCGAAGTCCTAGCTTGCAAACAAAGGAGCTGGACTTCAAGCCCAGCTGGTTTGCAACCCAAGCCCGAGTGCTTCAGCGTGACTGACTCTGAGACGACCACGAACAGCAACAAGTCAAGTCTGATATGTGGCCTGGTGTAAATTCTTGAGCCCACACCACCAGGGCTGTTTTCTGTGGTTGCTTCCAGATTATGAACGCCTTATATGTATGTCACACCTAACAATTTTACAATCTTATTTTGATCTTCATGAATTTATGGCGACTGAATACCTAAGACATCCATCACGTGACTAATGAGCACTGAAGTCAGGGACACCATTCTGTCACACAGGCACCTTGCACCCCAGCACACACACACACACACACACACACACACACACACACACACACACACACACCAGCACACCAGGAGCAGCCCGGGATCTGTGATTAACTTGGCCTTTTATTTCTAGATTATGTGGGTATTAAGCCAGTAAAGTTCCCAAGGGCAAATTTCTTTGTCACAAATGTTCTATGACCCTACCTATGCAGAAGGCTGAGATCTGAGGATTGCAATTTGAAGCCAGCCAGGATGGAAATATCCATGAGACTCTACTTTCCAGTTAACCAGCAAAAAGCCAGAACTGGCCAGGCACTGGTGGCTCACAACTGTAATTCTAGCTACTCAGGAAGCTGAGATATGAGGATCATGGTTCAAAGCCAGCCCAGGTAGGAAAGTCTGTGAGACTCTTAACTCCAGTTAGCCATCAGAAAACACACAGTATTCTTAGTATAACTGTGGCAAAGCATTACTTAAAAGACACTTTTTCTCCTATAATAACAAAACTAGCACATAAACAAAAAGCACTAGAAAAACTTTCTTCATCTTCTTTATATTTTTTATTCTATTTTATCTCAATTTCATAGTGGCAAATTGTTTTCTGCAAAGGAATCCATTTGGCATGTAATAGAATTTCCTCTCTCTTGTTTTTTTAAAGTATGATTTTTATCCTTTAAGTTAAATGTACAAGATTTTAATAGTCATAAGTGGATATTTTTCTTCTTGACTCAATAAAAAGCATTTCTAACTTTTTTTTTTAATTCTTAGTTTCCTGGCTGCCCAAATGCCTTACTCGTGCATGCAATTGTCTTGTTCAATTGTCAGCTACATTTTAAAACTTGGGAATTCAAATAGGAGCTCCAAGAAACCACAAGAAAGTAGAGTATTGGAAAATCCCAGAATAAACATAAATGCTTGATTTATAAAGCATCAATTATGTGCTAACATGGTTAGAATCAGTAGTGCTAATAGCACTCTAAAGAATAGTTCCAGAATTTCTGAGGTATGATTATTACCTTTTATTGTTGTTCTTTAATTTATGTTTATTTTTAGTTTGGTTTGCCTTTTATTTAAGTCATTTTTTTCTTTTTCTTTTTCTTTTTTTTGCTATTTAGCACAAGCTGGTCTTGAAGCTGTCATTCTACCACGGCCTCCCTAGTGCTGGGGTTACAGGTATGTGCCACCATGTGCAGTTCTAAATGGTTGGTTAAGATAACATTCAAAATTCGCAAGACTTTAGTACCTGCCATTTAAAATACACCCATCTTACAAAACTAGATTTGATATGAGGTCCGTAATATCAAAATAATGTACAGATCTCTGTAGTCATGATAAATCCCTAAGATTCTTTCTCTGGATGCTCCTAATAAAGCTTGCAATAAAGCCAAGTCTATGTCCAATCATAAATATACATTATCTGTACTTAAAGGAAGATCTGAAAAGGATTGCCCTAAACGTTATATAAGTTGCTACAGAATATTTGATTTCTAGAGAAGCAGAGATTTAACAAACAACTGTAATGTTTTGGCACCCATTTCTAGCTCTGTTGAAAAAGTTTCACCCTGTGACACACACCCACTCACACACACACACACACGCAATTGGAGGAACAGTTAGATTGCTGGTCTCTGAGTAGCTTGGTAGGCTGGCATTTTACCGATGCGGAGTAAGACTGTCCAATCATGAGGCATTGGGAGCACAATTGTGTACATCGTCTCCAGCGTCTGAGAGTTAAAACTCAATGCCTTGTAAAATCATTGGAAGAACTCACCTGTGGCAGACACCAGGACACAGGGCCACAGAAGAGACATCGCACTTGCCAATTGCTCTCCAGCAGCTACCAAAGAAGAAGAGTGACCACTCATCCGCCAGACGCGATGCTGCTCACCCTTTCATGCCAGAGTTCCTCTCCACTCTGTTCTGTCAGCCCGTTCTATCCTTATTTATCAGCGCTGTCTTACAAACCACTGCAATTAGACCAGCTCCACACAAAGGTTGTGGAATTAATGCCATCACAAAACTCCTTAAATGTCTCCAACTTGGTTCTGTCCCAGGATTCGATGCTGGCCAACAATTCCATCTCCCTGACAAGAGATAGCTAAGTGAATAATGTAATACAAGTGGAGCCCCTAAGGAAAGGAAATTTCACACTAATATGATTTCCTTTACAGCTTTTACCTAAGGCAATGCTCTTGCTGACATTTAGGACACTAATTTCATTAATAATTGAGATCCAAATAGCTGTCTTAAACCAGGCTCATGCAGTAGCATCTTCAGCATTTGGGAATGGTCATTAGACTCACATTACAGAAAGCTAATGGGAACTTGGTATCGCCTAATAAAGAGCAAGCACAAACAATACAATGGAAAAGGTGCCTTTGCTTTCTTCCCAAGCACTTTTAATTAAAAGAAACATTGATTTTTTTTTATAAATAGGAATGTTTCTTCCAATTTTACTAACCCCCCCTCCCAATTCAGCAAGAAGCTTATCTTAAAGAAATGCCTCCAAGACTATTAAACATGAGAACTATTGAAGTTTAATATCATTCAAGAAAGGTTTTGGGGGCTGGGCACTAGGGATTCATGCTTATAGTCCTAGCTATTTGTGGTTCAAATTCAGACCAAGCAGGAAAATATGTGAGAGTCTTACCTGCAATTTAATACACACACACACACACACACACACACACACACATTTACACTTACACAAAAGTGGAGCTGTGGCTCAAGTGGTAGAGTACCAACCGGGAGTGAAAAAAACTAAAGGATAGAAACAGCCCTGAGTTCAAGCCCAGTACCAACACACACAAAAAGAAAAGGGTTTTTTGTCTGTTTGTTTGTTTTCTGATTGGATACAGGTTCCGTCTTCACTACTAAGACTAAGTACATACAATACTGTATAATAATTCTATCTTCCATAGGCTGACTCTCTCGGTGTTATAAAAACAAAACCCCAATTTTATTCCATTTCCAACATCTGCCTGCTTTTTATTGTAAGTAGAATTGTGGAGGCACAGATTTGAGCTAAATTTTTTACAGAGCAAAATGAGGGTTGGGGGAAGAACATATTGGATTCTTCTGCTCCTAATTACTCAGTCCCTTTGTTTAGAATTCATGAAATTCTCTACCTAATTTTCATCTACTAATAAAATAGAGCTTGACTGATTTTCTGTTGTAGAGGAAGGGAGTTACAAATATGAGAAGGAGAGAATGAGGATGAACTCTGTAGCTAGGTAGATAGCTAGGTAGATAGATAGATGATTTATAGATGGGTAGTTGATAGATGATGAGAGATGATAGATAACGATTAACATGACATTCTAGCCATACCTCTGAGCAAGACAGGACTCTAAGTCAAAGCATCTGAACATAACTCCCCTCCCTTTCCTTGCCACGGTCTCATATGCCCATCTGTTATCAGAAGGCCATTACTAATGATGTGTAATACAGGTACATTATGACCTTCATTAGCTAATTTAACAACAGTCTGATGATCCTGCCCATTATAGCTCTTGGCTGATGATTCCTTCCAGAATGGGCAAAGTTTTGTGTGAGTGACTTTTTTCTTCAAAATAGTTCACAGTCAGATGCTTTCTGGCACAAATTCCCTTATTCAGGGTCAGATCTCTCATTTTCATTACCATCTTGCCTGGGTTTAGTTGATTGACTCAGTGCTTTTAGATTTGGTGTCATCTGTCACCCAGCCTTCATTTTTCATGAAAATGGTCTCTTTTGACTTACCTTCAATACGGCACTTCTTGTCTAGAGAGAGCGTGGTACACATGCTTCTCAAGTACATCAGCATATTTAAGAGAAAGTCCTGAAGTCATGAAGGGGCTGTTCATTCAGACTCATTGAGGAACAACACGTGGGCAAAATAATCAAAGACTAGGGGTGGAGCATGGCTCAAGTGGTAGAGTGCTTGCTAGCAAGAGGGAGGCCTTGAGTTCAAGCCTTAGTACCACCCAAAGGAAACAAAGCCTCATCTGAGGTTTGAACCTGCCGTTCTCTCAGAGCAGTCTGGTCCAGACCCATCATTAAGAGACGTCCTGGAAAGATATTTCTTTGGGGCACCCCTCTTCACAGTTCCCCGCGTCTCTGTACTATGTTTCTCCATTATTTCCAAGTAAAATGATGGCACCTCTTCGATGGACTAACATCTTTTGGAAGAAGCAGGGGTGGGAGTTTATTATGCAAACATAATAAGGAAGTGTTTATTATGCAAACAGCAACTGAGTTATGTGTCCTTTAAGACTACTAAATAGTTTTTAATTACTGCTATATCAGTTAATCCCATAAATATGCAAATGCAATTAGTTCACAAAATAGGCCTTAAATATCTTTATTCCTCTCCAACAAAGTTCTTTGAAGTTAATCGCTTAACTCTCTTTGTTCACTCCCTTGGCAGTGAGCTACAATTGACAGGAATTTTGACAAATGTAAATATTCAAGGAGAACCAAATTTTCTGCGCACATCTGGTCAGGCTGAAAGAAAAAAAAAGCAGAAATGGATACTTCAGCCAAACTCAAACATTTAATGAATGGGATCTTATATATAATTTCTGTTACTTCATGGCATTGTCCTTGGAATTCAATATCAAGCTAGCCACTGAGACGGCATTTCAAGGCCAAATCCATATCCAACATTTGGTTTTCCTCTGACTCAGAATTTTGTGTTTAAATGTGAACTTCCTAGTCCCTGATGAATGAGTGAAGTTTCCCACATCTCCAGCCCTGTGGTTTGTCTGTCCTGGCTTCTCATAAGAAGTCATTGGCCATAGGAGCTTAGGTCCCAGGCCTTGGAATCAAGCATTCTCTGTGCTTCTCAGCTAGATGTTTGTGGCCATGACCAAATTGTACGTTGTTTCTAAGCCCTAGTTTTCACATTTGTAATGGCAATTTAATAAGTACGGGGATAGTTTTGCATGGCTGTGTAACAAATGACCACAAACTTAGTGGCTTAAAACAGAACTCATAAGCCAGGTGCTGGTGGCTCACACCTATAGTCCTAGCTACAAAGAAGCTGAGAGTTGAGGATCTTAGTTCAAAGCCAGCCTGAGCAGGAAAGTCCTTGGAAGTGGAGCTGTGGCTCAAAGTGGTAGAGCACTAGCCTTAAGTGAAAGAGCTCCGGAACAGCGCTCAGGCCCTGAGTTCAAGTCCCCATGACCACCACCACCACCATCAACAACAACAACAAAAGCCAGAACTCATTTACCAGCTCCATTCTGTAGTCTAGGCGCAGCATGGATGGATTCTATTTGAGGCCAAAATCATGGGGCTGTGCTGGAGCTGGTATCCATCATTTCCCAAATCTGTTTGGCGATACCAAGTTAGCTTCAAATCAGTTACAATGAAGGAATTCGTTGCATGAGGATCAGCCCAAATCAGGGCAACTCCTATCAGCGGGTTACTAAGCACAAAGCACACGTTGCCACAGACGCTGCCTTGATTGGTCCCATGTAATCTTCTATTGGCACAGGCATTCAAGAGTGTTGCGTTTGTCCAGTTTCACCTCTTCTAGAATTCTGCAGACACCATGAAGGCCTACAGCACAGTTGTCTTGTCCTTTACATCTCCAACACAGAGCCTGACACTTAGGGAATCATTAAACGTTTCATTGGATGTTTCCAGATAGACAGAAGGGCTAACAAATGAGCGGGAAAGGATTCGGGTGACCACAAGAAATGAGAGCACTCAGAGACTCCCACTTTCTCACAACCATGTCCAAGAGGCTCTCTGTTCCCAACCACCCCACGAAGGTGAGGATGGTGGCATGTGTTCAGAGTAACATCACTTTGAGTTAGTCAGCTGCAAAGCCAGTGCGCTACACGATTAAAAAAAAAAAAAAAAAAGCATGAACCAAAGATACAGGTTCTTCGTACTTCCTTTTAGTTCTCTCCTAAAATCCACTGTTCAGGAATCTCATAATTCCTGAGAGTCAGATGTCCCTGGAAAATCAGAGGAAGGGAGAACTTAGAAGGAACTTGGGAGCACATAAAGAGTTATTGCTTCTATTTCTGCTTCTAATCATACCCACTCCAAGCAACATCCTCACTACTTCAAAGGGCGGATAGTCCTCACAAGCCATGCTATCCAAACCTTCTGTACAGTTGAAGAGCTGTAAAGTCTCGCTGCCTGAGCAGGAGGGGATCTCTCCTGATTTGTGGCTTCCTGTCCAGCCCTGCAGGTTTTCATTTTGACCAACTTCAGAGTTTTCTGTGAAGGAACCTGGATATGGTCATCCTAACAGCCAGTAAGATATTTTGGTTCCGGATCCAATTTCTGGGTATTTCCATCTCTGCTGTGGGCTCAAGCAAGGTCTTGGAAGTTTACTTGTCCCTTCATCCACTCCCTCTGAGAGGAATTGTGGTAGACATTGGAGATGTAACGAGAAGGAAGCTCAAGAGACTTGGGAATGGAAGTGACGGTTAAGAAACACAGCATCTGAGACAACAGTAAGTGTCCACAGACGGCTGAAGAGCCATGGAGATAGATAGAGGAGCCCAAACTTGGACCAGGAGTAGAGAGAGAGCCTTGTCATAAATGGTATTTGTGGTGAGTAGTTAGCCTGGTGAGGAGAGGGAAATGGAAGTCCCAGAAGAAGAAACGGCAAGAGGAAGAGATGAGGGAGAAATGACAGCCTCCCTTTGCAAAACAGAAGGCAGATAATTCCAGACTTAATGTGAGTTGAATAGATTCGCAAGTCCATGATACAGAGTGTTAAGGGGGAGGTTAAAGCAGGGAAGCGAAATATTGTATAAGTCTGTATAAGTGCTCTGATTATAAAGCTGTCTCCGAATGGCCTGCGGCAATTATTCTAAAATGCACAACAGCTGTATTTGTCCCCTTTCTGCCATTGCTGAAATGTACACTGTCATTGCTCCAGGAAGGAGGAAGGCTTGGCACTAATGATAGGCTGGCTGACTATGGCTGCAGTGTGACAGACCTCTAGTTAGAGCCTTTAAAGACCCAGCAGAATGGTGGGGAATTACAAAGCTCCCAGTCTGTGGGCTACGAGTGTGATGAGAGCGCCACCTTGTGGCACCTGTCATGCCTGCCTGAACAGAATTCTGGGCAGCCAGAAAACTACGTGCAACCCTTATCCATTGTTCTATACAGAGCCCTAAGTCATGGCTCTTCTCTATTCATGCCATCAACTCTTTGCTGTTATTTTGGCCTTCCCAACACCAACCCACACTAGCAAGTCCTCCCACTCAGCTTACAAGCTCACCTCTGCATTCCTGTTCCTGAAAAACCCTGACTCCCCTAGGGGGCTCCAAGTTTCCTCAGTGACTGGGCATGGTGACCCAAGCCTGGTCCTCCTAGCTACTTGGGAGGCAGAAATCAGATTGTGATTTGAGGCCAGATGGAGCATCAAAGTTCAAGAGAGCTCATCTCAACCAATGTCTGGGTGTAGCATGCATGTCAGGGTGTTATAGCACTTGCCTGTCACCCCCAATCACACAAGGAAACACAAGTTGGAGAATCACAGCCCAGGCTGATCAGGGCATAAAGCAAGACTACCTCAAAAATGACCAAAAAGGCCTAGAGATGTAGCTCAAAGGTAGAGCACCTGCTCACAGGATTAAGGCCCTGAATATAAACTCCAGTACCCCCTCATTGACATTTTTAGCATAGACAAAAGGACTAAAATCCCACATTTGGGGACAAATGATTTATTCCATGAGTACTAAAATAGAGATTTGAAAGTGACATCACTTCAGCCCTCGCCTGGGAGAAAAACTATTTTAATCTGTCAAGTAAAAAGGAAAATTAAGCCGGGTGCCAGTGGCTCACACCTGTAATCCTAGCTAATCAGGAGGCTAAGATCTGAGGATTGTGGTTCAAAGCCAGCCTGGGCAGGAAAGTCCATGAGACTCTTATCTCCAATTAGCCACCAGAAAAACAGAAGTGGCGCTGTGGCTCAAGTGGTAGAGCACTAGCCTTGAGCTGAAGAGCTCAGGAACAGCACACAGGCCCAGAGTTCAAGCCCACAACAGACAAAAAATAAGAAGGGGAACAGTAGAGCTGAGTGCTTCACTCCTGTAATCCTAGCTATTCAGGAGGCTGAGATCTAAGGATCATGGTTCAGAACCAACCTGTGGATGAAAGTCTCTAAGACTCTTAAATCCAATAAACTACTCAGAAAAAAACCCAGCAGTGGTGCTATGGTTCAAGTACCAGAGCACTAGCCTTGAACACAAAGAGGCTTAGGGACAGCACCTAGGCCATGAGTTCAAGCCCTGGGACTGGCAAAAAAAAGAGGGGGGGGGATTAGTTGTCTGTAACTTAAAGACAAAAATAACATACTTATATCAGTTTGAATATTGTTAATCTTTGCATAAAACGGAGGAAACAAAAGGATGAGATCTTCAGGTTACAGTTACATTGAAATTTTATTCTGAAATACCTTCCAAAAGCTTTCTATTTCTTGGAACCAGAACTCTTTAATTGTACAGAAGGGGTCTCTGATCTCTTGGCTCCAGAACCTTGTACTTCTTCTTCTTAAAACAACAGATGCTTGTGCACAACCTCTGAAGGATTATGGCTCCTCGTTGGATGAAGTCATGTAACCTTATTCAGCACCTGTTAGTTTGGCTCTATGTTTCTTGCTATGGTAAGGAGGAAAGAGAGGAGAGAGGGAAAGGAGGCGGGGGGGAGAGGGAGAGGGAGAGAACACAATAAAAAGAAATGGATCTATACCTTCTGAGTCCTTGGCCATCTTTTTTTTTTTTTCTTTTTGTCCATCATGGGTCTTGAACTTAAGGTCTGGGTGCTGTCCCTGAGCTCTTTTGATCAAGGATAAGTCTCTACCACTTTGAACCACAGCTCTCCTTCCATTTGACTGGTTAATTGGAGATAAGAGTCTCACAGGGACTTTTCTGGCCCAGCTGGCTTCAAACCACGATCCTCAGATGTCAACCTCCTGAGTAGCTAGGATTATAGGCATGGGGCAAAAGCAGCCAGCAGGGGTTATTTTCTCACTATAGGTCTGATATTGTGAACTATCAAAGAAGAGCAAAAAGGCCAGGTCAAATTCAGCCCTTGTCTTTTTTTTTTTTTTCAGCCCTTGTCTTTTATCTCTGCCTGGGGACCATCAAATACTTTTCCTTCTTCCAATTCCACAGTATTTCTATCTCCTCACAGATGACCCTCAGGTACCTTGCTCTCAAGTGCCAATAATATTTTTTTCCTCATTCACTAAAGTGAAAAGGATGTAATCATTGAAGAATAGAGAGACCACAACCATCTCCTTCACTCTTGGGTGGTGGGGAGAGGGCTGAAGGAAAGAGGGGTGCCCTTTGTTACCCCTTTCTCTGTTCTTTAGGAACATATTAACCAGTGCTTATTAGCAAGGCTTGCTCATGGGGCATAGCCAGGGATTTGCATTTTAACTGTATTTGTAAGGCTCTTGGAACTACGATGGTGAAGCTTTTTTAGGATCATTGCTGGAGTTTAAGATGAAATTGCTTCACTATTCAAAACTGCAAGTTTGAGAAGTGAAGGGTTACTGATGATTATGTTAGGAAAAATAGGGATAACACTTGGATTGCCCAGGTAAAATAGGATCTGCAATTACCCTGACTGTGATTAGCCTTCTGAGTGAATGCTAAGACTTTACTGTCTCCTTTGTCTTCTTAATTTATCCTTTTCCAATCCATCTTAAGGAGCACCCCCTCAGGGAAGCCCTTCTAGGCTGTTTTGTCTCTAGATAACATAGTCTTCATTTCTAGGTAAGGTGTCTCTAAACCAGAATCTTTTCATCTTTGACCTTAGGCTATAGAGAAAGCTTAGTTTAGAGTCCTGGCTGTAGGATTAGAAAGACTTAGAAAGATTTCTTAATCTTTCTATGGTGGTTTCTTTATTTGTAAAATAACTATTAATATAGAAAACAACAACTCTCTGCAGGATATTGTGAGGATAAAATGAGCTTATACATTCAAGAAACTCAAACACTGCCAAACGAATAAGTGCTTGGTAATGTTAGCTGTTACTTCCTTTAAAAATGTTTCTTTTCCCTTCCAGAGTCAAGTACCAAGTCAGTTAAAAAATTAAATTTCGAACAGCTCATCAGAAAGACACCCAGTCACCCCATAAAAGCCTGTTCCCAACCCCATACTGAAGCAGCAGCAACAAGCAGCATTGGGATCCTGGGCCTGGCTGCCCACCTTTTATTTGAAAGGTTTCATAATAAACTGTTGTTTCCCCTTAGGAAAAGAAAGTATTAAACTTCTAGAGGCAAATTGGTGTTGGGGTGCCAGTGGCTCACAGTTGTAATCCTAGCTATTCAGGAGGCTGATAGCTGAGGTTCAAAGTTTGTCCTGCCTGTGAAACTCTTACCTCCAATTAACCACCCAAAACAGCAGGAAGTGGGCTCAAGCTAAGAGACAGTGCCCACATCCTGAGTTCAAGCCCCAGTACTGGCACAACAATAAATAAATGCAAACTGGTGTTTTAAATTCTAGAGGTGAGGTTGTAGCTCAAGTCGTATAGCCGTGAATGCAAACAGACCTGTACCATCATGGCTAGACAGAATGACAGTCTTCTAATCTGTTACAATAGTGTGCTTTTGATCTTTTATTATTAAGCCCTTATAAAATGCGTGGAGTAACACGGTGAACACTTACATGTTTACCACCTGATTATGAAAATAGATTATTTCTGAATCCGATGTATGTCACTTTTTACTTTGTTCCTTTTCTTCCTCATTATTTTATTTATTTAGCTAGTCCTGGCGCTTAAATTCAGGACCTGGGTGCTGACCCTGAGTTTCTTTGGCTCAAGGATAGCACTCTACCCTTTGAGATATACCAGCTTTTCCTAAGTATTTATTGAAGAATCTCATGGACTTTCTTCCCTGGGCTGGCTTCAAATCATGATTCTCAGATCTTAGCCTCCTGAGTAGCTAAGATTGGAGGCATGAGCTACCATCACTTGGCTTATTTGTTCTTATTTGTGGTTTTAACTACATGCTTATCTTCCAATATGATGTTATGATTAGTGATTTGTATAAGGGAATTAGAAGCTGAGCACTGATGGCTCATGCCTATAATGCCCTGAGTTCAAGATCAGCCAAAAAAAAAAAAAAAGGAATTAGATTGTATGTCATCTTCTGTGATTTGACCTATATCTCACAATGCCATTATATTAGTTCTATCTAATGACTATATAACAACTGACCAATTTAGCTGTTGGTACTTTACTTTCTGTTTTGTTACAAATGCAGTGAACATTTTCTGAACATGTACCCTGGCACAGATGTGTAAGCTCTTCTACGGTATTTAGGCAAGGAATTGCTGGTCATGAGGCATTCAGAATGTCAAGTTTCAGTAGTTACTGTCCAGTCGTGTTCCAGACTGCTGTATTCCTGGAACTGGTGAGGCTCCAGGGAAATGGACCTGGACCCATGGGTACCAAGTTTCTGGCATGTGTTACAGAGAAAGAATTTTAGGACACATGGAGATAGAGACCAAAGAAGTTTATTAGTTTATTAGTAAAGCAAAGCAAACCAAAGATAGTACACACACCAGACATGGGTGTGGGCATGTCTGTTCATCTAACAGGTGCTTAAAAACAGCGTTTGCTGAGAAAAATGGATTCCTGGCTTGAGCGCACAAATTAGGAGCAGGGTGAACACCAGACTCCCCCATTTTGTTCCTGTGTCTGCAGTGCAGAGCCATTCCCTTCCAAGGTCACTTTGCAGCCATCTTGGAACCCAGGAGGAGCCACACCCAAAGTCCTGAACAGTGGGCCTGGAGTCTAAACACTGTGGTGTAGTAACAGGTGCAAAAAAGTGCTCCAGCATCAGTTCAGTTGGGCTTAAATTTGCCTTAAGGTTGAGTATCACCTCTGTTTTGAATACCTAGTATGTTCCATCATTCCTCCTCCTCCCCCTCCCCCTCTTCTTCCTTTCTCAGTTGTGGGGCTTGAAGTCAAGAGACTGAGCACTGTCCCTGAGCTCTTTTGCTCAAGGCCAGTGCTCTACCACTTTGAACCAACGCTCCACTTCCAATTTTTTTAAATAATTACTTATTGTCCAGTGATGTACAGAGAGGTTACAGTTTCATACGTAAGGCAGTGGGTACATTTCTTGTACAATTTGTTACCTCTTCCCTCATTCCCCCTTCCCCCTTTTCCTCTCCCCCTATGAGTTGTTCAGTTGGTTTACACCAAATGGTTTTGTAAATACTGCTTTTGGAGTCATCTGTCTTTTTATCCTTTATCGCTCAATTTTTATATTCTCTTTCCCTTCCCTAATTCTAACATCGTATCCAGGGTATTCAGATGAGACACCGTGATAGCGTGGGGATCCACTTCCAATTTTCTGACAGTTAATTGGAGATAACATTCTCGTGGAATTTCCTGCCCAGGTTGGCCTTGAGCCATGATCCTCAGATGTCGACCTCCTCAGTAGTTAGGATTACAGATGTGAGCCACTGGCCCCTCTCCAGATGTTCTCCACTGGCCCCTCTCCAGATGTTCTATCATTCTTACTATGACATGTTTTATCAACTGGGCCAAGAAACATTAAGAGATTGACTCATTGTGCCAATCTTGAGACTTGAACTCAGGGCCTAAGTGCTGTCCCTGAGCTTTTTCTACTCAAGGTTGGCACTTTACTACTTGAGCCACAGCTCCACTTCTGGCGTTTCTGGTGGTTAACTGGAGATGGTTTCAAAGACTTTCCTGCCCAAGTTCTCTGAACCTTGATCTTGGTCTCCTGAGTAGGTAGGATTACACACATGAGCCACAGGAGCCTAGCTGTTTTTAAATGGTGTTGCAGACTAAATCCAGGACTTGGTGGGCTCTAGACAAGCACTTACAGCTTCCTGTACTGAGCAGCAATTGGTTTCTGTGACTTTCAAACCTGCAGATAGCCACTGATGGTGTGAGTTAGTTCAAAAATGCTTCTTTTATAATTACATATTCTATTGGTTCTGTTCCTCTAGAGAGCCCTGGATAACATAATTGCATACACCCTGCATCTTGGGAAGGTTACAAACTATTTTTTAACCAGTAAAATGTTTTCAGACACATTTTCTTAAAATAATTTAATTCTTAAATATGATCTAAATCTTTAGTGGTAATAACAGAAATATCCAGTCTTTCCTTCACTACAAGAAAGGCCATTTTCCTCCTGCAAAAATAACTCATTCTGACTAGAAGAGGCTCACACCTGTAATCCTACGTCACTTTGGAGGTTGAAGATCTGGAAGATGGCAGTTTAAGGCCAATCTGGGCAGAAAAGTTCAGTAGGCATCATCTCCAAATTGCCAGAAAAAAAGTTTGGTTGGAGGCATGGCTCAATTGGTTGAGCACCAGTCTAGCATGTATGAGGCCCTGAGTTCAAACCCTAGCACTACAAGAAAAAAAAGAATTCTGACTAGATTATTAAGGGGAAAGAATCCATAGCTCAAGGATCAGCCATACTTGGCAATTAGCTGTAGCCTTTGGTTTCCAAATCTAGATGCTCAGAAGCCATTAGAAAAAAAGATAGCCATTGTATGTATGTGGGTATTAAGTTTCGAACCCAGGGCCTTGTGCATGGTAAGCAGACACTTTTTTTTTTCCTGCCAGCTTGAACTTTTGAGGCTTGAACTCAAGGCCTAGCCTCTGTCCCTGAGCCTTTCTGTGCTCAAGGCAAGTGCTCTACCACTTGAGCCACAGCTTCTGGCCTTTTCTGAGTAGTTTACTGAAGATCAGAGTCTCATGGACTTTCCTGCCGGGCTGGCTTTGAACCACAATCCTCAGATCTCAGCCTCCTGAGTAGCTAGGATTACAGGTGTGAGCCACCAGCACCTGGATGACACTTTACTGATATCTGATTACATGACAATGATATTTGATGACAGTGGGGCTTGACAGCTGATGGCTAGGGAGCATCTAAGTCTGTTCATTCAATACTATGAATGGATAGGGTGACTAGCTGATTAAACATATCTGGCACCACTAGGAAACTGGAGGAAGCTGAGAGGACATAGCACATCCTCGCTGTGAGGTTGATATAAAATTCTAGATACACTTTACTTTGTCTAGAGTCCTGTTAAGAACCATATTGCAGAAAGGATTAATCAAAACTCAGAGCCTGGGTTAGTAAGCTCATCTCTGACCAGAGCAGAAACATGAGGAGGGAGGAAGAAGAGGAAGAAGTGATGGCTGCTTCCCAGGAAACTCCAGCCCAGGTGGAGTTCACGCAGGACAAGTGGCGGTGCCTGACCCCGGCTCAGCGCGCTCTGTACAGGGAGGTCATGCTGGACAACTACAGGAACCTGCTCTCCGTGGGTCTTAATGCCTCTGAACCAGACCTCGTCACCTGTCTGGAGCAAGGAAAAGAGCCCTGGAGAGGGAGGAGAAAGGCACCATCAGGAAAAACTAGAGACAAGCAGTCTGCAGACACACATTACCCATGTGATGCATGTGGGAGAATCTTCAGGAAATTCTCCGCCCTCGCTCTGCACCAGAGAATCCACTGTGAAGAGCAACCTTATGAATGCAAAGGACGTGGGAAAACTTTTTGCTATTACTCGGTGTTCCAGAAGCATCAGCGAATCCACTTGGGAGAAGAGGCTTTCAAATGTCAACAGTGTGACCAGCGCTTTGAGCATCCATCCAGTTACAGAAGACATTCCCGAATTCACATGGGAGAGAGAACATACCAGTGCCAGGCATGTGGCAAAAACGTTCACCAGAGTTCACTTCTTCAGAGACAAAAGAGAATCCATGCTGGAGAGAAACCCTACCACAGCAAAGATTGTGACAAGTCATTTAGACATGTCTACTTACTGAAAATACACGAGAGAATACACACTGGGGAGAGGTCCTACCCAGGTCTTGTATGTGACAAAGCCTTTCGATATAGGCCATATCTTAAATGCTACCAACCGTTCCACACAGGAGAAAAACCCCACAGATGCAATGCGTGTGATAAGGCCTTCACGCAGCATGGAAACCTGATCGTCCACCAGTGAATCCACACTGGAGAGAGACCTTACCAGTTCCCCACAGTGACAAACCCTTTAAGGGTATCTCAGCATCTAGGAAACACCAGAGAATCCACACCTGGGAGAAACCTTCTGAGGGCAAACACTTCAGCAAGACCTTCCGGTATCCCTCCAGCCTCAAAGTACATTGGAGAACCCACAAAGGAGAGAAACCCTACACATGTGAACAGTGCCAAAAATCTTTCAAATACAAGTCCTACCTTAGAGCTCACTAGAGAATCCACACACGGGAAAGACCCTACAAATGCCATTCATGTGGCCAATCATTTATACAGAGCTCAAACCTGAGGGCACATCTGAAAATCCACATGCCACCAGAACCCTCAAAGTTCAAGGAATGAGGGATGGCCTTTCCACATGACTCAAGCCAGAAGAAACACAGAGGAAGCCACACTGGAAGAAAACCTACAAACACTTACAATTCAGAAAAGGCTACTCTCACAGCCCCGGCATTAGAATCCAGCACAGAAACTAGGAGGGAGAGAAGACAGGAAGGAAGGAGATGGATGACATCACTTGAACACTGCTCCAGTTGGCAAAAACACAGGAATACGTACACATAGCTCAAGTATGGATGGCAATATGGATTAGCAGACATGAGATTCTGACTTAGAATGCCAGGAAAGCGAGAGAAGTGAGGAACGAAGATTTGTGTGTGTGTGTGTGTGAGGGGGGGGGGGTCATGGCTCCAGTGGTAGAATGTTTGCCTAGCAAATTTGACCCTTTAGTTCAAAAGTAACCCTACGAAAACAATGGACGTGGCCAGGCCTGGTGGCTCATGCTTGGAATCCCAGCGGCTCAGGAAGCTGAGACAGGCAGGGCAGGAAGGTTCATGAGATTCTTTTTTTTTTTTGCCAGTCCTGGTCCTTGGACTCAGGGCCTGAGCACTGTCCCTGGCTTCTCTTTGCTCAAGGCTAGCACTCTGCCACTTGAGTCACAGTGCCACTTCTAGCCATTTTCTGTATATGTGGTGCTGGGGAATCGAACTCAGGGCTTCAAGTATATGAGGCAAGCACTCTTGCCACTAGGCCATATCCCCAGCCCTTTTTCTTTTTCTTTTCTTTTTTTTTTTTTGCTCAAGGCTAGTACTCTACCTCTTGAGCCACAGCTCCACTTCCGGATTTTTTCTATATTTGTGGTGCTGAGGAATTGAACCCAGGGCTTCACGTATACGAGGCGAGCACTTTACCACTAGGCCATATTCCCAGCCCTCATGAGATTCTTATCTCCAATTAATCATGAATATAAGAAATCAGAAGTACAGCAATGGCTCAAGTGGTAGAATGCCATCTTAGAGCAAAAGAAGATCAAGGATAGTGACCAGGACCCAAGATAAAGAAATGAAGGAAATGGTCAGTGTTTAAGGAGAAAAACTAGCCTAACCATGGACGAATGGATGCCTATTGCAAGTAGGAATAGCTAGAATATTTGTTGTGGGATAATAAATATTTTCAGTCATCAGTAAACAGTGAAAACAATTCTATTTCTAGGGCCAAATGTATCTCAAATCTACAGTTGCTCAGGTAAATCTGGGGGCACTGAGTTCTAAGGTCAAGGGGTAAAAAGTTTCATCAGGTGTAAGTGGTAGGACTTTTGTGAATATAGAATCTGTGTTTTAATGTGGTATCACCTAACAGGTGTACAGATCTTTAATTTGTTGTGATTCATTTTATTACTTAATTCCCTTTACTAGGGAATGGCTTCTAAAGTTTGAAGTCTGAATGTCAATAAATGAATTGTGAACCTAAAAAAAAATCAACAACTCAGAGCCTATGCTTACCAAAGTGCATGCATAGACCTTATTCAGAGATAAGGCCACAGGAGGCCCCTGATGAGATTTTAAGGATTGTAAATAAGGATTATGAAACCACTTATACACATTCAACTAACAATGCTAAACTGATCCTGCAAAGATAAATGAGGGTTGTTCAAAGACACAGTAGATATGTAGAAATAGAGCTTTCTTCTGAAAACTTGCCCAACAAGTGAGAGGCCCCAGTACTGGCAAAAAGAAGGAAAAAAGGGAAGGGAGAGGGGGGAAAGAAGGAAAAGAAAGCTTTCTAGCAGTGTAGGAGCATGTAAAGCTGCAGAAAGACTGGACCCTGTAGTCAACTTTCTAAGTATAGTGGTTTATGCCTATAATTCCAACACACAAGTGGCTGAGTCAGGATGATCAAGATTTTGAGGCCAGCCTGGATTCCACGGGCAGACTCTGTCTTTTGACATTATATTTTTTTTTTTGTAAAATTGTTATAAAGATGATGTACAGAGCTGGGAATGTGGCTTAGTGGTAGAGTGCTTGTCTAGCATGCATGAAGCCCTGGGTTCAATTCCTCAGTACCACATACACAGAAAAAGCCAGAAGTGGTGCTGTGGCTGAAGTGGTAGTGTGCTAGCCTTGAGCAAAAAGCTCAGGGACAGTGCTCACTCAGGCCCTGAGTTCAAGCCCCAGGACTGGCCAAAAAAAAAAGATGTTGTACAGAGGGGGTTACAGTTCCATAAGTCAGGCAATGGCTACATTTCTCTTTGGACAATGTCAGCCCTTCCCTCACTGCCCTGTCTTAAAATACACACACACTTCAGAAATCAACTTGGTCTGCAGTGATGCCCAGGTCGAAGCAAGGAATGGGTTTTGCTTACTTATTACAAAGAAAATAAAAAGTAAAAAAAAGTTAGATGATCACCAGCCACATGGGAGCTGGATGGATGGGGAAGATTCCACGAGGGCAGAGGAGCCCTGCGTCCAAGTCTCCAGGCCTTGAAGCAGCCACAATCCTGACCCAGGCCCGCCCCCCCCACCTCCCCGCCCCCAGAGCCATGAGGCCCGGAGGGCGCCACACCTGACTTAGACCTGACTCCCGTCGCCACCATTACAGACGGTGGCTCTACAGGTCAACCACAGGGACAGCAAAGCACGCCGGCAGCCCAGGGAGCGCGTGCACTTCGGATGCGGCCGGGCAGGCGGATCGGAGCCCTCCGGGGCCTGCCACTCCGGACACACTTGCACGGAAACGTGCGGGGAAACGTGCGAGGAGGGCACGCTTGAGTCCGGGCGCGCCCCGACTTCCGACGCCCGCCCGGCGTGGCTCACCGCGCTCAGGTCCGGGGGGAGGGGGAGGCTGGGCACCCTCGAATGAAGGGCTGGGTGCTCTCTCTGGGCTGTGGGCAGTGCCCCGCAGCCGGACAAACCGACGTCGGCCGGTCCTGTGCTCACAGACATAGCCACCCGGCCGGAGGCGCCGGGGCTCAGCTCCCAGGATGTGGTCCCCGGCACCAGCAGCTTCAGCTCGGCCGGGCAGGCCTCGACAAGGGGACGGGTGGCCGGCAGCGGACGGAGGAGGAGACTTGAGGGCGCTGCGCCCTCACTGCCCACTTCCGGGATCCCCAAGGCGCGAACCGCAAGGGTCGCCACACTGACCGTTAGCTGGGAGGGGGATGCGGGTGTGTGTGTGTGTTGCGCGCGTGTGGAGGAGTGCGGAATGGAAAGGGGGCGGGGCGATGGTCACGTGACCGCCGCCGGGTCAGAGTCCGACGTCGGCGGTCGCACGCTGGGCGGCTCTGCCCTTGGCCGCGCGCTCTACGTGCGCGCGCAGGCTGGGGGCGGGGCCGAGGGCGGGGCCTCTGGCCGTGTGTGTGTATGTGTGCGCGCGCGCTGCGGGCGGAGACGGGACCGCGGGAGCTGAAGGGAACCGGGACCCGGCGGGGACGCGGGCGCGGGCGCGGGCGCGGGCGCGGGCGCGGGCGCGGGCGCGGGCGCGGGCGCGGGCGCGGGCGCGGGCGCGGGCGCGGGCGGGGGCGGGACCTCCCCGTGCTCCTGGGCTGGCGGCGGCGGCGGCGGCGGCGGCGGCGGTGGCGGTGGGACACTGGTGACTCGCCGAGGGGTGCCTCGGCCATGACTGCGGAGCTGCAGCAAGACGACGCGGCGGGAGCGGCCGACGGTCACGGCTCGGTGGGCCTGCGGCGCGAAAGGGAGCGGGGCGCGGGGCCCGGGGCCTGGGGAGTGGGCTCCGGGGCTGAGGGGGACGCGGCGGGCCGAGCGGGAGCGGCGCCGGCCGGCGGAGGCCCTGCGGGGCCTGTGGGGCGCGGGGCGGGCGCGGGGCACCCCGGGACGGCGGGCACGGGGTGCGCCCGGCAGGTGAGGATGGCGCCCGGGGGAGGCTGCGGGGCGCTCGGGCTCGGCACTCCATCGCGGGCGTCTGTGGGCCCGCCGAAGTTGGGAGGGAGGGGCTCCGGGACTTTGCCGGCCCCCGTGTGAAAGGTTTGCACCCGGGGTGGTCTGCATCGAGGTCGGCGGGGTGGGGGGGGAGGGGGGGCGGTCACCGGGGACGGGGCCCCGATCTGGGCCCGGACCACGGAGGAGAAACTTGCGAACCGGGCGGAGTTGGGTGGGTGCTCAGGTTTGGAATCGATTTGGTGGCAGCATTGTTTAAAGAGTCCCAGGCAGACCGGTGATCTCACTTCAACCCGGCGTTGGCCAGCGCGGTGTGGGAGACCCGCGGCCCCCGTTACCACCGCTCCTTCGCTCTCCGCACCGCTTTGCTTGCTTCTTTGAAACAGATCGCCCCCCCACACCCCCCCAAATTATTGCATTCATCACTCTAGGTTTTAAAGAGGGTGGTGATAGGGGTGGACAGCGTAATGAACGGATTGTTTTATACTGTTGAAAATATCCAACAGCGTTGGAAACAAAATCAACCTAAAGATTGCTGGGCTTAAGATGGCGAGGGCATAAGAAACACTGGTTTGGGAGCCAACCAAACTGCTAGTGTCTGAGAAGAAACTTGGGAAAGGGAGCAATTTGAGAATGTCTTCTAATGTTACTTTGGAATGTTTTAACTTAATACTACCTCCTCACCCCTCAAGTACTGCTTTTTCCTTTTCTTTTTCTTTCTTTTTTTTTATTTTTAAGACAGAAAGGGAAATCTGCGGCAGATTTTCGAGTATAAGTTTGGAAGTGAGAAAATTTCATAAAATATTTATAATACAAGCTGTCAGATATTTCCAAGCGGGAAGCCTTTTAAAAGCCTTTTTAATTTTATTCTGTTTATTTATTTATGAAGCTGCTGGTCAGACCCAGAGCCTGGCACTTGCTAGGCAAATGCTGTACTAGTGAGCTACATCCCGGCCCCTTTTTATTCTTTTGATTCACTCAAGACCAGGAGTTTGTAACAAAAAAATGTTTTTTTTTAATATATAGTAAAAGATACTTCCAAGGCCTGGGCTCCAAGGTGAAACTGTGCAGCTGGTGTTTGAAATACTGATTTCTAATGGATGTATTATTGCTAAGTGACCACCAGTACTTTTTCTGTGTTTTAAAGATCAAACTGGTCTATTCGTTTTTAGGACAGTGACACCTTAAAAATAGGTGGGAAAATTTTAGCTTTGAAACGGTCCTATTGATTTAGACACAAGACTATTTTATGGGAGAGGAAGTCATATTTAAATTTGTTCAGGCTCTGTCATTAAAGACCATGTGCATGTCAGTCAGTGGCATCTTCATTTACCTCTGCCACCGTTTGAGTAGTGGCCCCAATTTCGGTAGTCTCTGTTTGAGGGTGAGTATGTGAGGAGTTTGATGAGCATTTGTATAGAAGTCATTGCTATTTTGGGAAGGCTTGGCACTCCAGTGACTGGTTGGCTGCAGTACCCTGATTCCAGGCGACCTGCAGAGTGATGACATTTACTGTTCTTCCCAGTGACTTGCCCTGCACTGACAGATGATAAGCTTGGAATTCAAGTCTGATAACATTTGACCTTTCTTGCTTTTGCTAATGTAAAATGGGTAAAGTTAGCAGATCAGGTTGAAGGATCTTAATATGGAATGCACCTTTTACCTCTTAGAGGGAAGATTTTTTTTGTTTTTGTTTTTGTTTTTTTTTGGCCAGTCCTGGGCCTTGGACTCAGGGCCTGAGCACTTTCCCTGGCTTCTTTTTTGCTCAAGGCTAGGACTCTGCCACTTGAGCCACAGCGCCGCTTCTGGCCATTTTCTGTATATGTGGTGCTGGGGAATCGAACCTAGGGCCTCGTGTATACGAGGCAGGCACTCTTGCCACTAGGCTATATCCCCAGCCCAGGAAGATTTTAATAACTTCCTGCTCTTGTTAAGTTTCATGTTAAAATGGATTCTTCCCTTTCCAGTTCTCTAAGGCATCATGCCTCTTCCCTAAAAGATGTTTAATTGTCCTGAGAAGAGCTATCCTCCTTTGACACTCAGAAGCTATTTAAAACCTACTGTGCTTCTCCTGTGGTCATTTGTACAAAGGACAGACAGCCATTTATAAGACTCCTCTAGAGTTGTAGTAGGATAAAAATGGTAGCACTATGGAAATATGCCGTGAGTGTGTCTTCGGATCTGAGTGTGACCACTTTGTGAAATCACTAAATCTCATCTCCAGATTACTCTTAAAGATTATCAGTATCTGGGTCCTGTGTTTCAGCCAGTTCTTGATTTAGATAAAAAACCAGCAGGGAAGTTTACTGTTACTGTAGGATAAATAACATGAAGTCAGTTTGGTTGTTCCAAACAAGTCATTCTTAGTGTGAGTTTACCTCACGAGTGCATATGGGCTTGGACCATCCCATTCCCCATCCCTGTCTGTGTATATCCCACAGTTCGGGCTCAGTGACTTTGCATTGACAGGTTGATACATGGGAGTGGGAGTATTGACATCAAGGAAGCAAGTGCATCCCACTTGGAATTCCGCTTTAGACCCCCTAATCCAATTTCTGCCCTTGGACAAGGTCTCTGGATGGTTCATTTGAACAGCAGAGGACCTCTCTCTGAGAGGCAAAGAATTCCTATTTTGCTATATATGGAGATCCACAATCCTGAAACAAAATTAACAATGAAGGTGTGTTGTCTGCTTGTTCACTTTACTTAATTTTGTTTATCTGTAACAAAAAGACTTAGAGCCCACCTGTTTCTTTCCTAAAGTTTTTTTTTTTTCTAATGATGACATAATGCAAGTTTAACTTGGAAAACTATACATACCTGAGCAGGATTAACTTAGCTGATAGTTAGTGGGGCAGTTTTGTTTCTGGATTCCGTTGCAGAAATTGAAATGGCAACAACAGCTTCTGCAGAAGCATTGTGGTTATGAGCTGACTGCCCAAGTCTGAGCTCCTGCAAGGCTAGGGCTGATGGGTCAGTGGCCTGCAAGAGAGGCTGGCCTAGCAGAGTGGGTTGGATTGGTTTTCCATAATCCACAACCACTAGATGTCTCATGGTAAGGCTTCCCAAAATAGGCTTTTAATAATAATTTGTTGTTTAGTGAAGCAGACCTCTCAGAGATAACATTATCTTCTGCTCAAACCAGAGGCCAGAGGCCTTTTTTTTTTTTTTTTTTTTTTTTTTGCCAGTCCTAGGCCTTGGACTCAGGGCCTGAGCACTGTCCCTGGCTTCTTTCTGCTCAAGGCTAGCACTCTGCCACAGCAGAGCCACAGCACCACTTCTGGCCGTTTTCTATATAGGTGGTGCTGGGGAATTGAACCCAGGGCTTCATGTATACAAGGCAAGCACTCTTGCCACTAGGCCATGTCCCCAGCCCCAGAGGCCTTTCTGTAGTAATTCTTTATTAGCTGATTCTATGATGATCCAAGTGCCTATCCAGAGTCTCATGCTTTTATTATTTGCTTATTTTTATTATTTATTTTTCTTGTAATCATCTTGGGGCTTGAATCCTGATCCTGGGCTCTGTCTCTTAGCTTTTGTGCTCAAGGCTAGTGTTCTACCACTTGAGCCATAATCCCAGTTCCAGCTTTTTGTGGTTAGTTGAGGATAAATGTATCGCAGACTGACCTGCCCTGGCTGGCTTCTAACTGCAATCCTCAGACCTCATCCTCCTGAGTAACTAGGGTTACAGATGTGAGCCACAGACCACAGCTCTTACTCTTTTCTTCTTTTTTGCTGGTCATGAGATTTGAATTCAGGACCTGGGTGCTGTCCCTGAGCTTCTTTTGCTTCTCTCTGCCACTTGAGCCACAGCTCCATCTCTGGCTTTTTCTTGGAGATAAAAGTCCCACAGACTTTCCTGCTCTAGTTGTTTTTGAACCATGATCCTCAGATCTCAGCCTCCCAAGTAGCTAGGGTTTGAGATATAAGCCATCAGTGCTAGCTTTTAAGTCTTATTTGTAGTGTTAATCTGTGTTTTTAGGGGCCCTCATTACCATTTTTAATTGATATTTGTTTTGGAGTTTGACTGATATTCTCATTAGTTATTAGTCTCCCAACTTGCAGTGTTGCAGAGTGGCTGTGTGTGTGTGTGTGTGTGTGTGTGTGTGTGTATTCATTCATGAGGGGCGAAGGGGCCTCTTGAACTCAGGGCCTTGAGTTTTTGCTTGGCTATTCCTTCATTGTTGCTGTTCCTCTAACATTTGAGTCATGCCTCCAGTTCTGGTCTTCCTGCCTGGGCTAGCTTTGAACTGTGGTCTTCAAGAAGTTGGTTTATTTCTGGCTGTTGGGCAGAACTCTGGCTTCTGCCTTCTTTGCAGCATCCTACTGGAGCCCTACCTCTGCTATAGCTAGCTTCCTTCCTGACTACTTCCTTGGATTTTGGAGCCCTACCTAGTTTCTCCTAGGGACTAACCATTTGTTCTCTTGATTTTAACTCTCCTTTCTCCAACTGCTTCCAAATCTGCATCCTTAATCTTTAGGTGCAAATGCTTCACACCCTGTGTTTGACTGGCTCTACTTCTGTACCCACCTCCTATAGACGTTTGCATATGGTAGGCCATGAAAGAACCTCCGGGCTAAGCCTGCTTTGCTCTGAAATACTGGAAACTTGTGTGCTCATTGATCCCCTGCTGCACCTCAGAGAAATAAGATTTACTAGGATCAGGAAGTTGAATTTTCAAAGTATCATGGGCATTTTTCTCCTAGAATATCATTTTTATTCCAAAGTAGCTGAATTTAGTTGAACCAGAGGTATCCCATATTTTATATTTATATAGTTTTCCTTTTACTAGCAGTGGCCATAGGCATTACTTATTTGACATCAGTCATTTCATTTCATTGTCCAGGTGTTGAATCCGGTGCTTAGGAAGACCTTGAGACTTGCCAGGAGGCTTCTGTGGGTCAGAGTCTGGCCTGTGTATGTGTAGTCTTAGCACCCCAGTCTTGGCTTTCTACATAATAAAGAAGGTCAACATTTCAGACAGGGCACAGAGCCAAGTTAAAGACGTTCTGGAGAGGGTGCCAGCAGCACCTGGCAGTGGCTAGCTGATTGAAGAACTCTGCTGGTCTTAGTGGTACACTCCTGAAGTCCCAATACTCAGGAGTCTGAGGAAGAAAGATTTTTTAAAATTCTAGGCCAGCTTGGCTTATAGTGAGATCCTGTCTCAAAAAAGAAAATTAAGAAGTCCTGAAGCAATACTCTCTTTTCTAATCCACTAATCCAGTACTTTGTTGAGTGAAAATGTGTTATCTCCCAATTCATTTTTTATTAATAAAAAATTTATACAGCATAAAATTAGCTGCTTGAAAGCATACAAATTCATTAGTCTATTCACAGTATTATGCTGTCACCACCTCTGTTCGTATCTAGAATAAAAAGTCTGCTTCCTCCTCCCTGCCTCAGCCTTACAACCCAGGCTTGCCTTCTGTCTCTGATGCACCTATTCTGGATGTTCCTTCCCTATTAGCACAGTCATGCAGGGTGGCACTGTATTCAGCATCTTTCATTTTCTGTAATGCTTTTGAAGTTTATCCAGTTTGTAGCCTATATCTTTTAATGGCTCACTTAACACTTTATACATGCAGTCAGCCTTTTGTATACACCTTTCCTGAATCTTGGGATTCAACCAGGCCTAAACAAAAACACATTTAAAAATTACATCTGTAGCCGGGTATTGGTGGCTCACACTTGTAATCCTAGCTACTCAGGAGGCTGAGCTCTGAGAATTACAGTTCAAAATCAGCCCCAGCAGGAAAGTCTGTAAGACTCTTATCTCCAACTAACTATCAAAAAGCTGGACATGGTGTTGTGGCTCAAGTGGTAGAGCACAAAAGCTCTGGGATGGCCCAGGCCCAGAGTTCAAGACTCAAGTATTGGTCAAAAAAAAAAAATTACACCTGTAACTGCACAGGTCAGGCTTTTTTCCTTGTCATAATCCTGAAAGCACATTTCTTCTTCCCATTGCATGAGCTGTAAACAGTCTAGAGGTGACTGAGCACACAGTAGGATGCACATAGGTTCTGTGCACATGCTGAGCCCTTCTCTAGGAGGGACTTCAGCATCTGCAGCTGGGTGTTCACAGGGGCCTGGTACGCAGCCCCCAGCCCCAGCCCCCTTGGATATAGAGAAATGACTTGTATCCCTTTCACTTATTCATTCTCCCATTCTCCCACCTTTTGGCTAAAGTGGAATTGCTGAGACATATGGAAATTCTATGTTTAACTTTTTGAGAAACTGCCAAACTTCCACAGCAGTTGCACCATTTTACATTCCCACCAGCCATACCTAAAGGTTCTAGTTCTCTGAATCCTCACTGAACACTTACTATTTTACTTTTTTCCTCTCCCTCCCTCCAGTAATCATCCTCAGGAGTGTGAAGTAGTATCTTATTATTGTTGTCCTTTGTTTTTGTCTTTTTTCTTTTTTTTTTTGAGACAGAATCTCACTTTATGGCTCAGACTGGCCTTGAACCCATGACTATCCTGCTTCAGCCTCTTGAGTGCTGGGGTTTACTATGCGTGGACCTAAGTATGGTTTTGATTTATAGTTCCCTCCTGGTGAATGTTAAGCATTTTTAAATAGGTTTATTGGCCAGCTGTGTATCTTCTTTCAGTAAATACCTATTCATGTTGTTCGGCCTTTTTTTGGTGTGTGCCCATATTCGGGTTTGAACTTTGGACCCTGAGCTCTGCTTGACTTTTTTTTGCTCATGGCTGGCATTCTACCACTTGATCCATGCCTCTGTTTCCTACTGGTAAGGGGCTTGAACTCTGAGTCTGGTCACTGTCCCTGAGTGGACTTCTGTGCTCAAGGCTAGCATTCTACCACTTGAGCCACAGCTCCACTTCCAGCTATTTTTTTTTTCTTGATGGTTAATTGGAGATAAGAATCTCACTGAATTTCCTGCCCTTGTTGACTTTGAATGGAGATCCTCAGATCTCACACTTCTGAGCAGCTAGGATTACAGGTACGAGTCCCCAGTATTTCCAGCTTTTTTGCTAGTTATTTGGAGTCCAGGTAGAGTCTTCCAACTTTGTTTTTCTTCTTACTATTGTTTTGGCTCTTTGGTACTTCTTGAAATTTTGTGTTAATTTGAGAATTGGGTTTTCCATTTCTACCTAAAAACCCATTGGGTTTTGTTTGCTTTGAGACAGTATCTCACTATGTTGACCAAGCCGGCCTCCTCGGGACCATTCAAATTTAGATAGAGATTACATTGAATTTATAAATCACTTTGATATTGTTATAATATTAGATGTGTGAGAGCTTTAATTATATGTCAAGTTAATAAGGCAGATGTCCAGATGTTTGGACTAAATCTTGTGACATATATGTGATGCTGTTTTTGGATGAGGTTAACTTTGAATCAGTCAACCCATTAAAGCAGGTGAATCTTCCCTTACATGAGTGGGTATTGCTAATCTGTTGAAGACCTGATAAGACCAAAGGCTGGGTGAGGAGTGTTTTGCCTGTCTGACTGCTTGAACTGGAAGTTAGTTCTTCCACTGAAACTCACATCGGTTTCCCTTGCTCTCAGAGCTTCATATTTGGACTGGAACTTGGATTCCTTAGCTTTCCTGCTTCTTAGTCCTTTGGACTTGGAGTTAAACTTATATAGCAGTTCTCTCTTGGTTATCTCACCTAGCATTTGGACTAGAATTAGACCTAAGTCAGATCTTGGGATTTGTCAGCCTCCAGGGCTGCGTGAGCTATTTCCTTATAATCTCTCTCTAGATATGCCTCTTACCTGTTGGTTCTCTGTCTACCAATCTGTGAACATAATGTCTTACAGTTAATTTGGAACTTTTAAGCTTTTTTTTTTTCCTGGTCCTGGGGCTTGAACTCAGGACCTGATCTTCTTCTGTCCCTGAGCCTCTCTGTGCTCTAGGCTAGCACTCTACCACTTGAGCCACAGGGCCACTTCTGAATTCTTTCTGAGTAGTTTATTGGAGATCAGAGTCTCAGGGATTTTCCTGCTCAGGCTGGCTTTGAACTGTGGTCTTCAGATCTCAGACTCCTGAGTCTGGAATTAGAGGTGGGAGCCACCAGAGCCTGGCCTAGTCATTTTCAGTGTCCAAGTCTCTTTGGTTAGATTTATTCGTGTGTGTGTGTGTGTGTGTGTGTGTGTGTGACTTCTTTAACTTCTGACAGGCATATATAGTCATTTTCAGTGTCCAAGTCTCTTTGGTTAGATTTATTCGTGTGTGTGTGTGTGTGTGTGTGTGTGTGTGTGTGTGTGTGTCCAGTCCTGGGGCTTGGCACTCAAGGCCTGAGCACTGTCCTTGACTTATTTTTTGTTCCAGATTAGTACTCTATATTTTGAGCCACAGGGCCACTTCTGGCCTTTTCAGTTTATGTGGTGCTGAGAAATCGAACGCAGGACTCCATGCCTGCAAGACAAGCACTCTACCACTAAGCCACAATCCAGCCCCTATTCCTAAGTATTTTATTCTTCTAGATGCCTTTGTAAATAAGGTTGTTTTCTCACTTTCCTTTTTTATTTTTCTTTCAAACCCTGTTGGTTTTTAAATGTTGAGATTATGTCCTGCAGGATTGCTTACATTTGTTTAGTAGTTCTAGTAACTGTGTGTGTGTGTACGTGCGCACACATGCATGTGTGCTCACATGTATTTGAGGCTTGGGGATTTTCTATATGTAGGATCATGTCAGCAGTCTGTAGAGATGGTTTGATTTTTTTTCTTCCATTTCTGACATCTTTTATTTCTATTTCTTGTGGGAAGATGTCTAATAGCATTGATGAAAGTGGACTTTATTTTTTATCTCTGGTTTTAGGGGAAAGCTTTCAGTCTTTTACCATTGAATAAGATGTATTACCTGTGGCTTAAATTTTTATTTTTTGTTATTTTCATTCTGTATCATGCTAGGAATTTCCTTCCATTCATAGTTTTTTGACAAAAAAAAAGTCATGAATGAGTATTGGATGTTATTAATGTTTTTCTGCATCCACTAAGGGGAGCATGTTTTCCTATTCATTTTACTATGTGGTTTTTTTGTGTTGTTTTTACTTACGTGTTTATTTTTGTAGTCCAGGCTGGCCTGGAACTCACTGCTGCCCTATCTCGGCCTCCTGAGTGTCCATACCTGGCATTGCTTCCGTGTTGTTGGAGATCATATTCTGTTCGACATCCTCTGCAAATATTTGGCTGAGCTTTATCTCCCTTCTTGGAGGTGTTATGAGTCTGTCCTGCCTTCCCGCTTCCCCTGGCAGAACCCTGCCTTTCTCATTATACCTGTCTTGCTCAGTAATTCCTTGACTCAGTTTTTAGGATTCTTTCCCTAGTCACATCCCACTTAGAACCAGTTGTTCATTTGTGGGAGATTTCATCTATTCAAATACCTCCCCTGCCATAGCTCTCCTTTCTGAGGATCCATTGTTCATCAGATTAAGTCAGAGCTCATCCTGACATTTAGAACCCTTCATAATCCAGTGACACATCACTGCTCTGATCTGTTATTTCTCAAAAATAGAAAGTACACACTGAGGCTTACCTAATAATAACTTAAAATTTTACTGTTCTTAGATTTCAAAAACTTGAGGATGTAAATCTGATGTCTTGTCTTTCCCTGATATTTTCCTAGTTTCTCAGTTAAGCCCTAGCAAGATAAAGCTAAACATGGTATATTCCGTATTATTCTTTAATTTTCAGAGTTGCATCTCATGTGAAAAGGTGGTGACTTCTGAGCCCCTACTACTCAGAATTGGTTGGGCATGTATACAAGCAAATGAACAAAGGAGTACTGTCTTAATTAATGTATTGCAGAGCAATGTATGGGGCATTATGTACATTAGGAAAAAATTATGTCCATGGCCTAGACGGCTTCTGGAAAGATATATAAAGATAAATAACAGATGTGTATTTGTGTAACACATACACACACATAAAGATTTATAATGAAGATACATAACATTCTCCATCATGGAAACACCTGGGGAATAAGAACTGAAGAGGAAAGAAGTTTGTTTTCTTCTTATATTCTTTGTACTGTTGGAATTTTCTCATACTAAGAACATGGGAGGAAGTAAAATATTTTTTCAAAAGTAAGTAATGGTAAGTTCTTATTTTTTGCTTTAAGTTTCAGTTTAAATCACATAAGAGCAGCTACATTGTAAAATGTTTCAAATATCTTTTGAAATATTTAAGGTACTTGGCTGATGGAAACAGGTCTTTTTTTTTTTTTTTTTTTTTTGGTCATATAGTGACTTGCTTTGCTCCCTTAATCTGCTGCCCAAGTGACATATCTGAATTTCTTACCCTATGCTGACCTTGTTTGCCTTTGAGGAAGAATCACTGGAGGCTAAAAGTCTCTCTTCTGGTGGGCCAGCCCTAACTAGGTTTATGTCAAAATGGCAGCAAGTATGGTCTCAACTTCCTTTTATTCTCATCTGCATGCTCAACAACACTTCCTCTGTCACCTGACAGGAAAGAATGACCTGAGGGAAAAAAGGTGATGACCAAATTTCCAGGAAGTCTCTGTCCATTCTCAGAAAATACATGAATATTCCTTCTTTGATTAGCCTGCCCCTCCCTTTTGTTTAACTTATATCTTCCCACCTCTTGAAGGTCAAGAAGTTGATTGGAGTGTCTGTCTCCTACTTCTATTCTGGGCTCACTTGGTGAGTTCTGAGAGGAATAAAGAACCCAATTTGAATCAACACTGATCATATTTTGTATCATTCACATACGCTATCAGGTATTCCATATTTGAGAATTTTCATTGTATCCAGGATAAGTCATTATTTTTATCAAGTTACCATAACTACCTTAGATTTCTTCCCTAGGAATAGTTTGGACCTACAGAACATTGTTGTTAAAAGAAAGTCTAAAGGAAATTTAAAAAAAATTAGTGGTTTTATGGCTCATTCCCTGTTTTTTGGAAGTTGGAAGGGTTAATGAATGTCTCAGATTAAGACAAGAATTTCTGGAGTTCCTTTCTTGGGTATTGGCATTTTATTTTAAAATTAAAGCATCAGATCTTTTAACTTGTTGGTGGTACTAAGGTTTGAATTCAGAGCTTGATTGTTAAGCCCCAGTCATCAGATCTTTACCTTTGAAGGGAGTTTAATTGGGGCATACCTTTGTACTTCTTAGCAGTCAAAGAACATCCATCAACTACTTAGCTTTAAATTTAGAAACGTCTTCCTAAAACTATACAAATTAAGATCAGAAAAAATACACAGCATCCTTGTTTGGAAGAATGCCACAGTCTAGAAAGGACCTCATCTGAAGGCTAAGGGAGATGTTCTTAGGATGAGTAATTGGTAATGTTGTTTTATTTGATCTTTGTTTTAATTGTGTTGGTTGTTGGATTAAACCAGTTATTGTTAGGGAAACTTGATAGCTTAATTTTTTTTTTATTGTCCTGATAATCCTGTGGGTTGCTTGTTGTGAAGAGAGTTGTCTTTGCTTTAAGAAACTCCGGTCTGATAGTTGTCTGGATTGTACTGAAGTCTCAGCTGGAGCCTTTAACGTTGGCCTGTCTATCTTCACTGCCTCCAGGCAGGAAAAGAGAGGACTTTTTGTCTTGTGGAGACTGTGATTTTAGCCAAGGAAGTGCAAACCTGTTTGTTCTTGCCAATTATTTGGCTTCATTGTGACTGGAGCTGAGCACAGGCTTTGTCTTGTCTTCTACTGGGTGTGTACTTTATACAGCAGTGCAGTTGGAACAAGTTAATATTTAAATTTGTTTTCTGTGAAGTTCAGGAGAAACAGTGAGTTATAACTACTCTCTTAATAAGTCTAGTTTGTCATTGTAAAATTGATATTTAAATGAGTTGTATTTGTTAGGATTTGGGGTGTGGGCAGTGCTGACAATTCAGTTCTGTATGTGTATCAGTAGCATAATCTAATCCTTGTGAAATCGGTCTCAGAGTCTTATATCTATCTTAGCTTTCTCTTTTCACTTTGCTTTTCTTGAGACAGGCTTTTTTGGTATGCAACCCAGGCTGGCATTGAGCCTCATGTTGGGGTACAGGTGAGCACCACCATGCCCACCTGTGATTTGGGTTTTTTTTTTTTTATCGTTCATTTATTTTGAGACAAGTCTTCATATGTAGCTCTGGCCGTCCACAATCTCATGACCTGCTTCATCCTCCTCAATACAGGGGTGGTTTGCTTGGCTGATTTTATCTTTTAGTATCTTTTTTGGGGGAGTGGTTGGTAAGGGGATTCTGGACTGGAGTTTGAACTCCTTGCTAGACAGAGGTCTGTCACTTGCACAGTTACTGTCATACGGTGCGGTTGTCACTAGCTCTGCATTCTGAATGTGGTCCTAGCTATTCCTCCTACTGCCAGTGGTCAGTCACATGCTGTGTTAGCACTACACAGTTCACGTGGCATTTTCAGTACACTCTGCTTGGTGACCATCGCTCACACCTGTGATCCTAGCTACTCAGAAGGCTGGGATTTGAAGATCACAGTTCAAAGCCAGCCTAGGCACGAACGTCCCTGAGACTCTTCAGTTAACTACCCCAAAACTGGAAGTGGAGCGGTAGCTCAGGTGGCCCATCACCTAGGCATCGAGTTCAAGCCCTAGGGGCGAGAAACACTTTCACACATACAAAAAGATTACATTTGCAGCAGCATGGAAAAAGAATAGAGAGAAAAACTTCTGTGTGAAGAGACATGGCGACAGAATAGCAGAGTATAAATGTGGGTTTCTGTGCACCATAATGTTCTTATTGAAAGAATGATCCCTGTTTGAATTTTCCTACCTGGCACCTATCAAATACTGTGTTACCTAGAGAGGAAGGTGCCATAGAATATTCAGCTGAGGTTAGTTTTGATGTTAAGCATGCAGAGTTGCCCATCACATGCCCCAGGCAATACAGCTAGGACATGGCTGTATTCCTCAGCATAAATGTATCTCCTAGGATTCATGCATTGTGTCATAATTTAAATGCCAGCAGTTTTTCTTAGTTTATAACAACTGATGGTACCATTGGTGAGCCAAATAGTTTTTATCTCTCTTCTTCCTGATGGTAGCTTGTTTAGAACAGATTGTACTACTGTTTTCTTAAACAGGAAATTTGTAAAGATACAAGATCAAGGTCAAACTCATGAATATAGTGTTTGCACAAAGTATCTCCTGTTTCCTTGTCTTCTCACCTACAGTTATATGAGGCAGGCTGGATCAAATCCTAGCCCCCTCCCCTTGCTAACAGTAACTTGGGAAGTGACTTCATCTTTTCGTGTCTGCCATGTCTGCCTATTTCACAGATCTCTTATGAGGATTAAAGGAATTAATAACATATAAACTATTTAGAATAGTACCAGGCTAGAAGCAGACAGTGTTGATTAGTTTTCTTTCTCTGTCGATTGTGGGCTTGAACTGGGCCTGGACACTCTTCCTGAACTCTTTATGCTTTTGAATCACAGCTCCACTTCTGTTTTTGTTGTTGTTGTTGTTGTTTGTTTATTTGGGTTTTTTTTGTTTGTTTTCTGGTAGTTACTCAGAGATAAGAATCTCATGGGCATTCTTGCCCCATCTGACTTCAAACTGTGATCCTCAGGTCTCAGCCTCCTCAGTGGTGGCTTAAGCCACCTGCACCCATCTAGATGAGCTGCTGATACTGAGCCTTGAACTCAGGACTTCTTGAACTTTGGGTCCAAATTTTTATTCAGTAAAATCAAGTGGGATTACAATTCATTTGGAGAAATACCTCATTTAAAAACGCTTATTTTTCAGTTTTTGGCCCAGGCTAAATTTCAACACCTGTCATTCTGATATATTCTTCCCTCCTCTCTCCACACCGTCTCAGCACTCAGCAGGGTGTCATTCCATTTCTGGGCTCTGACTGTAGCCTCTGACCAGAACAAAAAGTCTGTAGATGCTTTTTTGAGGACTGGGGAGGGGTGTTTCAGCTAGTTATTTCTAGTTGTGGATACTTACATGTTGCATTATTGGGCCCACAGCTGTTGAAGAACATGAGATACTGTTTCTTTTACAGCTGACAGTAAATGCAGGAGGTCTCTCAGAGATAGAGCTGAAATTAGTGGCAAGACATCAAATACTCAATCAGGACTGAATTCTAGCATAACCTTAGCAATAGTTAAGGTAAATCTACAATTCAATTTCTTCTCACTGAATTAATTTTGAGCTATTTTGTTGTCAGTATTCATCTATAAGATCATTGGATTGTGAGTTGGGCCAGTCTTAAAGTGAACTGTAGATAAGTTGACTGTGTCAAATGAGGGAAGATGAAGGGTGAAGACTGAAGGCTGAAACAGGTCATAAGCTGATTGGTGTATCTAGAAGCTAACCAGTTAAAACATTCCATCATTCATTCTTCTGAAATTATACTAGTTAATACTAGTTAGTAGCTTTAGCTGTACTTCTATTATCAAACCTTAAGTTTTAAATATTACATTAGTGGTACTGATCATTTGTTAATTATATGATTGGAAAATTAATGTCAGTGAAAAATGACACACACCAATGGCAGGTGCAATAAAGCTTAAAATAGATGCTCTTCACATGCACACGTGTTCTATGATCTGTGACCTATTTATGCTTTGCTTACACAGGAAAACCTGAGGCACTTTAAGTGACCATTAGGGCTGAAATACTACATGAAAATGTTTTTAGATTCATATTTCTTTCATAAGTGCTTGAATTATTTTCCAGAATTAGATGTTGGAATGAGTAATAAATTTGGCATTTCAGAATTCATCTGACCATCAGTACTTTGTTAAATGGAGCTTGTTAAGTTTAAAGACCCAGACCTTCCTAACTCTGAGTACTCAGGTTTACTTTCTGACTGACATGTATCTGTTTTGGTTTTCCTCAGAGCTGCCAAATGCTGTTAAATCAACTGAGAGAAATCACAGGCATTCAGGATCCTTCCTTTCTTCATGAAGCTCTCAAGGTTGGTTTCCAGACTGCTCTTAGCCAGAAGGCTTTAAAACAGTTGTCCATGTCATAGTTTGTCAATGGAAGCTATTTTTAATGCCACAAGAATGCATTGGGACAGAAGCTCTACAGGTCAAATGGCCCAGCGTATTTAACCTATAAATTGTAAGGGGTGGGGGAAATCTATAGGGTCAAGTAGATTAAGAGTCATACTAACTAATTGCATGATTTATATGGATTCCAATTGAAGGCAATAAACCACACATATTTAAGATAGGCACTTTGAATTGCTTATTGATTATTAAAAAAACTTACTAATCTTAAGATATGATAGAGTAGTTTTACTCTTAAGGATTTTGGTTTGTAGTTAAGAGGTACATTCTGATAGATTGTCCAATAAAATGCTAAAATGCTTAGGATTTGCTTCAAAATGTCGAGGAGAGGAAAGGGCAGTTAGATAAGACCAGTCTTGCTTGTGACTGGATATTGTTGAAGCCAATTGAAGGGGCCTGTGAAATTCAGATATTCCTTCTACTATTGTATGTCTTAGAGATTTTTCTAATAAAAAGCTAAGACAAATATATCCCTACTACAGGATATGGTACTACTGGTTACTTACTATGGAGGCTGACTTCATTTGGACTCAGTGTTCATTACCATGCCTTAACTATCTTGTGAAATTGAGAGCTGTGGAAGTAATGACAACACATTTCCTGCAGGATTCGTTGTTTCCATGTTGGGGGAAATCTAAGTGTGGTGGTTACTTTCTGGAACTAGGTGTCTGACATTACTTTAAGTATATCAGGTGCACTTTCCTGCTTGTTCCTTCCCCTCCCTTCATTTGTACTGGGGTTTGAACTTAGAGCTTCATTCTTGCTAGGCAGGCACTCTACCACTTAGGCCACATTGCTATAGTTATTTCCAGATAGGCCCTCTCTTTACCCAGGTAAGACTTGGATCACAATCTTTTTTCCCCCTCAGCCCTGAGAGGAAAGCATGCTTCCTCTAGGAAGAAGACCAAGGTAAGGCAGGGATTTTTTTTTTTTTTTGGCCAGTCCTGGGCCTTGGACTCAGGGCCTGAGCACTGTCCCTGGCTTCTTCCCGCCCAAGGCTAGCACTCCGCCACTTGAGCCACAGCGCCGCTTCTGGCTGTTTTCTGTATATGTGGTGCTGGGGAATCGAACCTAGGGCCTCGTGTATCCGAGGCAGGCACTCTTGCCACTAGGCTATATCCCCAGCCCGGATTTTTTTATTTATTTGCTTGGGTTTTTTATTTTTTGTTGTTGCTGTTGTTTTTTAATGGTACTGCCAGGGCTTAAACTCGGGGCTTTGTATTCTTGCTTGGTTCTGCCCTCTACCACTTGAGTTATGCCTCCAGTCCAGCATTTTGATAATTAATTGGAGATGGAGCCTGGCACACTTTTCTGTTCAAGCTTGCTTTGACCCACAGTCTTCTTATCTCAGTTCTCTGAGAATCTAGAATTACAGGCATGAGCCACCAGCACCCAGCTCAGACCACAATCCTACCTATACCTCCCTCACAGCTGGTTGAGTTGGCAGGGAGGGGAGTTGCAAACTTTTTTTGCCTGGGCTAGCCTCCAAGAGTGATCTCCCCATCTTTTAAAAAAGTTTACTTTATTGTCAAAGTAATGTACAGAGGGTTTGCAGTTACATACATAAAGCAGTGAGTAATTTCTTATCAAACTTGTTACATCCTCCTTCATTTTTCTCCCACCTTCCTTCCTCCCTGGCTCCCTCCCCCGCTCCCCTGAGATGTACAGTTGGCTTACAACATATTGTCTTGGAAGTATTGCTGTTGCATTGGTTCACCTTTTACCCTCGCTCCCCAACTTTTAACCTCTGAGTTTCAGGTATTATCAGTTTGAACCACCAGGACTAGCCTTACTTTTTAATTCAACCTTCTTCTGTCCTACTTTAAACTTACTCAGTTTGTCATCAAGGTAGTCCACAGACACCACCAAACACAAAGACACAAATCACACGTGTCCTTTACTTAAATTCTCTGATGCTTTCCTTTTGCAATTTCTGTTGTATTTTTGTTCTCTTAGGCCAGTAATGGTGACATTACCCAGGCTGTCAGCCTTCTCACTGATGAAAGAGTGAAGGAGCCCAGTGAAGACACTGTTGCTACAGAACCATCGGAAGTAGAGGGCAGTGCTGCCAGCAGAGAAGTATTAGCAAGTAGGTGCTGCTCCTGACCTGGTCCTTCTCCCCAGCTAGCAGAAAATGGTGCTGAGTATGTGTGGCTTCCCCATCATACCCCTCAGAGAGCTTACTGTTGAGCTGTCACTATGCCAGGCAGAATTCCAAGCTTTGAAATTATCTTCTCATTCATTCTCTCTCATATTTTCTTTTGAGCCAGAGTCTCAACATGTGGCCCAGGGTAGCCCAAAACTCCCCATCTTGCTTATGCCTGCCAAGTGCTAGCTGAGATTGCCAGGATTACAGGCATGTACTGGGACACCTGACTTAGTTATTTTTTTTTCCCATTGCGGGGGGCCTTGAACTCAGGACCTGGAGGCTGTCTCGGAGCTTTGTCACTCAAGGCTAGTACTCTGCCACTTTGAGCCACAGTTTTCTGGTTTTCTGGTGGTTAATTGAAGATAAGACTGTCGGGGACTTTCCTGCCCAGGCTGGATTTCAATCGCAATCCTCAGATCTAGCTCCTGAGTATAGCTAGGATTACAGGTGTGAGCCACTGGCACCCATCTGATTTAGTCATTCTTTAGTACCTATTCCAGAAGCACCAATAATGTGCTAAATACTCTTGATTCCCTGCCTTCTTGCAGCTTACATTTTACTTGGGGTGGGAAGTGGGGGAGATCAAGTAAATAAAGTGAAAGTATTAGCTTATTACCAGGGAGAGAAAGGGAAAAAAAAGAAAAGAAAGGAAAGGAGGGCTGGACTGTGTTTTAGATAGAAGGCAGCTTGTAGGAAGATGCAAGGCAGGGGAGGGAGTAAATCTTGTCAGGGCTTAGGGTGGGAGTGGCCATTGCCACAACCTGCTGAAGGAGCTGCCAGAAGGTGAGAGAGGCCTAGTGAGGGTGGAGGGCACTAAGCCCTTGGTGGGATGGGAGGCGGAGGCAGGTCAGGCAGGCCCTCCCTAAGTATTGGCTTTTACTGGAAACCCAGTGGATAGCCATTGGAGTGTTGGGAGCAGAGAAACAGTGTAACAAGTTTCCACTTCTTCTTGAGGCCTTTCAGATTGCTGTGTTGCAGATAGGAGGTGGAAGAGGGAGTAGTAAGGAGCACCAGTCAGTCTTCGGTCAGAGCCGAGACTGTGAGGAGACTGCTGTCCAGTACAGTTCGCGATGGAAGCTTGGGCCTGGCTGCAGTGCTGGAGGGGTGAGAGATGCTGGCCTTCTGGCTGCATCATCCTTTTTAGATAGGCTTGGCTCACAGAGGACAAGTAGACTAAAGATGACTGTCATTTGGGTCTGTTGGTTCATACCTGTAGTTCCAGTGCTGAAGGGGCAGAGATAGGAAGATCTATAATTGTAGGCTGGCCTGAGATGGGAAGAGATCATTTTTGATAATATTAAGTCCTTAAAGTGTCTGTCAGGTGTTTAGGTAGAGGTGTCTTTAAGGCAGTAGAATCTCAGATGAGTAGTAGGCAAGAAATCTAGGCCGGAATAGGTAAATTTGCACTTGTGGTGGTTGATAAGTAATACTGGGGACTGATAAGCTCTCCAGAGAAATAGGTACTGGAAAGAGATAAAAGCACTGCATGCTTTGCTTCTTATTATTCAAATGGATAGATAGATAAATTGGGGGGGGGTTGTTTTTGTTTTTTTTGAGACACATTGTGCATTCGAGGCTGGCCTCAAACTCTCCATCCTCTATCCTCTGTCTCCTGGGCACTGAAATCACAGACATGCACAACCACATCCAGCCCAGTTGTTTGTATCTTTAAGTTCCTCAGACTAGCTAGTACCCTATAAAGCCATGGTGAATAAGAGCTAATAATAGACAGCTTTCTCTTGGTCTTTTTTTTTTTTTTAAGGAAATGTATTATTTCACCATTAAATATAAGGTGTGTTGTTGTAGGATCCTCATGGGCAGTCTCTCTCAGACTGAGAATATTTTTTTCTCTTCAAAGTTGGCCTGGGGTTTTTACCTTGAAAGTTAACAAATATTTTCTTCTGTTACAATTGAGGTGATCATGATAATACAGTTTCCTAATATTAACTCAGCATTTTATTCCTACAATGAAATTAACTTGGTCTTAATAAGTTATCTTTCTTTTACAATGTTGTATTTGCTAACATTTTGAGGTTTTGCATCTGTGGCCATGTGTGAGCTTGTCTTTTTTTTCCTTTTTCTTAGCTATTTTTTTTACCAGTTTCTGTAAACAAGTACTAGGTGTCCAGTAAACTCACATAAAGTGAGGTAAATAGGTCCTCCATTCTCTAGATGAGTTCCAGATTCAGAAGTTCTTCTTAAATGTTCTACCTTTATATTCTATAGAGACTATAAATACCTAGAGATACAAGGTATATTTTTGAGTTTATGGAAGGAGAAAGAAATTTGATTTGTTGCATTTACTGGCTTATTTCTCTACTGTTGGCAAGTGTAAAGTTACAGTGTAGCTATAAGTTATTCATTTGACTCTAGGACAGAGTAGTACAATTGTTCTTACACAAATAAGCCATTGTGGTGAGAGCTTAGGGAGTATATCTGATATGTGGAATGTTTTTACCTTTTTTAGAGACAGAGAGGCAGTTTTGTGCATGTGGACTAATTAAATTTCTATTTATTTTAAAGAAGTAATAGACCTTACTCACGATAACAAAGATGACCTTCAGGCGGCCATTGCTTTGAGTCTTCTGGAGTCCCCCAAAATTCAAGCTGATGGAAGAGATCTTAACAGGTTATTCCTATAATTTATAATCTTTGTGTGTATCTTAGGGAAATAATAGTGTGGAAATGCCCATCAGGGTCAGTTATGCCAAGCTTTTTTTAAAGGTACCTGAATAAAATCCTTCCCTCCCTCCTTCCCTTCTTTTCTCTCTCCCTTCCTTCTGTCCTTCCTCCCTCCCTTCTTTCTTCCCTCTCTTCATCCCTCCTCTCCCTCTCTCCCTCCCTCCCTTTCCCCTTTTCTCCATTCCTCTGTCCCTCCTCCTTTTTTCCTTTCCTCTTCTCCCCACCCCCACCTTCCTGTCTTCTTCCTTTTTAAAAAAAAATTGGATTGATTATGGTACTGTGGTTTGAATTCAGGGTTTTGCACTTGCTAGGAAGGTGCTTTATCACTTGAGCCACATCCCACCCTTCTTTTTTCTCTTTTTGAGACAGGGTCTTTCTGTGTAGCCCAGGTTTGCCTTGAACTTGTGATCTTCCTGCTGCCTCAACACCAGGCTTATACACACAGTAGCACTGAATACAGTTGAAGGGGTAACAGTGCACATTAGCCTATTTTACTCTTTTAAGTCTGTTTTTAAAAAGCCAAATATACAATGGTCTTATTGCAGCCTATCGTATTTTGGTGTTTTATACTCATGGCTTTGAGCTTGCTAGGCAACCCTCTACCAATTGAGCCATGCCCCTAGCCTTTTTTGTTTTGATCATTTTTCAGGTAGAGTCTTGCTTTTTGCTGTAGTCTTACTGGAACACCCAACAGTAAAAGTCTCTGTTGTGAAACAGTCAAGTCTGTTGTGAAACAGTCATTGTTTCTGTTTAAATTTTGCTTTTCACTTACATTATAATAATATTTTTTGGTTGTACTAGCGTTTATATTCAGACTCCATTCTCGATAGGCAGGCCCTCTACCACTTGAGCTACATCTGCTACCCCCACTTAGATTATACTCTTACAGCTGCTACATAGCCATTAATTACACAGTAAATAGTTTCTAGGCATTTTGTATTATCTAGGAAAAGATATCCTCCATACTTTTTAAGAATTTTTTTTTTTTTTTTGGTTTTGACTTGTGGTTTTTGGCACAATATAGGATGCACGAGTCAACCTGTGCAGAAACTAAACGCTCAAAAAGAAAACGCTGTGAAGTCTGGGGAGAAAACCCCAATCCAAATGACTGGAGGAGAGTTGATGGTTGGCCAGTTGGACTGAAAAATGTTGGCAACACATGTTGGTTCAGTGCTGTTATTCAGGTAATGTTTTGTTTTTGGTTTTTACTAGGACTGAAACTCAGGGCCCTGCTTATTGGCTTTTTTACTCATAGAGAGTGCTCTATCATTTGAGCCACACCTCCAGTCCAGCTTTTTTTCTTGGATAATTGGAGGTAGAATCTCACAGACTTAAAAAGTCAGTCTGGGCTGACTTTACTGAGATCCTCCAGCCTCCTAAGTAGCTAGGATTATAGGTGGGAGCCACCAGTATCCAGCTAGGTGTGATATATTTCTGAGAGTAATTTTGGTAGTTTATTAAGCTGATATGTGAAAATAATAACTTTGGTAAAATTCAAAGTTTTATGAAACTGGGTAGTCTTTACTGTAGCATTTTATATTTCAGTTGCCTTTGCCTTGTTTAGGTTTATATGCTCTGATCACCACAATGGGCAGTCTTGAAAATGAAATCTGTGGTTGTAAGTACAATGAATAAGAGTTTCAGGTCAGCATCTACTGAATGCTATTGAAGGCAGACTGAAGTAGAGGTGGCAGAGGGCTGGGAAGAGGGAAGTAAAACAGTCTTGAGCTATTCAACAGAACAAATCTATAGGATTTGGTGAACTGTGTCTGTGAGAGAGAGTTGAGGAAGACTTATAGGCCTTTGAGATGTGGAGTGGAAAAGACAAAAAGATTTTGAGGTGAGATGAGCAAAACAATAAACTAAAAACTAACTGGATGATTAACTGGCTAAATAAATGTATAGAATGTATTAGTCTGTGATTGGTCCAGTAGAAAACAGCCAGTGAGTAAGATTATCATTGTTGAACGAGATATAGCAGTCCTAATATAACTGGAATGTTAGGAAGGTCTAGCTGAGAGGAAGAGAATGGAGTTAATTCCAGGTACGCAGGACGTCTGAGAGAGAGCATGTTGGACTGGAGAAAAGTATCACAAGTGAAGAAACACACAGTAACTGCCCTAAGGTATGAATGGGATTGATATGTTCTTAGAACATCAGATGTCCTGAGTGCCATATGTTAAGACCAGTGGGAAGACTCAGTACAGATGACGTTCCATATGAGATGGGGAGTTCCAGGTGATCTGGAGTTCAGGGCAAAAAAGCAAAGATGCAAAGGCAGAGGCCATTGCATTTGTCTTCTTGATGTGATGGTGGCCTGACCATAGAAGGAGAGAAGTATTTGGATTCTTATTTTTCCCACTTCTGCTCTTTCTTTTTATCTTTCTTGGAGTAGCAAGGAGAGTTACTAGCAGGTTTTGTCCTCAGTAAGCTTCAGTAGAAGCTTAACTTTGATTGTACTAAGAAGTTGTCAGAAGAACCAGTGGCAAGTGAGTTGATAGAGGGGAGTTCTGGAGACAGGGAGATCATGTGAGTGATGGTCTAAGCAAGCAGTGAAGGGATCAGTGAGCTGGAGGAGCAGTGATGGGTTTGATGGAGGGGGAATGGCAGGGACGGGGAGTAGGTATAAGATAGTATGCAGTGGTGGAGTTGAAAGACTGGGGTTTATTGGATGTGAATGCCTAGGAAAGGAAAAGGACTCAAAGATGATACTGATGCTTTGAACTTTGGTGCATGGAGGAAGGAGATGAGGTGGAACATATAAATCATACAGAGAACATGGGAGAAGCAGCCAGCATTTGAAAAAGAACCATATTGATAGTGGGTCCTAATAGCTTGCAGTTAGGTGGTTTTGAAGAATAAAGGCATCTTGAAGAAAGTTAGCTTTCAACAAACATGATGAGGTCAAGGGAGATGACTGAGAACATGAAGCTGTATACTCGGGTGAGTATTATGGGGGATCTCCATCAGAGCAGGAATAAATGTGTGCTGTACAAACCCATGAGAAGGGCCAGCTGAGGGCCAGCAGCTTGCAGCTCATCTGGCCCCACTGGCATGGGTAGCAGCAGGGGCCCAGGTGTACATAACCCTATTGGCAGCCTGGCTGACCAGGTGCTGTGCAACTTGAGTCATGCCCCAGTTCTTTGGTTTTACTTTGGCCTGTACTGCAGTCCTCTTCTTTACATCTCCCAAATGTGTACCCCCATTCCCAGCTTACTGGTTGAGGGGAATATCACTAACTTTTGCCAGAGTTGGCCTTGAACTGCAATCTTTCCAGTCTTTGCCTTGAGAGTTCCTGGGATTATCAGCAGGAGGAGCTACTGTATCTTTAAATATTATTTGAATAGCAACATAATCACCTATTGTGGAAATGTAGTAATTTATTTAATCCTTTTTTAGGCTTTAGATGATTTCTTCTTTCTACGTAATAGGTCTAGCATTCATGAATAATAGAAGTAGATTTTATATATATATATATGATATAGATATATATATATCTCACTGTCAACCTATAATTTTTTCTGTAGTTATTTTGAAAAAAAAAGTCTATGCATTTCTTTCTTCCTTCCAGTCTCTTTTTCAGTTGCCTGAATTCCGAAGACTTGTTCTCAGCTATACTCTGCCACAGAATATACTTGAAAATTGCCGAAGTCACACAGTAAGTGGGTGTTTGTTGACTAACGATGATAACCATGCCAGGAACATACTTGTTTTCTTTTTTGCAGGTCCTGGGGCTTGAACTGAGGGCCTGTCCCTAAGCTTCTTTTGCTCAAGGCTAGTGCTCTACCACTTGAACCATCCAATGCCGCTCCTGGCTTTTTCTGGCTAGTTTATTGGAGATCCGAGTCTCATGAACTTCCCAGCTTGGGCTGCCTTGGAACCGTGATCCTCAGATCTCAGCCTCCTGAGTAGTCAGGATTACAGGCGTGAGTCACCGACTCCTGGCTCCTTGTTTTCCTTTTTAATTGTTCTTTTTCCTCCCTAGTGACATGAAATAAAATGCTGTAAAAACGTAAAATTAGTAATAAAATTACAGAAACAGTTCCAAGAGAGTGTGTTGAGGCACTTTGCCAGCTTAGCAGTGCTGCTGTGGGGCGGGGCCCTCAGAATACCTGTTCTGTGCATCCTTCTCTGCCACTGACTGCTCAGGCCAACGGGTGCAGAGCAGGTGACCTGATGTGGAAGCCAGGATATAACCTCCTCCCCACAATGTAAGCCTAGATTTCACCTTAGTGTAGTGCATTCCCCTCACAGGATGGAGACAGCTTCAAAAAGTGGACCTTTCGGCTGGGTTCCGGTGGCTCACACCTGTAATCCTAGCTACTCAGGAGGCTGAGATCTGAGGATCTCGGTTCAAAGCCAGCCCAGGCAGCATAGTCCGTGAGACTCTTATCTCCAATTAACCATCAGAAAACGGGAAATATCACTGTGCAGCTCAAGTGGTAGAGCACTAGCCTTGAGCTGAAGAGCTCAGGGACAGTGCCCCAGGCCCAAAGGTCATGCCCCACAACTGATCCAAAAAAAAGGACCTTTCTGTCTTTTCATCAGTGTTATCTCTTGTCTTCTCTGTAGTTATGTAGTAATGTAGAGAAGCCCCTACACAGGCAGTCCTTACCAGAGTCTCTGGGTGTAGTTTGAGGCCTCACCTGACCTCCATCTAGGCATATAAGAATTAGAGTGATTATTGACAACTTTTCTCTTTTACGTGGTCCGATTTTCCAAGTAAGATGTTTTAAGAGTACAAATGGTCATGTTTTCTATAGGAAAAGAGAAATATTGTTTTTATGCAAGAGCTTCAGTATTTGTTTGCTTTGATGATGGGATCAAATCGAAAGTTTGTAGACCCTTCTGCAGCCTTGGACCTGTTAAAGGGAGCATTCCGGTCATCAGAGGAACAGCAGGTATGAGTTGGAAGGAAGCCTTACTGTGATGTTATTTCAACTGTAAGCTAAGCCATGACTAAGCCAGTCTATGGATTTCAGCTTTTGCCCTGTATTTTGCTTTTACAATGCAGGAGGGAGGGGAAGAGTACACATGTGCATGACAGAGAAAAGGTGAGGGAAAAGAGTGAGTTATGCAGAGCTGGTGTTCTGAAGAGAGGAAGAAAGATGTATTAGACTTAGAGGCAACTGAAGTAGAAGAGAGATTGAAAAATATTTTAATGCATCATAGCAGAGAAAAGTGCAGTCCTTTGTCTAGAAATCCTACTTTTCAAACCCGAGTTTTGGAAACCCTACTTTGGAAGCTTTTCTGAGCACTTAATCTTTTAGCCATTAATACTTTCCTCCGTCCACCTCCTGTTGGAACACAAAACCATCGCTTGAGGTTGGATGAGTTCTTCCTGGATCCAGTGCTCTTGAAACATCTTATGAATGTCTCCTCTCTTCATTCATATTGCTTGTTGTTCTGGAGCATCACAATCTGTTCTTAGGGCCTATTTGGAAGATTTGGAATGATAGTTCTAGTTTCCTTCTCCGAAGAGCTTAATCAGTACACATTTTATTTTGTCTCTGGTAGCTTGGTCCCATTTTCCCTGTCTTCATCATGTTTGGCCCTGCAAAAGGAAGACTTTCTTAAGAATAGACTCTTAATTAATTCATTGTTGGGATTAAGGGCAAACTTTCACTTTCCTACAATCAGCATTGTATCTAACTTACACAATTTATGCCTCTCTTCTAGCAAGATGTGAGTGAGTTCACACACAAGCTCCTGGACTGGCTGGAGGACGCGTTTCAGCTAGCTGTTAATGTTAAGTGAGTGTTGAGGGTTTGTTTCTTACCCCTTTCTGACTCATGGTGACCACTTATGGGAGAAAGCATTCTTCTGCAGCAGAAATTGTGTTTTCATTGGACCTATGGGTGACCACTGAGCTGTTATCACTGCTTTGGCTATCCCCTTCTTCCTCCAAATATACATCCCTTTAATCCTCGGGGCCCTAGCTGTTAACTTATTAAAATCCTAGCCAGGGCTGTAAATTGTATTTAAAAACAGGTAAATCAGTCGTGCATGTGATCGTGCATATATGAATGCAAGCCACTACATTTCATCAAGGTCAGTAATAAGGTCTGCTTGAATATCAGAGGGTCAGTGCTACCCATTTCAGTCAGTACAGAAGAGACAGGAATGCCTGCAGCCCACGCCTGATGCAGATCCTGAGAAATTTCTTCTTAAATAGTTTGACTCTGAGTTCACAAGTTAATATCCTAAAATGGTTTTTCAAAGAGCAGGTTACACAGTTTAAGGGAGCTTGAAGAATGAAACTTTGTACTCTATTTTTATTATTGCCACTGAGAATACTTTTCTGAGCTGATCTGTTTGACCTACTGTATGTAGACTGTGTCTGACTCTGTACTTGATGAGAATGTATTGTTTTTATGTTTGATGCTTGGATTTTGTCCGTAGCACATATTTGGTCCAGATGATACATAATCTCTCTCTCTCTCTCTCTCTCTCTCTCTCTCTCTCTCTCTCTCTCTCGCTAATAGTAATCCCAGAAATAAATCTGAAAATCCTATGGTGCAGCTATTCTACGGGACTTTCTTGACAGAAGGGGTTCGTGAAGGTAAATTCTGGCCCTGCAGCTATATTTGCTTCCTTCTGTCCTTTGAGAGAGGCAGTGAGATGAGTGATTGGAGAGTCCAACACACAACAATCTGCCTCTTAGGACTTGTATGGTTGTGGTCGAACTATGGGAACTCCTAGATCTTCAGTCTCTTCATCTGTAAAGTGGGCACAACCTGTATCTTAGAGTTGTTAATGTGAGGTTGTCAAACATCTGCACAGCCAAATGTAGCATTCATGTCAGATACACATGATGTTACTCAGTTTTCTCTGTTGCCTTTTCTGGTGCAAAACCTAATTTCAAAAGATTTTATTGAGGGCTGGGAATGTGGCCTAGTGGTAGAGTGCTTGCCCAGCATGCATGAAGCCCTGGGTTCCATTCCTCAGTACCACATAAATAACAAAACCCAGAACTGGAACTGTGGCTCAAGTGGTAGAGTGGTATCCTTGAGCAAAATAAGCTCAGGGACAATGCCTAGGCCCTGAGTTCAAGCCCCAAGACTGAAAGAAAAAAAAAATATTTTACTGAGTTAAACTGCCAGAAATGCTTGTCTATTCTAGAGCTTTGTCTTGTCCAAGCTGTACACTGAACACTTTTTTTTTGCCAGTCCTTGGCCTTGAGCTCAGGACCTGAGCACTGTCCCTGGCTTCTTTTTGCTCAAGGCTAGCACTCTACCACTTGAGCCACAGCGCCCCTTCTGGCCGTTTTCTATATATGTGATGCTGAGGAATCGAACCCAGGACTTCATGTGTACGAGGCAAGCACTCTTGCCACTAGGTCATATTCCGAGCCTGACTGAACACAATTTTATATTCATTTTTATGTTCCTAAATATTAAACTATCAATTTATGATTAGATCTGAAGAATATCACATTGAAAAAAAAAGTACAGAAATTTCCCAATCTAACAGTTACTGGATTGAGTATATGAGCTCTATGTAAGTAAACATTTCATTCATTCCTTTAACTGTTATTACTGATTGATAGGTTCAAGCACCTGCTTTCATAAAAGCCAACAGCATTTTAATATAGTCAGGTAAGATTTGGTGTAAGCCCTCAATATCTTCCTCAAAATTTTTATTTTTAACTGGAGAATTTTGAACATACAGAACAAATAGCGTGGTATCACCAACCACCAAGATCCTACAACCGTCAGCCCATAGCCATGTAGTCCTTATTTAACCCATGCCTACTCTTACTCTGATATTCTTCTATTATTTAAATTTATTACCTATTTATATTTGATATTATGGGTTGAATCCAGAATCTCCAGTTTGCTGAGCTATATTCCAGCTCCTGACGATCTTTTTATAACATAACCTAACACTGCTACTCCAAAAAATAGCAATTTTTTTTGAGTGTGTGCTAGTATTAGTGCTTGAACTCAGGGCTGTGGTGCTGTCTCTTAACTTTTTAGCTCAAGGTTGGTGCTCTTCACTTTAGTCACAGCTCTGTTTCTGGCTTTTGGGTGGTTAGTTGGAAAAGAGTCTCATGGACTTTTCCTGCCCTGGTTGGCCTTGAACTAGGAAATAGATGTTTATGATTTGTTTGTGTTTGCATGGATATTGGGGCTTGAACTCAGGACCTCATGCGCTCCCTTAGCTTTTTCAGTCAAGGCTAGCACTCTACCACTTGAGCCACAACTCCACTGATATATGTTAATTGGGGATAAGAATCTCATTGACTTCTCTGCACAGGCTGGCTTAGATTCATAATCCTCAAATCTCAACCTCCTGAGTAGGTAGGATTACAGGTGTGAGCCACTAACACCCAGATAAAAATAGCGTTTTCAATGTCAAATATCTAGTCAGTTTTTAAATTCTGAATTTGTGTACAAAGAAATAAACTTTCTAATTTGTTTTGATGATCCGTTGTGATTTATTTGTGATTCGTCTTTCAGGTCTCTTTTCAACAGACCTATAGGCTCCATGGACTCCATCCTTTTTTCTTTGATAAATATTTTCTGAAGAGACTGCCTTGTTTGTAGTCTACCCTGGAGTCTGACGTTTTGATGCTTACATCCTCATGAAGCATATTTAGCGTTTCAATATAGTTCTCACTACTGTTTTAAATTGAGATGTACAGTTGGGTTTAGTTTAGGCAAAGCTTCTCTCGGCAAGACCAGTTTGCAGGTGGCAAGCCTTTGATCAGAGGTGCACAAGCTGGTTATGACTGCAGTACCAGAAGCTGTTACCTTCTTGTGCCTGGGTCCACTGGTGCAGTTGAGGCCCTCTTCTAGGCCTATGTCTGTTAGGTTTTTAAAGTAGGTAGCCGGTAAAGGAGAACGCCACGCAATTCAGGCAGGAAAGAAAGTTTATTACTGAACTGCTGGCCTGTGGCCAAGATGATCCATGGCCTGAGAGAAGGAAGAGAGAGAGAGAGAGAGAGAGAAACCCCCACCCAGCCCTGCCTTATATCTAGGGCAGGGGCAAGGGGTGTGGCCAGGTGGATTAGGATGTGACCTCAGGGAAAGGGGAGGTAACTGCCTCCAGGTCTGCAGGTTACCCAGGTAACTGGGTGGAGACTTAATGAGGTGGGGGCATCTACATGGAGCCCTCAGGGAGAGGACCTAACAGTGTCCATTACTGACTAGTTTTCAAGAGACTCCTGAATTTTAGAAGATATTGTCTCTTTGGAGCCTGAAAGTAGGTGGTAGATTTTTTTGCAGTATGGATTCATTTCTTAAAGTTATTTCTTGAAGTTCTCTTTCTCTTTGTCTAGGAAAGCCCTTTTGCAATAATGAGACCTTCGGCCAGTACCCCCTCCAGGTAAATGGTTATCGCAACTTAGATGAATGTTTGGAAGGGGCCATGGTGGAGGGTGACATTGAGCTTCTTCCTTCGGATCACTCAGTGAAGTATGGGCAAGAGGTAAGGTGAATATTTTTACTTACTCTGCCGACAAAGCCAGTTCACTAGGACTGAGCTTATAGGCTAAGTAACTGCACTGAATGGAACTGAATGGAATTTGTCTTCAGCTTCTCAGTATTTACAGTTAATGTGTCTTGGTGCCTTGATAACTAAATTCTTGACTAAAACTATGAAATTGAGTTGATCATGTAAAGGTTATATGCTACTTCTGATGTTGTAAGTATGATCAAGTTTCTCTCTTTCTGTTGAAGCCTACCTGTACCTGAGTAGGGAGAACCCACTGCCTCCATATTTTCGGAGGGTAAAAGTACAGTGATTAACTCCTATGGTATGCCATTTAGAATATTTTCCCTATTATAGTATATGTTGTTCTCAATTGTAAATTCTGCCTTTGCTTTTACATTTAATTTTTTTTGTTTATTTATGTGGGGTTTTGTTTTTTGATGGGTTGGAAACAGTTGGGGGGAGTTAAAGGGAGAAGGGTTTTTCTTGTCTCAAAATTGCCATAGGGCAAGAATTTGTGAGTAGCATTTGTTAGCGTAATTGTCTTCCCTGCAGTGTTTTGATCTTACCTTTTGAGGCAGTATTGTTGCTTAGAAGGTCTGCTGAGGGATTACCGTAAGAGAAAGAAGTACTACTCTTGAATTAAAATGGGGAGCCTGGGGTTAGGGATGTGACTCAGTGATAAGCACTTGTCTAGGTCTTGGATTGCTTCTTCTCTAGGAAAACAAATTAACTAACCAAACAACAAAACAAATGGGTAGCTGAACTGGAGCCTTTTGGAAGTCTATTGTGGTTTGAAATATGAGAACTTCTGCCTCCTCAACTTCTCAAGGGAACTAATTCCTAAGGGGAGGCATATCACTGCAGCCCAATGGATTTTCTTAGGAAAGAAGAAATGGGCACTAGCTACTCAGATCTCAGTGTTCAAGGATGGAAACTGTTAAAACAAAACAGAAACAAATACTGTTGTTTATTTAGATTTAACTCTGAAGTAGTCAAATAGGCTGTCCGGATTCACCTTGCTTTGCCAACTGGGTATCTGAATGGAGTACTATTTGTATCTTTGGTAATAAAAGCTGTTCAGGGGAACCTGTGGCATACAGGTAAATGGACCCAAAATGCCTTTCCTGGTGTAGCTTTTTCTTAACCTAGGATCCTTGACCATTGGTGATCTTTATCCTCCCCCCCCACCCCCACCACCGCTTTAAAAATACAAGTCAGTGTTTTCTTTCTTGAAACTCTGGGTAACACTTAACCTTCGATTGTAGGACAGTCCAGTTGACTGGCTTTTTTATGAGATACAGCTACATCGGAAAGTAGTAATTTTTTTTGTGAGAAATTTGAGGGATTAAAAAATCATGAGATTATTTTTGTTTCCTTATAGATGGAAAGGGGGTTCCAGTTATGATTTAACAGTGTAGATAAACAGTGCATTATTTATATACAGTATTGGTCTTTTTGATAATTTCTGGGATAATTAAATTCTTAGTAATGCCCTTCAGATAATTGTTTCCAGTTCTTTGATTAGGTTAATGAGTGAACCTCTTGAACACTGGTGACTGACTCATTTAGTGAATGAGTCATGTAGGTGCTTGGTCCATTCACATATTGAGAGTAAGGGTAATAGTTACATAAAATGTTGGCTGACTCATAAATTTAAAGTCTTCAGTAAAATCTAACCATATTGTATAATAAACTGATTCTAAGTGCATTTTCTTTACTATATGGGATAAAAATGTTGTAAACTTGATTTTAATATTAATTTATTACCAAAAGACTATAGTTGGGAGAGGGATACTTTAAATGTGGGTCCTATGTTACTCAAGTTTTTTTTCTTTTTTCCTTCATTTATATCCTGGATATAGCGTTGGTTTACAAAGCTACCTCCAGTGTTGACCTTTGAACTCTCTAGATTTGAGTTCAATCAATCTCTTGGGCAGCCAGAGAAAATTCATAATAAACTGGAATTTCCTCAGATTATTTATATGGACAGGTGAGTCCTTGGTCCATTGTCTTCTTGATGTAATGTAGCAATAGAAATGAGCTTGTACCCAGTATGTATGTCCTTTGTAGCAATCATCTGTTTTCTAGAGCATCAAGAAACAATTATTGGCTTACTTTTTTTTAAATTGAGTCTTTCAAAATCTACAAACATGGTGCCCTTCTATTTGTTTAAATCTTTGTTAATTTCTCAGAACAATATTTAATTTTTGGTAACAAGTCTTGTGAATATTTTATTAAATTTATATAAATCATGGTTTTGACATTTTTATAATATCTGTAAATTTTATTTACTATTTGTTCTTTATATGCATATGGACATATCTTTTTCCAAATTGATGTTGTATCTCTGGGCTGAAATTTTGTATACAGACATGTCATCCTCAATTAAAGGGTTGCTCTTAAGCATAGCTTAAGTGGTAGAGCTCTTTCTTGCCTAGCAAGCCTTGAGACCCTGAATTCAATCTCTAGGATCACACAAAAAGGAGAGGAAGGTGCTTTACTTCTTTTGCTCTCCATGTACCTCTATTTCTTACCTTATTGCATTGACAGTACCTTCAATAAAACAGTGAATAAAAGTGAAAGAGTGTATCCATGCCTGTTCCTGATTTTAAGAGGAATACATCAGTCTTTCACTTTAAAGTATAACATGCTTTTCATAGATTCTGTGTATCTGCTCGAAGTTTCTTTGCATCTCTACTTGTAAGACTTGTATCATGAATGTTTTTAAGAATAAGTTATATGTATGGGATTATCATTTGTTTAGGTACATGTACAGGAGCAAGGAGCTTATTCGAAGTAAGAGAGAATGTGTTCGGAAGTTGAAGGAAGAAATAAAAGTTCTTCAACAAAAATTGGAAAGGTAAGTTTGTGAATACTTTTGTATTTAGAATATAGAAGATAAAGAGTAGAATATTGTTAATTTGATTATATTTAAAAAATGAATTCATAGTTGGATGTGGTGGCTTATGCCTATAATTCCAACTACTCAAGAGGCTATGGTTTCAAAGCCAGCTCAGGCAGGCAGAAAAGCTCATGAGACTCCATTTCCAATTAACCAGAAAAATGCTGAACTGGCAGTATGGTTCAACTGGTAAAGTACCTTCTGTGAGCCAGCAAGCCAAATGAGAGCAAAAGGCCCTGAGTTCAAGCCCCAGAAATACTTTTTAAAAATTCAGAATTTACTACCTATAATATTTGTTTTGTAAAGCTAGAAATATTTCCCCTAGGTTTAAAGTAGCCTTAACAGAACTAAGGAAATGGAAAAACCTCCCATGCTCCTGGATTAGGAGGATTAATATAATCAAAATGGCATTATTGCCAAAGGCTATCTACAAATTCAATGCAATACCCATTAATATCCCATCACCATTTTTTAATGAAATAGAGGAAGCAATTCAGAAATTCATATGGAGCAATAAAAGACCTAGAATAGCAAAAACAATCCTAAGCAGAAAGAACAGTGCTGGAGGAATTACAATACCCAACTTCAAGCTGTATTATAAAGCTATAGTAATAAAAACAGCTTGGTATTGGCACCGGAACAGGCCTGGAGACCAATGGAACAGAATTGAAGACCCAGAAATGAACCCACAGAACTACGCCTACTTAATCTTTGATAAAGGAGCTAAAAAAAATAGTATGGAAGAAAGATAGCCTCTTTAACAAATGGTGCTGGCAAAACTGGTTCAACACATGCAACAAACTAAAACTAGATCCTTATATATCACCCTGCACCAAAATCAATTCCAAGTGAATCAAAGACCTCAAAATTAAAACAGGATACCCTGAAAACACTAAAGGAAGGAGTAGGAGAAACACTTGGGCTCCTTGGCACAGGACGGAACTTCCTTAACAAAGACCCAGAAATGCTACAAATCAAACAAAGGATGGACAGATGGGACTGCATCAAACTGCAGAGCTTCTGCAGGGCAAAGGACATAGCTCACAAGATAAACAGAAAGCCCACAGATTGGGAAAAGATCTTTACCGGCCATACAACGGACAAAGGCCTCATATCTAAAATATATGCAGAACTAAAATAATTACATTCCTTCAAAACAAAACCATAAAGAACCAGTAGCCCCCTCAACAAATGGGCTAAAGACTTAAAAAGAGACTTCTCTGATGAGGAAATGAGAATGGCCAGGAGACATATGAAAAAGTGCTCTACATCACTGGCCATAAAAGAAATGCAAATCAAAACAACTTTGAGATTCCATCTCACCCCAGTAAGAATGCCCTATATCAAGAAAACTAACAATAACAAATGTTGGAGGGGATGTAGCCAAAAGGGAACCCTACTTCATTGTTGGTGGGAATGTAAGCTGGTTCAGCCACTCTGGCAAGTGGTATGGAGATTCCTCAGAAGGCTAAACATAGAGCTTCCCTATGACCCAGCAGCCCCACTTTTGAGCATCTACCCAAAAGACCACAAACACGAACACACGAAAGCCACCAGCACAACAATGTTCATTGCAGCACAATTTGTCATAGCTAGAATCTGGAACCAACCCAGATGCCCCTCAGTAGATGAATGGATCAGGAAAATGTGGTACATATACACAATGGAATTTTATGCCTCTATCAGAAAGAATAATACTGCCCCATTCATAAGGATATGGAAGGACTTGGAAAAAATTGTACTAAGTGAAGTGAGCCAGACCCAAAGAAACATGGACTCTATGGTCTCCCTCATAGGGAATAATTAGCACAGGTTTAGAAAGTCACAGCAGAGGATCACAAGAGCCCAATAGCTCTATACCCTTATGAACACATAAGATGATGCTAAGTGAAATGAACTCCATGTTATGGAAACGATCGTTATATCACTGCTGTAACTACTTTCAACGTGCTATGTGTAACCGTAACTTCTATTATTGATGATCTTCTCGCATCCCCTTCCTGTACCTGCACTATCTCAGTATCTTTTCTGAGTATATTGGAAACCGTGTATACTGGTATTAGAACTAGGAAACTGAAAGGGAATACCAAAATCGAGGGACACAGGGTAAAAAAAGACAAACAACTACAAAAGCAATACTTGCAAAACTGTTTGGTGTAAATGAACTGAACAACTCATGGGGGGGAAGGGAATGGGGGAGGGGTGCAGGGGGAATGAGGGAGGAGGTAACAAACAGTACAAGAAATGTATCCAATGCCTAACGTATGAAACTGTAACCTCTGTACATCAGTTTGACAACATAAAAAAAATTTAAAAAGGGAAAAAAAATAAAGTAGCCTTAAAAATATTATTATCCATAAGTAAATAATAGTCCCCAGGGACTGAAGTTACCCAAAGTCATACCATTACTTATTGTCATTACCAGTGAGTAACCCAAATTCTGGTTATACTGATTCTTACTTTTTCTACTCCCCTACTATCTTCTTCACAAACACAAAACAGGTGACCGTTGTGATGTTCCATGGCACTGGTCTCGGAAGAAGAGTTTCTGAAGTGCTCAGAGTGATGCTAATTGGCTAAAGGGGCTAGTATTTTTGACACGTACAAAGTCTTTCTAATAGTAAAATCGTTGGGTTTTTTGTTTGTTTTGCACTGGTGAATTCTGTGGATATGTGTTGATTTCCTTAGTAGGAGTCTGTGATTTCTACCTAGTCTAGGTAGAGTACTTACAAAGGAAGTCTCGTTTCTTTTTCCTCTTCAGAGTTCCTGCTACATCAATCCCAGCTCTAATCCTCCATTACTAGCTAGGTTACTAATTGTCCTTAAGAAGCTACCATCCCAGTCCCCAGGTGGACCCTTCCCCCTAGCTCCTATCCCTTGCACCTTCCTCTTCCATAGGAAGGTCTTCTCCAGTATGTATTGTGATCTGCCATTCACCATCTGAGTAGAGACAAAGTTGAAGGTCAACCCAAGAAGTGTTCTAAAAGAACCTGTTAGTTGAGATCATTGGGAAGACCATTAGAACTGAGACCATTAGAACTGAGATGGGTGTAGTAACTTTCTTGGTTTATAGTACACATTTTTATACTTGAATTTTCTTAGCAAATATCTGCATTACTTTTGTTGTTTAAGAATAAAACCATTCACCGTTCCTTCTGTAAGAAAATATTATGATATTACAAATAAGTTTAATTTTTGTGTGGCACGGGAGTAAGTATCCTATTAATTGCTCATGTATGCCTTTATGAGTAGGGTTTTTTACTCTACTACATGATAGATCTTTTTGTCAACAAGTCTCAAATGCACACAGACTTGAGCAGTGGAGCACCATTGTCTTTGCTTCTTAGGTATGTGAAGTATGGCTCTGGCCCAGCTCGGTTCCCACTCCCAGACATGTTGAAATATGTTATTGAATTTGCCAGTACAAAACCTGCCTCAGAAAGCTGTCTGTCTCAGAGTGACACACACGGAACATTGCCACTTCCTTCAATGCACTACCCAGTTTCTGATCTGACATCCAAGGAAAGGTAATGAAAATAGAGTTTTGAAAATGTTTATTGATTCACATATGTTGAACCATCCTTGCATTCCTGGGACAAAACCAACTTGACACGTATTGTTGGGTTCAGTATTGTACTGAAAATTTTTGTATCTACATTCATAAAAGTGATATGTATATATCCTAGCTAATAAAACTACTAATATCCATTATTGAGGGTAAAGACTTTATGTTACAAAAAATCCCATCATTCTCTGTAGTTTTTCATATTAATATTCTTATAGTCATTGAATTTTAAAGTTACTGTGTGTGTGTGTGTGTGTGTGTGTGTGTGTGTGTGTGTGTGTGTGTGTGTGTTTTCTCTCCTGAGATTAAAATATCTGCTTTCTTGCTGATAACTGGGCTTTTTTCCAGATGGCTTGTTTGGAAAAGAGGCTTACCTCCATTTCCCTTCATTTTGTGTATGACAGAGTAAGCAGTGCGATTTCTTTTAAGGCAAAGCAAAAGGAAGTTAATGTTTTACAGTTTTGGTGTGAAACAAAGTATAATTTGAAACAAGTATAATTGCTGATTTGTCTCTATGTTACTTTCATTTGACCATAGTTAATTAGTAGTTAACATTTACTTTGAATTCTTTAGTCTCTGTTAGATGATGGAAAGAAGTAAGATTTCAATTTTGTAGATGACATTTAAAAAAAATTACTTTCCTTACTAGTCCCTTCAGTTCACATGTAGTAGATCTGGGATTACTTGTCTTAGAACTAGTAAGTCTGGCAAGGGGTCACTTAAATTGTATGTGCCTGTGAGCCTGTATGTGCCACTGCTATTTGGGTTTTCTTCTGAATAGATAGTCTTGCTTTAGTCAGTTGTATTTTCTTTTTTTTTCTTCTTCTTCACATATATATATGTATGCATGTATATATACTTATATGTATATATGTATATACACATATATATCTTTACTGTAAAGGTGAGGGGCTGGAAATGTGGCTTAGTGGTAGAGTGTTTGCCTAGCATGCATGAAGCCCTAGGTTCAATTCCTCAATACCATATCAAGAGAAAAAGCCAGAAATAGCACTGTGGCTCAAGTGGTAGAGTGCTAGCCTTGAGCAAAAGAAGCCAGGGACAGTGCTTAGGCCCTGAGTTCAAGCCCCAGTACTGGCAAAAAAAAAAAAAGAATCTGTTGTAAAGGTGGTGAGCAGGGGGGTTGTAGTTACATAAGTAAGGTAATCAGTATATTACTTTTTTTTTTTGGCCAGTCCTGGGCCTTGGACTCAGGGCCTGAGCACTGTCCCTGGCTTCTTTTTGCTCAAGGCTAGCACTCTGCCACTTGAGCCACAGCGCACCTTCTGGCCGTTTTCTATGTATGTGGTGTTGGGGAATTGAACCCAGGGCTTCATGTATACAAGGCATACACTCTTGCCACTAGGCCATATCCCCAGCAGTACATTACTTTTTAAACACTGTTACTCCCTCCCTCATATCCACCTACTTACCCCTCCCTACTCCCAAATTGTATAGTTCATTTCCAACATAGTGTCAAGCAAGTATCATTGTTGCATTAGTTCATCCTTTGTCCTGCTGTTTCTGTAATTCCCTATCCCTTCCACAGAGGATAAAGTTATATACAAGACAAAGGGTACAGAAAACTAAAGCAGGAAAAAAAAAAAAAAGAAGAAATAACAGGCAGTTGCATTTTTCAAATCTGTAGGTGATCTCAGATTTTTCCAATCCTATGCTTTTTCTGAGTTCTTGCTGGTCCTTTTTTTTCCTTCATGAGAAAGCATTGTGATTAATGATTACAGAACAGGAACCATAGACGCAGGAAGATCTGAGCTTGAATATTTCCATCACCTACTGGTAGTTGCTTAATTTCTGTTCTTCTACCCCATCTTTGCTTTTTGAGATAGAGATGGATGGATAGATGGATAGCACAGGGCATCCTCAAACTCACATTCCTCCTGCCTCTGCCTCTCCAGAGGGGCATCACAGGCATGAATTCCTATGCTCATTTTAACTTCTGTAGACATTAGATTCGTAGTTGAGATAGTAATATAGCCAGTGTGGTAACTCATGTCTATGATTCCTACACTTGGAAGGCTGAGGCAAGAGATTACAAGTTCAAGGGTAGCTAGATTGTATAGCAATATCTTATCAAATAAAAAAATGATCAAGGACAATAATAGCACCAGCTGCATAGCCAGCTTGTTTTAAGTGAGATGATTCATACAACTAAAACTTTTGCTTAATATATCTTTACAGGGTAATACTCACCAAATAATAGCTCTGTGTCTGTGTGCGTGTGCGTGTGTGTGTGTGTTTTCATAAAGCTGCTTGTTTTCCAAGCAGGGCACTTTTTGGCTGAGCTATATGATGGAAATTATCCAATGAGCATTATTTTTGTCTTCCTTTAGTACAAGTGCAGAAGGCCCTTCTCAGAACATTGAAAGTTCCTTTTCTCCTGAAGACTGTCTACACCAGTCTGAAGTAATGAGTACCCCACCAAGGTCTTCCCTGGGAATGCCTATGCACCCTGCTCCTCGAACAGTCACTGATGAAGAGATGAACTTCGTTAAGACCTGTCTTCAGAGGTGGAGGAGTGAGATTGAACAAGACATACAAGGTTGGCACCCTTAATCTGTCCATTAACCTTAGCCTTCCTTTCTGCTTATTTGAATGTTTGGAAGCTAGGTAGGTGTCTTGGGTAGGCTTCCTGCCATTATTATACAAGCTGTTGAACTTTAGCCAGACATTGCTTTTGCATTCTTCATAGCCCATAAGACTGGTACATGTCCCTCCTAGGTTGCCTCCTCACAATTCCTCTAAAAGCTTAGACACTTGGGATCACCTTTGCTGAGGTCTGTCCTCCCTCCCTTCCTCCCTTCTTCTGTCCCTGTTCCTTCCCTCCTAAGCACATCTACCACTGAGCTACAACCTGAGCTCAGATTTTCCTACATCAAATTTCTGTTCCTGCAGCATGTTTCTGAATTCAGGCTTTGGTTGACCAAACAGAAGTCCTGATTTTATTTTAAAATTCTTGTCCATGTAAAGCGTATTTTCTTGACACTTAATGAGACAGAGTGTCTGAGTGGTGCACACATTGTAAACTTGAATTAGCTTTCAGACCTTAAGATTCATTTGGCCTTACTGTCATGTGGTTCAGAGTATCCCTTTCCTTCCTTGCTTTTTTTAGTTTAAAAAATAAAGTTTTGGATTGTTTCCAAGTTCTTAATCTGAGAAATTTAGTCCTATACTTTTTCTGCCAATACAGTGAAGCTTATTTCCTAAAATGAGATGGCTTCCTTTTTAAGAAATTTGATGCTAATTATAATACAATTATTTTTCATCAAAGCTTGACTAACATAAAGCACTCTTTTGTATTGGTGGGTTTTTTTCGTTGTGAGGCTTGAACTCAGTACCTGGGCACTGTCCCTGAGCTCTTTCACTTCAGGCTAGTGCTCTACCATTTTGAACCACAGCTTGTTTTCTGGTGGTTAATTGGAGCTAAGAGTCTCATAGACTTTCCTGCCTGGGCTGGCTTTGAACCGTGATCCTCAGATCTCAGCCTCCTAAGTAGCTAGGATTACAGGCGTGAGCCACCCACCACCCAGCTTAAAGTACTGTTTTGTATGACCCATTTTGTGGTCCACAATGGGAAGCTGAAATCATTAGAACCATGGATTCTAACTGGTTTAGTTGTTGCAGATGGTGTGATGTGGAGTGGGACTTTTTAACATATTCTTTTTTTTTTTTTTTTTAACAGATTTAAAGAATTGTATTGCAAACACCAACCACACTATTGAGGAGATGTACCGTGATCCTCTTCTTTGTCAGGTAGAAAGAAAATGAATAGGAAAGCCATCAAGGCTTGTGCTGATGGTAGATGGAAGAAGATATAGTTTTCTTAGAAACTGGATGGGGATCGTCCTGAGACATAAGAATAAAATTAAGATGGAACTATATTGTTTCCTTACTATGTATGATAAAGAAAGCAGTGCATCATTTACTACACGAGAGTCTACAACATCTTTGTATTGAAAATACATCATACCATTGTCATGGGTTATTTTTTCAAGGAGTAGAAAAGTTTGTTGTCAAATATTAATAAAAATTTCTCACAAAATGACAACTAAGTTTGCAATGGGCAAAACTAACACAGGGATTTTTTATCTTATCTTTTTCAGAGGTCTAGTCATGAAGGATCCTTATAGTGTGCTTTCAGGCTTTCTTTTTCTTATAACTTAGAAGACCAAAAGGGAGTCAGACAGGACAAATTCTTGCTGTGTGCATATGATTTTATTCATACTAGCATTTTGGACATGGTCTTGCAGAGACCTTGTGTGAACACGGCTGCCAGAGGATAGCTTGTTCCAAGAAGGCCCAGAAACACGGCTCTGCTGCATAGCATCGATGTCCATGGGGGTCTCTAGTGGAAGTGTGTCAGTACTGACAGGAGCTTAGAAAACCTTCAGAAGGCCTAGCTTAACTGTCTCCTAAAGATTCTGAAACTGAGATACAATCGACAGATTCCGTGGATATGTTTTTGTTAATTCATCTTTAATTAGCAAGATGCTTAATGTGAACCTATATTGAATACTTGTGCAAGCAGTCATTTTTCCTCTCTTGACACTTGGAAACCTTTCAGAATTTTAATTAAGCTTTATCTTAGGCCTTTGCTTTGTTTGAAGAATTTTTTTTTTCCTGGTTTGCAGGTGCCTTACCGTTTACATGCAGTTCTTGTTCATGAAGGACAAGCAAATGCTGGACACTACTGGGCCTATATTTATAACCAGCCTCGGCAAATCTGGCTCAAGTACAATGATATCTCTGTCACTGAGTCTTCCTGGGAAGAACTTGAAAGAGATTCTTATGGAGGCCTGAGAAATGTTAGTGCTTACTGTTTGATGTATATCAATGACAAGCTACCCCACTTCAATGCAGGTAAAAATACCTTAATAAAACTCAGATATTAGGGGAAAATCTGTACTTCCCAGGGAGAGGAACAGACTCATACTTTCTTTGTAAACATTCAGACTACTATGTAATAAGGCATTTAAAAATGTTAACAGTGTAAAAGGGGATTAAAAAAATAAATAAATGTGCTTTCCTACTTAGAACCTTTATTACTCATCTGACTTCCTAACAAGTATATACTGTTAGGTTTTCTATGTACTGTTCAAAAATGTTTCGTGTTGTATAGCTTTTATTTCTTTCTCCCCCTCTCTGTTTTTTCCCTCTAAATGAGATATTTTTCCATTCACATCTGCACTATTTTCATAAATCAAGTATTTAGAGATCTCTTATTTTTATAAATAGGACCCTTATAGTTTTAAGTAGCTATGCATTTCCACTGCATTTTTACAATTAATTAGATTATCATATAACTATATTATAAGATTGTGTGTGTGTGCGTGTGCATGTGTATGTGTGATTTAGCCAGCCTCCCACCGATAGAATTTTCAGTTATGTCTAGACTTCCTTTTTAGTGATACTTTTGCACATACAGTTTTGAATCCTTTGGAAAAGAGGTACATTTTTGAATTTTTTTAATGTCTTGTCAGTGCTGAGGTCCAAACCCAGACTTTGCACATGCTACTAAAGCATGCTATACCACTGAGCTACATTCCTTAGCCTCAGAATAGCAAAATTATAAAAGTGAATTTTCCTGAATAATTTCACTTGTTTCATAATAGTAAGAGCACTAATTATTTTCTTTATGTTGTTGCTTTGTCTTTTAATACATACTTTCATTAAACTTTATTTCTCCAATAATTTAACTCTAAAAGGGAAGTGGGCAGTATAGGAATTCTTACTGTCCTCACTGTCTAGCTGGGTGACCAAATTTAAGAGGATCTACAGCTGTCTTAGTCACAGCTAAGAAATAAATGTCAGGCCTAAGTTTCAGATTCATTTCAGACTCCTAAAATTCTGTGTTGTTTCAGTTTCTATTATTCTCTTTCTTTCTTTTACATCTCTGTGAGAAGTCATCTGACTAGCATTTATGTTAAGATAATCAGAGGCTTCACGGGGCTGGGGATATGGCCTAGTGGCAAGAGTGCTTGCCTCGTATACATGAAGCCCTGGGTTCGATTCCCCAGCACCACATATGTAGAAAACGGCCAGAAGTGGCGCTGTGGCTCAAGTGGCAGAGTGCTAGCCTTGAGCAAAAGGAAGCCAGGGACAGTGCTCAGGCCCTGAGTCCAAGGCCCAGGACTGGCAAAAAAAAAAAAAAAAGTAAGATAATCAAAGGCTTCTCTTAGTGTTCAGACTTTTCTGTGCTGCATAGAAAACAGGCAAGGCATTTGTCCAGGAAGCGCCTTATCTTTCTGACTTGCCAGGTGGTTGGTTGTGTGAGGGCAGTCAAACAAAATGATTATTAAGCTGGGTGCTGGTGGCTCACACCTGTCATCCTAGCTATTCAGTAGGCTGAGATCTGAAGATGTTGGCTCAAAACCAGCCCAGGCAGGAAAATCATGAGATTCTTACCTCCAGTTAACCACCAGAAAACTGGAAGTAGCCTGAAGGGTAATTTAATAATCACTGATATTTAGAATTGCATATTGGCCTGGGAATATGGCCTAGTGGTAGAGTACTTGCCTCGAATACATGAAACCTTGGGTTCGATTCCTCAGCACTACATATATATAGAAAAAGCCAGAAGTGGTGCTGTAGCTCAAGTGGTAGAGTGCTAGCCTTGAGTAAAAAGCCAGAGACAGTGTTCAGGCCCTGAGTTCAAGGCCAAGGACTGGCAAAAAAAAAATTTGCATATTTAGCTGAACATCATGGTTCACTTCTCTAATCCCATCACACTGGAGGCTGGCACAGGTGGATCATAAGTTAAAGACCAGCCTGAGCTACATAGCAAGACTCTTATCTTAAAAACAAAAACAAAAAGTTGTTTTTCTGTACTGTGAAGTCACAGTTACTGTGAGAGTCATTGTACAAGCTGTTGGTATCATATCAGAATCTTAACTATTGCCTGTGTATATGTCTTTTTCCATATTGGAATTTAATTTAGGGCCTTGCACTTGCCAGACAGGTGCTCTGCTACTTCAGTCACACCTTACCCTATTTGCTTTGCTATTTTTCAAATAGGCTGTCACTTTTCAATCTGGGCTGGGCTGGACCTCCATCCTCTTTGTACTTCCTGAATAACTGGCATGGCCCATGGCCAGCTTTTGATTGGTTGAGATGTTGTTTCAAAACTTTTTTGCCCAGACTAGCCTTGAACTTCAGTCTTCTTGGTGTCTACTTCATATGTAGTTAGGGTTACAGCCTTGAGCTACTATGTTAGGCCTCACATTGCTCATTTTTATATAACAAAACTATTGAGTGGGAGCTCAATTTAGTGACAAGGCTTGTGACAGCTTGAAAGTGAACATATGTATCTCTGACATATGTGCCATTTTTCATCATGGCTTTTTATAAGCCAGGTGTCATGGCCCATCTGACCATTATGTAGTAGTTGCTTTCTAATGGCATTGTGAAATTTGAGGAAATATAAATGCCTTGAAATTATATCTAATCTTTTGAGGTAGATGGACTTTCTTACCAATAATAGATGCAGTGGTTAAATTGGTAAAACTATTTGGCCTGAAATTTATATTGAGTATATGCTAAGAAATGTTTGGTATACCCAGCAATGGACCACAATTAAATAATCATTTATTCATTCATTCCTCCAACAGTTACTGAATATGCACCTGTGTACTGGCATTCCAGGCAATTACTGATATGCTCTGCCTGACTTGTCAGAATTCCTGATGGATTATTCATATGCTTATATAAATGATGGGTGGGTGGATTCATTCATTTATTTTTAGTTAGGGACAAGACAAAAGATAAAAGAGTCTGCATTCCTCCTGTGTTGGAAAGACCTTTTACTGCCTAAGTCCCCTTTTCTGGATGCTGCTCCATTTAACTCTGTTTTCCTCGGAGGCAGCCCCGGGTGAACCAGAGCAGATGCTGGGAGAGGTGGATGCCCTATCTGTGGAGCTCAAGCATTACATTCAAGAAGATAACTGGCGGTTTGAGCAGGAAGTCGAGGAGTGGGAAGAAGAACAATCGTGTAAAATCCCTCAGATGGAATCCTCTGGCAGCCCATCATCCCAGGATTTCTCTACATCCCAAGGTAGTAGCCAGGAAGGGCATGATGTCGGTCATCTAGTACATTTACACTGCACTTCCCTGCCAGCCTGCACCTGGCCCAGCAGCTGATGGCAGGCTTCACCATTTTATTTATAGTTGGTGTTGCACGGTCCGACTTTAGAATATGATTTCCAATGAACAGAAATAATGTCACAGAGGTAATCTGTGCTTTGTGTGTTTGGTTGGGCTTAGTTTTCAGGTTGTAGTATTAAAAGGTAGTTAATGGAAACTATTCTCCAATGGAGATCTTGCTAACAGATGATTGTAGGAAGCTTTTATGGCATAGAGAAATTGGGAGTACAGTAAATTGTACAGATCTTAATTGCTTTCTAATTTCTTGTAATCACTAGTTCTAGGGAAGAATTTGAATTTGCACAGGTTTTATTATAAAAGGTGTGTTAGAAGGATGTTTATCACACTGTGTGTCCGTTTTGCTCACCTGTTACCAGTGTTGTAATGTTACTTAACACCAGATGCTAATGCCTTTGTGGACCCTCTGTTAGAGCCACCAGCAGCCTCTCCTCCCGGGGTTCGCTGCTTGTCGTCTGAGCACGCAGTGATTGTGAAGGAGCAGACCGCCCAGGCCATCGCAAACACAGCTAGAGCCTATGAGAAGAGTGGGGTAGAAGCAGCTTTAAGTGAGGTAAGACTGATCGAGAGGGCAGATGAAAGAGGGTCTCATAATCACCAGCTTTCTTACATTTCCATTATTCTGTGTTTCTGCTGCATTTAACCATCATCTTTATTTTCTCCTGTTTTTCCTTATTCTTCTCCATCTTGTTGCCACAGCTTAAGGAAGCTGAACCTGAGAAGCCCGTGCCTCAGGAATCAAACCTGGCAGAGCAGTCAGAGCCGCCCCCAAGGGCTGATGCTGCAGAATGTGCTGCCCAGCCTAATTCTGAGGTCTCTGAAGTGGAGATCCCCAGTGTGGGGAGGATTCTGGTTAGATCTGATGCAGATGGATATGATGAGGAGGTACAGAGATGAGGCAGGACGTGGCTGCCTGTTGTCAGTCTTGAGTCCCTTCTGTGATTGCATAGTTTACTTTAGGGTGCTTGGCAATGACTACTGGTTCTAAACTGAGACAAGTAATGGACAAGGGGGCCCTTCTAGTTTTCACTTCAGTTACACTCTTTGTCAAGTGGTCATAGTATCCTGTTCCTGTTGTGTCTGCCCCAATGTGTATATATATATATTCACCCAGCCTTTTCCTCATGTGTGTTGGAGGGCGGTGGGTACTGCCCGGTCTAGTTGTCTCAGATAAGTAGAATTCATTTTTCTTTTAATAAAATCAAAAAATCTTTATAGAGAATCTTGATTATTTTTCTTTTTTTTTTTTCTTTTTGTCAGTTGTGGGGCTTGAACTCAGGGTCTGGGCTCTGTCCTGGGCTTTTTCACTCAAGGCTCTACCACTTGGAGCTACAGCCCCACTTCTGGTTTTCTGGTGATTAATTGGAGATCAGAGTCTCACAGACTTTCCTGCCGGGCTGGCTTTGAACCTTGATCCTCAGATCTCAGCCTCTTGAGTAGGTAGGATTACAGGTGTGAGCCACCAGTGCCCATCCTGTTATGTACTTTGAAACAGTGTTTCTGTGTTGTCCTCAAACTCATGATCCTCCTCTCTCAGGCTTCTGGGTGCTGGGATTATATGTGTATACCACCATGCCTGGTTGAGAATATTTGTTTTTTGATACTTGTGTATTGTTTTTCCTTCAAATAATTTTTTTAGTTATCCAAGAAGCAAAAGAAAAAGTAAATTAAAGTTGGTCTTGCTTTTAGTTCTAAAACTTAGCAAGAAGCTATAGAATCCTGTTATTGGCTCCTTTCTAGCTGTGTTTCACATAAACAGGCATAGTCCTGTTGGTTTTCTGTTCTTTGCTGTAAGATATTTTATAGTCATATTCGTTCTTTTTTCTCACCTCCAGACAACTTTAAATATGCTGTCCATCCTAGAAAAACTCCCAAATATTTGTGTATTTAAGCTGTTACTCAAAACTGCAAGTTAAATTGGAATTCTGAGCTCAGATACTTCCCTCTCTAAGAATTATAACTTAACTTAATTCTCTAGTGTGTGTTGCATTAGAGCTACTTTTGGAAATCTCTCTTTTTTGGTTTCCTTTTAAATGCCAATCCTGGGGCTTGAATTTAGGATCTGGTTTCTGTCTCTGAGCTTTTTCTATGCTCGGAACTAGTGCTCTACTACTTGAGCCACAGCTCCACTTGTGGCTTTTTTTTTTTTTTTTTTTTTTAATTTGGTAGTTCATTGGAGATCAGAGCCAGCCTGGGCTGGCTTCAAACCTGGGTCCTTAGATCTTCAGCCTCCTAAATGTCTAGAATTACAGGCATGAGCCACTGGTGCTTGGCTGACATACATCTTTATCTTGCAAAATTAGAACCTGTAGGATAGGCATGACTTGTGTTGGTTTGGGTTGGCATTATGTAGGGGGCAGAGGCAGTGTACACATATAGGCATAAGAGTGGGTATAGAAGCTGATTTGTAGTTTATGCTGGCCACGGGTCACACTGCTTTGCTTTCCTTCCAGCACTGCTCACTTTGCCTTTGCACAAGCTCCTTGTGAACCTCTCTTCTCTCCTTTTCCCTCTGTGTTTTGTGCTGTCCTGTGGTAGGTGATGCTGAGCCCTGCCATGCAAGGGGTCCTCCTGGCTATAGCTAAGGCCCGTCAGACCTTTGACCGAGATGGGTCTGAAGCAGGGCTCATTAAGGTACCTCTGTTTTAAAATCTTTCACACTTATAACCCAGGTCTCATACTGTTGAGGCAATACCTGTGTAACCTGGTAGGGTGGGTTTCATATAGCCTTTATTAAAAGCAAAACACAAAACTCCATTGCTGCTGTTTGTGTGAGTTTGGCCTTTGTCATTTGAGGGCCTTTGATCTTAAAAAGTAGGTCATGCTTTTTTTTTTTTTAAGACACTTGAATGAAATCTCATTTGTCTTAGTTTTTAAAAGTTTAGGTCATTGGACTCAAGTATATAACCCTAGACAATTAGGACTAAGTAACTGATTTTTCAAGAACTTACTGAGAAAATGAGTGTCTCCTGAGTGGTGTGTCTTTGGTAGCAGAATGCTAGAGCAGTTTCTTTCCCACAATTTGCCAGCAGCACAGAGATTCCGTGATTGCCTTTGTAACCCCTTGATGGGAAGAGGTCCTCAGGACCTCATCATCCTGAGGCCTTCCACCTTGAGGCACTAATCTCTGTGTGCTCAGATTCCTAAACATGTGCTCTGTGTTTAACAGGCGTTCCATGAGGAATACTCCAGGCTCTATCAGCTCGCCAAGGAGACGCCTACCTCTCACAGTGATCCTCGACTCCAGCATGTCCTGGTCTACTTTTTCCAAAATGAAGCTCCCAAGAGGGTGGTAGAGAGAACCCTTCTAGAGCAGTTTGCAGATAAAAATCTTAGCTACGATGAAAGGTGAGAAGAGAATCCTTACTCAGTCTCGCTTTCCCTCCATGGGGTCTGACTAGGCTGAGGCGTCTGGCTGTGAGCCTATTACATTTCATTTCACTGCCGTCTCAACTCTCCCATACAGGTCAATCAGTATTATGAAGGTGGCTCAGGCTAAGCTGAGGGAAATCGGTCCAGATGACATGAATATGGAAGAGTATAAGGTGAACCTTTTTGAGTGCTTGTTTAAATCTATAAAACAAAAATATGAATTCCAGACATGATGGGCAAAATGAATAAATTAGTGTTGTCACAGATTGCCTTGCTCTCACTCTGCACAGCAAGACCAGGGGAAGGATAGGTAACGAATCTTTTCCTACTTTCAGAATAGCTCCATTCTTTTACTAGAATGCATCTCTGCTCTATTTTCCTTAAATACCTATTGAGCCTGTCCTTTGCAAAAACATTCTTTTTTTTTTTTTTGCCAGTCCTGGGCCTTGGACTGAGGGCCTGAGCACTGTCCCTGGCTTCTTTTTGCTCAAGGCTAGCACTCTGCCACTTGAACCAAAGCACCACTACTGGCTGTTTTCTATATATGTGGTGCTGGGGAGTCGAACCCAGGGCTTCATGTATACGAGGCAAGCACTCTTGCCACTAGGCCATATTCCCAGCCCTGCAAAAACATTCTTTTTTTTTTTTTGGCCAGTCCTGGGGCTTGGACTCAGGGCCTGAGCACTGTCCCTGGCTTCTTTTTGCTCAAGGCTAGCACTCTGCCACTTGAGCCACAGCGCCACTTCTGACCATTTTCTGTATATGTGGTGCTGGGGAATTGAACCCAGGGCCTCATGTATACGAGGCAAGCACTCTTGCCACTAGGCCATATCCCCAGCTCCTGCAAAAACATTCTTAAACTTAGCTTTTGGTTTTTAAAAGATGATAGTTTTCTGCTATGCATTAAGGTACATACAGAGTTTGAACTTAGGGTCTTGTGGTTGCTAGGTATTGTACCACCTGAACAACACTCCAGGCCTTTTTGATTGATTGAATGATTTTTAATTATATTTTATTAACTTTAAGTAATTTTACAAAGGGATTACCATTCATGTCAGTTTATAAATACAAAGCATCATTAACAATATTAGTCCTTTTATTTATTTGTTTGGATAGGGTCTCAAATTTTTGCCCAGGACTGGCTTCTGACTTCGGTCCTCCTACCTCCATGTAGTTGGGGTTACAGATAAGCACCATCTTAATTTATTTAGTGAGATGGAGTCTTGCTAATTTTTTGCTTGGAATAGCCTTGAACCTCCCTCTTTTTGTCCTTCCCTCCTAAGTATCTTGAATTACAGGCTACACATTGTTAGAAGCTATTGCATTCTGCATAAAATGGTGTGTTACACACCATCAAATTGTACTCTGCCTTACCCTTCCATCTTCACTATGTCTATGAGGCCTTATTAGTACTCCAGAGGCCATCTAAGCCAGAGCTGAATGACTTTGACATTTATGTGAAATGAGTATTTCTACGTAGGTATGGGGTGCTTACACCTGCAATCCCAGCTATTTAGTAGTCTGAGATCCAAAGGCTCATGGTGCAAAGGTGGCCCAGGCAGAAAAGTCCATGAGAGTCCATCATCAAAATAACCCAGCAAAAAGCCAGACTAGAGGCATGGCCCAAATGGTATTTAGCTGGCTGAGTAAGTAAGCCAGGCATGCATGAGCTCCTGAGTTTAAATCCTAATACTGCCAAAGATGGAAAGGAACATTGATAATTTAAGGTTGATGGTGGACTAAATACTGAAAGTATTTTATCTGAAAGTTCGTGTTTTTGGACATGGCCAGATGTGCTCGATAAATATTTATACTGAATCTGAAACTTGCAGTGGTCTGAAATGCATTCGTTTATTGAAACCGAATCATTAATGGTTGTTATTCTTTTACAGAAGTGGCATGAAGATTATAGTTTGTTCCGAAAGGTGTCTGTGTATCTCCTGACAGGCCTAGAACTCTATCAGAAAGGAAAGTATGTTGATTTTTGTTTCACTAAGATTATTGATCAGGACACTGATCGAATTGATGCTCAGCTGAGCATTCTAGGGGTCAAGGCTTGCCTTACCTCCTTTGTCACTCACACAGCATGCCTCTACTCTTCCCTTCAGTACTGTGGATTGTACTTGCCTGCTTGCTTGGCAGGCATTGTACACTTGAGCCATGCCTTGGTCTGTGTGCCTCTGCCCTTCCTGGTGCTTCCTTTGACTTTGCTCCGAACATCACACACATTTTTCATCCTTCAGTAATAATGGATTCATTAGAGAAGAGATCACTGTGCTAGACTGTGCAACGAACTCAGAAGATGAGTTTTCAAGTTGGCATAGACCCCAGTGAGAATCTGTCCTCCCCCCGCCCCACACACACACACCTTGTCTCAGAGATGGAAAAACTGAGGCCCAAAGAGGTTTCCTGATTTGCCATGTGTTTCTTGTCCCATAGAAGACCTGAGACTGGCTGTGGTCTTTGGCCCTCAGACTTTTCCCATACACCATGCTTGACTGTCTTTAAGACTTGCCCATAATGGAAGTTAAGTAGATTCTTATGTTAGGAAACAGTGAGCTCTGTTTTGCTTTGGCAAAAGGGAACTCAGCTGTGATTTCGTCCCTCCCCGCCTACTGAAGATTAAACTTATCCTGCATTTTCTAAGGTATCAAGAAGCGCTGTCCTACTTGGTATATGCCTACCAGAGCAACGCCGCGCTGCTGATGAAGGGGCCCCACCGGGGGGTGAAGGAATCCGTGATTGCTTTATACCGGAGAAAATGCCTTCTGGTTTGTACTGGTTTTGTGTGTGTGTGTCCTGTCCCTTTAAGCCATATAAGATCCAGCTTAAGCCAAATAATTATCTCCACCAGACATCAATTTTTTTCCCCAAACTCTCATCAGGAACTTTCCATTAGAACAAGGTCCTTTACCTTGCTTTAGGTGAATTCCATTCTTTAGCCCTCTCAGCTTCTGAGAGTCAGCTGTCCCTCTCTCTGTGCTCTTGCCTGATGCCTGCATTGTTGCTTTGGTCGCACTTCTTCCTACTGGATGGCGAGTTCACAGAGCTGAGGTCCTCTTCTTTCTTTTTTTTTTTTTTTTTTTTTTGGCCAGTCCTGGGCCTTGGACTCAGGGCCTGAGCACTGTCCCTGGTTTCTTTTTGCTCAAGGCTAGCACTCTGCCACTTGAGCCACAGCGCCGCTTCTGGCCGTTTTCTGTATATGTGGTGCTGGGGAATCGAACCTAGGGCCTCGTGTATCCGAGGCAGGCACGCTTGCCACTAGGCTATATCCCCAGCCCCCTCTTCTTTCTTACTCAGCTGTTTGCTGTTAATCTGGCATAGTGTATGTATTTCGGGACCTGGTATTTTTCAGTGCTCCCTATCTAAAGCTGATGGATGAAAGTCTGAAGGACTATGAAGTGGCTCTGGTTTTATAGAATGCTGAAATGAGCCCCAGGATCAGTCACACTGTCCCTTTGGCATTATTGTCACACATGGTGAGGATGGAAGGCAGATGTAGTCCCCTCTGACTCCCCAAGGGAGTATATTGTGCTTGCCCTTCAGAGAATTAGGAAGAAGTGGCCCTTCATATTGTGTACTTGGGTTTACTTCCCTCCATTCCCAGAAAATGTCTCCTCCTCCAAAGTCAGGGATACATTCCCACCACTGTCTTTTTTTTATTTATTTAATTTTTTATTAATTGAACACAAATTTTTTTGACAAGGTGTTGTGCAAAAAGGGTACAGTCCCACCACTGTCTTGGTCCTCTTAGCACCCAGTGAAGGCTATTAAGTCATGAGAGTCATTCATCTCAACAGCTGCATGTTTTGATTTATATTTGGATTTGTGTGACAGTTACAGACAGATGTGACAGGGCTACTTTGAAGCTGGAAAAAGAGCATTTCAGACTTAATGATCTGAATTTTACAGCTATGATTTTATATTTTAAATCATCACATTCAGGTCAGCATGTTGAACATCTCCCCTTCCACAGTAGTGCAGTATAGGTGTGATGGAGTCTTTTGTTACTGTTGCTAATCTCCTGTGTGTATAAGAACCACATAGGGAAGTTTCAAGCTGGTGAGGCACAGGCTCTCCCCAGTACAATGTAAAGGATGGGGTCTGAGCATCTGTGTATCTTCGGCAGGTGTCTCTGATGCCTCATGGAGACTGAGAACCATTGGATAGGTCTTTTGGTAGAAACAGATACTAAACATGACTTTGACTTGTAAACTTGTCTGCTTTAGCATCACTTTGGAACCTTTGGCTAAATCCCAAATGCCTAGATCATCTACATTCTAATGAAATTAGCACATCTGGGGGCAGACCAAGAATAAATGGTTTAGAAATTCCCTAGGTGGGGCTGGGAATGTGGCTTAGCGATAGAGTGCTTGCCTAGCATACATGAAGCCCTGGGTTCGATTCCTCAGCACCATATAAACAGAAAAGGCTGAAAGTGTTGCTGTGGCTTAAGTGGTGGAGTGCTAGCCTTGAGCAAAAGGAGGCCAGGGACAGTGCTCAGGCCCTGAGTTCAAGCCCCAAGACCAGCAAAAAGAAAAGAAAAGAAAAGAAAAATTCCCTAGGTAATTCCAACGTGCAGGGAAGTGTGGGAGCCACTTGTTAAGGCTCTATTAATAGATACTTACGTTTTCAGCGTTTCTTTCTCCCACTCTCCCTTTTATCTGTAGGAACTGAATGCCAGAGCAGCTTCTCTCTTTGAAACAAATGATGATCACTCTGTAACAGAGGGGATTAACGTGATGAATGAATTGATCATTCCCTGCATTCACCTGATCATTAACAATGACATCTCCAAGGACGATCTAGATGCCATTGAAGTCATGAGAAACCACTGGTGCTCTTACCTTGGGCAAGATATTGCAGGTGTGTTGTTGTAAGCACTCATTCTTTAGCCCTGGGTTTCAGAGCCTTTGAGGTGATTGACACTCCCCAACATGCAGATGAGGGAAATGGGTCTGTGGTATGGAAAAAAGGGATGGGAACTAGTGCTCTATTACTTTCTATTTCCCCTTACCTCCTCTGACTGTTGAACCACACAGCCAGCAAGTACTGGCAAAAGTTGCCACTGCTTTCTAGGAATGTCAGGCTTCTGTTTCTCTCTTACCTGACAAGTTTTTTTTGTTTTGTTTGTTGTTGTTGTTTGCCAGTCCTGGGGCTTGGACTCAGGGCTTGAGCACTCTCCCTGGCTTCTTTTTGTTTAAGACTAGCACTCTGCCGCTTGAGTCATAGCGCCACTTCTGGCCATTTTCTATATGTGGTGCTGAGGAATCGAACCTAGGGCTTCATGCATGCGAGGCAAGCACTCTTGCCACTAGGCCCTATTCCCAGCCCCTGAAAAAATCATAATGCTTTCCTAATTTAAAAATAAAAATCTCTGTATGCACAGTCTGATTATCCAGTGGTATCTTAGCCATATTTATATATGGCTTAAAATTGCATGATGTAAGAATATTATTAAATGTAATGATGTCAAGGTTAATATATTAGTACATGTAATAGTTTTGCTTGTCAAAGCATCTTGGAGAGGGAAACTAATGCCAATTACTTTTAGGTGAGTTTGGTAGATTGGAAGGTTAGTACAGTTCTGATATGAATCCTCTTTGTGTCAATTTCTTACTAATCTAAGGATAGCCCAGTGACTTGTTCAAGTACTTGACTTCATGTTATTTAAAAGATGAGTAGAAGTCCTATCCATGATATAGTAATTGTGTAGTATCCTCCACCAACACTAGCTAGCTTAAAGCAGTAACTGAAAGCTTTGGTGTCATTGGCAAGTAGTTCTTCATTCCGGGTTGGTCTAAAGGAATCACCATTTGTTGTTAGGTAGCCAGCATCACATTCTGATCTTTGCTACTGGATAATGGGCTATCCAATGGCATTTCTATATACGTGTAGGTTCTCACTCAGAAATCTGTATGTGTAACCAGTTCTCTTTCTCTCTACAGAAAATCTGCAGCTGTGCTTAGGAGAGTTTCTACCTAGGCTTCTAGATCCTTCTGCAGAAATCATTGTCTTGAAAGAACCTCCAACAATTCGGCCCAATTCTCCCTATGATCTTTGTAGCAGATTTGCGGCTGTCATGGAGTCAATTCAAGGAGTTTCAACTGTGACAGTGAAATAACACCCTCGTGTTTAAGGCCCATCCTGGTCTTGGGCTGCCTACCTGTTGCACATCAGTCTGTTGTCATGGTATTCCCCTGGGGAAAGGAGTTGGGTGGAGGAGTAAGAATCAGATCTTGCACTGTTTAGTTACTGAATCATGAAAGCTAATCCACTAGCAAAGGCAGGAAGCATTGTATTAAGGTATTGTGTTAAGCCAGAAGACCTGAAATGCCTTCGAACCTACCTTAATGCATGGACTTTTCTAAGCCTCTTGCCACTTCTTAAATTATGCTTTAGGCATAAGTATTTTTGACAGCAGAATTGAGGAGTGATTCATCAGAACCTGAACCAGATGAGCAGCTACTAGTTATTTTATCAAGCACAGTGACAGTTTAAGACTTAACTACCAGAGATTACTAATAGAAGCCTTGCCTGCCTCTTGACAGGTGACGGTAGAAGGGTTGTTGATGAACCTCCACCAGTTTCCAAGGGGGTAGAGCATCAGGTCCCATAGCATTGAGATGATGAAAGTCAAAGGAGAGCTGCCTCTCTTCCTCCTTCTCATTTACATTTCTAAATAAACCAGAAAACCTCAGAGTCAGTCCTAAGTGAAAAAGCAAGCATTAAGGACTTTGGACAGAATGGCATTATGAAGCTTGACTAATGATAGCATTTTAGTTCTTTTTAACTATTTAGGCAAAGTTTTCAAAAACAGGTGTCTATGGCTGCTACTGGCCCAATAGAACATTTTAATTCCCCTTTTTTGATTTAAAAAAAAAATAAGGGATGTGGATTTGTAAAAAGAAAAAAAAATCTATATATATGTATATAGAGAGAAAAAAACAATTTTTAAAGGACTTGTGTCCTTTGGGGTTTATGTCCTTGGAAATTATGTTTTAACCAAATTTTAGAGATTAATCATGGTAGGGAAGAACACACAACTATGCAGATTTTATAAATGTGCAATAAAAGTATTTGTTTTACCTTTGGTGTACAGCATGGTCCTTATTTAAGTCTGCATTTCAGTTTTGGAAATGAATGGAGTTATCAAGCACCTGTCTTGTTTCAGTGTTTCTCCCTTGGAGGGATAATCAGGCAGCCTGGTTACTGAACAGCACCTGGGTGTCAGATTTCACCTGCCATTTACATTGCATGTGAAGGTATTTACTTTGGAACTTGTCAAGTTTTAGAATGAAAAAAGGCTTTCTTAAAAGTGAACTTGTGTTTTGATTACATTTATGATAGGGGTGCTTTTGTGTTTTAGAGTTCATGGCAAATATTGTTTCCAGAAGAGTTGATTTTCTTACCCATTTTCCTGCTTAAAATCATACTTGCACCATTTGTGACTCACTTCTTAACCAGCCATTACTGAGTGATGTGCAGGGTGCGTCAGTTACCTTGGGCCAGTTGCTGTGACCCCTTTGGTTTGTCTTGGTGTATCGGTCTTTATGGTGTGAACTTTTGACGGCTGCTCCACTGCTGGGCTGTCAAACACAGGCAAATGATGTGTGTGGAGTGCAGAGATTCCTTTGGATCCTCTCAGACCACCAGGGGGAGCGCGAACAATGAATTTCTTTTTCCAACACAGCTTGCTGCCTTTAGCTAAAACCTCATTTATTTTAGGGCTCCACAAACTAAGGTCTCATGCTGATTTTTATAGTCCTTGGGCTAAGAATGGTCTTGACTTTTTTCTTCTTCTGTGGGTGAGAGCAATACTGAGGTTTGAATTCAGGGCCTTAACTCTTGCTGAACGAATAGTCTCCCACTTGAGCCATCCCTCTCAACTTCCCTCCCCCTTCTTCAAGACAAGATCTTGCTCTGTAACTCACAGGCTAGCCTTACTAGGTGATCTTCCTGCCTCAGGCTTCCTAGTAGCTGGGATTAAGGATGTATACCACCATGCTTGGCTGGTTTTGACATATTTTAAGAGTTGGGAAAAAGAAGGATGAGCAGAAAGTGTAGAAGGAAGAAACTTACATGGCCCTTTGATTCAAGAGTTTGATTGGGATATTTCAGCATAATGCAGGTTTTTTTCCTGGACACTATGATCCCAGTTAGGCGTGGAAATCTATATCCAATCTATTTTGTTTTGATTTTTTTTTAGCTCCTATAAGAACTGAGACATTAAATTTTTACCCTATACCCTGCAAGGAAAGTACAGTGGATATATATGTAGCAAAGCCAAATGAATGGACAAATGACAAGGACTGAATAAAAGCTGGGGGCGTGGTCGGGACAGGGTAGAAGGGGGAATTAATTGTGCTAGAAGTCTTGGACCTGCAGTTTATTCATTTTTATAGCTCAGTTTATTGTATTTCATTGTATGACTGTATCTCACGGTTTCATAAGTTGTCACTTGGTTTATTTACAGTTTGGGGGTATAATGTATAACATTACTGGGGTCTTTATGTACAGGTTACACAGGTACATTTCTCTTGATATATAACTAGCAGTGGAATTACTGAGTCTGAGAAAACTGGATATAGCTATAGGTAAGTAGAACTTTTTATAAGGTGCTGCCAAACAGTTTTCTAAAGTTATATAGATTTATGAGTTCCAGTTGCTCCAGATTCTCCTTGGTATTTTATTCTAGCAGGTTTCTTTTTGTTGTTGTTGTAGTTATTATGCCATTTTGTTTTTATAGTGCTAGGATTTGAACTCAGGGCCTTGAACATGTTAGGATTCTACTACTTGAATCAGACCTCCAGCTTTTTTGCCCTGGTTATTTTGGAGATAGGGTCTTACTTTTTGTCATTACTCACCCAGACTGACCTTCCTATTTTCACTCCACATGTACAGGATATATTGGTTCCATGGAAAGAAAAGTTAGTTTGATGCATTGGAGTTTAAATACTGGCTGAACTTGTTTTCCTGGTCTGTCACACAGGACAGTAGTTGTGTTCTAAGGATTCAAAGGAGAGGTTACCTGTAGCAATGACTCAGTTTAAAGTTGTACTCCAAGAATAATTCTCAAAGGGAAATTCATCATAGGTCAAGAATTTTAAGAGCTGTTCCATCTTGCATAAGGCATTATACCTACATAAATTAGGGTATATCCAGGTCACCAGGGGGTTAAGGTCTCATAAATGGATGCATTCCTATTAGCCAACCTGACTGGAAGACTGTTACTAAACGACTCACGACTTAGGCTGAATTCAGAAATCACAGTAGCCCCTAGCTGACTCTCTGTTCTAGGTTTATTTTTCAGTCACTGGTTTTTCTTTTTGGCAGTACTGGGGTTTGAACTCAGAGCCTCATGCCTTCTAGGTAGGTACTCTACTGCTTAAACCACACCTCCAGCTAGGTGGGGCCAACTTTTCACAAAGCTCCTTAATGCTTAATTAATGAAATTCTCTAAATTAGCATGTATTAGCATGTATTTTTCTTTAATCATTTTATCAAGTGACCTGAACTTGGGGTATAAAGACAATAGCTTTTTTTTTTTTTAATTTCCCTGCTGTTTTTACTACAATGTTTTAGATGTCCATTCTCTGCTCCTTCATAGCATATCAAAGAGATCTCTTGGCTTTTTAATCATGTGTGAGTATGAAAACAGAATTATCTCCAAGAGTTCAGACCACTTTACCCCAGAGTTCCTTCTTACCTGTTTGTTTCCGAGTTTCTCTCCTTCCCTTAGTTCAGGTTCCTCTCACATGTTCAGGGTCCAGCGGTTGGGAAGGAGCCATAATGTTGCTTCCCCTCCTGTCTATTCCCTTTTCTTATCTTCAGCTGGGTTCCCCAAGAGCCAATGTGGTAGAACAGCTTATGGGGACTGAGAAGCAAAGGATATTTTTGGGGGGACATGGGGGAAGGCTAGTCCTGGGGCTTTGAACTCAAGGTCTGAGTGCTGTTCCTGAGTTTCTTTTGCTCAAGGCTAGTGCTCTGCCACTTGAGCCACAGCTCTACCTCCAGCTTTTTTTTTTTTTTTAATAATAGTTACTTATTTATTGTCAGAGTGATATACAGAGCTGGGTTACAGTTTCATATGGAAGGCAGTGGGTACATTTCTTGTACAATTTGTTATCTCCTCCCTTATTCCCCCCACCCCGGCCCTTCTCTCCCTTTCCCTTTCCCCCCATGAGTTGTTCAGTTGGTTTACACCAAATGGTTTTGTAAGTATTGCTTTTGGAGTCATTTGTCTTTTTATCATTTATCTCTCAATTTTGATACTCTCTTTCACTTCTCTAGTTCTAATACCAGTATATACAGTATCCAGGGAACTCAGATGAGATACTCAGGCCTTTTCTGAGTAGTCTATTGGTAATAAGTGTCGTGAACTTTCCTGCCTGTGCTGGCTTTGAACTGTGATCCTCAGATCTCAGCCACCTGAGCAGCTAGGATTACTGGCATGAGCCATCAGTGTCCAACTGCAGGAGACATTTATTTTTATTTGTGGCACTGTGGAGCAAGCACTCTGCCTCTTGGGCCATGCCCAGCCACTTATAAAACCAGTAGTACTTTCTTAATCTAATATCCTCATGATATCCTGATCAAATCATTATGTCTTATATGGGTATTTTATGGACTCTGCAGAGAATCTGTACAAAATCTACACACTCCATTTCCTGATGGCTTGTTTTGTTTTGGGTTCTTTAACCAGGCCTTGATTATACCTCTTGGTTGCATCCTGATGGAGTTGTGTCCTTTTTTTTTTTTTTTCCTGTGCTAGTCCTGGGGCTGAACTCAGTGCTTGGGCACTGCCTCTTAGATACTTTGCTCAAGGTTAGTGTTCTACCACGTCAACCACAGCACCCATTCTAGCCTTTTCCGAGTAGTTTATTGGAGATAAGTGTCTCATGGACTTTTATGTCTGGGCTGGCTTCAATCTGGGATCCTTAGATCTGAGCCTCCTGAGTAGTTAGGATTACAGATGTGAGCCACCAGTGCCTGGCCTCCCATCCACACGGATCCAACCCACATCAGCTTCCCTTGCAGTGTTTTCCCTGGAGCTGATCTCAGAGGCTTGGGAGAGTATCACATGAGTATTTTATTGGGTTCCAGGAAGAATGCCTTAATTGCTAATGTAAAATTTTCAACCCGTGTTAACATTTTCAGACCCAAAGGCAGTACTGAGTCATGTTAAATTTAGCTGCATCAGATTTGGTAAGTTGTTTTCTTACAATGTTTTGTTTATAAGCAAAGTTTTTTAACTTGGAATACTAGTTGATTCACGTCCCTTTATTTTTCTAATGTATGTGAGCACATCTTTCCATATGTAGTCAAAATAAAGTGTTTGCCACATTCAAATTTATTATAAATCTATATGGTAGTTCACACCTATAATCCCAGCTATTTGGGAAGCAGAGGTAGGAGGATCATAGTCTGACCCAGCTCAGGCAAATTTCTAAGACCCTATATGAAAAAGCCCAAGCAAGACGTTCTGGAATCATGGCTCCCGTGGCATGTAGAGCAGCTGCCTAGCAAGTTGTGAGATCCTGAATTCAAACCCCAGTGCCACAAAAAAGAAAAACAACCCTACATGAGATTCTCAACAGGTCTTGAGTTTGTTTCCATTTCTTTGCAATGGGATCTATAATCAAATGCTTTGAAACACATGCCTTGGGCACCTGCACACCCGGGATTAAGCTGAGGGGTTCAAGCCTGCAGCAGGAGAAGGTGAGCAGCTGGCAACAAAGTCTTGCGGCTGGACTTAAACATAAGCACAAAAGCAACATTGCTCTGTTGGTCTTTGTTTTTTTCCATCTGCTTCAAAGCTAGTTTTTCCTTTGGTCTAATGGATTGTCCAGGAAAGCAAGAGGGGTGAAAAAGAGAGCCATTGTATCAGAGCATTGAATTTAAGTCCTGCCAGCTAATTACTGTCATAATCATGTTGTCCAACTTCCTCTATTTCTCAGTTTCCTTATTAGCAAAACAGTAACATATGCTCTCCTGATATGAAAAACAAAACCTTTCAAGATGTGTTAAATAAGGGCTAGGAATGTGGGTTAGTAGTAGGGTGCTTGTCTAGCATGCATGAAGTGCTGGGTTTGATTCCTCAGTACCACATAAACAGAAAAAGCCAGAAGTGGTTCTGTGGCTCAACTAGTAAAATGCTAGCCTTGAGCAAAAAGAAGCTCTGGGACAGTGCCTAGGGCCTGAGTTCAAGCCCCAGAACTGGGGGACAAAAGACATGTTAAATAAAACTCACAATAATGTGCAAGTGATTTGAAGGTTTTTGTTTGTTTTGTTTTTGTTTTTCCTGGGTCTTGATCTCAGGGCCTGAGCACTGTCCCTGGCTTCTTTTTGCTCAAGGGTAGCACTCTGCCACTTGAGCCACAGAGCCACTTCTGGCCATTTTCTGTGTATGTGGTGCTAAGGAATCAAACCCAGGGCTTCATGTATTTGAGGCAAATACTCTTGCCACTAGGCCATAATCTCAGCCCCGATTTGAAGGTTTTTAAATCCTGCCAGGCTGTGTGAAGAGGAAATTGCACCGAGACACACTATTAGAAAAGGGCAAAACCTGGAAACGGGTGGACTCACACCTATAATCCTTGCTACTCAGGAGGCTGAGACCTGGAGGATCGTGATTTGACGCTATCTTGGGCAGAAAAATCCATGAGAGTCCCACCTCTAATTAGCAAAATGCTGGACTGGAGGTATGGCCTGAATGGTGGGGGGATCACCAGCCATGAGCAAGAAAGACCTGTGAGAGTGTGGGGCCCTGAGTTCAAGTGTGGTTACCAGCACACGCAAAAAGGTTTGCAAATGACCGCTGCGGTCAGCTGGGACAAAGTTCCTATGACTGGGCCAGGTGCTTGGCTTCTCATGTCGTGACCTAAAAATAGAGATGACAGTATTCTTTCCCATGGCCTTTAAGTCACTCTCAAGCTTAACTGCCTCCTACATGCCAGTCTCACCAAGCCTTATCTGCTCTCATTTTCCCACTTCATCTAGAACTGTGTTCCACCAGTTACCACTTTATCAGGGTACCAACCACCACTCTTAACTATGACAAAGTCATCCAGCTGTACGATGTGCTAAGTTTGTCACCATTACAGTTTGCCTTCATGTTGAGTGATTTTGTATTCATATCTTTTTGGCCTGAATGAGGAACGAGGATAAGGTTTGTTATTTGCCATTGTATTCTTGGCTCCCAGCACAGTGCCGGGCACATGGTAGATATTCAGGTTATTTAATAAAGGAATACATCATTAGGTGGATGAGGAGTGGTTCCTTCCCACAAGCACCGAAGGGAAAAGGAGACACTTCGGATATGTGAGCCTCATTCCTCATTGAAACTTGGCACACAGAGTTTTGAACCTATTGAGAAGGGATAGTTGACAAAACCATCTTTGGAAGCAGTTTTCCAATTTACGAGAGAAGGAATAGTCTGTGAGGCAGACTGCCCGTTTGTGCCCAGGGATGTGTTTAGCTCAAGGTATTTGGATTTGTATACGTCAGAGAGGATGTACACCAAGGGACATACCTCAGAGAAAAAGGGCCTTTCCAGACAAGGTGTGGGTTTATAATGTGATTTTGCTCATGTCAAAGGACATTTCGGAGAAGCTGATATTTCTCTCCACACCTATGCACTTACTGGGCTGTAGTGGTGACCCGTTGTCTCATGTGCCTGACACTTAGCTAGGGGCAGTAGTGGAAGTAGTGAGTCTTGGCCACCCTACCTCTTACACACAGTGACCATTGCCTTCAATGGGAAGATAAATAGAACATCGTATAGTGGAATAATATAATGCAGCTTCTTAGCTGAAACAAACATAGATCTTCCCTCTGGCATACTGAGAATCTGCAGAAGAGCAAAGATCTAGTTTGAAGCACCCTGTCAAATCGCACACCAGAGGGAGAACCCCACCTTAGGTACTATTCTGTGCCAATAACTCGTCCATTGTTCTAGTTGAACATCCATTGCCTCTCTAGACTAGATTTTCTCTGATGAACACAACATTGTTGAATATATTTTCCTTAGTAATAAAATAATTGGGTGCAAAATTAAAGCTATGAATATCAAAGCATATTTATATCAACTATCTTGAATGAGACAGACATGTTGGTTAGACACTATGCCCTGATCTTTTTTAATTCTGAAAATCAACAAAAATCAACCCCAAACTCTTATGATCACAACATAATCAAATCCTTGACAAGTGCTAGTGACCACTCTCCTCTAAATGACTTAAGCACAATGCTGACGGGGAAGGAAGAGAAAAGATTCTACTGACGTTCCTTTCTTGCAGGGATTTCTTGACAGCAGCCTGTCCTAGATGGCCAGGTTTGTAGCTCGTGTTGCAAGGTAGACGGAACCATCAAATTCCTCCGCTGGAGCACAGGCTGGGGGGGCTGTGGGATCAGCCATCCAAGGAACAGGCACATCTTTTTCCAGACAGGCAGAGAAGATGAAGAGTAGCCCACCAAGAGCCATGAAAACACCAGCAGCCCAGCCCAGATAGAGAGCATCTCCAAACTCCCACCGGGGTACAATATCGGGGACACTAGCATCCCAGAAGTCTCTGATGGTGGCATAGGCTACCCAGGAGACTGGAACAAGCGTCGTGGCTGAAGCGGATGCCTCCAGAGTCCCTCCTAGAAGGCAGAGCCGCCTTTTGAAAACCCATCCGACCCTGCGAAACTGGAAGCATTCAGAGCCACAGCCAGAGAGCAGAAGCCCCAGCAGCCCCAGGCCATGGGAAGCCACCATAAGGATTCGAGATACCTGGAGTTCCCGGGGCAGAGACAGGAAGGACTCGAAGGCCTTGCACACAGTGCCCACCTCCTCCTGATCCACACAGGCTTCCCAGAGCCCCATGATCCAGGTCTCCATTTCATTCAGGTCCAGATTGAGCGTCTTCCACCGGGGCAGGATGGTAGTGATACACGAACACACCCAGCCAAGGAAAGAAAGGAACAGTCCCCCGAGCTGGACTCTCCCCTGGAAACTCCAGGCCATAACTGCGCCCTCCACAGAGGCAGAAGGAGGAGAATGGGCGATTGGAGACACTGGTTAGCACCGATGACTTTTCCGGAGGCCAGGATGGGGGAGAGCTCCCATTTGGAGTGTGTTGCTGTATCGGTTTTCTGAGCAGCAGCTGAGGCAGGTGTCAGGAAATAGGCAATATTTTGGGGTAGCAGATTGAATATGGGTGTGGATTCTGAAAGAAGGTTCCACAAAAGGCAAATATCGGTGTGGTAAGCCATCAATGTATACTTAATGAGGATATCCATAAAGTTAAAATGACTCCCCATGGTTGAGATTACATACACACAAAAATGTCCTGGCATACACCTTGATATAATTTTTCTGGAGGACAAGGTGACTTTCAGAGTTTATCCTTTTAAACATAGGGGGGACTTTGACCCAGTGCCTTATCTCAAGGAAATTTCATCTAAATTCCTACGAATGTATACAAAGGTTTATGAAAATACCCATTGACATATTGTTAGTAATTGCGAAGTTCGGCTAATGCTAAGCAACCATTTTGAAGTGATGTTGTAGAAGAAATTTTACTTATGGACATTTTAGTTAGGAAACTTTAGACATGAACAGTGTTATTAAAGGCCAGGTATTGCGGTGTATTCCAGTAATTCTAGAATGAGGGAGGCTGAGGAAAGAGGATCATGAGTTCGAGGCCAGGCTAGGCTAGGATGGCAATATTCTATCTTGAAAAAAGAAAAAAAAATTGATACATATGTTAAGTGAGAAAAACAGGGGCCCGCATAGTAGTTAAAGTATGTAGAGGGCAGTCTCATAAAAAGTACCTGTGAAGTGTGCATATATCTCACAGAAAGAGACAGACGTGGTTGTATCGGTGGTAGGATGATGGGTAGTTTTTATTTTATTACCTATGCATCTAGGAAGTTTTGTAAGTGTATCAGTTGTTATTTTTGTAGACAGAAAAGCCCACAAGTGTTCCGTTTTCAAAAAATAATTAAAATTTCCCAATTCAAGGTACTTACCTAGTCCCTGAACATCCCTGGAAGGTCAAGGCTCCCTCTCGGGACCACTGCTGCTAGGTCAGCAGCTGTAAACAGATGGCACTCAAACCAGCGTCCATGCTTCCATTCCTGTCAGTTGGTTACCAAGGAGCAAGATCTGACAGGAAAGGAAACCATTTGTATTTACTGAGTGTGGCTGAAAGCCAGACTTTGCCTGGATGTTTGATCTGTATTTAATTTTCACACTGCTACTGGGCGATACAGGTTAGGTAACCTGACAAGGTCTTTTTGGCTGGCAAGCCACAAATGCAACAGCTGAACCATGTGGCTTAGATGTGGACCTTTCATGTTCTTGTGCCCAGCTGTCAGAAGGATTTCTGCTGCTCTGCTCTTGCACGCTGGGGACACAGTACGGGGGGGACGGCTGGTCTTTATGGCAAAACCCAGAAGGAACCCTGGAACCTATTCTATTAAAGACAGATGCCTGGCCAATATGTCCCCTGTTTATATTTTAACCTATTGCACACCATGTGGAAATGCAAAGTGAATGTTGAGGGCCAGCCAGCAATGAAGAAGCACCTCCTGAGAAGCAAGGGTCCTGCCTTTATCTGACTGATATCTTCAGACAGATAAGCAAGTGACTGGTAAAAGAGGGAGGCAGCATTATTTGGAGTGATCTTTAATCTCATGTTATATATATATTTTTTAAGTAGAGGGAATGAATAAAGAAATTTTATATTTCAGCACTTCGCTTCAAAATTTGTGCAAAATTTATTTTGTGCATTTATTTTGTCTCATCTATAACTGTACCCTCCAAACACTATTTCAAAATACATGAGATGGTCTTTGAATTTAGTCTCCTTCTGTGGCAAAAAAAAAAGAATAAAATCCACCCATTGTTTCTCTCTCTCTCTCTCTCTCTCTTTGTCTCTCTGTCTCTGTCTCTCTCTGTCTCTCTCTCTTTGTCTGTCTGTCTGTCTCTCTCTCTCTCTCTCTCTCTCATTGGAGATAAGAGTCTCATGGACTTTCCTTCCCAGGCTGGCTTTGAACCACAATTCTCAGATCTCAGCCTCCTGAGTAGTATGAGCCACTGTTTTCTTTTTTTAGACAAGGTCTTGATAGATAACCCAGACTGGCTCTGAACTCACTCTGTAGCCCAGGCTAGTCTTGAACTTGTAAGCCTCCTGCCTCCCAAGTGCAGGAACTCATAAACGTGTATCATGAGGCCTGACCTTCAACTTTCTTTTCTTTCTTTCTTTTTTTTGGCTGGTTCTGGGGCTTGAACTCAGGGCCTGGGCACTGTCCCTGAGCTGCTTCTGCTCAAGACTAGAGCTCTACCTCTTGAGCCACAGCACCAAACTGAATAGTTTATTGGAGATAAGCTTCTCGTGGACTTTTCTACCTGGATTGGATTGCCTTGGAACCGTGGTCTTCTGATCTCAGCTCCTGGTAGTTAGGGTTATAGATGTGAGCCACTGGCTCCTGCTCCTTCAACTTTTATAGGTGTGAAATACTATACAAACTTGGAAATGCTCTCTGCTTGCAGTATCTATGACCAGAATCATGTCTTTTTATACTTTGCTTCCAGAACACAGTTGTACATATGTAAATGTGAGCATATGTGTGTGAGCCATGGTAGGAAAGTAGGAATTTTTGACAGACATTGCTCCTGTATTCTTTTCTCCCTCCTGATGTTCTGTGAAAATCTGGAATAAGAAGACATATAAACCAGATAAATGTGAATTAGGGAGAAGGAAAAACAAAATCTGTTCAGCAATTTCCTTTTGTTTATTTAAATATTCACTCAGATATTCCTTGTTGTTGTATTGAGTATGCACAACAATCTCCATCTACTGTATGTATCTTTTCTTCTTTCTTGTCTTTTCCTTGGACATTGAAGACAGTCGTCTCTTATCTAGGGGTCATTCCATGTAAGGACAGGCAAGAATCTATGCAGTTGTGTTTGTGGCTATGTACAGACTGGTTTTCTAGCAGAGGATCTCAGAACCTCAACTCTGAAGTAGCACCGTTCTATTCCTCCTTACTATAAAACATTGCTGATTCATCCAGAGGCTGGGTGCTTACTCTTCAGTATTTTTTCTTTCTTTTTGCCCTTTGCCCCTTCCTCAGAGATAATTACACATTGGGGTTTATTGCTTGTACAAGTCCATTCCAAAGCCCAAACTAAATTTTATGGTTGTTATTTTTGTATTATTCCCTTAAAGAATCCTTCTCCTATCCCCAACTGCACAATATTTAGGTGTGACTAAATTTGGATCCATTGCTCATCTTCATTTAAAATAGCAAGAATCTTGTTTTCCTATCATTATTCACATTTCTTTATCTTCACACCCAGCACACTGTGTAAACACTGCTTGATAAATATGCAATACAGGTTTTCATCTGTTGTCCCTTTTTGTCAGTGGACTTTTATTATTAGTGATATTTAGAATTCAGAGTAGAGGTACTGGTTCTGCACCAAAATGAAGTTGGTTTGGTTTTATTTCAGGATATTATGGTGGCGGCCCTTAAGCATTTCCTTCATTTCTGGAACACAAAAAAGTGCTTTGGCTTCATTGGGACAAGTAGATGGTCCCAGAGACATGGGACATTGGTCAACTTTAGATCGGCTTTCACAAGATACCTTTTTGAAAAAAGAAATACGTTTTAACCATAGCAATACAGGACAAAGAATGGAGCAAGAAGAAAATAAACACAAGTCTTCCACTCTGAGAAATACTTTTACTCCTCCTTTATGGGCATATTTGTGTTTTAAAAAAGGAACAACATTATACATTGCATATTGTGAATTTCTTCCAGCCAGGATGTAGTCCATTTAAATAACGGTACTTAATTTTATTTTATTTATTTATTTTAACAGTACTTAATTTTAAAAGGCTTTGGGTAATGTCGATAGAAAATGGTATCTTGTTTTAGCCCACACAGGATTATCACCTACTTAACTATAAATACGTGATGTTTCACAATGATGCGCTCTATGTATAACATATGTAGACACATGTTAAGTTTTATTTATAATAAAGTGCAAAAATCCAGGGGGCAATATTTGCATAGAATCAAGCTGCTGCGATTGAATATTTAACAAACAACTTCGAGATGGGCTCCGTGGATTTTCTGGCTAGGTAATTTCAGGAAAACTTGTGTTTGTTTTTTTTGGTAAGCCATGGGACTTGAACTCGGGATCTGGGGAGTGAACTCAGGATCTGGGCACTGGGACTGCGTATTTCCACTCAAGGCTAGTGCTCTATCACTTTGAGCCATAGCTCCACTTCTGGTTTTCTGGTGATTAACTGGAGATGAGTTCCAAGGGCTTTCATCCCTAGGTAGGCTTTGAACCCCCATTCTCAGGTCTCAGCCTCGTGAGTAGCTAGGATGACAGGGGTGAGCCACTAGCGCCTGGCCAGGAAAACCGATGAAAGGAGCTTCAGTGAGGACTGGTTATGAGGTGAAAAGGAAGAAGAAAAAAGAAAGCCCCAAATCAGAACATTCCTTTTAGTGAAAAAACGGGCGGGAAGCGACAGGCCATTTGAATAGACCTAAGGTTGCGTGTGAGGTCAGTGCGCAGACTCCGGGACACCGTGGGAACCTCCGCGCAGCACGGGGCCTGCTGGGAGTTGTAGTGCGACACAGCTTCTCCGCATGCGCAGTCTGCGAGACTCCATTTCCCGGCAGGCAGCACTCCGAGGCCGCCCGCGGCGGGACTGGAACTGCCGCGCTGTCCGCAGTGGAGTTACCCGGCGGGTCTCGGTTCTCGTCACGGTCAGTCATGGCTTCCTTCGTGACAGAAGTTTTGGCCCAGTCGGGGAGTCTGGAGAAGGAGGATCTCGGCACCCGCATCAGCCGTCTGACCCGGCGGGTGGAGGAGATCAAGGTGAGGGCGGGGTGCCGTCGCCTGACTGGGGCCGGGAGCGGGGTGGGGAATCCGGGGTCGACGGTGGGGACGCTCGGAGTGGGTCCGGCCGGGGAGACCCGGGGTGGGGGGGTGGGGGTGGTGGGCGGGGAGGGCTGGAGGGAGCGATGGTGGGGGCGGCTGCGGGTCCCGGGCGATTGCGTCATTCACCCCGAGATGTTCTTTTCTAAACTCCCGCCCTCTCCTCCATCCCCCAAGCTGCGTGCGGCCTGGCGGGCTGGGGAAACGTCACCCGGCGCGCTCCGCCTGGGCGGCCGCGCAGACACCCGGGGACGCCTCGTGAGTCGCTGTCATTTAAAAGAAGGTGTGCCCGCCCTCCTCTGTACACCCAGGAGCAACTTTGGCAGACATCATCACGCAGGCACCAGATGCACCTTTTCCCCAATAACTTTTTCTTAATGATACGAAAGAGGCTTCCTAAATGTTAAGTCGTTCATACCACTGGCGTCTCTGTAACCCGGCGTTAGGATTTCTCACTCGCTTCTGATGTTAAACTACCTAAGTATGTGGCATTCGAGGCCCCCGTGTGTGGCTTGGACCGAACCCACTCACTGCCTGCCTTCACTGCTTTTCCTTTGCCATCTTGAATCTTCAGCCACACGAGAATCATTTCTCCCGTGCTCCAAGCAGCTCAATCGTTTCCCTCCTAAGTTTTCAGATTTTTACCTGTTATTTCCATTTCTTCCTCTTTCTATCCTTTTCCTACACATTGTCACCTCCTAGCTTAATGTAGTCTCCTGTGTAAAAAAAATGCCATGTTTTCTCTGGATATGAAGCATTTTGTAAGTCTCTTGCTTACATTTCAGCTTTGTCCTTTGGGCAATTCACTTAGTAGTATCTTTCCTACCCAAAGAGAATTTATTTCTGTGCGAGCATCATTTATTCTTGTGTATTCCAAAGGATTGGCCAATTCAATGCAGGATATTCAATATTTGTTTGTTAAGGGGATATTGAAACTCAATCATTTTAAAGTTTTAATACTGGGCCCTAAGTCAGGTGATGGTGGTTGCTGTAATCCTAACTACTCAGGAGGCTGAGATCTGAGGATCATGGTTCACAGCCAGCTTGGGCAGGAAAGTCCGTGAGATACTTATCTGCAGGTAATCATAAGAAGACTGGAAGTGGAGCTGTGGCTCCAAGTGGTAGAGCACCAGCCTTGAGTAGAAGATGCTCAGTAACAGCACCCAGGCCCTGAATTCAAACCCTACAACCCACCCAAAACAGAACAAAACAACAAAAACAAAAAACAAGGCCCCAAATTTGTGTACCAGTGTCTTACACCTGTAATTCTAGCTACTCAAGAGGCTGAGATTGGAGGATTGGGGTTCGAAACCAGCCCTGGCAGAAAAATCCATGAGATTCCTATCTCCACTTAACTATCAGAAAAAGCTGAAAGTGGAGCTGTGGCTCAAGTGGTAGAGTACTAACCTTGAGCCCAAAAACTCAGGGACAGTGCCTGAGTTCAAGCCCCAAACCCCCCCAATTAGAAGAGTAAGCCTTGTGTCTGGGAATATGGCCTAGTAGTATGCCTCGCATACATTAAGCCCCAGGTTTGATTCCTCAGCACCACATATATAGAAGAAGCCAGAACTGGCGCTGTGGCTCAAGTGGTAGAGTGCTAGCCTTGAGCAAAAAAGAAGCCAGGGACAGTGCTCAGGCCCTGAGTTCAAGCCCCAGGACTGGCAAAAAAAAAAAAAAGTAAGGCTTAAATGGAGAGACCGGGAGAAAGAGCATGCAACTGAAGCATATAGCTTGTAAAAGGCTATCACAAGAATGTTAATTAATAAGATTGTTGTACTTTTTCTGGAAGACAATTTCATAAGCAAGAAGATAGAAATTAATAAAGTATATAAATTATAGACTTGATTTATCCATTTTAAGTATATGATTAAAATTGGTGGATACAGTCTGATAATAGCTCAGTAGGAGAACTTTGGTCTTTTCCTTTTCAGCATTGATATAATTCTTGGGTGCTGTTACAACTTGGTAACCATTGTCTTATTGTATATTTTCAACGTATGGGACCCTTATGGGAGAATTTTTGTGTGCGTGCCAGTACCAGGGTTTGAACTTAGGGTTTCACACTGTGGTCCATCTTTCTTGCTCATGGTTAGCACTCTGTCGCGAGTTTTGCCTCAAATCTAGTATTTTGCTGGTTAACTGGAGATGGAATCTCTGAGACTTTTCTGGCCGGGTTGGCTTCAAGCTATGATCCTTCAGATCTCAGCCTCCTCCTAAGCCAAGATTACAGGTATGAGTCAGTGGCAGCTCACCATAAATGTTATTTTTAGAAGAAGCCTATTGGCTTGGAGGGAAGGTGATATGGTAATTGTTAAAAAAAAAAGTTCCAATATGGAAGCTATTGTGTGGAGGATAAGCTGCATATTCTGAAGAAAGTTCCTCTCATGACGTCTTTTTCTTTTTTTAAAAATAGGGTGAGGTATTCAATATGATCAGCAAGAAGTACAGTGAATTCCTGCCTAGCATGCAGAATGCCCAAGACCTGGTGACCCAGGTGGATAAGCTGTCTACTGACATCGACCTGTTGAAATCCAGGATAGAGAGCGAGGTAAGGAGAGTCTGTTACATCCGGGTCAGCAGAGGGAAAGTGTTGTAGTGTTGTCCCAATTCATATGCAGCTTCCTGATTCCAAGACAAATCAGTTCAGTACTTTTCAAGGTCTCACTTTCTTTATTGGCAAATAGAGATTGAGCCAAATGATTGTAGAGTGACTTCAGTACTAAATTAATATGGTTCCCCAAACTACAATTATTTCTTTTATTAAAACCTTTTGTAATTATAATTCTTGTTTTTTTTTTTGTTTGTTTGTTTTGTTTTTTGTCAGTGGTGGGGCTTGAACGCAGGGCCTGGGCACTGTCCCTAAGCTTTTTGGCTCAAGGCTAGTGTTCTACTACTTTGAGCCATAGCTCCACTTCTGGTTTTCAAGTGGTTAATTGGAGCTCTGGCTGCCTTCGAACAGAGATCCTCAGATCTCAACCACCTGAGTAGCTAGGATTACAGATGTGAACCACCCGTGCCCAGTATGACTATAATTCTTGAATTTGAAGCTTATAAATTAAGGAAGTAATCTCAGGTCTTCATTGTTTTCTTAAGAAAATAAAGATAGATGAAGCTTAGAACTAGATCATATGGTCCTTTTTTGCAGTGTGAAAGGTTAACATTTTTTTAGTAGCATTCTCTTAGATCTGCAGCTACATTCATCTTATCCAGCCGGCAGCACAGTCTCCACACACCGTCCTCTAGACAGTTGCTTTTTCTCCATCACAACCACTCTGCTCTCTGTCATAAGTTGCGTTCCGGGCTGGGAATATGGCCTAGTGGCGAGAGAGCCTGCCTCGTATACATGAAGCCCTGGGTTCAATTCCCCAGTACCACATATATGGAAAACGGCCAGAAGTGGCGCTGTGGCTCAAGTGGCAGAGTGCTAGCCTTGAGCAAAAAGAAGCCAGGGACAGTGCTCAGGCCCTGAGTCCAAGGCCCAGGACTGGCAAAAAAAAAAAAAGTTGTGTTCCTTAGTGTACTGGAAATCTTTGCCCTTCTTATAACATGTCACTTTGTGCTGTAGTGTTTGATAAATTCCTTATGGCCAGTCCTGTAGGGTTACAAGTATGTACTATGTTTCCTAAAATACTATCATTACAAAAAGAAGTAAGCTAGTTTAGAAACAAATAATCTGCTTTGTAATTTAAAAGCATTTGCATATTAAAAACCAGGTGTCGGGCTGGGAATATGGCCTAGTGCTTGTCTCCTATACATGAAGCCCTAGGTTCGATTCCTCAGCACCACATTTAAAGAAAAGATCAACAAACAGTACAAGAAATGTATCCAATGCCTAACGTATGAAACTGTAACCTCTCTGTACATCAGTTTTATAATAAAAACTTAAAAAAAAATAAAGAAAAGACCAGAAGTGGCATTGTGGCTCAAGTGGTAGAGTGCTAGCCTTGAGCAAAAAGAAGCCAAGGACAGTGTTCAGGCCCTGAGTCCAAGGCCCAGGACTGGCAAAAAACAAACAAACCAGGTGTTGTTCCCCCCCCCCCCCCCCCGTGAAGTTATCTTTTAGAAAAAGTAAGTGGTTGGTGGGTGGCAGCATATTGGTGTCAAAGATTTAAATAAAATCTCAACATTAAGTGCCATTTGTATCTATTTCTAAGTTGTTGCTCAGGGATCTTTGGTATCCAAAAGCATGTATTGAGAGATTCCTAAGATTTTTAATATGAAGAAAAGACGTTAATTCTGTTTCATATGTGAAAATTAAGCAAGAAAAGTGAACAAATGAATTTCTCCAAAGTTTTTTTCAAATAAAACTTGAATCACAAATGAAGAAAACATTGTTTACCTGGAAAATTGACTTTTAGCAGTCTACTCATCAATCATTCTGATTAGTTCTTTTTTTTTGGCCAGTCCTGGGGCTTGAACTCAGGGCCTGAGCACTGTCCCTGGCTTCTTTTTGCTCAAGGCTAGCACTCTGCCACTTGAGCCACAGTACCACTTCTGGCCTTTTGTATATATGTGGTGCTGAGGAATCGAACCCAGGGCTTCATGTATGTGAGGCAAGCACTCTTTGGCACTAGGCCATATTCCCAGCCCTCTGATTAGTTCTTTAAAAAATAAATGTTGGGGCTGGGAATATGGCCTAGTGGCAAGTATACATGAAGCCCTAAGTTCGATTCCCCAGCACCACATATATAAAAAATGGCCAGAAGTGGCGCTGTGGCTCAAGTGGCTGAGTGCTAGCCTTGAACAAAGAGAAGCCAGGGACAGTGCTCAGGCCCTGAGTTCAAGGCCCAGGACTGGCCAAAAAAAAAAAAAAATATATATATATATATATGTATATATATATTTAAATAAATGTGTTTCTCTGTAAACCTGGCACAATTCTAAAAAGATTCCCTACATATGTTTGTACTTAGTTGATTATCTGATCAATGAGTCAGTAGTGCAGAGTTGGACTGTGCTATTAGAAGTGAAGTCTGGAATAAGTTAGTGATGGATATTCTGTACCTTTGTGGATTATGGCTTGCGAAGTCATCCAGCCACAGTTAAGTTCTGTGGACTTTTTGTTTTAATGACAAAGTCTCACTATGTGACCCACACGGGCTCCTGCCTCAGCCTCCCAGGTGCCATCATTATAATCTGCTCCACCACTTCTAGTTTGGTTACATTTTAAAAGATGTACCATTGAAGAACAACGAAAGAAATTGAGAATATTAAGCCTCAGGGAGAAGCACTTAAATATTCGAAGTCCTGTCATATGGGAAAGAGATTTAAATTTATGAAAGCTGGGTCTGGTGGAGCCTTTCTATAAGATACTCAGTACTTGAGAGGTAGAGGCAAGGTGATTTTGACTTTGAGACCAGCCTAGGCTACATAGTGAGACTCTGTCTCAAAAAAAAAAAATTTTTTTTTTATTGTATGGCTTACCAAAGGGGATTAAATTTGGTAGGTAGGTATTATAGAGATTTATTCAGTCACTTTGTGTATCTAGCACCTTGTCAGTACAGGATGCCATGATCATTGCTGGGTATGACAGTTCTTTTATTTCAAAGTGTGAATCTCATGTTAAATGTGCTTAAGTAAAATAGTATGGTTCAACATTAAATACTAAATCCAGTTAGAAGAGCTGTAGCTGAGGATGGCTTCCTGTAGGAAATGATAACTGAACCAAGACTTGAGTGATAAATGGTTAGGCAGCAAGGGGAGGGAGGATGTTTAGGGTGGATATAAGGGATAGCATGGCAGAGGCATGGAGTTAGTTAAGAGAGAAATGTCAGTTTGGGGTATCCGCCAAAATATTCCTTATGATTGATGTGTAGGGAATGAAGTGGAAAGGGACTTGAGGTAAGATTCAGAAGGTCAGCAAAGTTGTTGTGTAAGGAGTGGTAATTTGCTCTACAGTCATTGACAATGAAGGTACAGAACAACGGACAAATCCTGGTCCCATTTAACAGATGGCTGTTTGGGACATGTCACTGTGGCAACTGAAAGACACAGGAGTCAAGGAAAACTAGAGAACTAGCTTATTGATGTACCACTCACTAAAACAGAATAAAACTTCAGCATTTGATATTTCGGGCCGGATTGTTCTTTGTTGTAGGGGGATCTGCCCTGTACTTTGTAGGATGCTCACCGTATACCTGGCCTCTACCTGTTGATGCTAGAATTCCCTCACTGTGGCAACCAACAACCTCTGGATGAGGGTGGGGCAAAATTGCCCTCAGAGTAAGGAAGTAGCCAGGGAGAAAGGATTATCAATATGTGTGGAGAGGCCAGAGGGAAAACGAAGTTCCTCCAAAAGAAAGGAAATGGGACTAATGGCTCCAGAACTAGGAGGAAAATCAGTGAGCAGTGTCATGGCACTAAGGAAGAGGATATTTTGGAAGGAAGAAATGTTACAGGGTGCATTAGTTAAATACTGGAAAAAATACTTTGGTTTAGCAGTGAGAAATTGATTAGTATTTTCTTCCCAGGAACCTTTTTGGTTTAATGGGGAGACTAGAAACCAACCACAGTCAGCTGAGTGAATGAGAGCTGAGAAGCAAAGACAGTGAGTTTAGATCACTGTTTTAAGAAGCTTACTTATGCAGAGAAGGAATGCAATTGCTGAGAAATAGGCTAGTTGCTTAAATATAGGAACATTTTACTATATTTAAATCTGCTGGGAGCATAGTCACTATTTCATCAGTAAATGAATTAGGGAGAGGTTAAAGAGAAAATCGTTGATGCAGTCTCTGCAAAGGTGGAATGGAACAGGGGATGGATTCTGCCTCAGCATAAACATGTCTAGTAAGTTGAGGCTTTTCAACTTTAGAAAGAGTTAGCATTTGGCAGTGGTGATACCTTTCTAGTAATTCAAGTGGTTGAACTCTCTGGGGAAGGAGAGCAGCTTTAGGAATAGGAGGTGACCTGAGGACATGGTGTTGATAGGGATAGGTTTTCTTGTACAGAGTACAGCTTTGGCCTAAGTGGATCTCCAAGCCTCTCCTTCAAATCACCTTCTGTGATTTTTATTTTAGCCTGAATTAGCATTTAAATTTCAACACGAGTGATATTGCCCTACTAAAATGAAGCTTCTTAATTAGCCCTGATGGTTTTATTTCTTAAGTGTGGTATTAACTTAAAAGTACTTCTTTTTGCTGTGTGAATTAGGTCCGTCGGGATCTTCATGTATCGACTGCTGAATTTACAGACTTGAAACAACAGTTGGAAAGAGACTCAGTAGTCCTAAGCTTGCTTAAACAGTTACAAGAGGTTAGTAAACCCAGTCTGAACTTTAGTGTTCTAGTAGTAAGAAAGTTTTTTTCATTTTTTCCAATTGGTTTATTGTTTAGTGCATAGTCCCTGACTAAATGGTGGGTTTTTTTCCCCCATACTTTGAAAGCAGACAGGCCTGAAATAATAGGACATAGAATAATAATAATAACAACAACAATAATAATAATTTGACCTTACCTTTTCAGTTTTCTACTGGTATTGAAGATTATAATTGTGCATTAACAGAGAAGAAGTACATTACAGCTGCTCAGCATCTGGAAGAGGTACTAAAGCATGACCAAAATTAGTGCTTTCCTTCCTTTGGGGATATTCTGTGTTCCTTGTATTCTTCATCATTATGCAAGTATATTCTAATTGCTGTGAATCCAGATAAAATGTTTAATGACACTTCCATTACATTGCCAGGCACAGAAATGCTTGACATTATTAAAATCCAGAAAGTGCTTTGATTTAAAAATGTTGAAGTCTCTCAGCATGGAGCTCACAATACAGAAGCAGAACATCCTGTATCACCTTGGGGAGGAGTGGCAGAAGCTGATTGTGTGGAAGTTCCCGCCATCAAAAGGTGCTGCTGGCCTCAGGTGGACTGCTTTGCTTAATCTGCCTGAATGCTTTGGGCCTATGAACATGTTCTAAATAGCTTGTATTGCAAGATAAGAAAGGAGACGGTTTTGTTTAGTAGTTTTCCAAGTCTTTGTTGAGTTCTCACATTAAACAAAATGTCAGGACCATTTATCTGATTCCCTGAGGGGCCCTCTCTCTCCTGCCATGTTTCCCTCTTTCTGTCTCTTTCTCTAAGAAATCTAGGGAGGGCCTTTGGGGGTTGATACGTGAGGTGTGGTAGAGGAGGTAGTAACAATTTGTGAGACAGTGGAAATTCACTAACAGCCCTAATTCCAGTCCGTCATCATGAATAAATAGCTTAAAGAAGCCATTCAGCCATTCTTTCTCTTGAGGAAAGGAGGCAGTATGTTTTTCATAGAAAAGCGGTTTGGCTTAATTGTTTTTTAGTCCTTGGGGAAAATGGGTGATGAAATCATGAGATGGCTTGCTTTAGAAGATGAAGAAATATTACTGTGGCCCTGGTTTTTATTTGTGCTACTTGGCCTCTCTGCCTTCGACATGATGTTTGCTCTGAGAATAAGACCTCGGGACTTGCTATTACATACGGTGTCTTTTCCAGCACTGTTGTTTAACTTTAGTGTATTTCGGAGAAAACCTCACAGTCTCCTTCTATGCTCTATTTCATATATTCAGTTTACCCCCCAAGTACATCAAGTACGTTATATTTACATCTATGTATATGTACATAATGTATGCACATGTGTACATATACATGAACATATATATCACATATCTTGAAGGAAGTAATGTTGAAAATTTTTAGATATTATTCTCAAGTAGACTATAAATTACTAGAAGCTGGTAGGGGTGTTGAACTGTTATAACGCACCCTTCCTGTTAAACTTGTCTGACAAGGCTGTTCTCACGGTAGAAGGTCTATGAAACTAGGAGCTCATTTTTTAGTCCTACTTTCCTTTAGTCATTCAATATGTGTTTAATAAGTATTTTTTTTTTAGGAAAATCATTTTCCTTTTGCACTTACTTTATTCTTTGGGTATACCAGAAAGAAAGTTCACATGTTAGACGTGATACAAAAGACATATATCATAATAAGCAGTAGGTTTCATTAGAAGTATACTGTAATGGAATGGCACATCTAGGCATCTCAGTGGAGAGCGGTGAGAAGTAGAGGTGGGAATGTCTCAGGTTGCCGAGGGAGCTGATTTTCCCCTTTTTTTTTAGATACCGGCGGCTTAGAATCTTACCTGCAAACAGAACTTCATTTACGCACTGAACAACCCAGCGAAGACAAGGAGGCCCTCAGGCCCCCCATCCGTTCTGTCCTCTTGGCATTTTCTATTCTTGGAGAACTACACATCAAGCTCAAAGCATTTGGTAAAGCCTTCTGTTTTGCTTCTTTCACATGAAATCTCAGACAGCTGGGAGTTAAGTAATGGCAGCAAAGATTATGAACTACTGTCTAGAGACCATTAGTGACAGTGTTTGGCCTTTTGACTCGTCAAAAGGAGTTACGTATTTTATTTTGGGTTTGGATCTATTTATGTGTTTTTGGGTTACAAGGCTCAGGGATGCATGGATTTTGGTCAGGCTGACTCTGGAGGTTTCTTGCAGTAGGTTTTGATGAGTGCTCATATGGTTTTTCAGGTCAGATGCTGCTAAAGCATATCCTCAGGCCTTTGGCATCTTGCCCGTCCATTCATGCAGTGATAGAAAGCCAGCCTAATACAGTTATTATTCGGTTTGACTCCCTGGTGACTGACTTAGAACATCCATCACCATCTGAAGTTTTTACAAAGATACGACTGGTACTGGAAGTGCTCCAGAAACATCTTCTCGGTATGTATCCTCGAAGAGATGCGTTTATCAGAAGTAAATGCTGTTTTTCAAAAGCAAATAATAAAGTAGGAATAACCATAACATGAATGAAGGGGGATCAGAAGTAAGTTAGGCCACAGGAGCAAAGTAACTGCTTTCTTATTCCTTGCCTACTATGCATTTTCTCTCTGTCTTGTATTGAAAATCTGGTCATTAGTAATATCACACATTCTGTTTGTAATGTTATTTTATATACTCCTCCCTAACTTCTAGTAACAGTACATTTTGGGACTCTTGGATTAGTTATAGAAGGAGAAATGAATCAGGTGCTGCTTTGTATGTATTAAGAATATTTCACTGGCATTCCCACCCCCACCACCATCCTCATTTTTATTTTGTTGGGCTGTGGACTTGAACTCAGTGTCTGACTGTTGTTCCTGAGATTTTGCGCTAAAGACCAGCACTCTAACCACTTTGAGCCACAGCACCACTTCCAGTTTTCTGGTGGTTAATTGGAGATGAGAGTCTCATGGGGACTTTTCTGCCCAGGCTAGCTTTGAACCATGTTCCTCAGATCTCAACCTCCTGAATAGCTAGGATGACAGGTGTGAGCCATCAGTGCCTGTCTTCTGGCCCCACTTTTTTTGAGATAGGTTCTCAGTTATGTAATTCAGGCTGGCTTTGATCATGATTCACATGCCCCACCTTTCTCAGAATGTTGGGATTACAGGTACGTGGCAACAGCCTGACCAGACTAGGTTGAACGTGAGAAATCAATGACATTTCAGATTATATTCAGCCTATTGGTTAGATCTTTATATTTGCCTAGTAGAAACAAGTTTATTTAGATTTATGTTTTAATTACTAAAAACTTAAAAAGTCCCTCAGTCACGTTAGCTACATTTTAAGTGCTCAGCAGCAAAATGGTGTGTAGTTTTCATCCTGGACTTTAGACACTGGGTGTTTTAGACATTATGGTCACCTTCTTGGTGAATTAGAACTAGATTTAAAATAGTGGGTTCCTTTTGTGATTACTTTTACTTCTGCATTGACGATTGGTTTTTAATTAGTATTAACTTGCTTAATAGAGTATTCTAAACACAGTGTCCTCAAAGTGTGTTGCAAAAAAAAGCTATGAGATGTACAGAGGAGACTTCTAAATGATTGTTGGTATTTTACTTAAGATAAACATTCAGATATCGTGCGGAGTTATATATGTTTTCCCTCCTATTTTAAAATTCAAGAATTCCAGAGAAGTTAAGAACCTAAGAATATGTTGAGACTATGATTGACTTCCTGTTTAAAACTTCATCTTTTGAATTCAGATTTGCCTCTTGACCCTGACTTAGAAAATGAAGAGGTACCTACGATTGTCTTGGCGGAGATGCTTGGGGATGTGATCTGGGAGGACTTGTCTGAGTGCCTCATCAAAAACTGCTTGGTTCATTCTATTCCAACCAATAGCAGCAAACTACAGCAATATAAGGAGGTAAGGAGCAGAGCTAGCCCACATCTTAGCACGCTTGATTCCCATTGCTCTCTTGCGCCTTGCGTATCTTTTGTTCTTAGCTTTTGTCTTTATGAAAATTGTTAATCAGGAGTAGAAACAAATTCTTTATAACTGTTTTTCTTCTGGCTTCCTACCTCTTTAATTGGGGAAGTATATTTATGTTCATTTTATTCTTGTATCAGCTATTGAAGTTATTGTATCACATATTTACTTTAGAAGATCTTTATACCTTTAGCAAAGTCAGAAAGTCCTGTTGAAAACATTCATACTAATGAATTTAAGGCTTGAAAACGATAATATTGTAAAACCTAGTAATTGATGATTTATTTAGCTTTGAAATTTTAACATCAAAATATGTGTGCAGTTGATATTTCATGTCTAGATTTCAAATTTCACCAACTGGAGACTGAAAATGTTTGGAATATGTAAAGATTTTTTTCTTGTCATTCTCCTTAAATGGTAATATATAACAACTATTTACACAACATTGTATGTAGTAGTTTGAGTAATGCAGAGATGGCTAACCTCATATAGGAGGATATACATAGGTTATAACCAGTGCTGTACTTTTTAATATATGGGATTTGTACACTCACTGATTGTAGTATTTGAGAAGTGTCATGGAGTGAATTTCTCATGTGTACTGAGGGGTAACTATAATTCTCACAATATATTTTTTTTAATGTTTTTCTCTCTCAGATCATACAGTCCACTGAAGAATTTGAAAATGCCTTAAAGGGCATGAGGTTTTTAAAAGGAGATACTACTGATTTATTGAAATATGCTCGTAATATCAATTCTCATTTTGCTAACAAGAAGTGCCAGGATGTGATTGTGACAGCCAGAAACCTAATGACCTCTGAAATTCACAACACTGTCAAGGTGCTGGGGGTGTATTACATTGTTGTTTGGGAGCAGCTAATTTTTAAGATGCATACAGAGGGCTGGGGATATAGCCTAGTGGCAAGAGTGCCTGCCTCGGATACACGAGGCCCTAGGTTCGATTCCCCAGCACCACATATACAGAAAACGGCCAGAAGCGGCGCTGTGGCTCAAGTGGCAGAGTGCTAGCCTTGAGCGGGAAGAAGCCAGGGACAGTGCTCAGGCCCTGAGTCCAAGGCCCAGTACTGGCCAAAAAAAAAAAAAGATGCATACAGAATTCCCAGAGCTTGGAAACATTGTGTAAATTAAGAATGTGCATATCTTTAATAGATTACATTTGTTGATATTAGACAGTGGATTATTCTCATCTTTATTACTTGAAGTTTTATTATACAATTTTATGATGTGTATACTTGGAGTTTTATTATGTCCAGAGGTTATATCCTGTTGTGAACTTTTAACTTCCTCTCCTAGGCTTAATAAAGGGGTTAGTTTTGAGGTTAAAATAATAAAGAAAGTAACCAAAAAGATAGTGTAAATAATCATTTCCAAAGGCAGTGGAATAATTAATTTACATGGTGAACAATTTAATCCTTTACCTTTGATAATTCTGAGCATTTTTGAAAATCTTACATATATTGAATAATACAGTACTTACTAAATGCATGTTCCATAAGAAAACAAAAAGTCTCCCTAATACTTATATAAAATGAAAACTCCAAGATTTACTTGGGATTAAATGAAAGGACATTTGAAAAAAAAAAATAAATGAAAGGACACTGCTTTCTAATAGTAAATATTCCAAGTTTAAATATAGGCTTAGCTTCCTAATCCATATATGGTATAATAGCATCTACTTCTGAAGGCGGTTATAAAGTGTAAGAAAAGTATCATGGACCCAGGTATTCAACAGTTATGGCTTTGCAGAATGCTGATGAAAAAAATATAATTATAGGCATGACTGAAAGGCCTCTAATAATTGTCTCAAAAATAGTGAGCTCAGAGTGATTTGCTGTTATTAGGAAGTATTAGGTCTGGAACGTTTCCCATTGGAGGTCCAGTGTGTGAGAGTAGAGCTATTGTTCATGCAGATGGGGGGGGGGAGCTCACTTCCTTACTTCCTCCACATGCTTGATCTTTCTTCCTCCTTTTGTTTAGCCTCTGAGGCATCTATGAGAAACACGTTTTGAAAGCCATTATTCATGAAAACATCCAGAAAGGTTAAAAATGACTAATAGGAGTTAGGTTGTAAATTCACTGCTCCCAGATTTTACAGCTCAGTGTTCTTTCATTTAGTCCTAATTAAGTCTTGGAGTTTTCATTTTATATAAGTTTTTGGAGAAGTCTTTGGTTTTTGGGGGGAGTGTTTTCTGTCTTTTTTTTGTTAGTCCTGGGGATTAAACTCAGGGCTTGGGCACCGTCCCTGAGCTCCTTTTGCTCAAGCTCTGTACCACTTTGAGCTAAAACACTACTTTGTTTTTTGTTTTTTTGGTGGTTAATTGGAGATAAGAGTCTCAAGGGGACTTTTAGCTGGGGCTGGCTTTGAACCACAATCCTCAGATCTTAGCCTCCTAAGTAGCTAGGATTACAGATGTGAGCCACTGATGCCTGACTTTGAGTGTTTAAATTTGTTTTGGTTTTTGGAGTCTGAATTAGTTTTTTTCTTAGACTAACACATGTGGCTGGTGTGAAATAATTTGTTAGGTAATGGAATATTGATTTGTGGCAGTCTTAATAATTTAATAGTCTAGTTAATGAAAGATGACTTTTTAAGGCCTTTCCATTTACCTGAAATCTTGAGTCTGGTAGCATAGCTTTGCTGTTTCCTCCAAGATGAAGAATATGTATAAGAATGTTACACACATTTTGCTTACTTATTATGGCATGTTCTCACGACTGAACAGTAATTAAAAGCACACTGTGTCTGTTCAGGTCTTTTAGTCACCAAAACCATAGCTTTAGCATCACAGAAGTGACAGGTGTCTTGCTTTTTGCTGTGTACTTACATTTTAACCGTTCTGAAAACAATGCATTTTTCTGTTTCTGGTTGGATCTTAGATCACTCCTGATTCTCAGTTAACTGTGCCAGACTTGCCTAGTCCTGATGAGGATAACAAGCAAAAAGTACAGAATTCAGTACCAGTGTCCAGAATTCAGTACCACGAAGTGAACTTAGAGCCCGAGAATGCATTGGACCAGCATTCCTTTTCTTTGCCCATATGCCGCATCAGTGAGTCTGTGAAGAAATTAATGGAGCTTGCCTATCAGACTTTGCTAGAGGCAACAACCAGCAGTGATCAATGGTATGAAATGGCGTCGTCTAAAATGGCAGTGACTTGGTGAAATGCATATCTGGCTAGACATTTATTTAGCAAATTAGCTGAAGTTCTTTCAATGTTTGTATACTATTAGGTTTTGTTTTTTTTCTGGAAAGTGCAACGCACACATATCTCTGGGTCTCTTAAGTTTTGCTTACAGTAACATAGATGTTAGTGCAAGGAATAGATGGCTTCTGGGTTGGCAGTTCAGGCCTGTAATCCTACTACTCAGCAGGCTGACACAGGAGAACCTATGACAAAAACAAAGCCAAACAGAACAAAAATTTAAAAAATAGATATACATATGTGGATAGATAAGATTGCTAATCACTTTTAGCAAACTACTCCTTAATTTTTGTTTAGGACTAGTGATATCACATAAGGAAGCACATGTAAAGAACCTAGAATAGTACCTAGAAAATGAGTATTGTTGGTTATTGGTGGTGATGGTGTAGTAGTAGTTGTGCCATCTGCTGGAACTTGTCCTAAAATACTTCAGCTTTTACCTTTTGAAAGTCAGGCAGGGCCTAATTTATATTTAAAAAATATATTTTTAAAGCAATAATTATTATACAGCCAAAGATAAGAGAAAAAGTATAGAACATAATTCAGATTCTTTTTAAGATGACTTCTTTTTCCTTTTCCTTTTTTAAAAAGTATCTGTAGTTGTACAAAGAAGTTGCAGTTTAACATGTCACTTTGTAAATACAAACAATGCAGATGGCTTCTAATCTACATTGTATTTTGTTACCTCAAATTCTGTTGCACAGCTGATTGAATCTCTCTTTGTTTAATAAGTTCCATCTCTACTCCTAGATTAAATGGAAAAGAAAATTGCAAACCATAGCCAAAGCTAATTGTAGAGAAAGTTTATGAAACTCTTTAGTTCAACCCATGTTTAGCAACAGCTTTTTACTTCTTGTATGGGAAATTATTTCAATTAGAGCTTGAGTTAGGAATATTGTCTCTTCAGACCTGCAGTTTTTATCTTCTCATGCAGATATTTTGTTTTATTTTGCTTTAGGAAAACCTGTTTACCAAGATATTTCCATGGCTTTAATTAACCATTATCTTCCCATATCCATCCAGTTTTAATTATAAGTAGAAACAAAAAAAAATACAAACTTTCTTATGAAGGAAGCATATATTCCTGTCGCAAAATAAAATGTACATGTGACTATTTCTTCATATGACATTCTCACGAAATACACTAGACCAGAAGTTAAAGTTGCTGAGTGATACTTCTTTAATTTGGTGAGAAAACAAATACTAGCCAACTATTTTTGTGGACTGAATATATTTTTATGCTCATTCCCCCTAAAAGAGAATAGCTTTTAATAGGACAAAAACAGAGCTATTATACCCTAATAACCCCTTTCCTTCTTGTTAAATCTCAGGCAGCAACATATTTAGCAAAGTAAAATAATTCAATTAGTAATTCATGGTAATTAATAGCAACAGTGTCTTGGAGAATCGCAACTAAATATTTGTGGAATTCCTCTGAATTATTCAAGATACATTGGTTAAGCTACTCCTCTGTGGAGGTGACAAACCATATATTTGCTTTTCTTATGTGCATCTTAATATTTAGATGCATTAAGACCAAGTTTAAAGGGCAAAAAATCTTGAGGTTAGAGTCTATCCTAGAAAATGTCGATTCGTCTCTTGCATTGGGGAAGAGGGAGGAAAGGTGAAAGCTGAAAGTCAAACTGATTCTAAAAGAACTGAGTGAGTGCCTTTCTTGGTGCCTTGCCCTTTGCGGAGTGCATCCATGAGTAGGTGACATTTGCTTGAGGCTTAGCTCCATTTGTAACTGAAAGGATAGTCTGGGTATTGGCAGAGCACAAATTGATAAATGGAAAAAGAAGCTTTGGGCTGAATACTGCTGTTCTTAAGATGATTAATGTCTCTAGGTTTTTAGAACTGTAGCTTGGTTAGTAAATACTGGTTGAGAATACATTTCCATCTAGATTAAGGGTGTTTTTCTGCATCCTCTGAAGCTATAATTTTAACTCATAATTTCCACTAAAGGTACATACACCTAGTTTGATTTTTTCCCCCCCAAGTTTTCAGTATATCTTTATGCACTTCTCTTAAGTCTTTGTTTTCTTTTCAGTGCTGTCCAACTTTTCTACTCAGTGAGGAATATCTTTCATTTGTTCCATGATGTTGTGCCAACATATCACAAGTAAGTCCCACTGTATTTCATTGATGTCTAAGTCTAAAATGTTGGTTAAATCAATAGTTTTGTATTTTCACCAAAGATAATTTCATTAAAATTTCCAATTCAATGCAGCAAAGCATTTAAAAATACTTATAAGAACTCAGACATGTACTGCTAAATGAACCCAGGTACATTAATCTGTAAAAACCCTGTTTTTAATGCCTAGATGTTTTCAGAACTCCTTTTTCTTTTTTTTTTAATTTTTATTGTCAAACTGATGTACAGAGAGGTTACAGTTTCATACATGAGGCATTGGATACATTTTTGTACTATTTGTTACCTCCTCCCTCATTCCCCCCTCCCCTCAGAACTCCTTTTTCTTGATGAAGGAATGCAGAGGTGAACACTGAATTTCCTCTTAGCATCTCTCTTTGGTAGACCTAGTGCCATAGGATCATGTTGCGTGACTGAACCATGCTCATCCCTCTCCTCCAGAGCAGGTTCTGTTTTAGAGATTTATTTTAATGTTAATCTGAGAAGTTGCTCAACTCTGTTACTCATATTAAATGATTTTTTAATATTTTTAGTAATATATCAATAAAGCTATTCCATAACTACAGCTTAAGGAAGAAAAAATGCATTTGCTACTTGAATATTTTTCTTGAAGTATTATTTTAACACAGGATTTTGAATAGTACTGATGTTTTTTTTTTTGTTTTTTTTTTTTTTTTGGCCAGTCCTGGGACTTGGACTCAGGGCCTAAGCACTGTCCCTGGCTTCTTTTTGCTCAAGGCTAGCACTCTGCCACTTGAGTCACAGCGCCACTTCTGGCCATTTTCTGTATATGTGGTGCTGGGGAATTGAACCCAGGGCCTCATGTATACGGGGCAAGCACTCTTGCCACTAGGCCATATCCCCAGCCCCTACTGATGTTTTTAAGTCTACTTGTTATTTTAATTGTAAGAAGAATTTTTTTGTGTGTGCATTTTTTTTTGTTACCTGTATTCTCGGCTATGGTTTATAGTTCTTCCCTCATTTTCAATGTAGCTAAACAAAGGAAAAGAGAAAACATGTTGGGGTGAGCTGACGCTTTGTCTTTAGGGATCTTAGGGATTCGGACAGTTGGCTTAGCAGTCCCATAGCTCAGAAATGTTAATCCCGTTGCTGTGGAGTGAAGAGTTGTCTCTCTTGCTCCTTTGTATGATCTTGGAATTTTGCACCGAACCAATGGTTCACAAACTTTAGTGTGCTTCAGAAATCACCTCATAGATTTCTGGACTTGTGTCCAAGATTCAGAAGGTTGGGGGGATGGGTGGACACTGCCCGGATTTTGAACACATTTTAAGGGATGTTGACACTGCCTGTCCTAAGACCACATTGTGAGCCCTGCTATCTTCAGATTAGGATGCCCAGCTTTGGAAGTAGCTTAGAGTTACTGAGGAAGCTTCCCAACACACACACCTGCCAAGGCTCTCATTCTAGAGTTATTTTATTTTTTATTTTTTGGCCAGTCCTGGGCCTTGGACTCAGGGCCTGAGCACTGTCCCTGGCTTCTTCCCGCTCAAGGCTAGCACTCTGCCACTTGAGCCACAGCGCCGCTTCTGGCCGTTTTCTGTATATGTGGTGCTGGGGAATCGAACCTAGGGCCTCGTGTATCCGAGGCAGGCACTCTTGCCACTAGGCTATATCCCCAGCCCCTCATTCTAGAGTTTTTGATTCATAGTTGCAGTAGAAGACTCCGAGATTTTTTTTTTTTTTAAGTTCCACAAATGATTCTGATGTATAACCTGACACCTGTTTGGTTTCTGGCCTGTCCTCTAGATCCAATGTTCAGTCAACAAACGACAAAGTATTCATTGAATGATGTTGGTAGATATGCAGCAGAAAATAAGACAAGATTTCTTTTCAATCTTGGGTAGATAGACTAACATGTAGGGCAGAATTAAAGTAGTGATTTTTTTTTTCTATCCTGGATAAAACTTAATATCTCCTGGGAATATTTTAAAAAGTACAAGTGTTCTGGTTTCATTCTCAGAATTAGTGATTTAATTTGCTAGGGATAAATTCTATAAACATCTGAATATTTTTTAATTCCCTGTGTGGCTTTAATCTATAGTCAGCTTTGAAAACTAATGAATTAGAAGTTAGGTTAAATGGTTCATTGTATAATGAAAATAGGAATCTGGAGAAAGGAGAAGGAAACTTGTAGTTCCTGTAGTTCCGTGGAAATGTTAGAATTATGTATCAAGGACAATATGCCTAGTTCTGCTAGGTTTCCAGTTTAGGGCAAATGTTTCCTTCAGTCTTTCTTTCCTTGTTAATCACTGGAGTAGTTCTGTAGCATAGATTATACTCAACCAAAATATCTAACTCTGAATGGGAATGGCATTGGTGAGATTACATCTTGTTCTGCACAGCATTCACAAAGTAGACGTTAAAGTCCAGAGTCAAGATATCATAGAGGAGTTGTGACTTTTCATCAGCCTTGACTTCAGTAACAGGTGGTTTCTTTTTCTCCCCTTCTTGGCTAGGGAAAACCTTCAAAAACTTCCCCAGTTGGCCGCCATTCACCATAACAACTGCATGTATATCGCTCACCACTTGCTGACCCTGGGTCACCAATTTAGATTACGGCTTGCACCCATTCTTTGTGATGGTACTGCTACTTTTGTGGATTTCGTGCCTGGCTTCAGAAGACTTGGTAATGGATGCCTTGAAATTGAGGAAAGCATGCGGATTGTGCAGCTTTTTTAGCCTACCATCTTTGTAATTTATGAATGAGGAGGTTAGAAATTTAGGTGGTGGTCCCTAGCTATATTGCAAAGTGGGAGGGCATCGGCAGATATTTCTAGTTATTTAAGTTCATGAAATGAATGCAGTCTTTGTGGAAGCAAAGGCTTTTGTGACACAATTTCATGGTACATTAGAGTTCCCAACTTCATTGCTGATGTGCATTGAATTTGCCAAATCAGAGTTATGTCAGTGGAATGACACATAGTAAGATTTGTATTGTGACAATTCTGCTAGCATTGTTAGTAAGAGCTCGCTGATGTCTCTGCTTATTCTGTGGCAAATCCCAAGACAGCTCCTCATGCTTATGTCTTCTTTAGTTTTACCTGGGATTATTAAAAGCCAAAAAGACAGGAAAGGTGGGGTAAATCAGTGTGTTTACTATAATGATAGCCTGAGAAAAGTAAAGAACCTATATGGGTCACTTAGCTTTTCAATTCCTGGCTTTTTCCTTTAGTGGTATAGAGAGATCAGAATAATAAGTAGCTGCTTCCATGGAAGAAATTTTTCCCAGCTGACTCAGACTCTAGGAAAACTATTGAGAAGGATTTGTTTCTTACCCTGAGGGTGGGTTGGAGGCATTGCTAGCTGTATTAGAATTGTTTCTAGAATTCTCGTGACAGTTGCATGATGCTAGTGAGCGATTGTTTCCAGGTGGGTAGAACAGATTCATGGTGTCTGCTTGTCTGTCATTTTCTACTCCCATTTTGCAGTGTATAATTGGACAGTTTTAAAAATTCTTTTGTTTTCCCATCATAGGGACAGAGTGTTTTTTGGCCCAGATGCGGGCACAGAAAGGTGAACTTCTGGAAAGATTATCCAGTGCTAGAAGCTTTTCAAACATGGATGATGAAGAAAATTATTCTGCAGCAACTAAAGCAATCCGGCAGGTAGAAACACCAAACAAATAGCCCAATTGGTTCCCTATTCTGTTAGAAAGTCTGGATATATTTTACAGAAATTTCCCCTATGTCCCCAGCCCCATACAGACATAAAACAGTAACAGCAACTGTGCATTCTAATAGTCTCTCTTTTGAGTAACTTGTCATATTCCTCTCACAGGTACTTCACCAACTCAAGAGACTTGGAATTGTGTGGCAGGATGTCCTGCCTGTGAATATTTATTGCAAGGCTATGGGGACTTTACTAAATACAGCCATTTCTGAGATCATCAGCAAAATCACTGCCCTAGAGGTAAGGGCCTTTAGATAGCTGCCTCACCAGACCTGAGGTGCAGTTCCTACTCCAGGCATGGTGGCCTTGTCGACTGTGTCACTTTGCAGTCTCATTTTTAATCAACACAGATGGCAGAAGAAATTGTTTGTTGTTTCAGATCTCGCTCATGCTGTTGTGCCTTTTCACTTTTGTTCTAATTCTATTTTACTGGAGACCTGCTGATCTGTTTTATACCTAGATAAGAAAATAGGATTATACTGCTTCTCCAGCTAGCATCTGTAAATTATGGATGAAGAAATTGGAAACTGGGCCATGGCCCGAGACTTTTTATGTAGTATAAAGTAAATTGGCTTGCAAGTGGACCAAAATAATTTAATTTGGTAAAGTGAGCACAGTCTTGTATAACAACTTGCCAACACACTGTTACAGTTGAGTTTACAGTGTGTGATCCTACAAGGAAAATTGCCTGGGCTGAGCTAGCATAGATTAGCAAAATCATTTGTAGTAAGGTGTCCTATTTTGCATCAAGCTGTCTTTCATGCAGACAGGGTAAGTTATTGACAATCTGGTGAGACATACTCTGTCATTCCAGCTTCAGGAGTATTTTTAGAGACTGATGGAATCTAATGTCTAGTAAGGTGTCTTAAATTGGTTGGAAAACGTGTTGCTGCAGCTGATCCACTTGGACAGCTCTCCTTACCCACTACTAAGTTAGCTGACTTCTAATCTGTTTCATTTGTGCAAAACTAGGACATCTCAACTGAAGATGGTGATAAATTGTATTCCTTATGCAAAACAGTGATGGATGAAGGACCCCAAGTGTTTGCACCTCTGTCTGAAGAAAGCAAGAACAAGAAATATCAAGAAGAGGTTCCAGTCTATGTGCCCAAATGGATGTCTTTCAAAGAATTAATGATGATATTACAAGCTAACTTGCAAGAAATTGGAGATCGGTATGCATAAACTTTGTGTAGAGACTATCTTGGTATGATGACAGATGAGCAATAGAGCCATTGGTAGCAGTGCTTTTCTCTGTTGCTTCACATGCACCATGCTTGCTAGGCAAATGCTTGACCACTGAACCACACATCTCCAACTCCTTACATTTCTGTATATTACTCAGGGATGAGTTTTATATTGAACAGCAATAGTAGTAGTTTGCCATAGTGTAGAATTTATTTCTACTTTCCCACTTGATGGCATATATTATTTTGATCTGTAGTATGTGATTTGGGCATACAGTACAAGTGATTTGGCATTTATAAATACAGTCTTACACCTAGATGGAAATTAAAATTTGTTGTTTGTGATTTCCTTTTTTTTTTCTTGTCAGTTGTGGGGCTTGAATTCAGGGCCTAACTGCTGTCCCTGAGCTTTTCTGCTCAGGGCTAGCACTCTTAACACTTTGAGTCACAGCTCCACTTCTGGTTTTCTGGTGGTTAATTAGAGAGAAGAGTCTCAGGGACTTTCCTGCCCTCGCTGGCTTCAAACTGCAATCCTTAGATCTCAGCCTCCCGAGTAACTACGATTACAGGTGTGAGCCACCAACACCCAGTCTGCCTGCCTGCCTTCCTTCCTTCCTTCCTTCCTTCCTTCCTTCCTTCCTTCCTTCCTTCCTTCCTTCCTTCCTTCCCTCCCTCCCTCCCTCCCTCCCTCCCTCCCTCCCTCCCTCCCTCCCTCCCTCGGACTTGAATTAAAGGCCTGTGTGATTCCTAGTCAGGTGCTCTACTATTTGTGCCATGCCCCAGTTTTGGTGGATTTTCTTTGAAATGGTTATGTAAAACCCAGCACATGAGAGAGTATGATCATAATGACCAAGTTCAGAGAGGCTTAGTATAAATATAAAATAAGGACAGTCTTATCTTCCTCTCTAGGACTCTTCATCTGGCTTTGTCAGTACCAAGTGCAACCAGTGCACTTGGTATTAAGTGTAGCCAAGATATTGATGGATAAATCTATAATGAGGAGGAAGAATACTTAGGGTTTTATCTTATTTCTATTTAAAACAAGTACTTGTAGATTATAAACCTATAATTATGTTTACAACAAAGTAAGAAATTAAAAACAATTATATCTTGAGACATAATAGGAAACAATTCTATCTTTTGTTTTGCAGGTGGGCGGATGGGAAAGGACCCTTGGCAACTGCGTTCTCATCAAGTGAAGTAAAAGCTTTAATCCGTGCCTTGTTCCAGAACACAGAAAGAAGAGCAGCTGCCCTTGCAAAGATAAAATAGCTCCAGCCTCCTGAGAAAGTCATCGTTTGTGATTCCTCCTGGGAATTTTAGCTCCCTTCAAGACTTCTTGGAATCACTCATTGGTTTTGGTTCACAAAACTAATGGAATGCTTGATTTTACTTAAGGACTTCTTACCTCCTGGCCTGTATGAGGCTTTGTTGAAGAACAGGATATTAACTTGCCAGTTTGATCCCAGCACTACAAAAAGGAAAAAAAAAATAAGGATGTCAAGTGAAGCACCTCATTTGGGTGGCTTTGTAGCTACCTCCTTTGATACACTTGAACCTAGAGGAGAGTATATTATGTCCCTTTCAGCACCCTCTGAGAACTGTGTATGTTATAATTTTAGGTCTTGGCTTTGGATTAAGGGATCCAAGAGTCAGATTAAGGAATGTATGGGATACTGGGTGGGAGTTGGGAGGGGGGGGAGGGAGGTTAGATACCTTATTTAGCCTTGCAGGAATTAGGGAGACCTCTCTTATTCCTGCCTTTCCCTCCCTTCCCTTCCCATTCCTTCCCTTCCCTTCCCTCCCTCTCTTGTCTGTTTGTTTTAAAGACAAGGTCTTGCTATGTATCCTAGACTGACCTGGAACAGAGCTCTTCCGCCTCGGTTTCCTGAGTGCTGGGATTAGCCAGTGTGTTACCCGGGTCTGGCAACTTTTTGTAATTTTTCTTTGCAGTAAATAATGCTTTTCAGATTTAAGAGTGAGTGTCTTTAATAACATAGGAACTTTGACCAAAGAGACAGTTTTCTGTGCTTTTCTGTTTATTGAAGTATATCACCCTCACAGAAAGCTCAGTGTTCTCTGCCCCCCCCCCCCACTTCAAAGACAGACTCTTGCTGTCTAGCCCAGGAAAGCCTTGAACTTGTAATCCTCCTGCCTGCTTCAGCCTCTTAAGTGCTGGGATTATAGATGTGTTTCACCATGCCTGGTAATCTTTTATTTATACCACTACCTACTGCTTTCCAGAATTCCTGGGACTCTTAGGAGTTCATTTAAATATATATTTTTGCAATTGCAATTAAATTTTGTTTTCTTGGTTGTTTTTGTCTCCTGTTCTCACATTTCGTTTTTCTGTACCTTGTCACATGTCACAGATTTCAAATTCCCAGTGTTCCTTTGGAATCCTCACATTGGACCCTACCATCTAATGCTTCATTTGATGGACGTAGCTAATCTTTAAGCTTGATTTTTTGTAGTTTTAAGTCTTGGAAGCCATTTGAAGCATGTGTTGTGATTAAGTGGCCCTGGACCTCTTGGACCCTTGCTTGGGTTTTATCTTGCTATTGAATTATGGTTTCCCTTTCTGAAAAGAAGGTAAAGTATGCGATCTTACTGTGCTTTTGAGGCAGATGATTTCTGGAGGATTTTTCCAGTACCCCAAGCCTGCTTGGTTCCTCAGCCTCTTGGTTCCTTGGCTTAAAATAGATTGTTTTTCTCCCTGCCTTCCAATATTCTCTGCCTTCACCTTTTTGTCCTTAGTTCTTTCTGGTCAGTCTCTTTAGTCTTTTCCTATTTAAGGGTCACAGAGGAACTAATAAGAAGTACTGGTAAACCTTTCTCTTAACTGGGTTAAAGACAATCTGTTTGTCCTCTGTCTCCTCCTTGAAAACTCAGAAAAAAGAATGATCTGAGCCAACTGGTGTGTGTGTGTGTGTGTGTGTGTGTAGAACAAAGAAGCCTTCTTACAAGAGGAAGAAAATACTGGTTTTTGAAAATTCACACAATTTTAGTTAGCATTCTTTCTCAGCAATTGAAAGAATAGGAAACAAATGGGCAGAATGGAATAAATGCATCACAGGGCTATTACACAGATTTCTTTTGTTCATAGAAGCTACTCCTGTTGCATGACAGGTACGGCAGTTTGGAGGTGGGATCTCTTATAACCAAAAACTGTGCTTCTCACTCCTTCCCTCCCCATAGAACCACAGGAAATAGAATTCTTGGGCTGTGTGGGCTTAGTCCTTGGGGACTGTTCCCCAGAGAAGTTTGTAAACCATGGTACGGAGAAGCAAGCAGACTTCATTCTCTTCCCTTATGGTGGCAACTTGGTAGCTGAATAATAGTCGAAGTTCCTTCCAGCTAGGAATTAGTTGTGTGAGAAGATAATGGTAGCTGGGTCTGGCATCTCTTAGAGGACCCTTGAGGGTATCTGCTGTGATTGGGAACCTGAGTTGGAATGGGAGTAGAACTCCCATTTGATTTGGGGAGTTAAGAATGTTGCTTATGGGAGTCAAGAGCGTTGACTCATTTTGTGGCTCTGTGGGCCAAGTAAAAGAAACCTCTTCCCAAAGAGCCACTAAGATTTCATGGGTGACATTGGGAAATGAAATTCATGAACTGTTTCGTAAGCGTAATAAAAGGAAGTTGTGTGAAAGTTAAGTCTGGGGAGGAGGTAACAAGTTGAACAAGAAATGTACTCACTGCCTTACATATGAAACTGTAACCTCCTCTGTACTTCACTTTGACAATAAAGGAAAAAAATATGAAAAAAAAAGGAAGTTAAGTCTAAACATTCTAAGTCTGTGAGGTGATTGATAGTGGCTCTAGTCTCTGCTTGGATGCTAAATTATGGATGGCTGACCCTTGGGTCCGTTTTGCAAAGGAATTTCTCTGATCCTCCAGGTGGCAGTATTTCTTCAGGCCTGGGAACACCTAAGCCTGGGCCATAGAAATGGAACCAGAAAAACTGTTGGTTTTATCCTGAACTTCTGGCCTTGGTCAGCTCTGGAAAGGTCAGACTCTGAACGGCATTTATACTGTAAGCTTCAGTATGTTGCTGAACAGCACTTGTGACTAAATCAAACAAGACATGTTTGATTAATAACATTGTTAAAGAAAAGATGGATAAGCTGTTCCCAAGCTTATAGATTCTTGTTCCTGAAGGCCATGAATCCCAGCTTTTTGTGGGCTCTTACTCTATTGTTAACCTGGTTTCCCAAGATTTTGTCTTCTTCATTCTTATTTACTTACTTGTTTGATTATCTTGATGTTAGGGAACAAACCCACAGAGCCATAACTCCAGGTCTTTGTCTTTTGGAAGTACTGTGGTATAGACAAATAGTTTTTCTTTTCCCAGATCATTTTTTTAAAGACAGGCCCAGAGAAGTCGTTTGTCCAAGATGCACACTTAGTTTTGTGCCATGGGTGGGTGATTAAGTCTTAGTGGTGGGAGGTTGGTACAGATGAAGAAAGTAAAAACCTGTTGGCATTGCTTCCCATACAAGAAGTCTTGATATAGTCCTCTTAAGTTGGGCTTTCATGCCTACATTTTTCCTAATCATAAAACTTGTTTTGGAGGCTGAGAATGTGGCTTAGCAGTAGAGTGCTTGCCTAGCATGCATGAAGCCCTGGGTTCAATTCATCAGATTCAATTCACCACGTAAACAGAAAAAGCCACAAGTGGCGCTGTGGCTCAAGAGGTAGAGTGCTAGCCTTGAGCAAAAGGAAGCCAGGGACAGTGCTTAGGCCCTGAGTCCAAGGCCCGGGACTGGCAAAAACAAACAAAACCCAAAACAGACTTGTTTTGAACATCTGTGATAATTCCCTTTTGAAAATACATGTTTTGCCTGAGCCCAACATTTCCTTTGAAAAATCAGAAAGTCTCAATTTCTTTGTTTGCATGCAGAGCCTTGTGCTTGCTAGGCAGGCACTCTACCACTTGAGCCACACATGTTTTATATTTTCAGGTAAGGTCTCATGTTTTTGGGGGGCGGGGGAGGGGGAGGGCAGCTTCCTGAATAGCTGATAGTACAGCTCTAAGTCTCATCTCTAGCTCAGAAAGTCTCAGTTTTGAGAAAAATGATCCTATGATTTAGAAAGAAATTATTGGGAGATGTTTAGCTATATCACAAGCTGTAACTAGAAATAGCATTCATTAGATGCCTCCACAGAAAATAATGAAATCACCTACAGGTGAGAGAAAAAGGGCAGTAATTCTGATGAGCTGTGTTCTTCATGCCTCTCCGGAAATCCAGTGGAGATTTATTTAGCATGAGAGTTGATTTCCAACTGTTGAACAAGAGACTAGTACCCAAACATCTACACCATCTCCCCAGCTCCTGCCACAGGCTTTGGACTACATTCATTCTACTTTACAGCCACTGTATGGGGTGGTTAAACATTTTCAGCATTGAACACAAACAAAAATTCCTTACACTGGTAACGTAAGCTCTAGCAACAAAGAAATAGTGAACATAAAATAAGTATGCCTGAAGCTAATCTCAGTGCAAGGGGAAAGTTCCGCCTGATGAGGAACGGTAGCTGTATTGTCTTGGTAAGCTGGGTAGATATTTAAGTGGAGACAACTAAGACCACCCTTTACAAAGGTCTAATGAAATAAGTGCTTGGTGAGCTCAGAATAGTGGTGAGGAAGTGTATGGTGGGTAAGGAGGATGGAGGAGTAGGAAATGAGGGCCAAGCAAGATAGAGGACCTTGCAGGCCAGTTAAGGAGTCTGGGTGGCTGTTGTTTTAATAACTGACTCAAGTGGGTGAGCATTTAGTGATTAAAAACAAGCAAACACCAACACCTTTTGGCCCCTGTGTATTCGCTACCCAGCTTCTACAGTTGGCTGGGTCCCTCACTTCATCTGTAGCACTCCTTCTCTTCTTCCCCCAAACACAGAGGATCACTGAACCGAATGCCAGGCAGCATGTCAAGCTCAGAACTCTTTCCATATATGTGTTTCTTGTGAAGCTTTCTCCATTCCCATTCCTTGAACACTGGGTAATAAGTGCTATACATCTCCAAAGCAACTGATGGTTTATGCACTGCCTTGTCCCCTTGGACTCTCCTCTTCCTCAGCCATTCACTCCAGCTCACCCAATCCTGTGGTTTGGGGGTGTTGGAAAGGTACACACGAAAGACTCCTCTTGCTAATTGTCTCATCACAGAGGATCTCTTCTAGAAGCAGAAAGAATCTCAGGAGAGCTGGTTACCTAGCTTAGTGATTGAGTCCTCAGGTGGGAAGGGAGCTGGAGTCTGAGATGAGCTTGGCTTCAGGCAGCGCGCCCTCTTTCCTCAGTCTGTCTAGGCAGTGCGGGCAGGTGGAGGAGTGCTTGCTGGCTGGCTGGCTTTGGGCTCCCATTTTCTATCCTACTGTAGAAAAACTGCTTTGAGAGAATATTGTTTTCACTTGTGTGAAAGGCTCCATTTATGCTTGGTTCCCCTGCAGTAGGAGACAAGATTATGCATCACATTAAATATGTCATTAACCTTGTTAACAAGTTTAATTTCAGTGAAAAGCTCTGTTTCTAAATACAGTCTAAATAGTTGTCATATCGCTATCTACCTTATTGCTTAAAGCAAAAGCAGAGGTTTTTCCTTTTACCAGCTGCTTAGTAATCTGTTCTAGGATCTTTTGTAAAATTGGCTTCAGTTGCATTGGTCTGAAGTAGCAGTTACTTTACCTCCTTGTTGAAAATTAGGGCACTGCTCTTCTCAGAGACTATGTAATGTGGTTCTGTGATTACATCTGTGGTGTCTCTTATTTGCAAGTCCCACAGGATATAATTCATCTGGGTCTAGAATTGTGAACTCATTTAAAACCCAGGTTTTCCTTTTTCTATCTTTTCAACTATCTTTAGGTTTCATATTCCTCTTAACTGAATTTGTGCCTTCCTTCCCAGTCTGAAGATAATTCTGTTTGATAGATGTATAGAAACAAAATAGTGGTTGAGCTCTTTAGCTTTCTGCCTGCCATTTTTCAAATATCACATTATCAACTCCAAACACTTTCCTTTTCTTTCAGTAATCACAATCACTCCCTCTAGTACAAATCCCTTGATATAAAACAATTGTTTAAAAAATAAATATATTAGCTTCTTGGCTTTGGTTTTCTCATGTTCAGGCCATTCTTAACAGTTTTGTTTATCCATAGCCTGTTTTGTTGTTGTTGATAATGATGATTTATTTTTATTTTTTTATAGGATTAATTGTTGGATTCCATCTACAACTTTTAAATTGTATTAGAATGTAGATTTTTTTTCACATTGAAAGCTCCTCCTCTCCTTTCATCCATGCTATCTTTGTTTGAATGTCAATAGCTATGAGGCTGGGGTATATAGTTCAGTGGTAGAGTGCTTACCTTGCATGTGCAAGGCCAAAACACTACAAATAAGTGGGTAAAATCTATAGCCTAGAAATAATTTCTAGCATCTTTCTGTACTCTTTGAAATATGCTTTCTTCACAGAGCCAGTGCCTAAGCCATATTATTTTTTCCCGTCCTGTTGAGAAGGTTCTAATTCTTTCTGTGGATGATATTTTGGATAAACAATTTCCCTCTTTGCTTCTTTGGCTTTCTGAAAGGCAGTTATTAGCAAGATGATTAACAAACACAGTGGGCACTGAGCAAGATGTATTGTACACATAAACTGACATGTTGGATTGAAAGTATAATATAGAAGAAGAGCCACATTGGGCATTGGGATGTTAAGTAGAGTGAACATTTAGACTTAGGGAGAGCTGAAATCATCTACATCTCTTTGTCAACTTGCTCATTTTAGAAAAATACTAGCTACCTCTTGCATCTGCCTGGTGGTGCTATAGAACACACATATGGCAATAGTACTCCTAATTCTCTTCCTTTGACTTGTACCCCAAACTTGTACCTTGTCAACCTATGAGATTTTAACCTGCAGTCCCCAAGAACCCAACACAATAATAACTTTCTAGTTTTGTCTATATTCTCACTTCCTTTTAGTCGTTAAGCAGAAGGTAAGAGTCATTCCAGGGAGAAACATGCATATGGCAATTTTTCTGTCTCTCATGACAGTTTCAGTCTTGTCGAAAGTGTAGTTATTCTTCAAATAAAACACAGCAAACACCACCACCTATTTTGATTTCCATCGAAGTTGGCTTTAGATGACAAGGAAAGCTCGAGTGCCTTTATTATCAGCCCTGGGATTCAGACCCAAGTCTCCATTGACTCAGCTCAGTGGCCTATGCCAATTATTTGTTGTGTCTCAAGACTCAGAATTTCCACTTATAAAATGGTCTAATAATACAAACAAGAATATGAGAAGATGAAAGGAGATAATCAATGTAAATCGCACAACCCTGGGCAGTGACCGTAGAATATCAAGTTTTCAGTGTTTTGCGGTTCAAGTCAAATGCACATAATTCCGACTTTTGTAACAGACAATTTTCCAAATAAATTGCCTCATTTGAAGGCAGATGTAGCCTGGTGCTTCTTGTGTTGTTGGATTTAGACAGAGAAGCTTAATATTTAGAGTGATGTGAGTTATCTACAAGGATTTGCAAATTTGGTCCCCTCCACAGGTCCTAGGCCAGGCTTCTCTTGGCTCATAGGTGGTTTGTGTATCCAAATTTCTTCTAACTTTTTTTTTGATGGTTGTAGGGCTTGAACTCAGGGTCTGGGTACTGCCCCTGAGCCTTTTGCTCAAAGCTAGCGCTCTACCACTTGGAGCCACAGCTTCACTTCTGGTTTTTGGGTGGCTAGAGATAAGACTCTCCTGGGGACTTTTCTGCCTGGGCTGGCTTCAAATCCTGATCCTCAGATCTCAACCTCCTGAGTAACTAGGATTACAGGTATGAGCCACAGGTGCCCAGCTCCGCGCGCGCGCGCATGTGTGTGTGTGTGTGTGTGTGTGTGTGTCTGTCATGGGGCTGGAACTCAGGTCCTACGTGCTGTCTCTGAGATTTTTTTTTTCTCAAGGTTCTACTACTTGAGTCACAGTTCCACTTCTGTTTTTTTACTGCTAAATTGGAGACCAGAGTCTGGCTTCAAACTGTGATCCTCAGATCTTAGCCTTCCGAGTAGCTAGGATTCCAGGTGTGAACCACCAATGCCTGGCAAATTTCTCCTTATAAATCACATTGGATTTGTGCCTATCATAAAGACCTTTAAAAAACTTGATAATGTCTATTAAAAATCTCTTTCCAAAAAAAAGTCACATTGTGAGATACTGGAGTGAAGATTTATGAATTGGGCGAGGTGGGGGTAGTTACAGCTCAATACACAACACCAAATAAATCTACAAACCACACAGCTGTGTTTCCAGCAACACTTACGGACAGGACTTTTCCTATTGCCTCTTAATGTCTTTGTCTAGTTTATTTAATCTATTAACTATCAGCTGTGAATCTAGTCACCTTCAAAGTGGGCCTGCTCACTGGAGTGAGCTTCAGGTCAACAGAGCATTCAGTGGACTCTAATTTAATTAGCCAAGAGCATGGGACAGCTGCTTCATAACTCTGATTCATGGACGATCAGAGAGCCAGGATGAGACAGAAGCTCATGTTGATTTCAGACATCCATTATGCAGCCCCAGGCCCTGGGAATTTATTCCAGTTCTGGCAGGAAGAGAGGAAAGCTGAAGGGGCATTTAGGATTTTTTTTTTGTCTTGGATATGTATTTTGAAATTAAAGATCTATGGCCAAGAAACTTCATTTCCTTTTCTTCTTCTTGCTACAAAGCAACTCACCTCTCCTATTATTTAAAGGTTCATCTTTGGGGCTAGGAACATGGCTTAGCAATAGAGTGCTTGCCTAGTGTGCATGAAGCCCTGGGTTCGATTCCTCAGCACCATACAAACAGAAAAAGTAGGAAGTGTCACTGTGGCTGAAATGGTAGAGTGCTAGCCTTGAGCAAAAGGAAGCCAGGGGCAGTGCTCAGGCCCTGAGTTCAAGCCCCAGGACTGGCAAAAAAAAAAAAAAGTTCATCTTTACCACAAAACCTCCAAGGCCTGTTTGCTAGATTTACTAGCGTCTTCTACCCCATTCATCCAAGTGGGCTTGGTTCTTCAAAGCTCTTCATGTCCTGCCTGAAACACTAGTCCTAGACTTAACTCTGACTCCAGGAATACTGACATTAAAAATCTCTCTTCTGCCCCAGTCTGTAGGAGTCAGCATTGGAGAGGGAAAGGAGGCTCTAGGTTTGCATTCAGAACACTGGATTTCATATTTGCCTCTGTCACTGGCAAGCCAGCCCCTCTGTTCTCAGTGTGGTTAGTCATTCCATGGAGATAGAAAGTCCTGGCTTGCTTACCTTTCAGGATGATGATGTAAATAGACCCACCTTCAAACAAGCCATTTCCACACAAACTAGTGTGAAATGAAGGACATTATGATCTTGCTTATAGTATATCAGCCATATGACCCATTACTGACTTTCTCTGTTCTTTCAGTGTTTTTCCTGTGTGTGTCTGGGTTAGATTAAATTTCAAGAGAACTGAGTGCTTTGTACAATGTACAACCTTGCATCATAAAACTTGGGATGATTAACACCAGTCTTGGAGAGGAGTAAAGACCTGTGGATGAAAAGTCAGGTATCCAAGAAGATTATATGTTGGGACTTATTTTCTCTGAGTCACAAAGGATTTACCTTCATGTCAGTCACGAGATGATGATTTAAAGTTTTAGATTGCTTTTACTAACCTAGAACAGATGTTTAGAAAGTTATTTTTAATCAGCCACATGATTAATATTTTTTGTTGCTCCTTTGTGTCTTAATTAAAACAGATGGAAAATGTTCTCCGCATCCAATATTGACACAGCTGACTCACTGTGGGGATTTATTCACGCAGTCCATATTCGGCTGAGTATTTATTTTGTAAGTTTAAGTCTTTAGGTAGGGATTTTTTTTGAGTAACTCCCAACATACATGGCTTTTAAACAAAGGTACAAGAACTGCTTTACAAAAAAAAAAGCAATAGGGAGCAATTTATACACTATGTAAATTATAAACTTCTTATGGTATTTCTGAACCTGAGAAAGAATCTAGAAACAATGGGTAGTCTTTGTAAACGATTAGAAACAATTTCCTAGAATACAGCTTGGGACATATTTTTTTGTCTAAGTATTTGAACAAGGGGAGCCTTGTCTTCCTCTCCTGGGAAGGTACTTGGGAGTGGGGAGGGGCGCTGGGTTCCAGTCTTCCTCTCTGTGGCCGCCTCCGTGTCTGGTAAAGGGAGAATGCAGCACAGGAATGGAAAGGGCTTTTAAACATTTATTTTAATTTGGAGGCGATGATGAGCTCATGACTGGCTAAGATGTTAGAGATAAACATATCTATACAAACAAGCCACCAATTTTGGGTTTGGAGCGTTAGAAGTGATGCTAAACGGGTTGGCAGTTGGACTGTATCTTAAGGTACCAATAGTTTTCTAATTAGAGAAACGAGGGAAGGATTCTCTAAGCTAGAACATAGCCTGTAGAACATAGAACGTAGGTGTGGGAGTAGGTATTTGACTTGAGGAATGTTCTAGGGCTTTTTAGGGAGGAGAGGGGTTGGTACTGGGGATGGAACTCATGGCCTTGCACTTGCTAGACATGCTTTCTTAATACTTGAGCTATGCTCCCAGCCCTTTTTGGTTTCAGTTACATTTCAGATAGAATCTTGAGCTCCCCTTTTCCCATCTTGGTTTGAGGGGGAGGGGAGGTTTGGCCTCAGACATAGGTCCTTCTACCTATGACTCTCAACTTGGGACTACAGGTATGTACCATCATTTCTAGCCTCTAGGTCTTTGATTGCAGCTAGAAAATAAAGTACAGGGAAGAAAGGATACAATGAGATGTATGAACCCCAAAAGATTCATTGGAGATTACATCATATAGTGTACTACATAAGTAGCTTAAAGTGCTGGACATGGATCCTGTTAACAATGGAGAGTCAATGAAAGTTTGTATAAGAAATCGAGTGTCCTGGTCTGAACTTGGTCGATAGGGGATTTATCCTTTAGGATAATCCAGGTTGTGCTTTAAGAGGAAACCAGCACCCAAGTCTTACACAACCATTTCTTCCTAATGTTCCAGGTCCATAGAGAGCCAGATTGGGGACAACTTTCCATATGTCCTATATGAAGAGCTCAAGCCAACAAAGCAGCTTCTGGAAATCTGGAATATTGCTGTCACCAGTGGCGAAAGAGAAGGCTCTGGAGGGCCTGGAACCAGCAGTTACTCACTCTGGCCACTCACAACTCATTGCTCCAAATGTCGTACGGCTTCACCCAACCGTGAGGAGGTAACACAAAGTACAGTCCCACAATGTGCTGGTAAGCACAAATATAAATATTGGTAAAATAAAGCAGCAACTGTGTCGAACTCTCTTTGCAAGACAGGATCATTAAACCCACATTTACTCTCTAATGACGTTATTTTCCCCTGAGATGAGAAGCTAGTGAATTCAAACAAGACTGTGTTGGACACAGCACTTAGGGATTCTCACTGGTTCTCTTGTCTCTCTCTGAGTCCCATGTTAGAGAAAGGCGGTGTCATTGCCCCGGGGTTTCCTGTGAGTGTTGTTCCAGTGGTGTGAAGGTGGTCACTAGTGCTGTGCCAATACACTGCTGGCAAGTGCAGGAGATCAGAGGCCGCTGAAGCCAAGCGTGCATAGTGTCAACTGGACATCTCATTCTGCAGGTTCCCCTCTTAAGGTGTGTGGGTAGCATGTTGTTTGACTCAACTGTTAAGCACTGCTTCAGATAGCCATGAAGCCCAATAGTTGTCTCCAATAAATTCCCTTAGGATAAAAGATATTCACACAGGACAAGCTCCCAGTCAGGTCAAATCAGAACAGCCTTCCATGTGGAATTACAGGATTGAGCCACCATATCTGCCTTCTTTTTTTTTTTTTGAAACAATTTCACTAATTCCTCCCCCTCCCTGACCCTGCTGGCTTTGGACTCTGATCCTCCCATATCCTCTTCCCCCAAAACTGGGATTATAGGTATGAGCCACCACACCTGCCCAGAGGGGTACTTTTTTTTTTTTTTCAAGAATACTGCAGAGTTAGGAAAGGGGAGAGGGAGGTAGAATTATAACAAGTTGAAATACACAATGCTCACTGTTCTTACTAAAATTATCCTGTTTCGAATGAACATATCCTAGATTGCTGTATGCCATTGGTTAAATTTCCAGAGTGTTAAATCATTTGATTCTGAGAATTTCTTTGCTCATCTTTTCATTGCTTTTATGGAGGATAAAATTTTCAGGGGCCTTTACTCAGTCATTTTCCAAATGTCCTTTTCCGTAATTGTCTTCTCTTTTCTCAAATCCAGTTCAGATGTTTTCTCCTTTGTGAAGCCCTCTTGCCAGCTGTCTTTCTCTGCTCCTGTACAGCTATGTTCATGCCTCTGTAATTTCACTTTTCATGCATAGCAGTTATTTATATCCACTCCTGTCTCACAGCCTGCTCCAGGCCTGTGACTTACTCTACCCCTCTGCCCAGGCACACGGATGCCATGTAATAGGTATTATGTTTGTAGGCTAAAGTTGATTGTGCCAGGAGACCTCAGATTCTAGCCAGGGTCTCCTCGCTCTAGCCAATCCGTCTCTTTCCCCACCTTTTTTAAATTGGTAAGTGACCTCTGTCTCTTCGTTGTATTGTGTGTGGAGACCTCTGCATCACAACTCTTAGCTCAGAGCCTACAGCTCGGAGTATGAGAAAAACAGGGAAGAAGAGGGGACGCGTTTCAACAGGAAGAATAATTAACAGAACAAGAGCTTCACATCCAGTATCTCATTTCTTTCTAATGCCGTGCCTGGGAGGTGGGCACTGTTATCTTCCTGCTTTCCTGTGAGGTTGATTGAGGAAAGCGGGAGAGGTGGAGTTAGATGAAGACCTGACTCCGATGCGCATATTCTTAATGGTCTCCTCGGTGGGATCTCTGAGAGATGACTGGAGGAGAGGAAGCCACACCGGTCCTGTTCTTCTCCAGGACTGTCCTGTCTCCTTTGTCTTTTTTTCAGAGATATGTCGCCTGGGTATTTTCAGTCCAGACTGTGCTCCACAAGGCTACCTTATATTGGAGAGCAGATAGCACTAGAATGCCTATAGCAACTGGCTTTTTAAGGTAGAGAGGCCCTGCTTGCTAGCAATGAAGTGACAGGTATAACTCTGAGGAGAGAGTTGACAACAGTCCCTCCTCATCACCCCAACAACTCCAACATGGTGACAGTCCCAGACTGCTGGAAAAGCCAACCCACACAGCGGGGTGATGTAATCTACAGGGCTCAGAAACATTTCAACAACTGCTAATGTCACTGTTTCCAATACAGCCCTGTCAGCAGGAAGGGGGAATTGTGTTAGCATACGTGAGGCACACTCTTTGGCACAAGGGACCTGGTTGCTAAGCAACAGTGGTTTGCCTCCCCTCCTCCCATAACATTTTTTCTCTGTTAGCCCAGTCCTTGGCCCCCTTCCCTGCAACAAGGGGCCTATTCATGGGACCTGAGCAGAGTTCATTGTTGTGAGTGTGTGTGTGTGTGTGTGTGTGTGTGTGTGTGTGTGTGTGTGTAGGGGTTGATAAAAAGAGTGGCTATGTGTGGGCCAGGGATACTTCATATTCTAACCAAGTTGACACAGGACAGGAGAAGTGCCCTGCCTAGCAGATCCTGAAGCCTTCTATCGGTGCCATCGACCCACATGGTAAGGCTACGCCTCCGAGCCAGCCCTGCTGGCACCTCTAGGCTGGTGGAAAATGCCTCCTCAGGCAGCTCTGGGGCAGTGGCCGGGTCCTCCTAGAACCCTGGGTGGTTAGCCTCCTGCTTCCTGTCTCGGGACTGCCTTTTATTATTCTCTCTTAGCCGCCTCCTGGACCTAGTAAAGCACATTGCACCCGGGGAGTGCTGAACAAATCAATATCGCATTAACTCTCACCCCAAAGAAAACCAGGAAGTCCTGTGCCGTGAAAGGCCATGCTTTCCTAGGCTCGGGCAGTAGCTTTTGAGACGGGGAAGCACCTGAGATGAGGCCGCTTTGTCAAGAGCCTGGGCTTAAGGCCTGGCTCCTGGATATTGAGACAGGAAGAAAGGCTGGGCATACCCTAGAATTCTTTCTAGACCATGCCTCTGTCTCTCTTCTCAGAGGGCCATTAGCTCAAGAGAAAGCCTATCCCAGGAGATCTCAGACATACTTTGTCGCTCTGTGTCTGCTTTCTTGACTGTTCTCCCTAGCCTGCGGTCCTGACTTCTGCCTTGTCTCCAGGTCCCAGGGCGTGCCTGGGGTGTATCCCATCCACATGTGGAGAAATAGGGCCTGTTTCCAGTAGGGGGCAGTCCCAAGGGCCTGGGTATGATCAGCATAGGGATGGGGAGGTGGGGTTCCAGAGGGGCTGCTGCCCCAGTTGTGAGCTGAGGGGGGACGGGTGCGCCTGGCTCCAGCGAAATGACTTTCACACCAGTGGAAGGAAGTTGTGCTGGGGGAGTCTGAGGCAGGCTTTCCTGACCACTGACGGGGTCCATGGAGCACGAAAGCAGGGCTGAGGAGGATGTTGACAAAAGGACATTTTGTGTCACATTGGGAAACTCACAACCGAGACCACATTCCTTTGGTGTCAGGGTTCCAGGCTTTTATGATTACTAGGGACGTCAAAAGGTGACCTACAGGTAATTGAAACATGGGTTTGTTGGTGGTGGTGGTTGTTTTGTTTTTTGTTACTTCTGTTGTTGCTTTTTGAGTGGGGACAAAGAAGATGCAGAAAGGGTGAAGAAATGCATTCATGGTACTCAGTATGCACAGTGTGGAAAATGAACTCTGCAACTTTTGGACAGCACGGAGGGGGGGGCGGTGGTGGGGTGGAAAGAGCATTGTCCAAAAAATATATTCAATACCTGACTTATGAACTATTAACCGCTCTGTACAATAGCTTACTAACAACAATAAAATTATACTGAAAAAAAAAGGTGACCTTAAGGGGAGATATATGAACCACTCCAGGGTTTGTTGGTTTGTTTTAAGACAGTGTCTTGTTATATAGGTCAGACTCTCTTTAAACTTATGACCCTCCTGCCTCCATGTCACTAGTGCTGGAATTATGGGCTGGACCACTCCTAGCTTGAGTCACTTCAATGTGTGTGTGTGTGTGTGTGTGTGTGTGTGTGCGTGCGTGTGCGCCAGACCAGGGGCTTGAACTCAGGGCCTGGTCATGGTCCCTGAGCTTTTCTGCTCAAGGCTAACACTCAACCACTTCAGCCACAGCTCCACTTCTGGATTTTTTGGGTGCTTAAATAAAGATCAGAGTCTCGTGGACTTTCCTGCCCAGGCTGGTTTTGAACTGTCCTCAGATCTGGGTCGCCTGAGTAGCTAGTGAACCACTAGTGTCCAACTCAAGTCACTTCAATCTTAAGGAGTTTACTAGATTCTAAGTTCCCTAAGGAAGGATGGACAGGTAATGTGTACTCTTCATTAATATTATTATGGTTTACATTTGCACGGTGATTTATAATTTATAAAGCCATTTTGATTACATCATCGTGTTCTTCCCCCCCCACCCCCATCCCTCTCTCCTTCCCTTTCTCCTGCCTTTCCTTTCTCCGTGGCTGCTTTCACTCCAGGTATTCTACCTGAATTGGCTTTTTGTGCCCCATGTGCCTTGGGATACATAGACTAGAGAGGAAGGGAAGAGAGAGAAGTTAAGCTGAGCACCAGACGGGCCCACGGTAGCACAGGAGATGCTATGTGAGCTGAGAAAAGCTCCCTGAAGAAATGACCTCCTCCCTGCGTCTTAGACCGTCAGCAGGAGTCCGCTACATGGGGAAGGGCACAGCAGGTTCAGTCCTGGCAATCTGAGGCCCAGAGATTCAGAGGAGCAGCCTGCGTGTCAGCAGCTGAATTCACTGCGGAGGGAGCTTGTAGCTTCAAGCTGTTCAGTGCTTTCCCAAGGTCTTACGTTTCATTACACTTCTTCGTGTCTCAGGCGTTTCAGATGTACATGTGCCGCACTCTCCTGCATGTGTTCTTCCTCCATGCTTTTGCCTATTCAGTCCTCTTGGTCTGGGTGACCCTGCCTTCGATCTTGCTATAGATATCGGCTTGCACCCTATTCCTCCACGAGGACCTGTCTCAGAGGCTGTGTCTTCTAAGAGCCTTTCCTTAAGCTTGTCAGTGAGAAGTTCCCGTTGTTTTGAATGGCAGTAGTAATTAGTTGGGCTCTTTTGTTTTTGGTGTGTGTGGGGGTGGGCATCACCATATTCCACTTTGTTTATATAACTTCTCTTTGGGCAAAGACTATATTCTTTGAGGTAGTGGCAGTGTATCCTGAATCCTCTACACTCTGCACATAGTGGTCTCTGTACTCTGGCTTAATGATATTTGATGAATGAATGAATGTGTGTGTGTGTGTGTGTGTGTGTGTGTGTGTGTGTGTGTGTGTGTGGTGGGATGTTGAGAGTTGCCATAGTTGCCCTTGGTGCTTGTAGAAGCAAAGATGAGGGTATGGGAGTGGATTAAGTCTGGATTCTAGTCTTTACTCTGATTTTTTGTGGCCATATGAAAGTAAAATGGGGGCCAATAGGGAACCCCAGAAGAGCAGAGGGGGACAGCTTGGGGAGCACACAGGGATGGTCAAGGTAACAAAGACTGTAGGTAGCAATGGGGGGAGGGAAGGCTGGGATTTGGAAGAAGGGGCTTGGTGTAGGCTCGGTTTTCCCTCACAGCCCTGGATATGGGGATCCTGAGATTCTGCCAACTATTTCCCCAGAGCTCAATGCTGAATGACCCGATGGAGGATGGATGCCCAGAGGCCCCAGGGCCTGGGACCTTCAGAGCAGAGCCAGACAACCAGCAGCAACCTAGTAGGTCACGTTAGCTAAAGGGGAGTGACAGAATGGGGGCTTCCTTGGGTCAGCCCTACATGGTTGGTAATGAGAAGACAACTCACTCTTTATCTTCCAGTGGTTCTTGCTCCCTGTTTTCCATTTTGGGGGTTGAATGGGCTGGAAAAGCTTCAGGGAGCTCTCCCCAATTCTGCTGACCCTGCCCATACCCATTCCAGACCTTTGGGGCCGGGGCGGGCTCCTGTCAGAGCTCAGTAGTGCCTCAGGGTGGAGTGAGGCTCACTGACAGAGGAGACAACCCAGAGAGTGGCTCTCTGTCTTCTTCCACAGTCTCTCAGGCCAGGTGCTGGTGCTCCCTGCGACGCGGCTGCGTGGTGCTGGCAGCCCTGATGGTGTTGGCAGGAGCAGGTGTTGGCTCATGGCTTCTAGGTCAGTGCTGGGAGCCATTATGAGGTCTGGAGAGGGATGAAAGACAGGAGTAGGTGCTAAGCAAGTATAGGGAGATGAGATGCACACCTTCCGTGTCTGTTCTGTGAAGACAGCAAGGGGAGGGGGCGGGAAGTGCAGCAGGCCAGACTTAGGCTTCCCCTACTGAATGTGTTCGTTCTACAGGTATAAGTTACTCCAATGATAATCCCAGGAGGTCCTAGTCAGACTTTTTTTCTGGAAGTCTTTGCCAATGATAGGGACACAGCTAGAGACAGGCAGAGAAAGAGAAAGCAGAGTCAGACACAGAAAGACAGACAGGCAGTGCTGTGCCCATCCTTACAGGTTGGGTGGGGTCCTACCTAAAGGGCCAGTGGCTGGTGGCAGTCTCTAGGTGGCAGATCTGCCTCTGCTGTTCTATACCTTGGGCTTCCCCTTGGGGAGTCCCTCCCTTTCCCGGGCCTCTGTTCTGTGACCCTCTCTTTTCCTTCTCTGAAGTACTGTGTCTGTGGCCAGCTGCCTCCCCGTCCACTTCCACCCTGCAGGAGGAGGAGACGACTGTGAGCTGCCCAGGTGTCAGCAGTGAGGAAGCTTTGCTCCCTGTGCTCCCCAAAACAGGTGGGCCACCTCCTCCCAAGGCTACAGAACCCCCCCGCCCCCATCACCCAGCCCAGACCCCTTTACAGCCCTAGGGTCAAACCAAAAGGCTGAGATCTGAGGATCGTGGTTCCAAGCCAGCCTGGGCAGGAAAGTCCGTGAGACTCTTATCTCCAATGAACCACCAGAAAACCAGAGGTGGCACCGTGGCTTAAAATGGTAGGGTGCTAGCTTTGAGCACAAGAGCTCAGGAACAGCACCTAGACCCTGAGTTCAAGACATCCCTCCTCCCAAATAAAAACCACACACATCACCCGAATACACAAAAAACACAAAGGGCTATGAGTTTACTACTAGCCGTATGTGTTTCCCTACTCGAGGGCGAGGGTGCGGGCAAGGTCCAGGTGGTAGCATTGATCTCTGATTTGATGCTCTTGTACCACCTCACAGGGGACTGACTGTCCTGATGATTGGTTGGGACACGCCATGGAAACTTGTCATAAGGCAGCAAAGGAGCCAATGGTAGAGCTAGATATTGTATGTGTGTGGGGGTGAGGGGCATGTGTGACCAGAAAGGCTGCCTTGGCATCTGGAGATATCACTTCATATTGCCCCTGTCCTCTCCTGTATTGTCCAATCCCTTCCAGGTAAGAGATGAGGATCAGAAAGCATGATGCTACTCCGTGACTGGGCTTAGAATCCATTCTAGAAACTAGACCGAGATTATAGAGTCTTCCTTTTGCTAGTTAGATGGCCTTGGGTACATTATTTCATTGAGCTTCCATTTCTTTCACTCTAAAATGGGAATAAAAATATTTACTACATGCAGTCGTAAAGATAAAATATGTAAAATATAGAAAAAGAGCTTAGTTCAGAGTCTGTATGTTAGTCTGCTTTTGTTACCATAACAAAAAAACACCACAGCGGGGGTAGGGGCTTAACCCTTAGACACACATTTTCCCATCGTTTTGGAGACTAGCCGTCTAGGTAGATGGTGTTGGCAATTGGTTTTCATGCTGTGTTTTCAGTATCTTTTAGAATAAATGGCGAGGACTCCTTACTGGAAGCACAAGTGACGGCCTGGCCAGGCTGGCTTCTGGTCTGCCAAGAGGGCTGGAACCCTGGCCTGGGGCTACAGGTCTGCCGGAGCCTTGGGCATCTCAGGTAACAGAAGCCAGACCTGGGGCCCATGGAGGAGGAGGAAGGCTGGCTGGAGGGGGGAGGGAGGGGAGAACAGAGTCCGAGACTGCTGTACACCTGTTGCCATTCATTCCGGCCCTCTGGTGTCCAGCCTGTTCCTCTGTCACAAGTGATTGTCCCGGTCACTGCACTGGTTGGGCATCTCATGCACATTTTAATTATGATTATAATGAACCTGTATCTTATGTTACAGTATAAAGCTGATTTCTTGTTTTTTTTTTTTTTTTTTCCCTTCCCCTGACAAGACTCATTCACCACAAGGGGGTGAACCTGTCTGACATCAAGCTCAATAGCTCCCAGGAGTTTGTTCAGATCTCCTCTAGACTGGGAGACCTCCTGGAGGAGGTGTGGCAGCCCAGGTATGGTGATCCTCCTCCTCCTCCTCCTCCTCCTCCTCCTCCTCCTCCTCCTCCTCCTCCTCCTCCTCCTCCTCCTCCTCCTCCTCCTCTTCCCATGCTCAAGATCAAATCCAGGGCCTTGCATCTGCTAAACAAGTATTCCACCACTGAACTACACCTCTAGCACCCTGGTAGGGCTTAGCAGGACGTTGGGTGAGCAGGAGCCCTGCTGGGAAGTACCAGAACACTTTTGTTTCAGGACAGTGGTAGTGAGGACATTGGTAGAGTAAAGAGAAGGACAGAGGAAAACATCTCCGTCAGAAATTACCAATCCAGTTCACCATGCCCTAAACAGCTGCCATATGTTATTTGCCCCTCTCAAGAAATCCTGGGTTGGTTCTTATGGTCACAGGGTTTGGAATGATACTCATATCCCCTGTGTATTAATTCATTTTATGTTGTTGTTACTAAATACTTTGGAAAAGCAATGCAAGGCAGCAAAGATTTCTTTTGGCTTATGGTTCCAGAGGGTTTAGTCCATGGTTGTTTAGCTTCATGGCCTTGGGTAGAAGAACGTCATACTGACAGGAACCAGAGGGCGTGGTTCCAAGATGAGGCATAGTGTCATGTTCCCCAAGGACACACCTTTAGAGGCTTGCTTCCTCCAGCCAGGCCCTGCTTCCACAAGTTTCCACAACCTCCCCAAACAGCATCATCAACTTAGGAGAAGCATTCTATGAAAAAGGAGCCTGTTGGGACACTTTGTATTCAAACCATACCATTCTGGGGCTGGCCTCCAACAGTTCATGGCTGCCTCCGAACGCAAAATGCATTTAGTACATTGGGGATAGGACTCTCCAAGAGGTTCCAAAATCTTTTTTTTTTTTTTTTTTTTTGGCCAGTCCTGGGCCTTGGACTCAGGGCCTGAGCACTGTCCCTGGCTTCTTCTTGCTCAAGGCTAGCACTCTGCCTCTTGAGCCACAGCGCTGCTTCTGGCCGTTTTCTGTATATGTGGTGCTGGGGAATCGAACCTAGGGCCTCGTGTATCCGAGGCAGGCACTCTTGCCACTAGGCTATATCCCCAGCCCCCCCAAAATCTTTTAACAGTCCCAGCTTTGTTTGAAATCCTCAAGTCCAAAATCTTTTCTGAGACTCAAGGAAAACTCGCAGCAGTGAGCTCTATAGAATAAAAAAGGAAAATACAAACTTCCAAGACAGAAAGGCACAGAATAAACATTTCCATCCCCAATGGGAGGGAGGCGGACACAGAAAGGTGGAATAGGACCAAACCAAGACTTTCTTCCAAAGCCCGATGCCTGGATCCTGATGGTGTCTGGTTTCCCAAACCCACAGCTCTCGTTCTGCCAGAGAGCTCTATCCTACCCCTTCCTTGCTTTCCCATTCAGGAATCTGAGCCTGGAAAGGAACATGGGGTGAAGAGCTCTGTTCACTCCTCCATTCAGTACTCATTCATTCACCCACTGACCATGTGTTGTTTTTTTTTCCCAGGGACATTTGGTAGAAACAGCTGGGCTTTCTCATCTGTAGATACTCTGTAAAGTTGGGCCTTCCCCACATTGATGTGCTAGGACTGTGAAGCTTTCTGTTGCCCTCTGAGAGACTTAAATAGAAGGCACAGTGCTCTCCTGGGCACTGGTTGGGAGGGGGCGCCCGAGCTCTAGGGTGGGAGAGGAAGAAAAAGATGGTATTCTTAAGTTGGATGGCTACATGCCACTGTCTGCCCTCTCCCACCAACCCCCTGTCCTTAATGCCCTTGGACGTACATGGCCTTCCATTGGCCCAGTCCAGCTTCCTGCTGGCCCCTCTGTTTTGCAGAGACAACTGTACTTCTGGCCGAATCGTTTCCCTCAGATGCTCTGGTGAGTCATGCGTTGGACTCAGGAAGGTGGCAGTGGGAAGAAGGAGTCTCCCCGTTTGCCCCAACAGCGGAGGCCCACCGTGGGAGGCTCAGCTGGGTCTGGGTGGGGGAGGCTTGACCTGCTGCATTTCTTCTTACAGATACAGTTTGCGCAAACAGAGCCATTTGAGGATTCTGTCACGTCCCTAGCCATCTGGGGTTGGCTAGGTTGATGGTTCCCTATGTCCCTATTTCTCCTTTCTGCCTTGACACTCTGCCACTCACTGCCATGTCCTTCTAGAGAGTTCCAAAGGTGGAATCAGTATTGCATGCCAAGCAACCTGATAGCAGTTTCTGGAGACAAAGGATGGGGCGGGGAGGGGGGGTTAAATTAGAAGTCAGATGGGAAACAGTCTGTCTTCCCATTCAATATGTCCACCTCTTCATTAGACCTTCCTCACATCCGTCCACACACCGACACTTTGATCCCTGCTTTGTACTATGGGATACTGACTAGGCCTCCATAGATACTGCAGACATGGTCCCTTCTCTCAGTCAGCCCCCAGTCCATGCTAATCGAACTCCGACCTTCCTGTCTTCCCTTCTTAGCACCGGGAATGGTAAACGAGAGCCGTCCACAGTGACTCTCTGGCATCGGCACCGTCTCTTTGTCTCACACCCTTTCTGTTGGCAGAGTGCGGGGCAAGGCCTCTGGCGTCCCGGATAGTTGGTGGGCAGGCTGTAGCCCCTGGACGCTGGCCATGGCAGGCTAGTGTGACCCTCGGTTCCAGGCACACCTGCGGGGGCTCTGTGCTGGCACCCCACTGGGTGGTGACTGCTGCACACTGCATGCACAGGCAAGTCTGGGGGACCGCTGCGGAGGGTAAGGGCCTTAGTCACCTTTCCTGGTTGGCTGTCGGTGTGTCCGGTACAAGTGTCTGTTCCCAGTGGGCAAGAGTGATAGTCTCCAGATTCAGTCCCACGTCCAGCTCTGTTCAGTCCTGTGTGCAGATCGGTGATAACACAAAGACTGGTTCTCTATATTCATTCAGTTTTTGAGTATGTAAACTCTTTTGCATTCATAACACTCTCTGTGCTTCTTAGCATCTATCTCCACTGTAATTAAATCTTTTCCATGCAATTACTTGTTGAATATCTTTCTTCCTCTTCAAGTCCAGAAGCACTATGGGAATAGGACTCTCAGTCTTGTTTACAAAGAATACACTTGTAGATGTCTCCACTGTAGGGTCCCAGGGGCATTGTACAGTTCCTGGATGTCATAGATAGTAAATAATAGTTGGAATAAATGGATGGATATCTTCTCTTGGCGGTAGGCAGAGCGGAAGCAGTGAGGAAAGTGAGGTGAATGGGGGAAAGGAGCCTCCATCGGACTCTCACTTAGTAAGTGGAGAGACAGGACTGAGGGAAGAAGTTTTTCTGACTCAGCTCAGAATTTGGATATCACACAAGGCCCTTTCACTACTGGTATGAAGATTTCACAGGAAGAGAGGCAGTGATGATTGCAGGCAACCCATGCATTTCTCTTCCCATGAGTCTGGCTGTATCTGTTTATTATACCTATATTATTTATTATCCATTTATTATCATACTTATTGTGTGCTCAGTGCTGGGGTGATACAAACAGGCACGATCTTGGGTATGATCTACTAATGGCTTCCCTAGCCAACTTCTTCTACCTTGCTACCTTGCTTCCTTCCCCGGGCTTAGCATGGTCTTTGTGTACAGTTTCAGGCTGTCCTATCTGTCCAGCTGGCGGGTCTATGCAGGGCTGGTCAGCCACAGTGCTGTCAGGCCACACCAGGGGGCTGTGGTGGAGAAGATCATCTCCCACCCCTTGTACAGTGCCCAGAGTCATGACTACGATGTTGCCCTCCTGCGGCTCCGGACGCCACTCAATTTCTCAGGTGAGGCTTTGCAATGAACAAAGGAAGAGTAGAGCTGGTGGGAGCGGAGGCTCGCTGCTCCCTTAGGTTGCCTCCTAACTCCAGCAGCTTTAAACTGGCCAGTGCGGGGCTGGGGATATGGCCTAGTGGCTAGAGTGCTTGCCTTGTATACATGAGGCCCTAGGTTCGATTCCCCAGCACCACATATACAGAAAATGGCCAGAAGTGGCGCTGTGGCTCAAGTGGTAGAGTGCTAGCCTTGAGCAAGAAGAAGCCAGGGACAGTGCTCAGGCCCTGAGTCCAAGCCCCAGGACTGGCCAAAAAAAAAAAAAAGTTAAAAAAATAGTTAAACTGGCCAGTGCATTTGGGGACTGAGCTGGGGGGGGAGGTCGCCTTCTCCTGAACCTGAAATTGTATGAGCTCTTGCTCTCAGGCTCTTTTAGGAGGTGAGCTGTGCACAGGACTTTTTTTTTTTTTTTTTTTTTTTGAGGTCCCAAGAAGAGCTGCCTTCTCCACCAAGCAGCTATGGACTTAGGCAGTTCCAGAAATTTCTCTTATTTTTTTTTTTCCCTCATAACTACTCCGCAGATGGCACAGGTTTATACAAAGAGGTTAAAGGAGCTGAGTGTCTTGAAGGTCACGTGACCTGCCGTTCCTGAGTGCGATGTCCTTACTCCAGGGCCAGAGCTCCTGCCGCTGTCGCATCAGCCCTGCGAGCGTGAGCTGCCGGGCTCCAGAGTGTACCTGTGTGTGGACACACAGCTGCAAACACTACACCCCCAGAAACGTCTTCAGACGCACACACAATCACGTGCTCAGTCACACGCAGCCACGTGCACACACCCACACGTTCACACGCACGCGAATGCTCACAGGCACTCAGACACAGACATGCTTACCCCCCACACTTCTATGCACGCCCACCCTCGCCACGCCCTTGCAGATGCATACGTTCAGCACGCTTCTCATCATCACCTGAAGAACCGGGCTTCTCAAGCCATGTCACAGATCTTATCCTGGGCCTTGGGGTGGGGCTCTGTGGTGGAGCACTTGCCCAGCAAGTTCAAGGCCTGGCTTCCACCCCCAGAGCCACAAACAAATGAAGAAAAGAACTATTACTGAGTAGCTACTATTTCTAGAATCAAATATTCTAGTAAATTGGTAGTCATCGCAAAAACCTATAATGTAAAAATAAGGCAGTATTCAAGTTCAATGCTATTAGTGTCCTCTGCAGAAGTTCTGGGCCTGGGCTTGTCACCTTCAATTCAGATGGGAGAGGGAGGGACTAGCACCCAGTGAAGTCTTTCTCGGAAATAGCTCTTTCCTCAAGTGTTTATGACTGTGCTACCTTCAGTCATGTCTGGACCCGCTTTTACGATGTGTAAAGGCTTCCGGAAGGACTGCTTCAAGGAGGATTGGGCAACCTGGGCAAAGGCCAATGGGTCCCGGTATGAAGCCGGGTGCCCTGGGTCAGCAGGGAATTTCCATCCTCCAGTGCCTCACCCACCTCTAGAGGGCGCCGTGCACAAGGTGGGACAGTGCTAGACTGCTTAGCTGCCTAGGAAGCTTGGCTTGTGGATAGCAGACCCCAGGACTGTTGGGATGCTCTGAGGATGGAAACCGAGCCTGAGTGGGGATCAGGATCGTGTGCTTTTCCACAGACACTGTGGGCGCTGTGTGCTTGCCGGCTGAGGAACAGCATTTTCCAAGGGGCTCCCAGTGCTGGGTGTCTGGATGGGGCCACACGGACCCCAGCCATAGTGAGTCAGCCACCAGGGCCCTTGGTACCGAGTGGGTGGGTGTGGGGCGGGGGAGGAATCCTACTCCCACCTTCCCTGGCCACATAGAAGTTGCCCTCTTCCCCCAGCATCAACATTGGCAATCCTGGGGGACCCAGTCTGTCCAGCCGATGTCTCTTGGGGGAGAACAACCCTGGAACGTTTTCTCTAAGCCCAGGCCCCAGGGCCAGGGAGTCTCACTGTTTGGTGCCTGTGTGAGTCCTGCTCCTCTTCTCCTCCCTCCCAGCCTGACATCTGGCAGACCCCTGCCCCTGCCCCACTGCTCCTGCCTCAGGCTCTTCCATGTGGGTCTCCGTGTCTGTAGGACTTCTTACTCTTCCCACCTTGCTGCTCTGCCTTCCTGTACTTGCTTAGTGCCCTACAGCCTTTCCTGGTGTCTTCTACAGCCCATGGCTCAGACACGCTACAGGACACCATGGTGCCTCTGCTCAGCACCCAGCTCTGCAACAGCTCATGCATGTACAGCGGAGCCCTCACCCCCCGCATGCTGTGTGCTGGCTACCTGGATGGGAGGGCTGATGCATGCCAGGTGTGGCTGGTGGCGGAGGGAGGGCGCAGGAGGCCTGCATCCGCCCGGCTTCTCTGGGCTATGCCCATCGGTGGCGTTGGGAGCCTCCCTAGGAGGAGAGCTGGTGCCCAGGGCTTATAAAGGGAGAAGCTGGCCGTTCCCCCATGTTGATCTGGTGTTCTTCCACCAAGAAGCTCTGATTGGCTGTTTCTCCATCGTGTCTCTATGTCTGAATCCCTCAGGGGGACAGCGGGGGGCCTCTGGTATGCCCGGCTGGGGACACATGGCACCTGGTGGGCGTGGTCAGCTGGGGTCGTGGCTGTGCAGAGCCCAATCACCCAGGTGTCTACGCCAAAGTAGCTGAGTTCCTGGACTGGATCCACGGCACGGTGAGGTGAGTGTGTGGCATGGGCAGGGCTGGGAGGCCCTGAAGGGCCTTCCTGAGGGGCATAGTGAGCCCCACCCCGTACGCCTGCATCCAGGGACTGGGGAACGCCCAACAGAACGGGAGGGGGAAGGGATGCTAATAACAGGGGGGGACATTGGATTTCTCATCGTGGATGCATTCTCTGGATAAGAGTAGATGTGAGTTCGTAGCCTCCATCTGCCATTTCCCAGGTGATCTTGGTAAGTTCCTACCCTTGGAAAACCAGAGTTTCCCAGGCATAAACATCCTGGCTCTATTATATGCTACTGTGGTGACTGAAGGAGATAAACGTTGTATACAACCTGACCTGGTGCTAGGCTTGGGGGTCGTGACCTGTAGTTAGGCTTGGGGGTCGTGACCTGTAGTGTCACGGATGTATGCGTTGCTGGCATTCATCCCTGGTCTCTAACGCAGTTACTAGGGACTGCCTTCCCTCTTCTACAGCTAGAGCTGGGCATTTCTGCCTCGAATTAACTTCTTGTGTGATACTGGGCTTCATCTGTTCAGCAGTGGGAGGGCTGAGGGCGATAATGTGTATCAGAGCACAGTATTTGTGTTAAGTACCTTACAGAGGCAGACTGGGATCCTGAAAAGCATCTTTCTTTGAGGCTGTGCACGGGAGCAGGTGGTAGATGATCTACTTGAGAGTTTCCAGGGGGATGTCCGTGTCCATCTTCAAACCTGAGAAAAAGAATCTGGAGAGCAGATATTTTTAGCTCCATCTGGCAGAAGTGGAAGTCAAGGATCTGAATGGCTAAGCGAGTTACTAATAGAAAAGTCACTTGGCTGGCTGCACTGAAGCCACCCTGTGAATCCAGACTCTTTTATCTTTGGGTCTATGACTCTACCCCCTCAGTCCTGTTATTTCCTCCCCTCCAGCCTCACTGCTTACCATCTCATGAATCCTGGTCTCTCTGGCAGGTCCACTAGCAGCAGGAGAAGCAGCAACCTCAACCCATAAAGAAGGCTTGGATTTCCTTCTACTGCATGAAAGACTGTCGCTACCCACAGACCTGCAGCTGGGCCATGGGGCCTCTTCCCCAGGCCTTGATTTTGAGTCTCTCTACAATGGGGAGTCTCTGGGTCTGGGTTGAGAATGGTGGGGGACCTTGGGGATGAGAGGGGTAGAGGAGACAGACCAAAGAAGCTGCTAGAAATGACCATGAGCCTATACTTCGGCTCTCCTTGGCCCTCAGTGTGGCTTTGGTGAGGATTCCCAGGAGTGTTCTTAGTTCAGCCTTCTTGGGCCCTCAGGGGGCCTTCTAGAGGATCCCCTATCTCAGGGGCTCCCTGGGAGGATGGGGTTCAGCTAGCTCAGCCCAGACTAATCCCACGGGAGTCTGGATGTTTCCCCACTCCCCAACTGGTCTCACCTGTCTTCATTTCCACCTGGCTTTGGTGGGTCATGCCAGGGGCAAGGACATTGTAAAATAAGGAGACTGGATTTGAACTAGAGCACTGTTTGTTTGTAAATGAGAGCTCTCTGAATGGTTCCAGAGTGCTGGTATTAAAATGAAGTGATGGTAAGATCCTGGACCAGCTCTCACACATGCATTATAGGGCAGACACACAATTTTCCTCCCCTCCATGTTTCCTCAGGCTGACTGTGGCTCACTGACTCCAGAATTTTGGTAGGTGCCTAATTACTTCATTAAATTCGTTAAATCGGTCTGACATAATCTGTAGTGCCAAATTCCAACCGTCTAGGGGTTCTGAGACTTCAAGTCTGAGCATCAATTAGGTCGGCTCTCCCTGAGGGAAGATTTGGCCTCCCAGAAAGGTTCAACTCTCCCTCTTCATTCTTGTTTCAGAACTGAGCCTTTTGGCTTGGGGAGATGACTTCCTGAGTTTGTACCCAGTTAGCATTTTCCTGGTGAAGTCTCTCCCCCTACTCTCTCTTCTCTAGCAATTAAAATGCAATCGGTATCTTGTTTCAAAAAAACTTGCAATGAATTTTTTATGGTGCTTAACCAAGGAAATGCAATTAGTGCTTAATAAGAACAGAATGTGGTGAGTTTATCAGCATATTTTGTTGAGGGGTTTGTACAGGTGATTATTATTTCCTGGAGGGTTGCTCCCTTGACAGGAAATGCTCTAAAATACAAAGGCCTCCACTTACTGTGAGTGGTGTTATTACCTGGAGAAGAGGTTTCTGGGAGTCAGCTGTCAAAATGCAGAAATGAAACGGGATTGGTCAGTGGCAAAATACCCCCAGCGCATGCGTGGAGGGAGCCTTTAGTTTCTGGCCCTTTCTGGTCCTTTCAGGAGGCAGGAATGGAGCAGCAGGTTCCCCTTGGGAAGGGAGGAGTTAGCAGTGAATCCATTAACTATGTTCTTTCTGTTTCTGATGTCAATCATAAGCATTTGCTAATTTAAAGAGATATTTATTATTATTATTACCATCACCATCAGGATCTTTCTATAATCAGTAACATGTGAATAGCACTTTGCAGTTTACAAAACCTATTCTGGTATAAGATCTCACTGTATCTAGGATGTGAAGATATTATCATTATTATTATTTAATAGTGCCAGTACTGGGGCTTGAACTCAGGTTCTTGTGCTCTGGCTTAGCTTTTTTGTTCAAGACAATATGCTACCAGTTGAGACACAAATCAAGGTATTATTACTGTCCCCATTTTATAGACAAGAGGGTTTGTTCAGAGAGATTAACATGGGGAATTTCGTAAGTACTGGTGTTGGGATTTGAACTATGGATCCTAATGTCGAGTCCTTATCAGTATCCTGAATGTGGCTGAATGAAATGTTCTGTTCTTGCGCAGAAGTGTAGAACTGGAAGGATCATGCGGCCCAATCACTTGCCAATAAAAATACATTCCTTGTGCATTCCTTGTATAGGAGAAGTAACAAACTAGGAAATGAAAAGGCTCCTGCCAGAGGTTCCTCTCAGGAAGTATTCTTAGGAACTTCCACTTCTCTTCCTGAGGCTCAAGAGCTGACTGAAACTATACAAACTTATAATTCTCCTGTCTGCCCTAAGAAGACCATAGAGCTCTAATTCGCTAATGGTTCTCCCCCACTGACCTAAAGAAGCTCCCAGTGGCTTTCACCAGTCAGACCTGTCAGTCGTATCTGCAGACTCCAAATTCTTCCTTCTCTTCGTTCACATCTGTGAGACTCGCTCTCAGGAAGCAGAGGACTGAGCAGCGCTGGCTGGTTCTGTTCCCCTGGGCAGGACACTAGAATGCAGGAAAAGAGGTGTAGGGAAGGAAGGGGGGGCAGAACCAGGTCCAGGGAGGAATTAATGGGTGCCCAGCTGTGCAAAGCTCTGTAGGGAATTCAGAAGCCTGTTGCCTAGGTAGAGCAATGAGACTTATTTGCAATAAATTATTAGTGACCAGCCAGCTACAAAGCTGAATTGCAAGGGAGCTGCAAGGATCTATTATTGAATAAATCAAGAAACCTGGGTCTTCCTCCCCAGAGTTTAGCATCCTACTCGCTGGGTAGAACTTCAGGGCCTCTTGAGATTTCCCAAGAAGTTGGTTCCTGGAAGCCATGTTCAGAGAGGAGTCTGTCTCTCTCTCTCCTCCTTCTTCATGCTTGTGGGGGTCTCAAGGATGTTGTGGGGGTGAGCGATTCTTTTCTCTCCTTGCAACATTTTCAGTGGGTGTTGCTTTTCCTAAAAGGGTTGCAGGGGAGAAGAGGACAGCCCTCCCATCCCTTTGTCAGGATCTTTCCTGAATTTCTTCTAGGAGGTGCTAGACTCAGATCCACAATGGAACCAACAGAACGCTGGCAATGCTAAGCCCCAGGGCAGCAGCTGTCAGGGCACAGCTTCACCCGTTTGTTTTCCTCTCCTCTGTCCTTTTGTGGCCTCTCACCTGGGACCCTCTTGCTGCTTCATAACCAGCCAGTGCATATCCCACCCTTGTCTGCTCCCTCTCGCCTCTGAACATCCGGGGTCTCACTTCCTATCACGTACAAGAAAATGAACTCTGGATTTGCCCTGCCCTCAGGACTCTGCTTCCTCTGAAACCAACTGGAGTCCAGGGTCATTACTGGTCTTTTTGCTTTCTTTTTATTATTATCTTTAAGTAGTTGTATAAGGGAGTTGTTGTTTACAAAAGCAGGTTATGAATACAATATATCTTGATCAACATCACCCCTTCCAGCATTCTCACTAACCGTCCCTTACCTACCCCTTCCCTTGCTCTTCTTAATTTTTGTAGGCTAGCTATTGGATTCTTGTCTGCATTCTCTCCCTTTTCATTCATCTCCCTCCACCTCCCCACCCTCCATGTACCTATTTCCTGGTGTTTTATTTTTTGCCAAGCTTTGCTTTTTTTCTGAGATTTCCTTTGAATCTACTGTATTTCTTGTTTACACTGGCGTACCACCCAGTGGATTTACATAGATGTTTAACCCCTCCCACCTGTAGGCAGCTTTTAGGGAAGTAAGCAGGGGGTGTGGCTTTCCACTCGGATGTGGCTGGACATCTTCACGTGTTCCCAAAGCTGGGAAACGCAAACGTGGAACACTTCAGGAAGCTGGGTGGAGGCTTTTCACCTGGAGCTGTTGCTGGAGTGGACCAAGCTGAGAAACAAAACAGAATGGCGACTGGAATGTGCCTCTCCCAGAAGAGCCTGTGGTCTCAGCAAGGCAGAGACTTGCCGGGCTTGTCTTCCATACTTTCTCCCTTTCAGTGAACTTCTGACCATGTCACCTGGGAAATAACGTTTTTAACCAGGGTCACTAGTAGGAGGAGCCTAACCACATGGGAATGTGCTGCCCAGGACTTGTGGCTGGGTTTCATGGAGTTTAGTCTCTTAGGGGTCAAATAGGGATCTCCATGGGATCTACCATATCCCATTCACTGACAATCAGACCTTTGCCTCTGGACGTATCTGTCCCCACGACTTCCAGTTTGGCTATCTGTCCAGCAGAGTCTGCTCCCTGACCAGATCTCAAGAAACCCGCTGGATCACCAGCTTCTCAGCACCACGAGGCAGCTGTCCCTCCCAGCCTGCCCTCTGAGTCTCTGGGCTCATGTCCAGATGAAAGAGTTTCAAGAAGCCTTTCCCTATTCAAGCCGCTCCCTCAGCACAGGGCTGGAGGATCGGTGAAGCGCCTTGACCTGGTAGTTGAGTTGGTGCTCTTGATCAATTCTCAGCAACCCAGGCACTGTGTGGGTCCCTCCTTGGCCCTCTTTGCCCAAAGACAGCTGAAGGCGTTTCCTGCCTATCACTCAAGATGACACTTTCCTTCTTCCGGTTTCCATGGACAGCTCCTGGGTGGCCAGGAGGACCTTCCCCTCCTGCTTCTCCATGGGTAAGGTAGGACAGCGAAGAAAAATTGGGAGATTTAGCAGAACCACCAACAGGTGGTTAGAGTCCAGGCCACACAAGGACCTAGGCAGGTGCCAGGTGGAGAGAAGCGGAATCTTTCCCTACTGCTTCGCAGGGTGGCCCGTCCCCCTAGCTTTCCCAGGACTGTCCCGGGAAACTCTCCATTCCTGAATTGGACGGTGGGTCTTCACCACCGCTTCTCTTCTGTATAAAACCCAGGGCCCCTCACCTCCTCCAACCTCCTTCAACCTGTATTCTTTTTGAATAGGGCCACTTTTTTGGGGGGTTCATTTTGTTTCTTAAATTATCTTTAAGTAGTTGTACAGAGGACTTACCAGTCGACATGGCAGTTCATACGTCTAAAGCTTTTCATCAGTCTCCCCCATTCCCCTCAAACTCAAATTTCCCAGCAGCTTCGGTCTTACCCAGTGTACTAAGAGCCCTTCATAGTGACCAGTCTTGAAGTAGGGGGAGTAGGGACCACTTTGCAAAGGTGGCAACATCAGCAGGTGCTGCTTCAGCCCAGAGGCCCCTACTGAGAGTCCTTCCTTCTGTAGGGCCCAGGGCTGATCATATGGTTGTAGAGCCAGCAGCCAGAACACCTATACTTCTCCCCACCCCTCAGGCCCAGAGGCTCTCTGGCAATCAAAGGGGGATAGGAAGACAAGGCAGGAATGATGTTACCCCAGAAAGCCAAGGACATGGATTTCTAACTTTCTTCCGGTCTCCAGAATGTGGCTCAGAGCTCAGCAGGTAACAGGTACTGGTGAGGGGTTGTTGAGCTCTCTCGGGATGAGGAGGAAGGGGCTCCCCTGGGAGAGTCACCTCTTCTGGCCTCTGCCTTCTAGAGGTAATCAGAGATGGGGGGCGGTGGGGCGGGAAGAGGCTGCTGCCAGACTGCTGGAGCCCACAGGGATTTTGTGAGCTTTGTTTTTCCTTAGCACCGTCTGCAGAGGTGAGGACATGAATAAAAGAACAGGCAAAGATTTACTGTTCTCGCATCTTGGCAGCGAGTCCTGTGTTTGTACAGCAGGTGGGGAGAGTTGGGGCTAGAGTCAGAAAGCTGCTGGTGCCTGGACCAAGTGAGACCCTGCAGGGCTCTGGGATGTGGCTTCGGGCAAGGCTGGGAGAGGCATGTTTAGGCCACTGTTTGCATACGGCTCTCCAGTATGTCCCCATGCAGGAAATAGTGCAGTGAGGAAGGCATGAAGCGTGCAAATCCATTGCTTAGGCTGCTGGGGTCTGCGAGTCTTGAACCCGGTGGTAGGCAGGACAACATGGTGCCTAAGGAGACCCCAAAGGCTAGGATTCCAGGTAATTTGTCTCTCACTCAGGGTCTCCACAAAAGCACTCATAGGAACGCCTCATTTTGGCCTGGGGCAGGGTGGGCCGGGTGTTGGGACTTGGAACTTTGCAGTCTATCCCAAAGTTTTACCATTTACTTCTCCCGAGGCCATCTACTTCTCCTGAGGCCACTGAAATGAGTTTTCAGGTCTGAAGGAGGAGGGAGGAGGAGGAAAGCTTGAGGAAGGCTGCTGCAAAGCTCTACAGGACTTCTCCTCCAACGGCGACACAGGCAGCTCTGATTCCACTCAGTTCTTGTGCACAGGGTTTCCTCCCTCTTGGAGAACAATGTCAAGAAAATTCTCATGCAGAGTACTGTACCTTTGCCTTAAGGAAAATGTCCTCGCCCTTCCGCGAGGAGTGCTCAAGCCTACCCTGCCCTAGCGCGGCCATTCACACCGCGCGGCAGCACCCTACCTGGTAGGCAGGATCATCAATTAGTAGAATCAACACAATGGTCACAGACAAGGCACCTGTGATAGCAGACACGTGTGTCTTCCCACAGGGCTCTGGGCTTTCAAGCCATCCTCTTCTAAGATATTTAACACTTGTGACCCTGGAACAAGCGTGTGAATGGAGGCTCGCACTAACAGAAGGGGTATATCAAGCTAACACTTTTTTTTTTTTTTTTTGGCCAGTCCTGGGCCTTGGACTCAGGGCCTGAGCACTGTCCCTGGCTTCTTCCCGCTCAAGGCTAGCACTCTGCCACTTGAGCCACAGCGCCGCTTCTGGCCGTTTTCTGTATATGTGGTGCTGGGGAATCGAACCTAGGGCCTCGTGTATCCGAGGCAGGCACTCTTGCCACTAGGCTATATCCCCAGCCCAAGCTAACACTTTTTAAACTTAAAAAATAAATATTCTATCCCTCACCAGAGCAAATATATCCTTTTAAGGATATGGATGGGCTGGATTCTAATGTCAAATTCTCAAATCCTTGTGCTTCTGCAGATAGGAAGTGTTGGCTTGTGGCCCACCTTTCTTTCACACCCCTGAGACAGCCTGTTTCACAAAGGACCTCTGCACAAGCATGGAGACACACCATCCTTCATAGTGTGTGTCCACCGGGTGGGTGGGTCTTCCCTCAGAGAAAGAGGCCCGTGTAACACTCGAAGTGGACTCAGGACCATGGGAGTTCTACGGGCTAGAAGAGGGGGTGCGGCACACGACCTCAGCCCGTGGTCTTCACCTTTGAGGGAGAGTTTGGTCGATGTAGGATCAGGAGAGCAGGTTCGGGAAGAGGGTGAATGAAGTGAGATACGTCAGGTATTAACTTCAAGGAGGCTTCACTGTCAAGGTCACACAAGGACAGACAGGCTCCTGCCTCACTCTGGTCTTAGTCTTGCAGGACTGGGTCCTGTCCAGGAAATACCACCAGAAGATGGAAGGATTCTCCTGTCTAATCTTTATACGAATTGACACTCCTGCCAAGTGAGTGTGACAGAATTAGGGTGACCAGAACAGATTTATCTCTTAAAGTACCATAACGTACCCGAAGACCACATTTCAGGAAGCTCCACCCCACATCAGCCTCATGATGCTCCCTGGACTCATTTTCAGTGGAAAAATACCCAGAGTGATTCATTAGAATCTCTACTCCCAAGGCCTCCCAGAATTTAAATGAGATAAGCACTGAGAGGAAACTGTAGCTTACAAATAGATGGCACTCAGAACTCTCACAGCACCGCCTTTAATAAAAATGAATGTGAGTCAAAGCTAATTAGAAAAAAAAAATGGATGTGCAGGGTCAAGGAAAGGGCGAGGGAGAGGACCCGGGCTATAAATCCACATGCATTTTGAAGAGATCTGGATTGAACTGAGTGGCTGTAGGGGATACTCATAAAAGAGTGGGGGTACAAATGAGAGCAGTCAGGAATTCAGGTCCGTGTGGATGTGTGTGCCACTCACATATTAATTGTTTTGTGTGTGTGAAGGAGAAAAGGGTGCTGGCTGGCAGCTTTAAAGCCTATATTTTAATCTGGATTTCATTGACTTTTTTTTTAAAAAAAAAGCAGTGCTAGAAATCAAAACCAGGGCCTTAAGCGTGCTAGGCAAGTGTTCTACCACTGAGCCACATTCCCAGCCCTTGTTTTACTTTAGAGACAGTGTTTCACTCTCTATGCTTTTCAACATGGCCTTGAATTTGTGGTCCCAAGCTTTTAGAGTGCTGAGATTACAGGTGAGCCCTACCACACCTGGCTTGGACTCCACTGCTTATTCACCAGCCCAGCGAAATCACTAGTCTTTGCTAAGTTTCTGAATACAATGGGACTAATTAGAATATGCCCAGCTTAACTTCAAAGAGCAGGTTGAGACTATTTGGCCCATTTCGTGCTTGCAGCCATCACAGTGTGAAATAGAGCTAAGACTGGGCAATTTATAAATAAAAGACTGGTAACTTGGCTCATGGTGCTGGAGGCTGGGAGATCCAAGATGGAGGGGCTAAATCTGTGAGACCTTCCTTTCTGCATCAAGGAAAGGCAAGGAGCAACGACAGGGAGAGGCCAAACTTGCAGCATCATGCCCTCCACCAATACAGAGGCACCAATCCATTCATGCAGGGGAGCGGAGTGGGGGGGTGTTATACGATGAACACCTTCCAACACTGTTACCTTCCAAATTAAGTTTCTAATGTATGCTTTTTCCGGGGCACATTCAAACCAAAGCAAAGACCAAGTCAAGGAAAAGAATGGAAGGCTTTGGAGGTAGAGGTCAGCTAGGCAAATGTAAAAGGTGGTGGTTTCTAAAGCTGCCAGTTGTCCTGTTCATCCAGGCAAACACCAGGTTGTCTGTCTCCTGGGTGCCATGGTCCATGGAAACCAAGAGTACCAGAACTGAGTAAGATGGTGGTGAGGAAGATAACACTGCCCTCAGAGGGCTCAGCATCTAGCTGGAAACACACACTGAAGCGTGAGTGGCCTGATGCCTTCTTTGTCGTACAGCAGACATAGGAAGTAGTTTGAAAGAGTTCACGGCAGTTCATTTTCAGATAGATGCTTGTTGATGCAGTAAATGTGGAACTTTCCCACTTGTTATCAGCATGCAACGTTTTAAGGAAGCCAATCGAGGTAAACAGCATTCGATCAGAACCTTAGAAGCATGCTTCCATACCAACGTATGTGCACAGAATAAAAGACCTAAGGCACAATGCTGCCTGTGCTTGGTGCTATGGCTGGCCTGGGTGGAACTGCTTATCAGAGAAAAGACTAGAACCTCCGGTGGCCCAGTGTCCACTCCCTCAAGTGTGTGTGTAAGCTGAGTCCTTACAGGGGGTGGAGCAGTCTCAGTGGAAACCTGGGTTCTAATCCTGGCCATCATTCTATGACTCTGGGTCTCGTTTTCCTCATCTGTATCACAGGAGTAAGATGGCCTCATAAATATTACTGTTACCAAACAGGAGCAAAATCAAAGGTATCCTTACTATTATTTTCTGGTCCTGGGGCTGGAACTCAGGACGCTATCCCTGAGGTTTCGTGCTCAAGGCTAGTGCTCTACCACTTGAGCCATAGCTCTCCTCTTGGCTCTTTTTTTTTTTGTAATTTATTGGAGATAAGAGTCTCAGTCTTTCTTGCCTGGGCTGGCTTTGAACCATAATCCTCAGATCTCAGCTCCTGAGGAGCAAGGATTACAGGCACCCAGCTCAAAGGTATTATTCACATGAAAGAACAAGGGCTGTCTAGGAATCCACATTGGCTGGGAAGGCAAGCGTTCATGAGTGTGGGCAGGGATGGAATGAGAGGCAGGGCTATGCCATCCTTCTCAGTCCACCCTTTCATCTCCCCTCTGTATTATTGAGTACCTGAGTGTTCCAGTTTAGCAGGAGCTTGCATCCAGGGGAGGGGGGCCTTGGAGATGTACAGAATGGGACTAAGGAGACGGTACAGCCAGGAGTGCGAGGGAGCCTCCACTCACATCTGCCTCGGCTGGTGGAGGTCACAAGTGAGTTGGGTGTGACTGTGACAGAGAGGGGAAGACAGGGCCAGGGCAAGGGCCCTTGGGAGTCAAAAGAACAGTGGGAACAATGGACAGTTCCTGGAACATAGCAAATAACGCCAAGTGGACGACCTGAGACCGCCACCAGGGAGTAAGCATATGCGGAGGAAAGGTTCCCGGACACTTGTCTCCAGGCCCCCCTCTCGTGGTCTTGTGGGAAATGTGAGGAGCCCCTGAATGTTTTCAGGCAGGAGACAGTCAGTCATTGTTGTAAAAATGGAGAGCTTGCTCTGAGAGAGGCCTGGGAGAAAGGCTTGAGGGACACAGTCGTATTATTGTAATGATGACTACAGAGGGGTTCCAAACATCTCCTGAAGAATATGTCGAGCTAGGCATGGCCCCAGGGGTAGAAGACCTGCCTAGAAAATGTGAGCCCAGAGCTAAAACCCTAGTACCACAGGGGGAAAAAAAACAGCAATCTTTATCTGTGTATGGCAGTTCACATCTATAAGCCTAACTACTCGGGAGCAGAGACCTGGAGGCTCCAAGTTCCAGGTTGTCCCAGGATAAAGTAAGACCATTATCTCAGTAGAAAAGTCTCAGTGTGGTGCAACATACCTACCATCCCAGACTCTGTAGGAAACATCAATAGGAGGATCACAGTCTAGGCCAGCCCGGACAATAGAAGCTGATCCCTATCTCAACAAAGAGGATTAGAGGCTCAAATTGTATGGAATATTGACTAGCAGGTACAAGACCTTGAATACAATCTTCAGTACCACCACACACAAAAACCCAAATGGAAAAGAATGAAACCTTTATTTGGAAACCTTAAAGTACACAAGGGAGTCGTAGGTAACGCAATATATCCTTGCTATACATTTTATTTTCATTGTTTCATGCCTTTATCTTCCAACTCCCAGTTGATGATACCTACTTTGTAGCTCTGTGAACCATGAGGTTGTTTTGGTGAGTGTAAGGCACTGAAATTAGGGACTGTGTATCAGATGCCACAGTTATCCCAGTGTCAGCTCCCAGCTTATTTCCAGTCTTGGGTTTTGGCTACAAAGCACCAAGAAACCCTGATAGATATACATAAGTAGTTTCAGTAACAGCAATGGGTTTTTCACAGCTTGATTTTTGTAGTCTCCAGATATTCTTTAATTAAAAAGGGAAGACTTCACTCACTCAGAAGTCTGCATAAAGATGAACTAATTTGGTCTTGTAAGTTAATGAGTTGTTGGTTTCCATGCATTAAAATGAGGCACATTGCACATTTTTACCTCTGTTTAGATAGTGAACTGACACAATTAGAATCTATCAGTATTTGTTCATTAGTATGAAGAATGTTCCATAGTACTAGGAGGAGAGACTGGGTACAAAGTTGGTAGAAACTCATACTACAATTTACAAATTCTCTTTCTAGGGTTTCAATATATCCCAATCAACTTCATCCCTGTATCACTCTCCTTCATCCCCCTCCCCTCTCTCTCTCTCCTTCCCCCCTCCCCTTCCTCTCCTCCCTCCCCTCTCTTCCTCCCTCCCCTTCCTCCTCCCTTCCCCTTCCTCCCCTCCCTCCCCTCCCCTTCCCTCCCTTCCTCCGTCCTTCCCTCTATCCCTCCCTCCCTCCCTTCTTCCTTTTCTTTCATGCAGGTACTGGTACTTGAACTCAGGACCTTGCACTCACTTGGTTTTTTGGCTCAAGGCTGGCAGTCTCACCACACCCCCACTTGCAGCTTTTTGCTGGCTAATTGGATAGAAAAGTCTCGAAGACTTTTCTGCCCAGGCTGGCTTTGAACCACGGGAGTTCTCAGATCTCAGTCTCCTGGGTAACCAGGCTTACAGGGGTGAGCCACCTGCACCTGGCCCCACTTCCCTTTCTTAAAACAATTTCAACAGATTCCATTGCTGTATTTGCATACGTGCATCCACTACATTCATCCTCATTTACCCACACTCCTGCTGGTGCCCACACCCCCAACGGAGCCTGTTTTCATTAAAGTGTATTTTAACTGAAACTTAGACCAAATATTTGAGAAACTCCAAGCAATAGTTGGAAACGGTTGATAAAAGAAGTTATTGCTACCTGAAGAGTTGAAGTCCCTCTGCCTGCACCATGGCAGGCTTGGTCGGTGTAGGTGCAGAGGGGAATCTTTGCTCAGGATCAGCGGGAGTTCTGTGGGGTGGTAGTGGCTACACCGAGCTCATCGAGAGAGAGAGAGAGAGAGAGAGAGAGAGAGAGAGAGAGAGAGAGAGAGAGAGAGAGAGAGAAAGAGAGAGAGAGAGGTATTTACAGCCTCTGCTCTTGGGTAAGATTGTGGACATTGGGGAACCCACACAAAACGTTCTCGATGTCAGGAGGATGAAAGGCCCACCCCATCTGGCCTCTGTGCCCCTGCAGAGTTTCCGCCAAGTCCACTGCTGTGGCTTGAATGTATCTTTGAAGAGTTGACGTGTTAGAGACTTCAGTCCCATTGGAGGTGGTCCTTGGCAGGTGGTTAGGGTCAGAGGTCATAGGGGTGGAGTGGCCATAATGACATTCGTGGCTCTGTAAGAGGCAGTGGAACCCAAGCTGGCTCGCTTGCTCTACCTCACAGATGACACACACACACACACACACACACAACACAAAGTCTTCAGACACAGAGAAGATGCTTCCATCCTGTTTTTGGACTTCCCAGCCTCCAGAGCCCCGAGCCAAACAACTATCTATTCTTTATAAATTGCCTTGTCTGCCAGGCCTTGCTGGCTCATGCCTGTGATCCTAGCTACTCAGGAGGCTGATAGCTGAGGATTGGGGTTCAAAACCAGCCTGGGCAGGAAAATCTGGGAGACTCTTATCTCCAATTAACTACTACAAAACTGGAAGTGGTGCTGTGGCTCAAGTGGTAGAGTGCTAGCCTTGAGGTGAAGAGCTCAGGGACAGCCCAGGCCCTGAGTTCAAGTCCCACAACCTACCAAAAAATTGCCTTAGGTATTTTGTTTCCAGTCAAACACTGACTAGGGCACCTACCAAGAGGACACTGGCAATAGCTCCTTTTGTGAAGCACTCACTGTGTGCTGGGCACCATATAAAAAAATGTAATTACCTTGAAATATACAAAGGAGTTTCAATTTGACACATCAACGTCCGCGTACAATGCATCTCGATCAATGCCACCCCTTCCCTCATTCTTCCCCAACGCTCCCAACATTCCCCATCCTCTCATGTTACCTGGCTCCATTTTGACATCTGAGCACTGTCTTATACACTTCGTGGTTTAGACTTTTTATTAGCATATATTCGTTAATACAGGGGGAGAGGGTTTATTGTGACATTTTCATATATGTATATCATGTAACTTGTTCAATCTCTCTTCCTCCTTCTCTCCTCATCCTCCTTCCTTCTTAAAACAATAACAGGTTTTGCTATCCTATGTACACACTTGCCTAAAGAGGACTTGGACACATATGCTCTTATTCACCTTTTTCATTGGCCTCACTTCTTATTGGAGCCTGTTTGACTTTCCTGTGATTCATTTTTTAGCCTATACTAATTGCACAAAGGGGTTGCACCATGGTAGCTCACACGTGCTATGCACTTTTTTTTTAATGCTGATACTTTTGGTCTTTGTAGCAACCCTATAAGATGGTTCCATTATTATTTGTATTGCAAAGATGAGAAAATGGAGTTGAAAAGAAGTTCAGTATCTTTCCAAAAGTCACACAGGTAGTAAGCGACAGGGGTAAAGCTTGAACCCAATTCGTTGGGTCCAGAGCCTGAATCCACCATCACTTTGCTCCATTGTGGTAAGAGTTCTCATTAAACCCCAAGGTCAAGTGGACATTGCGTTTGCCCTTTCATTTTCCCCAGTAACATTCCTAGCTGAAAAGTGGGTCCTTATGAGAATGTCCAGCAAAGGATTTCAATAGGAATTGAGTACTCTGCAATACAAGCAGGAAGGGGGTATTTACCAAACACAGAAAGTTTTAATTTTCAATTTTCTTTTTATTGTCTTTAGTTGTACAAATAAGGATTCCATTCAACATGCTAGTTTACGACTATGATGCCTCTTGCTCACTCCTCCATCATTCTACCCTTGTCTATCCCAACTTCCCCCATTCCCTCGAGTTCCCTGGCTTCATTTTCACTATATGAAGTTTCACGTATGTATTCCTTAGAGCTACGCTTGAGCCCTCTATGGCCTGGGTGAGGGTATCCAGTGTTATATAGTTAATGTCTCCTATGGGTCTGTGAGCCAGGGACTCTATTTCCTTTTCTCATCATAGTGTTCAAAGTACCAAGACGATGGGGCAGGTCTGGACACAGAGAGAGAAGGGGTCCTGGGGCTCTGAGTAAGGTGTGGTCATGGTTTCTGGATTCTCAAACTCATTCTCATGTGGCATTGATTCTTCTCAGTAAAGAGAACCAGTGGAGGCTGAAAAGTATGGGAGGAGACTAGAATGGAAAGAAATTGGCAAAGTAGCTAAATTGCAGCACTGACCGTGGAGTCATTGAAAAAAAAAATCAGTCTATTAACAGAAAGTCCTAGGAGAACAGCTGGATTTCCTCGAGAACAAACACTAAGCCAGGCAGGCTGGGTAATCGAAGACATCTTCCTCAAGGATGCTCTGATTGCAACCCGGTCTAGAATCGGGTCATGGCTCGCATGAAGGCTGACATGTTTGCTGGGTCTCACAGTGGCATCCTTGCTTAGTAGTGGGAAAGAGGTCATTTCAGGATCGTCCAATGGACTCTCCTGCCGGGAAGGATTGATTTCATCTAGGTTGTTACCTCTGGTGTTCCGAGTCTCAGAATGGAGGAAGTAGCATCAAGAAAAGGTGGGGCGAGTTCTTGGACACTGAGTACAGAGAGCACACATTAGGGGAAGCCAGGGAGGCTCCGGGAAGTTATCTCACCCCATCAGGTTGCTCTGTGAAGCTCAGCATCCTTCTCCCAGCCTCCTGGTACCGTCGCGAGCCCAGGCATTCCTAAATCATGATTTCCAAGTGATGCTTGGGGCTTGAGGTGTTGGTGTGTTGCAAGCCCTCCCTGTCCTCACACCTGAAGTTTCATCTGAAAAGCATGCCTAGGAATCTTGCCTCCATTGCTTGTGGCCCATGAACCTCAAGCTATCAAGTCCTGGGGATCCTGCCTGGCCCCGGGCCTCCACATGAGCTCTGAGACTGACTATGCATCCTCCATCCATGTTCAAGTTGCTTGCACCACACAGAGGGAGCAAACCAGAGGTTTTGGACAACTTTGTCTATGTGTGTGATGTGATGTGGTGTGTGTGTGTGTGTGTGTGTGTGTGTGTGTGTGTGTGTGTGTGTATGTGCTGGGATTTAACTCCCAGCCTGGATGCTATCCTTTGGATTTTTTTTTTTTTTGCTCAAGGCTGGTGCTTTACCACTTGAGCCATAGCTCTACTTCTGGCTTTTGGGTGGTTAACTGGAGATAAGCATTCCATGGAGTTTCCTGCCCAGGCTGGCTTTGAGCCACAATCCTCAGCTCTCAGCATCCTGAGTAACTAACCTGACAAGTGTGAGCCACCAGTGCCTAGCTGGATAGTTCTTTCGTATCAGGCTCCAAACAAAGTGTGTTATGTAAGTTGATTTACCAGGTCTTCAAAAACCCCGGGTGAGTGGTCGATTGTGCTTTGTGCGAATGAGGAAGTGGAGAGCTTAAGTCATACACCCAAGCTAGTGAAAGGAAGGACAGCATTCGTGTCCACATGTTTCTGGCTCCAAAATTTATGCTCTTTCATTCCTCTTTCCTCCAATCAGAAGATAAAACATTTTCTTCTTTGCCTCGAAGCCCAGAAGCCGCATCTCCTAGTGGTCAGAGGCTCATGGTTCCTGCTGACCTTGGTGGAGTGGTTTGACCTTTCGAACTCTCCATTTCCACTGTGGGTGTAACGGGGACCGTGCACCCCTCCCTGACTCTGCATGGTGCGAGTGTAAAGGCGAAAGCCAAGGTGCTGGGGCACTGTGTGCCTGTCAAGTCTGTGTTTGAAGGTAGAAGGACCAAAACTGTTCCGTGAGTTCACCTCCCTCTCCCCACACCTTGGCCTGTTAGAGCTGGCTGGGGGGACATTGGATCCCAAGCATTCTGCGTTTGAACTGATGACGATCTTGCTATCCAGTCAAGAGGAAAATCACTTGCGACTCTTTTGAGCCTGGTTGTTGTGGGGAAGAATAGCATAACATTTGGGGAGGAGGCAAAGCTTTCCTTTGTGCTAAGGCTAGAAAAGGAAGTCATTTTTTTTCATCTAAGGTCTGGGCAGCCAGCCAAACCCCAAGGAACAATGAAAGTGTCTGAGGTTGTTGGGGAGGGCAGCTGGTGAGCCCGTTACCTGGGACTAGGACGGCAGCCAGAATCTCAGGCCTTTGAAGAATTGCTCTGGGGATGAGGCCATGATGGTCAATGCAGGAGGAAGAAGACTTTGAGCTCCGCTTCACTCTACAGAGGAAGCCATTTGCTCCTGGGACCTCTTGTTCCCCAATTGTCCCACTTTGCTCCCGGATGGTGAGGTCCCACCGAAACTTCTCCTCCTGGCTGGGTGCTAGAGCCTCACACCTGTAATCCCAGCTACTCAGAGGCTGAGACCTGAGGGTCACAGCTCAAAGCCAGCCTGGACAGACAAATCTGAGAGACTCTTATCTCCAATTAACCACCCAAAAGCCAGAAGTGAAGCTGTGGCTCAAGGGGTAGAAGAAAAAGCTAAGCGGGGCCACACCCAGGCTTTGAATTCAAGCCCCAGTACCAGCACAAACGATTAGTACTTATGTCTGTTTTCATGATGAAAAGCAGTTGTGATTTCGAATTGCCTTTGGGACTAATTGCCTGCACGGTGGGCTTGGTAGCAGATGTACGCATACTTCACACCGCTTTATTTGAGCTGGAAAAGGCCAAGCTAGAGAGGTTCTGCGGCAGAGGGGGCTGCGAAGCAAAGCTGCTTGCAGTTCTGTTTCAAGGAAGCCCTGTCACCTCCTAACAAGGGCCTGCATTTGACACTCTTTGGGGAAGAGAGAAGAGATGCGGAGTCCCTCAGGTCTGCTTGGGAAGAGAAGCCAACATCTGCTTGCCCCAGAAGAATTCGTGTTTAGAGGAAATGACAGCTGGATGGAGTGGGAAGATCAGGGAAGGGGAGTCGGGAGACCGTATTTTGTCTCCGCCCTGTCACGGATGAATTAGTTGATGGCAATGGCCAAATCGTAGATCCTCTTTGGACCTTTTCTTCACCTTCAAGATAAATGGAAAAGACATGAATGATCCCTATGGCCTCTTCCCACCTCCATGATGATGGGGGTGGGGGTGGGGGTGGGGCTGTAGGTAGAGACACTTAGCCTTTCCACGCCCAGTGAATTCAGGGATCCTACCTAACTACTCTTCACTCTCTCTCCCTTTTCTCACCATGAGCTGGGAGTTCTTCACACGTCAGCATTCTTCCAGCGAGAATTCGGTATTTATTGCACAGAAGTGGAGAACGTGAACAGTGTAATGATCGTAGCTGGCAGCCTACATATAATGCTTTATGTTCTAAAGTGTCAAGAAAAATCCACAAACAAAACACTCTGAAGACAACCGTTGAAGGATAGCTAGACCTTCATGGCTAAGGTAAATTTAGGTCTGTGTCGTTGTCCAAGTTTATACCATCATCTCTTCATTTCCAAAATAACTTCTTGCTGAAATGGTTTATTCTTGGTCATCAAGGAATTTAACTCCAATCATCAAATAGCCATAGTTCCTACCATACAAAACCCGGGTGGATTCCATAAGAAACACAGGCAACAGAACACTCGCTCCCTGGAGGTCATAATTTTATACAAAGTAGGTTTTATATACTCATTGCCCAAGGGAATGATCACATATTTTGAGTATTTTTGGATCTTTGCATACTGCCATTACGAAAACTATATGCTGGCCATTGTGCTAAGCACTTTGTGGACAGTTTCTCATTTAGACATCACAATAATTACATTCTAGAGATGTGGAAATAGGCCAAGGCTTCAAGTATATTACTAAGTTCAGGCATGGTGGCACACGCCTATAATCTCAGAGGGTTTGAGATTTGAGACCAGCCCAGCAAAATATTAGAAAGACCCAATCTCGGACTGGGGATATGGCCTGTGGCAAGAGCACTTGACTCGTATACATGAAGCCCTTGGTTCGATTCTCCAGCACCACATATATAGAAAATGGCCAGAAGTGGCGCTGCGGCTCAAGTGGCAGAGTGCTAGCCTTGAGCAAAAAAAAAAGAATCCAGGGACAGTGCTCAGGCCCTGAGTCCAAGGCCCAGGACTGGCAAAAAACAAAAACAAAAACAAAAACAAAAAAAAAAAAAGAAAGACCCAATCTCAACCAGTAAAAAGCTGGGTGTAGTGGAATGCATCTGTTACCCCAGCTACTAAGGAGGCGTAATTAGAAGGATCACCTTTCAGGCCCGCCTAGACAAAAATGGGAGCTCTTATTGGAAAAACAACCCCGAGAGGGTTGAAGGTATGGTTCCAGTGATAGAGAGCCTGCCTAGTAAGTGTGAGAGCCAGAGTTCAAACTCCAGGACCACCCAACAAACTAATAAAAACAAATAACTTGCCAAGGGCAGGTTACCAGTACTGAGAGAACAGAGAGACCTCTGGCCAGGTCTGCTTGCGTCTACAAGCCCTGGTCTTTATTGCTTCCTGTAGACTTGAGAGTCCAGGAATATTGCTTGAGTAATGGAGTACTTGGAAGAAGGGATAAATGGAAGAACTTTGGGGGGAGTCTGACTTTGTGGAAGTTGTAAGATACTCTCTCTTGCCTTCACTGCACGGAGCCAAGGCCCTGTAGCTGGCTAGGTTTCATTGGTTCCTTTTAGTTTTAGTCTGATGTTGCCTCATAACATCGGCTGGACTCCACCTCCATTCTGAGTTCACCTGCAACCGCGTGCGCGCGCGCACACACACACACACACACACACACACACACACACACACTCTCATTTGAGTGGAGCCCACTCTTTCATTTTGTCTTCACCCTCACCTCCACCCCAGGCCTGCTTCCAGCTTTGCTATTGCACGGTCCATTTCTCCACTTGAGATCTCGAGACCTGGGATGTTATCTCATTGTTACTTCCTTATCTCCTTTCCAGATGCCCAGAACGGAGGCTAGCCAGAGCAGCTGGGAGATGGCCAGATCTATTGCTGCTCTCAGCACATGCAGTGGCTCTGGGAAGCTGTGCTCAACCGGAGCGCCCCTTTGGAGAGCGGGGGCTAGCTGGCACTGGCCAGTTATAGCCCTCCCATTGGACACAGCCTTCCTGATGCCCCCTGGTGTATCAGCCCCAGAAAGAGGCTAGAGCAAAGCAATGTCTCCAGTGTCTTCTGACCAAGAAGGCTACAAACTCCTGGACCGGATGACTGAAGTGAGGTATCCAAGCTTGCTTTGCCCACCCTCCCTCCCTGACGGCCTGCCTCGCTCTGTGATCCTTCGGGAGTCAGATCCCTTAGGACTTCTTTAGCCTGATTGCAAATCTCAGTTCTGCTCTCGGAAAGTCTGGAAAACCTGCACCCACCGCAGCGGAAATACAAAGCTGTCTAGAGATGGGTCAGAGATAGAGGCAATGTGTTAGTAGGAGGGAGGATGCAAGAGAGGTGCCAGGAACCACGGCATCCCTCTGACGGTGAGTGCTCATCGACCCCACCAAGGCTGGCCTTCGGTGCCAGTTGAGAGAGAGAAGGGCCAGAGAGTGGAGCTAATGGAGAACTCCCTCCTGTGTGCCAGGGCTGTACCATGGATGGTCTTTATATGGTTTGTCCTTTGATGGTTGCCACCATCTTCTGAGGTGAGCCTGGCCACTTCTACCTCACAGGTGAGGAACCCAGGCTCGGAGGGGCTCGCTGACAGCCATCTTCGGTGGAAGCCATGTTGCCACCCTGGGGTGGGCGTTTCTCCCCTGGCCTTTCTCATTCTGGTGTGGCATGGGTACCCCCTCATTCCTCCTGCTTTCTAGCTCTCTCTTGAAGCTGGCTCAATTAACTCTAGAATTAGTTGGAAGGCAACCACTGTGTGGGTGTGTTTGCACACAGGCACACGCATGCGCAGTGCCTGTGAATGTGGAGGCACATAGAGAAAGGAGGACGAAGGCTTCTGACCCTCAGGCCTGTGACGGGGTCCCTGGCAGTGTCTGAGCCCCGCCTCACCACCATGTCGTGTTTCTGCCCACCCTCCCTTCTCCTTCCAAACTTAGGTTTCCCCAGGGCTGCTGTGGGGGGGGGGGGGGGCTGTGGTGTGGCAGGCTTTAGTCTCTTTCCCTGTGGGAGGAGGCCATCACGGATCATTCACACGTGGTACAGAATCCAACAGAACTATTGCACTCAGTTGTCTCTTCTCCTATATGCTAAGATATTTCTTTTTGTGTATGTGTACGTGTGTGTGTGTGTGTGTGTGTGTGTGTGTGTGTGTGTGTGTGTGTGGTGGGGGGTAATGTGTTCTTCCAGGAAATTACACCCTGTATATCTCTCTTTTTGGTGCTCATAGGAAGTGTTTAAGATAGAAATTAGAGCTCGTTATTGCATGTTTAATTACCCACCAGTGAATGGAATATTTAATGGAAATGGAAAATCCTGCAACATGTGAAAGACTTCTAGTTCATGCATCCCCAGATGTGTTGCAAAATAATTTGTCCACTAGAGGTGTGAGTTGCTGGGAAAGGCAAGGCCAAAGAAGGGGCCTAGGAGGTGGGGTTATTAACTGATATTTCTGCCCCTGAGATTGAAGCAATGCAGGGCTTTCACTTAGGTGCTCTGAGGAGAAGAAAAGCAAGCAGGTGCCGGTGTGGGTGGAGCTTCCAAAATGGTAGACAGGAGGAAAATTTCTGAGGAGGCTCCATCATCCCTCTGTCTCTGACCACTGCTCTAGGGGTGTTCTCTCAGCTTTGACTCCAGGCTGCTCTAACATCTTGGGAATATTTGTTCATTCACACAACCAGCCCATGTTTATGGAACATTTGCTATTTGTGGAAAAACTGTTTGTTAATTCAACCATGCAACTAATCCAACTTCTTATTAAATACACATTATTTATTCATTTCCTCATTCACTCATTTATTTTAAGCAATGAATTAGCCAAGCAACATATTGGAAACACAATGATTCACTTTTCTTTTTGTGCCAATACTAGGGCTTGAACTCAGAGCCAGAGGACTATTTCTTAGCTGTCACTTGACCTACAGCTCTACATCAGACTTTTTGGTGGTTAATTGGAGACCAGAGTTTTATAGAGTTTCCCACACAGGCTAGTTTTGAATCTTGATCCTCAGATCTCAGCCTTCTGAGTTAGCTAGGATTACAGGCATGAGCCACCAGTGCTCAACTAGCATTGGCTTTTATGTTTGGAAGTAGGATAATAATAGTTCTTATCTCTTGGGGCTGGTGAAAGGCTTAAATGAGATAATGCAAGAAGTGTCGACAATTGCTCAATAGGTGAGGAGGAGGTAGGTGAGCCTGGTGGGTAGAATCAGATGATTCCTGGAGAGGAGGAAAGGATCTGGCTGGTAAAGGTTTACTATATTTGCTATAAGATAAAGCCAAGCCAAGACCATTGTTTCCATACTTACGATGTACCTAGCATTTATGATTCTAACTTACTCTTACAATAGTCCTGAGAATCTGTATTTCCATTTTCATTTTACTAAAAGTTACTATGTAAAGTTCAGAGAGGCAAAATACATTTCTGTAGGTCCCTGAACTAATCATGAGGAGTCTGAGACGCGAACCCACATCTCTGTGATGTGAGAAGTGGCTTCTCCCTCGATCACACCTCTGGCCCCATGCTTACCTGCAGAGACTTCACCCAACAGGAGATGCTGGGCCCTCGTTCTGTTCCCCCCCCCCCCCCCCCGCCCTCCTCTCCACGATCCTGGGCTCCAGGCTCTGCAGCTTCTAGGCCCCACCCATTTTCCCCTGTCCAAAGAGGCGCAAGGCAGTGACTCTATGGAGAGCCTCCCAGCTCCACCTTCTAGACTGAGTGAGAGACTTCTGAGGTAGACAATGGCTTTCAAAATGTAATTTAACCCAACGCCCTGCTCTGCTGTCACTCATGCAAGCCCCGCCGTGTGTGCCTCTGAGGCAGCCATTGCTGAGAGACTTCCGTAAAGAGAATGTCGGAACGGAAGCAATGGTTACTGTGTCTGAACAAATAGATGGAGATTTAAACCGCCTGGGTGGAGGCTGGCATTTGCAGCCTAGGTGACTGTAAGTTGTGACTCCAGGCTTTTAAGAAATTGCCAGGGAGACGGCCCCATGATCCTTGTGTGCTGAGGACCCTCTGTTTTGTGGTTTTGTTTTTTTTTCCCTTACCCTGCAACCTCACTACGGTGGAACAAAGACACCAGCTTCCTCATAAAAATTTCTGTATGCACGTGAGCTGCATTTTCTTTTAACATTAATAATAAGACTTAGGAAAATAAAGAGACAAAGATGATTTCTAGTAAGCATTATTCAGGGTGAGTGATGAGAGGTCTTGTGGCTAGAGCTGGGGTCGTGCGACCGTTCTACCCTCATCTGCCCAGAACTCAGAGAAAATGCTTAAAATAGGCACAGGTTGGGGCTCCATTTACCCCTTCCAGTTTCTGACATGAATCTCTCTTTCCCTTCCCTCCCACACCAAAGCTGTCACCAGGGGTTCCACGGGCTTCCTGGCAGGGGGACCCTCCCCCTCCCCCTCGCTGTCACTCAAGACACACCCCAGCTGCACATTCCTGCTCTGGGGGTGAAGTGTACGACCCACCTCTACTCTGGCACAGCGGGGCTGTTGTTCCGCGCACCCCTGAGATTTGAGGGGACCACAAGCAATCTGAAAGCAGCTTTCTCGAAATGCTGTCTGTCTCTCCATATAATGGTTAGGTGGAAATCAGACTGATAATGTATCTAGTGCTAAGAAAGCTCTCTGCGCTGGATGCCCAGGGCTCACGCCTGTAATCCGAGCTACTCAGGAGGCTGAGATCTAAGGATCACAGTTTGAAGCCAGCCCCCGCGGGAAAGCCTGGGAGACTCCAATAAACTGCTCAGACAAAGCCAGAAGTGACGCCGTGGCTTAAAGTGGTAGAGTGCTAGCTAGCCGTGAGCGCAAAGAAGCTCAGGGACAGTGCCCAGGCCCTGAGTTCAAGCCCAAGGACTGAAAATAGGAAAAGAAAAGACAAGAAGCTCTCTGCATTTGCTCTTGGAGAACTCCTCCGTCTGGGACAGAGAGGCCAAGACCGCCTCATGTTGTGTGGAGTGTGTGTCTGTGTGAAGTGAAGTATTAGGTGGATGGGGAAACCTCCCTCTGTCCCCAGGATGATCATGCAGAATGGACAGAGAACCAGGCCTTGGGGGCTAGTCTCTGCCTTGTTCACCTTGACCTTTGGGGACTTGAGTATCAGGAGTTCAATTCATACCATAGCCTTGTTGGAGCCTACTTATACACTTGGCTTCTAGCTATGCTGCGATATCTAAGACCTTCCCATATATTCTCAGCCCAGCAGTCAGGCCATCTTTCCATCCACTTAGACTTAGTAAAAAAAAAAAAAAAAAAGCCATCCATGGAAGAGTCTGAACTCTGATAAAAGTCAAGGTTCTTGAATCTAGGCCCTGTTTCCCCTCTGTTCTCTCCTGACTCTGTACTTCACGTCTGCATCCTTTTACATAGGCAACATCATCCCCTTCTAAATTCCCACATTGCAATCTCAATTCCAGCGTAACCGTATTAAGAAGTGTGATCTTTAAGAAGCGATTAGGGCCAGATATTTGGTGGCTCGTACTTTTTAATACCAGCTACGAAGGAAACAGCTCAGGAGGGACCTGGGTTCTAGGCTCGCCTGAGCAAATCATTCATGAGACTTCATCTCAACAAATGAACTGGAAATAATCACAGCTCCTCTGTAGTCCCAGTAACATGGAAGACATAGGTAGGAGGGCAGCCTGGACAAAATATGTGTGATGTTATCTGAAAAATAACCACACAAGCAGAACAAAAAGGAGAGGGAGCACCTGCCTAGCAAGCAGAATGCCCTGAAGGGAGCCAAGCAGCGGGAGGGAGACAGGATGAGGCCCGACGGCTCTGCTCTCGTGGGGCACTGGTACTCCAGTGCCTTCTCTTGCCTTTCTGCCTTCCGCCATGGGATGATACAGCAAGCTGGCCCCCACCAGACGCCACTGATCTTAGACTTCTCTTAGAACCTTGAGGAAATACATTTCTCTTCATTGTAAAGGAAAGAGTTATTGGGAATTGACTGTAGTTGCACACCAAAAAGGACTCATTCAATCCATGTCTCTAAGAAATTGCTCCGGATGCTTTGTAAACACGGGCAAGAAAGACTTGGAGAACATCGCAATAGGGAGCAAGACAGTTTCTCTAGGGGAAAGAACTCAAACTGGTCTCTGGATGAAAAATTATTAGAAAGAACTTGGTTCGGTCTGAAAGGTGGGGGGTTCCTGATAAGCTACCTCAGTGTCACTCCAGGGGCAGTCTTTGCCCAAACAGAAACAGGCAAGCCAAGGGCAAGGGGTCAGAGGATCCTGAGTGAAGTTCCCTCAGGGAGAGAGTCCTGGTCCTATCTCCCCTCAGTAAGCTGGGATCTATAGCCAGTTCCCCTGCTCTGTCTACATCTTGGGGCCATCCACATGGCTGAACCCTCTCTCAGTGGGTCCTGGTCAGTGAGGTCTCCCTAAGAGTGGAACAGCTCACATAGGGGTCTGTGGCTGGTTGTGGTATTGCAGGTGTTAAATTTGTGCACCAAGGGGCCTGGAGTTCTGGCCTATCCAGGCTTCTCCGGGCTCTGCGGACAGGAAGGAAGGGGGCAATGATCAAACAGCCCATATCCAATCCCTCTACAACTCTAGGGTTCCTTCCTGATGGAAAGAGAGAGACTGAGAAAGCCCAGTGAGGTGTTTTGGGTGGAAGTGTGGGGAGGGAGGCCATCCCGAGGTCTGGGCTTGCTGGTAGATGTGTTGTCATTTCTTTTCTCTTTGGTTGGTCATGGGACTTGAACTCAGGGCCTGGGCACTGTCCATGAGCTCTTTGGCTCAAGGCTAGCACTCTATCACTTTGAACCATAGTGCTACTTCTGATTTTCTGATGGTTCATTGGAGATAAGAGTCATGGATTTTCTCTCCCAGGCTGGCTTTGAACTGTAATCCTCAGATCTCAGCCCCCTGAGTGATAGGACTACAGGTGTGAGCCACCAGCACCCAGCTAGTGTGTGCTGTCTTTGCCACATACTTCCCAAGCCTTGGGACTTATCTTCTCTGTCCAGGTGGAATTTCCAACTGTGTTGGAGCAGAGAATCCCGGGACAGAAGCAGAAAGAAACATGTCGCAGATTTGTATAGCAGAGTCATCCTTGGAATTTTAATTACCTTACATCTACACTATTATATATTTACATATCCTAATGACAAGATTACATGTTTCAATTAGTATGTAATTACTAGTTCTATTACTTAAAGAAAAAAATACTTGGGGATGATTATATAATTATGAAATACAATTAGAAAATGACATGTAATTAAATTTAGAAAAGCATTTGAAGTATTTCTCCTTCGCTCTCACCACCATCCCCACACTTACACAAAAGATTTATTGTTTTCGTTCTCTCATTTTCTTTCTTCTTCAAGTACAAGTGCAGCCAGCCTGGTCCAGTGTGATGGAAGGGTGAATAGTTCGCAGAAGGACTTGGGCATTGCTTTGTGAAGGAGCAACCCCTATGGCCTGTTCAATTTGGGAATGAAGCCTAATATAATTGAATCCTGACATCAGGATTGGCTTAGACAGAAGTGGCCCAAATTGGTTAATGGCCCCGTGAAGGCAGAGACTGTTGAAACCCTTGAGATATAGTAGGTGCTGAATGAGGTAATGAATGAATGAATGAATGATTGGGAATCTGTCCATTCTGGAGCGATCTGGGATCTTTAAGGACCCAAGATATTGGCTTTTTAACCTTTCTGTCTTCCAGAACAGGACTTCTTAGGTCTCAAACCCTTTCATTTGGCATTTGGTTTCTGCACACTGAGCCCTGGGGCTGCTTGAGGGAACGCCAGCTTCTTCAAGGGTTCTTGGGAGCTCTGAAAATGGAGGGTTCTTGTTTGGCCTCTCTGTATTTGTGAGAGCAAAGCACCCTGGGGATGGCATTGCTTCTAGGATTCAGAATAATGTTTTGCAGAGATTCTCTTGGGCAAGTTCAAAACAAAACAACTCACTTGATTTTTTTTTCTTTTTCTGCTTGACATTTTCCCACTTCCTAATAGATAAGTCCCACTGGAAATCTTGGTGGAGAGTGCTGGTGAATCCCTATGGTTACTGAGTGGGCCAGACTTGTAGGCTCTGAGGACGGCTTCGGGCTAGCTCTGTACTCCTAGCCCTTCTGCCACGATGGAGATGGCTGCTGTTTTCCCAGGGGGAGAAACAGCTGTTCTCTTGAGCAAGTTTGGAAATGAAAACACTGAATGCACTCTAGTAAAGACTGGGATGAATCTAAGGGTTTACTCTTTTCTTTTTTTGCTATCCCTTTGAGTTCTAGGAAGGACAGGATGAATAAAATCTTTATGACAAGGACCAAATCTATCCGGTAAGAAAAGCAACAGCAGAGCCTTGCGTGATGGACACGCTGCAAATGACAGGTGCCTAGAATGATGGGACTGAATCCTGAAACAGGACTCATCACCTCGTGGGAACCACATCACTTCTTTCCAGGCATGACGGTGATCACACGTTCTCTAGAACCCCTCACAGAGCCGGAACTGTGATCGTGATAACCAGGCCACATTTTCCTCACGATTGCTGAATTATCCATACCTCCTTCTGCCCACAATTCTTCCTTGACTTACCGGAAGGTCATGTCAGTATCCTGAAGATGAGCTGAAGTACTTTCTGCCCTCTTCTTGAATGAGGCCAGTGTGTTAATAAATACGCATTCTCCGATCATCACCACTAGGTGTCTCTTTTTCTGGCCCATTGGGGTGAGGTGCTGGGTGTGGCAGGTGGAACCACCTGAGTTGGGCATCTGCTGCAGGACTGTGGTCACATGATGACTGTGGGCATTTGAGTGCTAGCCTATGAATGAGGTAGAGAAGAGAAGCCAGTTAGGGATGGAAGCTACTTGAAGCGATTGATCCCCATGTCCCGCCATGCTGAGCTCACCTCTGAACTTGTTCCTCTGGGTAATAAATAACTAAGTTTAGTCCCAGGCCCTGGTAGGCAGGGAGCCACCAAGTATTTGGTTTGTAACTGAATGGTCTGATGGTTGGGCTCATTGTCTGATGGAGAAAAATAATATATATGACATATCACATATATATGATATAGATACACACACATATATTCTGTGTTTGCTTTGGTAAATTCAAGTAAGGATTTTTCATGGCATGATGTGATTTCTGTGTATACATCTAGTGTTTTCAACTGCAAAGGTTTGTTGATGATACCAACTTGTCCCCCATCTCTGGGTTTCTGGTTTGGGGTACATTGTTTTCACCAAGTGTGCCTGGTTATTTTTTATTGTGGTTGTTGAGAACTATCTGTCACCTTGAATGGGAAAAGCAGAGGAACCCAAAGAAAGTTCTTCCTCCTCATAATCACTTTCTGGTTGGTAATGGGATGGGATGAATTCTCTGAGTTCCTCTCTGGGAGTGAGCGTTGGTGGTGTTTTCATAAGAATGTCTTATTTGTTTGTTTATTTGTGCCATTCCAGAGGATTGAACTCAGGGTTTGGGTGCTGTCTCGAGCTTTCTTCTTTTTTATCTCCTCAAGGCTAGCACTCTACCAATTGAGCCATAGCTATACTTCCAGGTTTCAGTGGTTAATTGGAGATAAGATTTCCTGCCCGGGCTGGTTTCAAATCTTGGCCCCCAGATCTCGGCCTCCAAGGTAATTAGGATTAGAGGCATGAGCTACCTGTGCCCGGCGTGTATCTTTATTAAATAACAGTAAGGTTAATTTTTGTTGAAGTGAATAAAGGAGCAGAGGATTCTATTCTGTCTCCTCGAGCGAGAGCACAGAGCTCTTGGGTTGTGAATTAGAAGAATCGGGTCTGGAGGCAGAGAACCACAAAAGGTGGCAAAAGACTTGGTTAAGGGAGATCAGCTTTGGGGAGAGCACTTTGGAGGCAGGAGAATAGGAAAAACCATGCTTGGACTGACAGAAGGAAAAAGAGGACCATTCCTTAAGCAGACCATTGAGGACAGGGGTAGAGGTGATGCAACAAAGACGGAGGCTCCCTGGCTGGGTAACTGCAGCTGTAAGGCTAGATTGTTAGGGAGCTTCAAAGACTTACTCCCTCCCTCCCTCCCTCCCTCCCTCCCTCCCTCCCTCCCTCCCTCCCACCCTCCCATGTTTTTCTCTTCCTTTCTTTTTCTATCCCTCCATGCCTTTCTTAAGCCTAATTCCAACTTCTGTGTGAATGCTTTCTGACTGTGGTGTCCCATCAGCAACTTGCTCCTTCTACAGTATCTCTCAATACCCCTGAGGCCTCTGCCCCATCTTCCCAGCACCAGGTTTAGGGCTTTACCTTTTTTGTTTTCTCCTTCTTACCTTCTCTTTTGTTATAACTTCTTGTCTAGTCTTTATCCCATATATTTATTTCCTCTGATCAGGGCTGCTGTTCTAGGTCTTCAAACGCTCCAATTTCTTGTAAAATCCTCTACTTGTCTTTATTCATGCCTTCAGCTGCTTCTCTGTGTCATCCACTCTGTACTCAGTTAAAAAAAAGTTTTATCCTCCAAAACATGCTTGTTTTCACTCCCTGCTCCCCAACCCCACCAAGGCTAAACTGCTCACCCCATGGACCCTACAGATTCACTGAGAAACAATAAAGGCTGGAGGTTGAGCGCCTGCGTAGTAAGCACGGGGTCCTGATTTCAATCCTCCAGTACTGCAAAAAAAAAAAAAAAAAAAAAGGAAATATAAAAAATAATATCTGTGTTTGGTGTTGAAATCACTACATAAATAAACAGCTGAGTGATTTCATCACTCTGCTCAATATTTGGTCTCTTAGTAAAATGGTAATGGATTGTGTTTAATGTAATGTCAGGGTTGCTCAAAATCAAAGCAAATTGGGACATAAGAACTTGCTCTAATTTTCTATAACGGCACTTCTAGTACTTATTTAGTTTCCTTTTTATTAAGGAAATCAGTTTCTTCCTGTGTAATGATTATTTTTTTAATGTTCACTACCTAACTCTTAAAAGTATCGTTTCTGTGAACTCCTTGCAATTGTAAAAAAAAAGAAAACTGTTGCTTTTCATTTTATGCTCCCCTTAAGATAAGATTTCTAACTCAGGACAATAATGTGCACTTACATCTGTGAAATACAGAAGACGGAGCCATTAATTCCAACAACAAATACATAATCAGTCTTTAAGTGAGATATTTGTTTCAGAAGTGTCTAAGCACCGAATATCTTACCATCCTTACGCAGCTGTTAAAGAAAGCATAAAGTCTACGGAGATGCATGAAAATAGAATCGTTTATCCCACAAGTGTTAATTGCTCAATATGCTCATTTGCTGAATGAATAAAGTGCTAAGCAGACAAAATACAATGAGTAAGGACTGTAGTAAATGCAATATGTGTCCTATGAACTACGTAGAAAGGAATCAAAAGGACACTGTTCCCTATTAGAATGGTGAAATTATTGATTTATCCCCTCTAGTTTTCTGCTTTTAATAACAAGTCCTGAACACTTTAAATTGTTTTTAGCTTCAAACACATATTGAACTACAGAGAATAACAAGCATAACCACCACCCATGATCTCATCAGCATCCTGCATTATTAACTTATGCCCATACTCATTTCATTATCTTATTTTTCTTGTTCCCCTATCTTTTCAATTGTTTTGAGGCAAATTCTAGACATCTTATCTACAAATTCTTTGGTCAAAGGTAAGTGGGTTCTGAAACTAAGTTTTATACCATTGCCTAAGCTAAGAATTTTTAAGCCGCTGGTATCCAGCGGTTTATGACTAGCCTATTCAGGAGGCTGAGATCTAAGGATGGAGGCTGGAAGCCGGGCCAGAAGACAAGTCCCCATGAAACTCTCATGGCCAATTACCAACTCAGAAAACCCATGGAGATGTGGCTCAATTGATAGAGCACTAGCCTTGAGCAAAAAGAGGCTCAGGGACAGTGTCTAGGCCCGGAGTTCAAGCCCCACACTGCAAAGAAAGAAAGAGAGAGAGAGGGAGGGAGGGTGGGAGGGAGGGAGGAAGGAAGGAAGGAAGGAAGGAAGGAAGGAAGGAAGGAAAGAAGGAAGGAAGGAAAGAAGGAAGGAAGAAAAGATTGATTCTTAGCTAGGTGCCAGGAGATAGAAATCACGAGCGTCAGGATAGTCTGGCCAAAAAAAAGTTCCTGAGATCGGATCTCAACAGAAATATCTGAGTGTGATGGTGTAAGAACATCATCTCGGCTACAGTAGGACATGTAAAACAGGAAGATCACTGTCCTGACTGGCCTGGGGGAAAAATGAGACCCGATCTCAGAAATAATCAGGAGCGAAAGAGTCTGGAGGAATAGTTCAAGCACTGTAACACCTAGTTCTGAAGAAAATCCTAGTTCTGAAGAAAAGAAAAGGAAAAAAGAACTCTCGGTCAGTGTTCAAATCCTTCCATCTGTCTCCTAATTTGTTTTTCTCAAAACTGACTTAAGCAAAAGAGGGTTTATACTGACTCCTGGGACTAAAAACTTGGCGAGAAGGAACATATAATAGAAAACCAGATCCTCCTTACCTCTGTCTTTTGCCGGCTTTATTTTTGTCTTCGTTACCAGGTACTGAATGGTAAAAAGATGACTACCAGATGCTGAACACAACTTCCCAGGCTCAAATTCAGCAGCACGATGAGCCTCTCTTCCAGCAGTGACAATAACAAAATCCCATCTGGTTATCTGTGGATCCCTGAACCCATCAGGGTGGCTAGGAAAGTAGAATGCTATGATTGGAAGGGTTTGAGTCTCCTATTTCCTCCTTTGGGGTGTTATCCCAAAGTCCCAGGAATAAAAATCTGATAAAACTTTGAGTATTAAATTAAAGTCAGGGTGTTATTACTAGAAAGAAGTAAACATGTACTGAACAAAAACTTAAGTCCGATATCTACTGTGAAGATAATTGTTAGAATCCAGTTTAATAGCACAATCAGCCTATGCCTTTTGCTAATTTGACTACTTTCTTTTAATATTTTGAAATATCTCAAACATACAAACAAGTATAAAAATATTAAAATGTCCATTTCTCATCTAGTTTTATGAAATATTATTCATCAGCCATATTTGCTTAGAACATTTAGTTTAGGTAATACCTCCTTTTAGTACATTAATGGAAAATTTTTCCTCAACTAGATTAAAAAAAAGCATTTAATAAAATTAAACACTCTTTCAAGATTTATAACAACAGAACTCCTATCAGATTATTAGAGAAGTATTCATTAGCCTGCCCAGAGTTACTTATATGAGATTTAAGGAAAAACTACAGGTAATACTGAGATTGTAGTATTCTTATCAGGGCTGGATGACAGACAGCTATCATGTTCTGTAGCCAATGCAGCAAAAGAAGAGAAAGAAATAAAGACTTGATGGAAACATTTATTTGTAGATGATTTGATTGCTTTACATCAAGAGGTCCAAAAGCATCTGATAGCTAGTAAAATTTGTAGATTTCCTCTATGTCAAGCATGCAAAGACAATGGTGTTTCTGTGTAAAGCAATAACCAGTCATAGATATAATTAGAAAAAAATACCATTTGTAGTCTGAAGGCAAGACACCTAAGTATAAGCCTTTGCAAAGAACTATTAACTTTTCTGTGAAGAAGATACTTTGAGTAGAAGGTTTAACTTCCGGTATTTTGTCCTTTCTCCTCCTATCTCCCTAGCCTGCTTTCACAGTAGTTTTTGCTTACCTGTGACCCATTCCAGAGTCTAGTGTGAGTACTCAGAGTTCTCCTCTGAGGTGACTGAACCCCAGGACCTGGTGGGAAACTATGTCTGGCTTCCCACATTTCTAGCCTAGCGCTTATCCTGGGATAGCACTTGTCAATCAGTTTTTTCTAGCCTCTCTTTTACAACTTTGTACAGGAGTATATTTAAAAACAAACAAACAAAAAGAGGGGCTGAGAATATGGCCTAGTGGTAGAGTGCCTGCCTCGCATACATGAAGCCCTGGGTTCAATTCCTCAGCACCACATATACAGACAAAGCCGGAAGTGGAGATGTGGCTCAAGTGGTAGAGTGCTAGCCTTGTGCAAAATGAAGCCAGAGACAGTGCTCAGGCCCTGAGTTCAAGTCCCAGAATTGGCAAAAAAAAAAAAAGACTCTTGGCTCCAATCCTTTGTTTTATCTGAAGTCTTTTAAACTTTTTTCTCCCTGGATATTAAGCTGCCAGCTTCCCTTTTCTGTTTCTGGGCCCACAGCCAGCAAGCTCACAGCTCCGTTCAGGATACTTGGTTCTGTTTTTGTTTTTGCGTTTTGTTTTTGATTGCTGCAAATACTTAGCTCATAGTTGAGCCTAGTTGTGTGTGTGTGTGTGTGTGTGTGTGTGTGTGTGTGTGTGTGTGTGGTTCTTGTCTTTGTTATTTTATTACCTTTCATCACTGTCATGTGTTTCAAGTACCAGGGATTACGTAGCAGGAATTCGTTGCCATCATGGACCAGAAATACTTCATTCCTTTCCTGGGGGAATAAAGGGAAGCAGAAGACGGGAAAAGATCTGTTGCTAGTGTAAAGGGCTACCAAGGACAATTTATGTAAACACCTATTTTCAGATTTGCTTGGGAAATGAGCAAGATAAGAGGAGACCAAGAAGGAAAGAATAAGAAATTTAGGGGAGGTTTGGAAACAGGAATTAGGCAAGGGACAGAGGAAGACAAAACTCTGTTCCTGAGCATCTTGGATGCTACCCTTTTTCTTCAGTGTGAGCAAGAGCCCTTCCCTAGTATGGAACATGAGTTCTTCCTACTTCCTCATCCTCTTTCATGTAAGAAAGGGAGACAGGGGACTGATTTCTCTTCTTACGGATTTTGGCAAACAAGAGGCCAAAAGATGCTCCAAGAATTCATCCCGGATTCTGCCTTGGCTCCTAAATAACTATCTCCACAGAAATCATATTCTCCTTGCTGTTCGGTAAGAGAACTTGGCACTGATAATTCAGACCCCAGCTTTGTAAATCTCACAGAGTATTTTTAAAATCTCACAATGTATTGTGTTCAGAAAGCCCAAAGGAAAATTAATAGATAAAGATAAAGCAACAATGGTGAGCAGTCACCTTGATGATGGAGACTCCCTCAGAACTCGGCTCGCAGCCTTGCCCTTTCCTTTCCCTCTCCACTACTCAGAGCCTGGACCACCGGACGAACCAGCTCTCTGGTTAAAGAGCTAAGGCTCCTGCTCTTTCCTTGGTCTCTTGTTGTACCATGGGGACTCTGGCTGTGGAAGCAGCTCTGTTTGGGCTCCTGGCCATCATCTGATGAGGTCACCGGAGGAAGACAGTGCTGTCACCAGTTCACCACGGCCTGTCCTGGGGCTCATCCAAGCCCCAGCTCCAGGCAAATTGCAGATGGCTCTTCTATTTTTAGACCTTGGAATGTTGCCTGTGGAAGAGCCAGTGAACTGGAAAAGCCAGTGCTTTCTCCAGTCACAGTTTCGGACTCTCTGGGTTCCTTTCATTGTGCTACCAGAGTTTCCTGTGGGTCGTGGAACTTGCAGAAACATCTGAGCCAAATTCTGCTATGATGATACAGACAATGGAGACTCAAGTACTTGCCCAGACTGTGGCCATCAAGATTTGCTTTATGCATAATAAACTAGACTATTGGTTTAGCTACTGATGCAGGGGCCTCCAAATTGTAACAGAGAAAACCTGCCCAAATTTTTAGCCTGTTAGCTGTTCTTACAAAGCTATTGCCACCACCACCACCATCACCATCCTCATCATATCATCATCATCATCATCATCATCATCATCATCATCATCATCATCATCGTCGTCGTTGTCGTCATCATCATCTGTGGTACTGAGAATCACCCTTAGAGCTTTGCACAGGCTAGGCAGACATTCTGCACTTTACCATTGTGCTACATCAACTCCTCCCATCCACCTACAGATTTTGAACTCACAACTACAATGTATCAATTCTAACCTGCTTTTTAGCCTTCCAGGACAATCCTCCTTAAATTTGGTCTGTCCATCTATCTGACATCTATCTATCTATCTATCTATCTATCTATCTATCTATCTATCTATCTATCTATCTATCTATCTACCTACCTACCTACCTACCTACCTACCTCCCTACCTCCCTACCTCCCTACCTACCTGTCTATCTGCTGGCCTGCCTTTCTGTGCTATTACATACCAATAGTTTACTGATTTTATTTCTTTTGAAATGATATGGAAACCTGGGCCCTGGGGTGAAGGAAATGATCACAGAGAGACAGAGACACTTAGTCACATGTATGACAAAGGCAGACGCCGGAATGGCACTGCTGCATGGACAGAATCACCATCACCTCCAGAAACCTAGTAAGATCCAAGGCCATCATGCAAGTCTCAGAAAGAGTATGGCCCTCCTGACACCTTGACTTTGGACTTCTAGCTTCTAGAACGAAGTGACAAAGGTCATATACAGAGGGGTTACACAGTTACGTAAGTTAGGTAGAGAGCACATTTCTTTTTGGACAATGTCACTCCTCTCATCCCCACCCATAAGTTGTGTAGCTCATTTCCAACATAGTGTCCATGAGTACCATTTTTTTTTTTTTGCCATTCCTGGGGCTTGAACTCAGGGCCTGAGCACTATCCCTGAGCTCCTTTTGCTCAAGGCTAGCACTCTACCACTTGAGCCATAGTGCCATTTCCAGCCTTTTCTATTTATGTGGTACTGAGGAATTGAACCCAGGGCTTCATGCATGCTAGGCAAGCACTCTACTACTAAGCCACATTCCCAGTCCCTTGACAATTCTTATTATTTTAAGCCACCCAGCTTCTGATCCTTTTTCTGAAGCAGTGCTGGGAAACTAGTGCAACCCCTTACTTAATGCCACACATAAAAATTCATTGCAGAGGGACAACATGCATCTTCTATGTATCTCTAAAAATCTATGTATCAATGTATCTGTCAAAATCATTTGCGTAACAGTAAGCATGCTATCAGAAGTATTGCTCACTGATCGCCAGGTGTGTGCTAGCTAATTATGTAAAGCACTCATCACGCTTTACAGAAGAGCAAACAGGCATGGGACCAGCGAAAAGCAGAGTCAAGATTTAAATCCACACTGGCTGAATCCAGAATCTATAACAGAAGCGGGATGCTTGTAAGGAAAAGGGCTTTGTGATAAAAGATACAAAATTGACAACTTAATTACGGGAAAATTCAACAATTCAGTGTGTAACAAAGGCATCACTGGGAGGAAATATTTTCAAAATATCTAATAGACAAAGGAAACGATGACTGTGAGTCAAAGAAGAAAAATCAAATGACTTAACAACAAAAGAAATAGCGATACAATAGAGGGAACAGAAGTACAATAGCCAAGCTCAATATGAAGGATGCTTCACCCCTCGTCAAATACTAAGTCAAATGACACGTCACCATTCTGCATTTTAACTTGGTGAAGGGTAGCATGCTTCATAATTCTCAGTTTTACAAGAGGTGCTCTTGTTTCCTTTGGTAGACTTCATGATAATGTGGTCAGGACTTGGTGGTATTTAGTTTCACACCAGTATATCAAAACAAAAATGCACACTAAAAAACACAAGGCACATAAAAACCGGGCACGAGAAAGGCCGAGTTCAATCCTTGTCTTTAAAAAGTGCACATTACCTGCAAGGCTTTCCTTACCCACCCACCGGTGAACTCGTGCCTCAGACTATGTCTCCTTTGGGTTCTGTTGCCACGGGGTCTTGTGACCACCAGAGCTCTCTTTGTCACGACGGCAGCTGCCACCAGCAATCTCTAGCTGGCCTTGAGCTTTGGCCTTCAGTCCAGAGTTGCTCCCATCGGTCCAGTGTAGGTCGCCTCATCTGACTTTGGTAGCAAGGACAGAGCCAGGGTGGGCACGCTCCTTTAGCTGAAATTGTTTTCACTTTCTTTCTTTTCTTTTTTTAGTATTTACTTATTTATTATCGAAGTGATGTGCAGAGTGGTTACAGTTTCATACATAAGGCAGTGAGTACCTTTCTTGTTACCTCCTCCCTCATTTTTCCCCTGCCCCACCTCCCCCCTCCTCCTTTCCCTCTCCCCCTTGATGAGTTGTTCAGTTGGTTTACACCAAATGGTTTTTGCAAGTATTGCTTTTGGAATCGTTTGTCTTTATATCCTTTGTCTTTCGATTTTGGTATTCCCTTTCCCTTCCCTAGTTCAAGAACACTTTGGAAGAGAAGAGGACAAATACTAATGTCTGTTTGCTCATGTTTCAACTGGGCTAGGATCATTTTGCATTGTTGAATTGTAAGAGTTCTTTATATAGGTAGGATACTCAATCTTTCCAGATTTGTAAATAGCTTCCCTCCCCCTGGGTGCCTTTCCACTTGTTGTTTTGTTTTTTTGTTTTTATAAACTGACAGTTTGCTCTCTTTCTTCAAAACTGGAACCCAGAGTCTCCCTGCAGGCAAATGTACTGTTGAGTACAAGTTTTAGGGCTCAAAAGAAACCAAGAATCTCAGAAGGAAGAAACAGTCACTTAGTGTGAAGGAAGCAGCTGTGCTCAGGGGAAGGATAATCAGGAGAGGATTTGAGCGTTAGCAGAGATTCAGTTAGGTGTGATTGCACCCAGACACTGGAAATGTTATGCCCTCAGGCTCCTTAGCCCTCAGCAAGTTCGGATTCAAGACATTGGTGTGGCTGGGCAGCCATTTCTGACAGCTTGCCCTGTCAGCGGCCTAATGGCACAGGCCGTATGTAGCATGATGTGCTGAAGCCCACCAATAGAATCCACTTTCCTCTGCCAATGCCAGTTCAGCCCGAGCCCTGAAGTCTATGGCCAGACTTCTTCTGTGGTTTATCTTATGTAAGGAGCTCTGTGGTCAAACGACATTGCTCTAATTCTCCTCCCCAGGGAATGTGTTCTCAACACCTGCCGGCTCCTTCTTGGGCAGGCAGGGGGTTCAGATGGGCAGAGTCCCTCTTGAAAAGACTCACATAGGGCAGGGTGGAGCTTGAGGAAAGGTATCTCCGAGTGGGGTGCCAGAGAGCTTTCTGCTATGTATCGAGCGCCTGGTACTGAGGGGCACATCAGTTTAATGAATGAATGACTGCTGGAATGGTCACTCTTGTATCCTTTACTTTACATAGAGGAAGCCGAGACTTGCCTGGGGCCCTTGGGGGAGGAACGAGGACTGTTTGAGGTCTTGCACTCTTTCTTAGAAAGCTTCACTTCATCGAAGATGTTCAAGGACGAATCACACTTAAGAGCACAAAATCAGCTCACGCAGATCAGTTCCCATTCCTCTTCTTCGATCTGATAGACCAGTCCATGCCCCAGCATCTGCAAGAAGCCTGACCTCCTTCTGCCTGGAGATCCTACTCCTTACTGCTCACCTCCTACCCATCAGCCACCTCACCTCGCCCTCTTCTTCTCCTTATATCAAAATGAGGTTTGACAAGTGGCTGGGAAATGGCCTCATCCAGGCAGCCTTCCCAGACTGAACTCGCTAAGCTTTCCAGTCTCCTGTCCTTACCTCCAGTGCCTGTCAGTCCTGCTGAGCCTGCTGCAGAACCATAAGACAGGTATGGCCTCCGCCATGTGTACTCATGTGAGCACTAGAACGTATTTAAGGCTCTCCCAACTCTCACATGAGGATTCTGCGGTCCCTGGAGAGGAAAATAAGGTCCGAGTGACCAGGGCAGCTGCTGAGGGAGATGGATGGTGTCAGAGGTAGATGCCATCTATCTTCCCTAGAGAAATCTTCCATGAGAGTATCTTCTTCAAATAAGAACCATTGGAGTGGGGCTGGGAATATGGCCTAGTGATAGAGTGCTTGCCTCACATACATGAAGCCCTGGGTTCTATTCCTGAGCACTACATATAGAGAAAAAGCCAGAAGTGGTGCTGTGGCTCAAGTGGCAGAGTGCTAGCCTTGAGCAAAAAGAAGCCAGGGACAGTGCTCAGGCCTTGAGTTCAAGCCCCAGGACTGACAAAAAACAAAAGAACCATTGGGGTGATCTTTAGAGACTTGAAACCCTTTGGGAAGGCCCATAGTCTGAGACAATGTCATCTCTCATTGTCCTAACCAAGTGATACAGATTAGCAGGTAGTACCAAAGGTCACTGGCAACATACATAGATCCACTTTAGAACAGGAAAATTCTGAGTTGGAATTCCAGCCCTGTCATTTCCTAGCTATGTAAATTTAGGGCAAAATGTACACTTGTGCTGTGCCCAGATTTCCCACCAGAGAAATGAGGACAATAAGACATTTCCCTTGGGGTTGGTATGAGAAATAAATTAGAGAAATAAATTAAATAATATATTTAAAGTCCAGTTCCTGGTAAGTTATAAATCCTCATTACATAGTTGCTTCTTCTTCTTCTTCTTCTTCTTCTTCTTCTTCTTCTTCTTCTTCTTCTTCTTCTTCTTCTTCTTCTTCTTCTTCTTCTTCTCTCCTCCTCCTCCTCCTCCTCCTCCTCCTCCTCCTCCTCCTCCTCCTCCTCCTCCTCCTCCTCCTCCTCCTCCTCCTCCTCCTCCTCCTCCTCCTCCTCCTCCTCCTCCTCCTCCTCCTCCTCCTCCTCCTCCTCTTCCTCCTCTTTCTTATATCACAGCAGGTTTGGCAGAAGGGAAGTTAATCCAATTTAGCCAGAACAGATTCTGTAATGCCTTCTCTGTTGCCTGTCCCTTGGTTGCTTCTGGCTCCTCTGATAGTTTTAAGGCCTGTCAAGTAGGAAGATGATTATTTGGCTAATTAATGGTTTAAGGAAGAGCTGAGAAGTTGAGATAGGCATTCCAGAATAAAGGATGTCCCCAACGAATGCAAATAAATCCATAGAGCAGTTGAAGCATAATTAAAATGTTACCAGAAGTATTTATGGAGATCCTTTATTCCTTTGGTAGAGTTACACTTAAGTGCAAATGACTTCAAAGGAACAGTTGGGGGAGTAGTAAATGTTCTAATTAAATAATGCAACTAATTTTAATTATGCCATTGACATCTACTGAGCTATCTACTGAGGATGTAGTTCACACAAAAAAATGAATGAAAATAAGTGATTGGGTAGGTAGTATGCCATTTCTGACTTCCTGAATGGAACTGACTATGTGTAAAAGGGGCAGAAATAGCGCTGCTAATCAATGACCTTGCTCCAGAGGCAACAGGCTCTGAAACCTGCTGGAAGCTATGAGTCAACGGTCCATCCTGGAGGGATTGTTTGTGTCTCTGCTAAGAGGAGGCATTTCAGTGCTGAAGTCCTATATAAAGAGGTCAGCCAGGCACTGGTGGCTCGCACCTGCAATCCTAGCTAGCTCAGGAAGCTGAGACCTGAGCATCATGATTTGGAGTCAGCTCAGACAGAAAAGTTCATGAGACTCTTACTTCCAAGAAGTCACCAAACCCGCAGAAGTGGTAGAGTGCCAGCCTTGAGCAAAAAAAGCCAAGTGAGAACACCAGGCCCTTTGTCTTAGCCTTAATACTGGTATACAATGAAACAAAACAAAAAGAACTGAAAGTTAAGGCTGAGGGTACAGCTCTGAGGTGGAGCCTTGTTGGGCACCTGTGAGACCCTGGATTCCATCCCTAGGACCACCCCTGCGCATGTGCACACATGTATTTTGGGGGGAAGAACTTTGGTTTTGAACTCAAGACCTCATGCTTGCTAGGTTGGTGAGTCACGGTGGATCACACCTCCAGCCCTAGTTTTCATTGGTTATGTTTGGGATAGAGTTTCATTTCATGTGACCCAATCACGTTTGAAACTGAGTTGTGATCTGCGTACTGTAGGCTTCCTGTTACTGCTGGGGCCATCTTCCCTAGATCACACAGTCCCAAGGTAGAGGCAGGTTCAGGGGTGGCCGGGGGGGGGGGGGGTGGTCAGGAGGTCAGGCAGCCCATTGTCTCAGGAATGATCGAGGTGAGGGCTTGTTACCCTGAGAGTCTTAATGGGTGGCCTAGGACTGCTCATACCCCAAGATGGCTGTACAGCGGCTGCAGAAGAGAATGCCTTAGGAGAATTGTCTCTCCTCAGGGCGGCGGGGTGGGTCGGGGGGAGGTTACTGAATTATGTTTGCCTTCTAGGGCATCATTTTGTAGGTCTGGGAAGATAAGTTAAGCATCTACTACTGTTGAAGAACGGAATGACATCTATCATCAATCCTTAGGTGGCTGAAGTACTTGGAAAACCATCTTGTGCTATTTTATGGCCTTGGTGGCCCTATAGGCTGTTCATTTGTATTGCCGGAAACCCTGATAATGATGCTTTCCCCCAGAGACCCGTGTTTAGGGTGCCTTTGCATTTCCCCTGGCTCATGGCTCCCTGCTCCCTGTCTGTAGTGTGCAGGTTCCTGGCTGTGCCTGAGGCTTGCCATTTGGCTTGTCCTGGCATGTCTTCCCGAGCACGTGAGGTGCCCCTGAGACTGACGGGAGTTCTTCAAAGTTCACTTTTGAATCAAGGACATAAAGTTACCTGGAGTACCACGGGCTCCCAGCTTGCTGAGCTCTGCAGCTAGCTTTCTGTGGGACTGGCTTATGCCGTCAAGAAGAATAGAGCCCTCATTGCGCAGGAGGGCTTCTGTGATAATAGGGTTTTGCCTCTCAGTAATTGGAAAGGTGCTAATCTAGTGAGTCATGCGCTACAGAGAAGGGGGAAAAATGCACCCTGGAACTGAAACTGTGTCGTGTTTTCTGTGCACTCGTCTCCTTAGTGCTGGGGGGGGGGGTGCGGCGTGGGGTAGCTAACGGGGGGCTTAGCTGGACAAAGCAAAGTCCCATCATCTTGGGAAATGTAACTAGAGTGATCTTTTCTCTCGGCTTCCCCTCCGAGTGGTTCTGTGATACAGGAAGCTTGGGAGGGGTGGGCACGAACCACATGGCTGGCTCTGATGACCCAGCCCGAGGCCACAGTCAAAGGCAGATGGCTTGCAAAGGAGAAAAGCATGATCCGATTAGTGATTAGTGACAGCCCTGCCCCAGACAGGCTGGCAGAGAGAGAGAGAGAGAGAGAGAGAGAGAGAGAGAGAGAGAGAGAGAGAGAGAGAGAGAGAGAGAGAGAGAGAGAGAGAGAGTTGGATATAAGTGCACATTTAGGGCTTGGCTGTGCGGGCTCCGGAGCACGGGAAAGCTTGTGTGTGTATGCGTGTGCGCGCATGTGTATAGGTGCAGATGCGCCTTGACCCAAATGTTGCTGTGAGAAGCAACGGAAAGAGCCTTTCGCTGGGCCTGTGCATTAACCGGAAGCAGGATACAAGCTGGACACCCAGCTCCCTCACTTGGCATGTATGCCTTTGGACCTGAGCCATTTCTTCCTGCAGTCACTTTACAGTCACCTTGGGCTCCAGGAAAGACAAGGGTGCCCAAGGGACCAGGGGTGAGGTGTCACCCTGGTCACCCTGCTGTATTCCCTTTGCAGTAGGATTGCCCCTTTCCAACTCCCAGCTCCAGTTCCCCTCCCTTGGGATTCAGCCACACACATGACCTTGGTGTGTGACCTTGGTGTAGGAGAGGACCTTGGGAGTGCAGAAGAGCAGTCATTCTACCCTGGTTTCCCCCCCAGCTCCTTCCTTCAGGCATTTCCCAGCCTGAATCATGGCCCTGAGGCTCTCCCCTCTTCCTCCCTCCCACTCCCTTCATTAGCTTCATTGAAACTAATAATCCTGCCAGCAATTCCATTCTCTCTTAATTCCAATTTTCTTTGGGCCCAAGGGACAAATCAGCAGAGTGAACATAGTGAAATGGCAGAGGCAGCCTCCCTGTATTAATTAGGGGAGCATTAATGTGGTGATAAAAACATACCACCTCAGGATCAGGGGGCTGCGCCCTCCTCCGCCCCCCTCATCCTCTACCTCCCCTTTCTTTCCTTTCTCAGCCCCAGGCAGACCTGGAAGTGCAGATTCAAGGGGAGTAGGCACAGGGGTGGCTGAGGAGTCCAGAATCCCAACAAGTAGCCCTCCGAGATCAATCAAACCCCGGAGGAGGGACCGCCCCGCCACTTGCGTGTCTCTCCGTGTTCCATCCATCTTCTCATCAGGTCCGTCACCGGGCCACGTCAATGAAAGCCACATCAAGTCTTCTGTGATTCTCCCTCCTTAGTGCCCCCTGGGCAGTCCAAGCCTCCATCAGCTCTCTCGCTGTGTTTGGGATGGCGTCTGGACTGGCCTTCCAGCCTGCGGTGTACCCAGGCCGCCATCCTTCTCCATCCCCAGAGTACGTGCGGCTCACACTGTTCTTTCCAGAAGCTGTCTTCTTGAGTAGGCCCCATCTGGGTCTTCTTCTGGGCGTGGCCTCCCTGTTTGCATCTCATCTGATGAGCTCTTGTTTCCTCTTTCTTCGATGTCCGGTTTGATCCTCTATGAAGGTGGTGGAAGAAAGGACATCTAAGATTGCTGGGGAGAGCCATGGCTTTTAGAATGGGTGGGCAGAGGGAATGACAATGGTATAGACTTTGAAGGGAGGAATAAGTGCACGCAGCTTCAATTTATGTTCCACTTTCATACTTTAGTTCTCTAGTGTTTCAGCTGATTTACGTTTGTATTCTAGAAGGGTCCCTTTAAAAAAGATTCTACGTTGTTTCAGGGATGTAGCTCAATAGTAGAGGGCTGGTCCAGCATGCTGGGTGATAGGAAAATGGAAGAAAACAGGTCCCGAGTTGATCTTCCACAGGTGAGGACGGTTTATTCATATAGAGCAGCGAGGGGCAGCAACCTTCCCGTGGGATTGGAGGTTGTGTAAGGAGGTGGGGTTGGACTTGGGTTTTATGGTATCTGAGCGAGGAGGTAGAGGTTAATGAAAGAGTGCTGGGTCTTGGGAGGTGGGAGGCTTTTCATTTGGCCCACGGCGGAACGTTTACAGCTAGGTTGAGATGGATTTCCCTGCCCGTGTCCAGCTGTCTGTGCACATCTGGTGCTTGCTTGATGTCCGTATGCACCTGGGTTAATAGAGTGGGGGTCAATCCTTCATATTCCATCCTTAGAGACACAAGAAAATTGGGCCAAGAGGGGAGAAGTAGGTAAGTTCTTCACTTGGTTCGATCCCAGCATGGTTACAAAGGCTTTTTCCCTCTACCCACAAAAAGGACCAGTCTGTGTTCTTCCCCCAAACCTCTCTCTGGCCAGTCAAATACAGCATGGGGAAGCTCTGACATGAGGCTAAGCCATGAGCGAACATACAGCTCCTGCCTGGTTGCCTGGGGACAGTCACTCTCTGGGTATCTGGATGCTTCTTCTGGGATAGTCCATCTTGTAACCTCACTGATACCCTGTGAGGAGCCCAAGGCAGGTAGAGAAGCCATCTACGGGCACCCAGTCTCAGCTGCTCCCCACCATCAAGTCACCTCAGCCTGCATGAGCGGTTCACCTTACGCCCTGCGGTTGGAGTTTCTCAAATGTGGAGCTTCTCAGACATCACAAGGCAAAGATAAGCCACTCTTGCTCCCTGTCTACGCTCCTGACTTGCAGACTCCGTGACCATGGTCAGTCCTGTCTGTTCCCTGTCACTTCATTTGGAAGGGTTTGCTCCACAGCCACAGAAAGCTGGCACATCAAAAGGCTATGAGAACTGGCTTGCTCAGACGCCCAGGATTCAATTTCTAATCACTCCCAGGTGAGGTGGGGGCTGCTGGGTGTGCGGACACAGCATGGCTTATGGGGCTGATTGCGAAGCCTGGATGTGAGCGCCAGGCCACTTTGGCTTTCCTCCTGCCAATCACTTGGCTAAAAGGGAGCATAATTGTGCCATTAATCACCCTCTCCCCTCCTTCTTCCCCTCTTCTGTCTGGAGGGAGCTGTTCCCAGGTCTAAGCGCTTAGCCATGAACCACATGGAGAAGGCCTTGCTCCGCCAGGGTCTAATCAATACCTGCCTTGGAGCCAGATCTTGAGGGGCTGTTGGGGTGTCATTTATAAAATGACTATCGACCACAGGAAAAGCTTATTACAAGTGACAAATATCCAGGTTGACACCCAATTCTCTGGGGGCCTGACAGGGCTGCCTGCCGGGCCTCTTGTGTGTGTGTTGTGTGATGTGTCGTTGTGGGGAGGGATTGGTATACAATGGTTGGGACTATGGAAGGAGGGAAAGGTCCCCAGGGATGTCTATGTGTGTGTACATGCTTGAGAAGAAGAGTTTAGGGGAGGGATTTTAAGTTCTAGATCATTCTATCTCAACGTCCTGCCTGATTGGGAAAGACTAGGGAATTTGGACAGAATCAAAACTGGGCTGGGCTGTATCTTTTCCAGTTGTTTATTTTTTAAAATAAAAGGGCATAGGAATGGTCCCCTCCAGTTCTGCTGTTTTAACCATGAACTGGGATTAAAAAAATAAAAGGAAGTTTCCCTAAGCACGGAGCACACAGCACGCACCATGGTCATCCCCGTCTATCTAGATGTTAGTTTCCTCCGGTCTCTTCTTCCTGTCTCAAGATCAGAAAGGGAAGAGGAGAGACAGAAATGCCACTGTCTACGTTTGTTGTTACTTATCTAGATAGACATAAATTCCTTCTTATATTATTATGTAACATATATTATGCATATTATGTTTTTTTTATATATGTTACATATTGTTTCTTATGTCTGCCCAGGTCTGCATTGTCACTGAGTAAATCAGCCAGAAGAATAGAGAAGAAACCTGGAGAGTGGAATCTTTTACTTTCTCCCACTATATTAATCAGGCGTTAAGTATCACTCTTGAATACATGCAAATGCAAATGACATATTTAGCTCCTTTATGCCTGGCTGCTTCCTCTGTCTCTCTCTCTCTTCTCTACAGTTTTCCAACTGTTTTTTTCTTGTTTTGCCCAGCCCTTTATCCATCTCAGTGGCTGGAATGTATCACATCCACAGCATATGTGGAAATGAAAACAGCACAGCGAAGTTATACACGAGGGATTTCCTGTCTGCTGAGGTTATGGGTGAAAAGGATCCGCTGGTTGTTTTTTTTTTTTTTTTTTAATAACAGACATATTGCAGATGTCTTTACATGCTGGGTGTGGTCCTCTGGGGGTACCGGTGGGGGTTGGTGGGACATTGCAGCGGCGGTGGCAAGATTAGAAACAGCTGGAGTTGGAGGAGACGCGCCTCCTCCCGCAAGGGACGGCCACGTCCACCCACGAGTCAAGTAGCTGATGTGGCATTGGTTGTCTTTGTGCAGGCTGTGTGAACCCGGTGTCTTGGGACATAGATATGGCCTGGGCTCCAAGTCCTTTATCTGGGGGCCCAAATCCATTTCCAGGGGTGGCGCCCGGAGCCTGAGTGTGAAGCAGGGTTCGGGGTGTGGGTGCCGAGGGAGGGTGGACAGACTAGCAGCCTTTGCCGTCGATTTCAGCACCCCGAGGAGTGCGTGGCAGCCTCCTCCTCTCTACTTCATCCAAACCATATGCAAAAGCAAGGGTCTCGCAGGGCCTCTGTTAGTAATAAGTGCGCGACGCTGCTTCTTCAGGTTGGGGCATTTGTTCATCGTTCATTCGTTCCTCATCCCCTCCTTACCCCTCTGCTGGCATCTGGGCTGGGCTGGAGGACACACAGGAAGATGGTGAACATACTTGTTTAAATGAATGGCTAAAAAAGGATTGGCGGGCTGGGGATATAGCCTAGTGGCAAGAGTGCCTGCCTCGGATACACGAGGCCCTAGGTTCGATTCCCCAGCACCACATATACAGAAAAAACGGCCAGAAGCGGCGCTGTGGCTCACGTGGCAGAGTGCTAGCCTTGAGCAAGAAGAAGCCAGGGACAGTGCTCAGGCCCTGAGTCCAAGGCCCAGGACTGGCCAAAAAAAAAAAAAAAAAAAAAGGATTGGGTTTTTATGAAGGGTTCATTGCCTCCATTTCTTTATGCGCCTACGTCTGTCTTCTGAGCCCCGAGCCTACTAGGGCTCCATGGGGGGGGGGACCCTCAATTCCTTGGCGGTGTGACGGGGGGTGGGGCGGGTGAGGGCTGGGAGGGAGAGTGTTTTGGAAAACTGCTCACCGTGTTGGGAAGGGGGTCCACAGCCTTACTGCTCCACAAGTGATATTGGGGGGTGAGGGTTAGGGCGGAAGACCTTGACCCTTTTGCCTTCCCTCTTGGTGCTGAAAGTATTTTGCTATTGTTTGGTGGCGATGGTGGTACTTGGGTTTGAACTTAGGACCTTATCATTGCTAGGCGGGCACTGTACTATTCCAGCCCTGCCACCAGCCTTTTTACAAGTTATTTTTTTTCAAGCAAGATCTTACGTTTCTGCCCAGGCTCAGCCTCAGAATGTGGTCCTCCTACCCTATGGCCTCCCACGCAGCTGAGATGACAGCTGTATGCATTCCTGGCTTGTTGGTAAAGATGAGGTCTTGCTAACTTTTTTTTTTTTCATGTGGGATGGTCTCAAACCATGATCCTTCCTCTCTACCTCCCAAGTAGCTGGAATTACTGGTGTGTGCTACTGTGTCTGGCTGGCGCTGGAGATCTTGAAGGGTCCTGGAAGAGGATCCTGTCTGTTAGGTTCTCCAGTCGGAGCACACTAGTGAAACCTCCCGAAGGCCGCTGGCCCTCTCTGCTGGCCCTTCAGCAAGGCTGGTCTCTGGAACAGGAATACTAGTGGCGGAACCAAGTCAGGCCATGCAGGGCAGCTCCACCCCAGTGTGCGGCAGACACTAAGGACAGACCCTGCCACCACCTCTGCCTCAAGCCTAGCCGGTGTTGACTTTAGAACCCTCCCCTCCAAAACATCCTCCTTCAGGTGGAATTCAAGACAGGATTGTCTCAACCCCATCTCCGCAAATGGGTCCAGGATCTGTGATCCTTTCCTGTCTCCCCTCCCGGCAGCCTAAGGATGACTGGTACCTGTGGGTCCTCCAGCCTCCCTTGGCCTGCTCCCCTTAGCATCTCAAGAGGCTTCTACCTGTGTAAACAGGAAGGATGGAGCCATATTGCAACCCAGGGACCTTCTCCTGGGCCCTGCCCAGGTTGCTAGGTTCCTATGTGAGCTTTGAAACCAGGGTGGGCGCTTCAGAGCCCAGGTTGGGGAACGCGAAACTCAGTGATCCAGAATAGAAACACCATATTCAAGTGGGTTGAACCCCAGTCCTGACATTTAATTAGCTTCTCTCTCAGCCCCCACACTTGAAGAGTACCTGCTATTTCTTTTCTCTTACTCACAATACACGGCAAGCCAGGAGCATTTTTCCAGAGCGTTAGAACCTCTCATCAGAAGTCAATCACTTTGGAAGCATGAGTTATCATTGTGCAAGCAAGCCTGCCCCTGGTGACGGCAGATAGTGGCCTGGGATGGGAGGAGCTTCCGGGGATGATGAGGAGATGCTGGAGAGGGCAGGCAGAGCCCGCAGTGTCCCAGCTCTCCATCCGTCACCTTGTCCCTTCACAGATCACTGCCTCACCAAGGGTATATAGGTATTTAATGGACCCTGGGCCATTTGCCTCTATACGCAGCAAGGGAGAAGGCACTAGAGAGGTTGCTGACAGCCCAGGAGCTCTGCCTGCCCGCCTTGTGTGTGTGTGTGGAGGGGGGGGTGCTGGGAGCCACTGGAAGACACAGGAGGAGGACCAAACAGAGCTAATGCCAAGTCTGGAGAAGTGCAAAGTCTGTACCTGGGCTATTCTGGAAAGATTATAGCAGAGACCACGGGTGTGTTTATAGGGTTGGGTAGGAGCGACTCACGGGGAGACAGAAAATGGCTATATGTGGTAAGGTCCTAAGGCAGGTGGGAGCTTCCCCCACCCCCCCATCCCCGCCCCCATGAATAGAACCAAGTATTTCTCGCATTCACCTCTTCACCCCCCTTGCTGCCACCCTCTTGCTTGCTGCCTGGCCACAGCGTGAGCTTCCTTCTCCAGCTGTAGGCACCTTTCCCCCTAGTTCCTTTGAACCTACTTTTTGATTGCCATAAAGCACCCTCTTAGCTAGAAGCATCTAGTACCTCCCAAGGGGCCCATCAAAATCAGGCCCAATACATGGTGAACCCCCCCACCCCCCCTCCATGGTCTCAATTTCATCACTCACTGGATTCACTCCCTCTTGAAATCATGCCATCAGATTTTCGAACTCTAGTCATGCCTGCAACTAATCACGGCTCTTTTGCCTCAGCCTCCCTAATTAAAAATAGTTTAGATCTTCATTTATCTCAGCCTGAGCTGGCCAAGTCGGAGTCAGTCTCTCAGTTGGACAAGGTTCAGAGTTCCACAAGGGAACACTGAACTTCCCCAGGTAGAAACTCCCTCTCCCTCCAGCCTCTTTCCCGGGGATTCTGAATAGCTTATTAGATTCTAATTAGCTGAGAACTCCATGTTGGATGGAGCTCTACTTTGGGTAACCAAGTGAGACAATGCTCTTCTGCCTCAGCCAGCAGAGAGGAACTTTGTGCCACATATTCTAGAATAATGATGAAAACCCCTCAAGTTATAATAAGTATCTGCAGTATTTATGCTCTGAATATCAACTCCGACTTTGTTCTTAACAAACACCGTAGCCCTGCTTTGAACTCCTCTCATTTATTTCTGAATCCCTTCCGTTGAATCCATTACTTGGTATTCTGAGGTTTCCCCTTGTTTTAAAACATGTAGATTTAAGTTTCTTTTTCCCCCCCCAATGTACATTTTGCCTTGTTGGCCAATCATACCAACTGTGCCAAATGTAGATTAGCCATCTTTTGGAGATTGTGTACGTGGAGGGCAAGGCCTGGCTGTAGAGCCCAGAACAATTTCTAGAAAAGAGCATGTATCGTAAGCCATTCCCAAGTGATGCCTTAAGAACAGAGGCTTGAAAAGATTTTGAAATTTTTCTCCCACAAAGACATGAGAAATGTTTGAATAAACAAATATGCTAAGCCTGATTTAAACATCATATATCATGTACAAGGATCCAGCGTTACAAGGTACCACATTAGTTTGTACAATTTATGTGTATCAGCGAAAAACAACAACAACCAAGTTGTGGAAAAATCAGTAAGTAAATAAGAAATAAGGATTGAAATTTAATTTCTGGCTTCAAGCCAATAGTCAGTCTCATTCATTTTTATTTCTGCCTGTGAATTTTAAGTAAATGTTCAAAACTGTATAACCAAAGCTGGGTGCGTTTGGTTCACACTGAGACTCTTAGCTACTCAGGAGACTGAAATTGGGTGGATCTTGGTCCAAGACCCAGTGGTCCAAAAGTTATCATCTTCCAGTCAACCAATAATAATGGTAATAATAAAAACTGAATATAGCGGTGTGTCTTTCATCCGAGGAACTCCGGAAATACAAGTACAAGATTTTCTAAGTAGGCTGGTCTGGTCATAAACTCAAGACTCTATTTGAAAAATAACTAAGTCAGAAAGGGCTCCGGGTACGGCTTAGAAGACTGCATTCAAACCCTAGTATGGTGCCCAGCCCCTCCCTGCCTCCAGACAAACAAGAAGAAAAGCCAGCCACAAGACAAGCATTTGGGGGAGCTCAGAGGAGTAGGAGCCTGCTGCAGGCTTGAGGCTGTACTGTGCCTTTTCCTTGGGGACATGACCCATCCACACGCAACGACACTTCCATTTGGGGCAAATACGTTTTTAGGAAATGATGTTCTGTGCATAGGACCACGTTCCCCCGAAAGGACCGTATCTTTTTTTATCAAGACTGGGCTGTCATGAGGTGCTGTGGCTTTCAAGGTTAAGTACATTTACATGTAGGATGTAAGTGAGTCATCATATTACCTCCAAGAACCAGGCACAATGGTGATAGTTACCCAGCTGTGAGGATTTGGGGGTTTCTTTTCCTGAGTTGTCAAGTCTGGGAGTTGCACGGCCAATGCACAGACACGATGACATCACCTTTTCATGACTTCTGCCAAGCCATTCAGAAGGGAGGGTCTGCTGGGAAGAGAAAGGAGCTCTTCTGCCTGCAGACGTGAAGCGAACCAGTAGCATATACCTGTATAAGGACTCAATTCCGATCTCTGCGTTTTCTACCGTCCTCAGGCTGGGCCAGGGAGCGCTTGGTCTCAGCCAGCAAGCCAGCATGAATTCTTGCTAGGTGGGGTAGGAAGGGCTACACTACTCCGGCTCTGTTCCCACCTGCTTGCAATAATCCTAGACTGCACTCACCCTCTGGAGGTGCCAAATTCTATTAGTCCCAGAGAGCAATATTTCCATACCGAGCCTCTAATCACCTCCCTCCCACAAGGTGGATTAATTAGAATGCACGTTGCAAATACATTAGTTACAAACACAGGGTCCCTCTTCACATGCAAATGCAATCAATAGATACCAAAATCATTTGCATAATGGAAATAGAAAAAAAAAAGGAGCCTTTTGTAAATAAATCAGCTTTGAGGGAGTGCAAACTTAAAGACCTCATATGATCCCTGGTCATCCAAGCCTGCTTGGGAGTTGGGCTTGGTCTGTTGTGCTTCACAGTAAGCTGTTGTTCCAAGATCTGGGATAGTAGCAGCCCTCCTTGTTCAATGGAATCATGAACCCAGCCCCAAAGTACCTGCAAGTCAAGATTAGCTCCACATTTTGCCTCGAGAGTATTTCCCTTGCAAACCTGAAGCCAGAAGAGTGTCTCTCCATGCTTAGAGGCCTCATTCAGAGTCCAACTAACAACCGTCTCTCATTGGTCAGTTGGGAAGACTGAGACTCTGGGCAGAGAGATGAATTATCTTAGGCTACCATGATAGAAGCAGTAGAGCTGGACCTACCACTGGCCTGAGGGAATGCTGGTTGTGAGGGTCAGTCAGGGAGGATTCCTATCGTGTCCTATGTGGCAGTATTTCACCTGTCCAGCCGTGACCGTGAGAGTGTGTCCCTTGGCCTCAGAGTTCGTTGAGTCTCTGAAAGATGCTTGATGCTCAACAACTTAGAGAACAAAAACTCAATTGCTTGCTTCAATTGAGGCGAGGGCTTAGAGAGTTCCAGAACTTAGAGCAGGCATACCTCTTGTCCTAAAGAGTTCTCTATGGGAGATTGTCAGTACTTTGTTTCGAATAACCCCTTTTAAAATAAAAACATTTTAACGGGTTTCCTCTTCATACAATTATAATTGTATAAAAGCATATAATACTGGAAAATGACAAAAATATTATGAATCTAGTAGCAACCTGAATTTCAAAAATAATTTGTAGGTGTGATAAAATATTTTTTTTCAGCCCATGAAGTATGTCTAGTGAGTCTGTGCATTTTTTGTTGATTCTTCAGTAACTCTACAAGCTACTGGTAAGAGAGATCTTTTGTGTTCAAGTCCGGTTCTTTAGGAGGCTAAGTTAAGTGGTTGTCAAATGTTAAAAAAAGCTTTTAATGAGTTTACCAATTTGATAACGAAAAGATTAATGACTTGGCTAGGTGTTTGTCAATCATATCTGTAATCCTAGCTACTCAGGAGTCTGAAAGGTAAAGAGTATGGTTCTAAGCCAGCCTGGGCAGAAAAGTCCCAGGAGGCTGTCCTCTTCAATTAACCAGCAAAAATCTGGAAGTGGAGGTGTGGCTCAAGTAGTAGCACAAGAACCAGCCTTGAGTGAAAAGCTAAGACGAAGCACCCAAGGGCTCTGAGTTTAGGCACCTCTACTCCCCTTATCTCCCTCCCCCAAATGGTTATGAATTGGGCAGGAGTGGTTGTGAAATGTACCCATCCAGACTTGCAGGCAGTGAGCTTTTACAGGTCGAATGAGGAAGTAAAATATCCCATGTCCTATGTGAGAGACAAAGACAAGTTGGCCTGGACAAAGCCCTGAAACCCCAAAACTAACTAAAGCAAAGAGCAAATGAATAAAGGATATGACTCAGGTGGGTAGAGCATTTGCCTAGAAAGGAAAAGGCCCTGAGTTCAAACCTCAGTAGCAGAGAAATTCCAAGATCCTCCCAAAACTTAATCTGGTAGTTTTCTGTGATTGGCTGAAACTTGGTTGAAAATCAATTTGTTATAAGGAACTATCTCTAAGTTAAGGTTTTTATTTGCTTGTGAGAAGGCTCTGAGTACAGAAACAACCCCAAGTGAATGACCTCTTATTTGTTTCTACTTTTTCAAGGTAGTCTTATTTTCAGTCATGTGGTCACAAATTTCCTACATCTTATACTAGAGTCTTGAGGGAGGGAAATGAGGCTGGTTGGAAAGACCAACCAGCTGGGAAAAAGGGAGGTGATTTCCAGAACACAATTTCACAGAAAAATGTGGATCTTGATCCCAGGAGCATAAAGCGGATGACTCATGGTGATAATGAGAAGGTAGTGGTTATGAAGTATTCATTTGGCAGAAACTATGTAAAAGGAGATTAAGCACAGATTTATTCTACCATCTCCTTATAAAGCCCAGAACCTCATGTTTATCAGTCTCTACACTGAGTCATGTTTGAAAAAGCAACTTGTAGCAGGCGAAAGTCCTTAAACAGGAATTCAAGTCTTCACTAGTATCTCTCAAAAACATCAGACTGATTGAATTGAAGCCTTGCACTAAAATTTCAGTCCTTCCTTTGCCAATCTCGCACACTTTACAGCTACTTCAGAGCCTCTTAACTTGACAATTACTCCAGAATGCTCCTTGATGCTCAGCTGCAGTGTTTATACTGCTGTTGTTTTCTCCCTTGCTTCTCCTCTCCCTGAACTAGGTACCAGGCAGACAGATTTAACCGCTTTACCGTCGACCTTATTTTCTTCTTTGCCCTCTTACTGAACAGTCTCCACACCCAAAGGCAGTACCTGGGCAGATCCAACAGGAAAGAACTTCTGTCTTCCTGCCTCTTTTTCCTTCCTTCCTTCCTTCCTTCCTTCCTTCCTTCCTTCCTTCCTTCCTTCCTTCCTTCCTTCCTTCCTTCCTTCCTTCCTTCCTTCCCTCCCTCCCTCCTTCCCTCCCTCCCTCCTTCCCTTCATTCTTTCTTTCATTCTTTTGTTCCTTCCTTCTTCCTCTTCCTTTCTCCTCTCCTCACTTCCCTCCCCCCACCCAAGTACCCCCTTCCAAACATTTTTCCTAACTTGCGACATAATCCACCCATCTGACCTGATTTAAAGTTTCCTAAAAGGTCAGGACGAAGGAAAGCTGAACAAAATCCCCCAGATGGTGGAGGTATGATGAGGCTACGAATGGACCTGAGGATGACTAACACCCACGACCGATTCCATGGGAGTCTCCGCAGTCAAGAAGAGCCCTAGGATTGCCTGTTCCCACTAGAGGCTGCCGAGGAGCCTGCCCTGATTCTATCTGGAACTTGTTCTCTTCTAGGCCATGACAGTACATAGAAGAGAATTTAGTTCTTAGAGGGACAGCCACTGGGCCTCAAAACAGTAGGAAGGAGCAACACAGAAGGAGCAACTGAAGTGCCGTACACAGAAACACTACAGCACCAGAGAGTTTGCTAGAAATCAAGTTCCATAGATGTTACCCCATCATCATTGTATGATGCTTCTAAGTCAGAATCATCCTTTTAATACAAGCCGCAGACGATCGGTGTACACATCAAGGTTTCACAGACACTCACTTCGATCCATGTACTCTTGGACGAGGTTATGGCTGAAGTCATGACTGACCTGTGCAGTTTGTACATGTCCTCCACACTCCTGAGCATCCTTCAGCTGTGCTGGTATGGCCCAGGCCAGGGGAACAGAGGGAGTAGTGCTCAGTAGAATCTCCAGACACTTGAACCTTCCCGATGTCACAGTGCAAGCCAAATGATGAGAATCTCTGTAATGAATGTAAGGAGGTGGATATCTATCTATCCATCATCCATCCATCCATCCATTCATCTGTCCGTCCATCCGTCTATCTATCTATCTATCTATCTATCTATCTATCTATCTATCTATCTATCTATCTATCTGTCTGTCTGTCTGTCTGTCTGTCTGTCTGTCTGTCTGTCTGTCTGTCTGTCTATCTGGGTATATATGTATATATGTCTTTATTTAACTCTTTAAAAAGACTTCTGGAATGATTCCAACTTGTGAACACATCTGAGAATGTATCAATTAACTTTTGGATTAGAAGACACCTCCCCAAAAGAAGAAGCCACCCCAAATTTAATGGCTTAAAACAATGGATTTATTTAGCATTTGGGGGTACTCTAGATCAACTGAAGTATGGACCACAGGCCAGCCACATCAGTGTTATCAGAGAGTATATTCCTGCTAACGGAGGAAGGAACAGAGGGGATAGAGAAGGAAAGGGAGAGGAAGGAAAGGAAGGGAGGAGAGAAGAAGGAAGAAGAGGAAGGAGAGAGGAGGAGAGGTGAGGAGAGGAGAGTCAAATCTAGGTCTTCTTAAGATTTACACTCAAATTAGGGACTATGTAGCTTCCTCCACTTTCTGTTGACTGAATCATGTCACAAGGTCACCCAAGATTGAGAGTGTGGTAGTTTGCATCTCTTGAATGGAATTGCAGACTTACTCTATAGAAGCTAAGGAAGGGGTAGAGAAGCTGCGGCCACGTTTACAGTTTCACACAGTGAGCTGAGAAGGAGTTCCTCCTTGACCAACCTTCATCTAGCTTCTCTGAGCACTCTTTTTTGACCAGAACTCATCTTTGGTCCTGTCCTGGGCCAGTTGAGACCAGCTTTTAACACGGTTTACCTCTAAGTCAGTTTATTGAGAATCATCTCAACCTTGATGTCCAATAAACTTCATCAGTATTGCCTCCCTCAATATTTCATCAAATTCTTCTCCCTTTGTTATTGAACTAGTCCTGCTAACTAGAAGACATCCCATCTCCTTTATTCTGCCCATTGGTTATAAATCTTCAGCGGTCTCAGTTGTATCTGGAAGTAATGTCAACCTCTTTCCCTTGCTGCAGTAGGCTTACATAAAGTCTCTCCCCCTCCCCCTCCAAGGGAACAGTACAATCCTTCTTGGGCGCCAGTCCCACTGAGGTGTCCTTCCTTCTTTCTCTCCTCTGCCTTTTCCACAATGCTCTGACTTCTATGCCCTCCAACTGCTACTCAGTTTTAGAGGATGAAATTGCCTTTCTGAGAAAAACAGACCAAGGCAGTCTGCTGAACGGACTGTCCCAGTGATTTGTGTTTAAATCTCAGAGGTTTATTGGTGATCTTAAACAAAAAAAGAGTGTTCACTTGACCCCTCTTCAGCTATAATATTTCATCTTGTAAAGCAGGGCAATAATACCTTCCTAGCAGGGTTGTAAAGGTTTAAATCTCGATCAAAGAAGGCTTAAATCTCTTCAAACTCACAGGTGGTCAGTCAATTGGTTTTCTTTCCTCACTAGAAAAAAAATCTCACTAATTAGGATCAACCAAAGGGCTAGTCTGAATGAACAAAATTTCAACTATAGAATTTCTCCACCTGTCCCCAAAGTGGCTGCAGTCTTCCACCCACAGTGTAACCACTAGATGGTTCCTGAAAGGAGGAGATGTTCAGAGGGCTGGAAGAACAAAGCATGCAGATCATGGGTGGCGAATGGAGATTCTGATGGTCTGAGAGTCTCTCTCTCTCTCTCTCTCTCTCTGATCCTGCATGCATTTATTGCCTATCTTACTTACATGTAGTAGGCTTTCAATGTTTTGTGAAATGGGCACATTTGTGCATTCTCCTTTGCCCATGGGTAATATTAAGAACCATAATAATATGACATGTAATTTACTAAGGGCTTGCTGTATGCCAGACTATATATCCCAGGAATACCCACCATCTACAGATGAGCGAACATGCAGAAAGATCATCTGACCTTCCAAGGAGCTGGTGCAACCCAGATTCCTCTGATCTCAGTTACCTGTCCTGGGTGGTTTTAGGGGGCCTTTCAGCAGAACCCCATTTGAACTCATAATCTGGAAATTTTACTTGGATTTTCCATCAGGTTAAGAATCCCAACGAGGTCTCGATTCATTATTCCACATGACAGAATTGTGCCACACGTGGTCAGGGCTGGGAACGGTGACAGACCGGGCATGGGTTTCACCATAAAAGGTGATTCTCTTGCCCACTGAGGTCTTGGCAACACTGTTACAGCAATCTTTCATTGTATGTTCCTAGATGCGTCCCCCCTTTCCAACCCCTTACTCAGTGTTCTCCTTCGGGGTTGTTACATCTCTCACAGGAGAAAGCTTTCTGATCCACTGAACCTGGCATTTGGAAAGTCTGAGGATGGTAACTGGGCCTTTGTTCTTTGGACTCAGGCTGTGCTGAGGTGCATTTCTCTTTAGCTTGATTACTTCTGCTTAAATCCCAGACTCCTCCTAGAAAATTGCATCCGAGTCATCTCTGGGGAGGAAGAGGGTGCAGGGAAGGTCTTCAGAGCGTTTCCCAATGTCTTGAAGTTGTGGTTATCTTTCCTATGGAGAGAGTCTGACATTTAATTGGATTTCCTATAAGGTTAAGAATCCCAGAGAGGTCAAGAGTCATTAAAGAGTAGTGACTAGAGAACTGGGAAGTTAAACAAGAGCCCAAGCTCCATTCAAGCCGAGTTCAAGCTCCATTACTGGTGTGCATGCATGGTCACACACACACACACACACACACACACACACACACACACGATATCCTAACATGATGTAAAGAACATGGGGCACATGCTTTTTCCTGCATTTGGGATGATGTAGATTTGTCAACAAGTCTCTAAGGGGAAGCAGCAACTTCCTTTCTCAGGCTAGTCTGTCTGCTCATCTTCCAGCCCCCAGGCTCAGGCAGTGATGCAGATACTCCACTATGACGGGGTGTTGGCTGCAGACAGACCCACGGCCTTTGGAAATCCCTCTGGCCCAAAAGTTCTATAATTTAAAACCTAGTTCCACTCACCGGGGAGCCTCAGCAGCCGGTGACTCCCGCTGTTTTAGTTTACTTCCTGAAGTCTCTTTTATGATAGAAGAAGGAACAAAGCATCTCATGGGAGAGAGAGGAAAAAGAAAACAGGAAGGGAAGTCTTTGTTGCTACCCAGGGTGTCATTAAGAAAATGACATGCTCAGACCCAGAACTAGAAACCCAGGGAGGGCAGGAGGTTCAGGAACAGACGCAAGGTGAGCCTTAGGGCCACTGGGCGCCCAGGGAAGGTTTCAGGGACCTGTTGGCTACTTCCTGTGGATTTATGGAAAGAGTGTACTCTGTGTGTGTGTGTGTGTGTGTGTGTGTGTGTGTGTGTGTGAGAGAGAGAGAGAGAGAGAGAGAGAGAGAGAGAGAGAGAGAGAGAGAGAGAGGAGAGAGAATCAATATACCAAGCCAGCCCCAAAGAGGCGAAAGAGACAGCTAGGGTAGCAAGCCTGGAGCTATCTAGCACTCACTCACTTCAGGGTCATATTGGGGTAGGATCTCCCTAAGACTGAAGCTTCCTTGTATTCTGCATCCTGGGACCCTCCCAAGCCTCTGTGCGTCCTTGAATCTGAGCAATGGGGCTGGGTCTTCTCCTTAAAGACAGTAAAGCTCTGTGTTTGCATTTCTGGCTCACGATTGTCAATGGATCCAATGATTTTTTTTTTAACAATTGTTATTGTAAAGGTGATGTACAGAGGGGTTACAGTGACATAAGTCAGGCAATGAGTGCATTTCTTTTGGAACAGTGTCACCTCTTCCCTTGCTCTCTCCCAGTTTTCCCCCTTACCCTCCCCCAAATAGATATACTTACATACAAGGCCAAAGGTACATTCTTTTCTATCTAAAAGGAGTAGTTGGAGAGTCTGGGTGTGTGTGAAGTGAGCTGGGCGGGTGGATGTTTTCCGGTGATGAAACGATTCCTGTAGCGTTGTCACGTGTTGTTTTACTTTTACACTGACTGGATCCCCGCTGAGGATGAGAAATTTGATGAACATATGCATCAACATTCAAGAAGACAATGACACTTGTATGTCTTATCATCACCTTTACCAAATCAGCAGATTGCGTTTAACTACTTAAAGTTCTGATATGGCACATCCAAAAGCAATATTCTGAAGAAAAAGTACTTTTCACTTCTGGCTTTTCATTTGTAGGGAATAAATATTATTCATGAAGGTTTTATTTGCAGAGAGATGTTTGAGAGCAGAAGCCTGAAATCTCCTAACCTGTTTTGACATAAAATATGAAATTGGTGTTTTTTGTTTTTTTAAAAAAAACACTTTAATTTTTAAAGTGCAAAGAAGTGATCATTTCAAGCATCGGGTCATCAAAGCAGGTTTTTTTTTTTTTTTTGGATGCTGTAATATCTCGTTAAAAGTTAATCTGCATTTTAATATGTGTTCAGGCTCCAAAAGAAATGTGTTAGACAGAGATGATATTTTGAATTCCCAAGGGGAATTCTGAATCATCTCCCTCTGAAAAAGCCAGAAAGCACGGGACAAAGAGACAAATCTTTGAAGGCAGAGAAGATTGGCTTGGAAATCGTTTGAGCCAAGTATCAAGCTGTTTCAGACTCAGTTTCCCTTCTTCAGCAACAAGACTCATCATTTCATCTCAAAGGTCTCCCAGAGGCCTGTGTAATAAAGGCTTTGGTCTCCAGCGTGTTGTGCTACTGAGAGGCGATGAGGCAGAGCTGGGGAGGATCATGGGGGGACATGAGAATGGAGGAACAGCTAGGATGTGGGGGGACATGAGAACGGAGGAACAGCTAGGATGCGGACCCGTAACAAAAACTCAGGAGTCTATTTTGAATGGAGTGCCAGGATGGTTTTGAACAGGGCTGCAAAATGATCTGCCCTATGTTTTTTAAAAACGATTCTGGCTGCTGCGTGGTGAGTAATCTATGAGCTATTTTTAAAATGCTTGTTGCCATTTGATTTGATTTTATGCTCATAGTAGACCTACAAAATGGTTACCCACCCCCATGTGCCACCGTCATTATTTAGAGGGAACTCACCTAGAGCTGTACAAGACAGTTTGAGGTTAGTTGTGAGAAAGAACTCTTATTGCTGGAGGGAGACAGAAGGAGAACAATCTCCACCTGATTTTCTATCCTAGCAGGCTGGGGCTTCCATGCCAGTTACCCTGTGGGCCAGAACCTCCATCTCTAGCCTTGGCTCTCTCTCCTTCTGTGAGGAGACTTCCCAGTCTTCCTTTGTGCCAGCCATCGGCAGCAGTTCCAGGCCCTGGGTTTGAACTATACTGCATTTGCCATGTTTGAAATTGGACACGGTCACAAGTATGTTACCCAGACCAAACACCGTTAAGCATTCTATTCGCTGGAAATCCCTCTGCCCAGGCTGTGTAGCTAAAGGAATGCTAGTACCACTTTGAGGTGAGTATTAGGGGTGTTCTGGAAGAAAAGCTTTAAGGAGATGGCAGACAGATGGATACCAGTGTGTGGATTTAAAAATTCAGGACACAGGCTGGACACCAACTGCCCTACACCATCCGCCCACACCAGCCTCTAAGAAGGAAGCAGAGTGAGGGCTTCTGCTGTGTAGCCACAAGTTCTTCCCAAGGAATTGACCTGAGCTAAGCTGTATCAACCCAAGGCCAGGAGTCCCTACCCTTCTTCCTAGAAGATACACGCTCAACCTTCCACCTCTTCCTGTGGACAATCCATTTGCTGTTTTTTGTCCCTGCAGTCTTCGGTGGTCTCAAGGGGACAGGGGTCAGTTCCAGCAGTGCAATCGATTATTCTAGTTTGCCTTAGACTATCTTTGCTCAGGGGTGTGGCTTTCAGTGCTAAAACAAGATGCTCTAGGTGCATAGACCCAAAGTTGTCGCCTTAGGGGGCTGCTCAGCCAAGGGCTCCTCCAGGGTAAGGGCTAGGTGGTGATTTTTTTCCAAACCATAGGTATAAGTACATGCCAAACAAGTCACCATTTTAAGCATGCAGTTCACTCATCTTTAATCTATCTACAGAGTTGTACAAACATCATTACAATCCATGGTCGAACAATTAACTTTCCTGGATATTTCAGATGTGACTGGTAGCTTTCACTTAACACAGTGTCTGCCAGGTCTTTGGTGTTGAAATGCTATCAGTTCTTCGCTTCTTTTTATTGCCGAATAATATTCTATTGCATGGGTTGGGCATTTGGGTTGTTTCAACTTTTTATTTAATGAAAATGTGTTGCTATGGACGTGTGTGTGTGTGTGTGTGTGTGTGTGTGTGTGTGTGCGCGCGCGTGCGCACATGGGTTCATTTTCCTAGGATGTTTATTTGGCAGTATTGGCCCAACTTCTCAATATTTAGGATTATAGGGGTGAGCTACGGTACCTGGCTCCTGGGATAGATATTAAGAAGTGACACTTTGGGGGGCTGGGGATATAGCCTAGTGGCAAGAGTGCCTGCCTCCGATACACGAGGCCCTAGGTTCGATTCCCCAGCACCACATATACAAAAAACGGCCAGAAGCGGCGCTGTGGCTCAAGTGGCAGAGTGCTAGCCTTGAGCGGGAAGAAGCCAGGGACAGTGCTCAGGCCCGGAGTCCAAGGCCCAGGACTGGCCAAAAAAAAAAAAAAAAAAAGAAGTGACACTTTGGGTCCATGTTGTTACTGATCTTGCCACACGGAACATGAACCCTGAGAGACAAGTGCTGTAGAAAAGAGTGTAGGATTTCTTCAGGATGCTACAGACTAATATCTCACATGCCTCCTCTAAGTCTTTGGAGACCAGACTCAGGGGTTACCTGCACAAGTCAGGTCTCTCAGGAGCTCAGGTTAGACACTCCAGCGCTGACCAGGGGTGCTGATTTCCTACCGAGGCCAGGAGGCTCCAGAGTGCAGCGTGAAAGCTATAGTTTGGGAATGGGAAAGGGAATAGGAAGAAGGCAATGCAGAACCACTGATAGCAACCACGTATTACCATATGGGAACATAGTGTTGTTATGTAACCCTGTGTTTCCCATATGGTAACTCTAGGTTTAATGTTTGATGAGCCACCAGACTGTTTTCCAAGGCAGCCTAAGCACCATTTCCCATCTCCCATGCAATTCGGCTTCCAATTTCCCTTCCTTCCCACCAAGACTTGTTATTCTCGGTCTCCTTCATTATAGGCATCGCAGTAGGTGTGCAGTGGTGTTTCATTGTGGCACTGATTTCCCTGGTGGTAAATAACTGGTATATCCATGTGCGTGGCACATTGGCTGGGACAGAGCTGGGGCTCAGTATGTGACAGATACATTCTGAGGCCCGGGAGGGACCCCCTTCTGCTGAGGGAGCTTGCATTGATGTCAGGTTGGCTGCATTTTCAGTGACTTTGAGAAACTCAGGGGCTTTCCCTACCAATAGGAGCCACACATTTTCATCTGAAGAGCATGTGCTTTGATGCCAGGCAGCCATGGGTTCTGATGCCCCTGTGGAGGGCCCCAGCTGCCTCTTAGGAAACAAACAGGAAAATGGTGAATTATGCCACTGCAGAATTAGCCAGAACGTAGACAACTGTGAGTGATACACTTAATTCAGGTTTGTGTCCTGGTGGAGGTGGAGGCACACTGACCTTTACCAAGAGCCTCTGGGGCAGGGCAGAGACCTCACTTTGAGCCAGCAAGAAACATGGAGGGTGGAGGACAAGCGATAGGCGAGGGGGAAGGAGAGGATGGGCGTTAGACAGTTCTGGAAGGTGACTGTCCGTGCTCCTAACTCTTGTGGGGGCATGTGTGTGGGTCATGAGGATTGAGTTTCTGGGTCAGGTGGTAACCCCATGTTGAACCCTTTCAGGAAGAGGAGGGAACTGTTTTCCACAGCAGCCCACCGCACCTAATTATATTCCTATTCGCAGTCCCCGAGGGTCCATGGGAGGGATGGACCCATCTGCTAGTGTGATGAAACCCAGAGACCTTTCACCTGGAAGCGAATGCACACAATTTGCATGCAATGCTAGGTGGTAAGAAGCGACAGGCTACGATTGTTCTGCCTCCACCTAGCCAGCCACTGCCTGCTGCCGACGGCCCCGCTTCCCCTCCCTGAGCTCAGCTCCTCTTGTCTATGAAATAATGAGCCACAGCAGGAGATGCACAGCTCCTTCTGCCATCCTGAGGGGGTGGGCCTCCGTGTGGCGTGTGGAGATGTGTGTCTCGGTGGCGGTGTGGCCTGGAAGACTTCTTCTTAGGGAAGAAGGACCGACGGAAGTGATTCAGGAGTGACACGAAGCTTACGGTGTGAGACACCAAACCTTCGGGACTGATTTGTTTGCCTTGTGGTTTTTCCTTGAAGAGCTAAGAAGAAAAATGCACCGAATACATTTCCCCCCCCCCCGGTCTTATAAATAATGCATGCAACAGAGGTGGCCTGGAGACTTATTGCCTTCTGTCTGGTTTCGTGTTTGTTTATAACTTCCCAGGAGTTTGGCTTATTTCAGAACTCGAATCCAAGTATTTAGCTGAAAAATTCTGGTTTGGGTTGAGAATCGTCAAATATCCCCCAAAGTAATTATTCCCTTTCTTTTATTTTGGCATCCATTTAGTAAAATATTATTTTATATGATCATATGCACATAGAAAGTAACGAGTCTCCTTTGACCCTGCTGCTCCTAGCCACAAATACTAGCGAGGGGATGACTCAATTCTTTTAATCTTCTGGGATGAGAACTTCTGTCAAGGGTGGCAGAGTTCCTGGGAGGCCAAGTGATAGAGGGAAACAGAGCTTCTGGGACCAAGTTCTTCTCTGAGCCTAATGAAGAGGCCGAAAGTCATGCTGGCCTTACAGAAGTTTTGCCTCCAAACAACGAAGGCACAGAATTCCAGTGGGCCTAGTATTTTATAATAGAAAAGTTTACTTTAAGATGAAGATGCTCAGGGGCTGGGGATATAGCCTAGTGGCAAGAGTGCCTGCCTCGGATACATGAGGCCCTAGGTTCGATTCCCCAGCACCACATATACAGAAAACGGCCAGAAGCGGCGCTGTGGCTCAAGTGGCAGAGTGCTAGCCTTGAGCGGGAAGAAGCCAGGGACAATGCTCAGGCCCTGAGTCCAGGGCCCAGGACTGGCCAAAAAAAAAAAGATGAAGATGCTCGAAAGTAATCATCAGACCAAGTCTGGTGGTTTATCATTTTTCCTCTCCTTCTTCTACTAGTTTAATAAGGTGACTTATTGTTCACTCGTGTTTGAGATTTTGTGTTTTTATGTAAACATTGTATTTTTTACCCACTTTTATAGACATCGATGAAATACCTAGTCAGTGCAAGTAGCTGGAATAACCACAATGGAATGGGAATTTATATAACAGAAAGTACAGAACGTACTGAGAACAATAGAAGACCTAAACAAGTGGAAAGTATACTATGTTCCTGGAAGGAAAGACTGTCCTAAAGCTGTCTAGTCTCCCAAAATTGCTGTGTAAATTTAAAACAATGTCAACCAAGGGAACAAAGACTTGTTTTCTCCTTTGAGGGTAAGGGCTGGGGGATGAGTAGATAATTTGGCCAAATGAAGCAGCTGTGTGTATTCCTTTGCCTCTTGTCTTCCCAAGCTTTGATGTCAGGTCTTGTTGATTCTATGAACACCGACCCCCAGGGCTAGCCACTGAGAGACCTGGTAAAGGAAGGACTGAGAGGTTGTTTTTCAAAGGCAAAGCAGTACAGAGCTCATCCCTGATCCACCACCTTGGACCCTCACATGCTGAATCACTATCCACCCGATCACCGTACTGGACAGCGAAAGCCCTTCTGCTCCGGAGTCTGCTGAACTTATTCAATGCATCCAGCCTCAAACTCCAGGCCCTGCCTGGAAACTGTAGAAATCAAGGTTCTTTCTTGTCCTTCACAGCTTTTGGTATAAAGCCATAGAAGATGCCCTATAATTGTTTGCCATTTTATGCCTCTAAATTTGGATAGGAACATGATCAGTTGAAAATGACCGAGGAGAATGAATATAAAAAATCGAGAGGACTGGCTCTATCTGTTAAAAACAACAACAACAACAGATCAGACTGCAATGACTAAAAAATGTTAATGGTTCAACAACATCACACACACACACACACACACACACACACTCACATCCACATCCACGAGTCTATTCATTTAACAATACTTTTTGATTGCCCGCTATGTATCGGGTACTGCACTATACCCTAGAGACAAAAAGGAAAACGAAACTATTCATTTGAAAGTTCTTTATTTAAGGCCTTGTTCTCATGGATGGCACATGCTAAGAACAGAGGTAAATACTTCATTGACTACAAAATTCATTGAAATAAAAGGAGATGAGGGGGATAGTCGGAGGGATGCAAGGATTGACCAGAGGAGACCCCCTGATAAGCTGGAAGATGTGAATAAGGGAATCCCTTGAAAAATGAAGGAGATAAGCGTTGGAGGAGGAACGAGTTGCTAAGGTCCTGTAGTAGGTATTGACAAGGCCTTTTCAAAGTTAGTATGCAGAGAATAGAATAAGGGAAGGGAGCTACCAGTGGCTCTGAGGCCAGAGGTACGATTATCTGTATGTGTTTAACTAGAGTGTTGCCGGATAAAACAGAGGACATACTTAAGTTTGAATTTGAGACATGAATAAACTTTTAGCATATGTCTACCCCCCAAGTGGAGCATACCTATATTAGAGTCATATTTATTTCTTCCTTGTCTGAATTCAATGTTAGCTAAGTGTCTTTAAATTTTGATTTCTGCCTCTGGCATTCCTGTCCAGGGATGATGATACAATATAAAAGTTCTTTTAAAAAATCAGTACAAAGATTAGATTTAGGCTATGATTTTTTTTTTTTTTTTTGCCAGTCCTGGGGCTTGGACTCAGGGCCTGAGCACTGTCCCTGGCTTCCTTTTGCTCAAGGCTAGCACTCTGCCACTTGAGCCACAGTGCCACTTCTGGCCGTTTTCTGTATATGTGGTGCTGGGGAATCGAACCCAGGGCTTCATGTATACGAGGCAAGCTCTCTTGCCACTAGGCCATATCCCCAGCCCTAGGCTATGATTTAAAAAAAATCAGCAGATGAATGTCTGGTAAGGAGTATACTAGAATACATGTTTAGATGACAGACTGGATTCTCCTTAGCCAGTTTTCAGACATTGGCCTGCCCAATGCTTTGGAAAGCGGACCACGTGCCATCTCTTTTGTCACTGGGTTAAGTATTTCCGCAGGCATGGGTGGGGGGCCATGGGGGACATTTCTCTTCTTCCGGAAGTGCCATCCGCAGTGCAAGTCAGCCCCTCTATAGCATTTGGCTTGATTAGACAGAACCCCTTGTGGCCTGCAGCCTCGTAACAATCTGGGATTTGGAGTGCGGTAACAAGCCTGCCACTTCAATAATTCATTGTCCTGTTAGCAGCAGCAAGCTTCTAGAATTCTTTATGTCACTGTCTGCGCGTTCTGGATCAAGTACCAAGCAAACAATAGAGCACAGAACAAGGTAGAGGGCCAGGAGTGAAGTGCTGGCTGAGGTCCAGCTCTGTGGCGGGGCCCAAAGCCCCAGGCGCTTTGTGTGCACAGAGCTTTGGGGTCTGGGAGTGAGCGGACACCTTTGTGCTCCCAGCCTGCCCTACCCCCAGCCCACCCCCTGCTCTCTCCTCTGACTGAAGGCTCTTTCCTGCAGCTGCGCAAGCTGAATTCAAGCCACAGTGTTTGCTCAGTCCTGCCGGGTCTGCTTTCCTCTCTCTGCAGTGTTTCTGATGTCTTGACCGTGCTCATCCCTGGCTGGACTGTCATGACTTTATTTGGCCGCTAGGGGCGCTCTCATCTCTCCAGCTCTGCTCACCCAGAGAGACAAATTTTGCCTTCATTTGGCCTAGGCTGGTGGACATGTTTAGAAAGAAAAAAAAAATGTATTATGCACAGAAGGAAAACTTAGTATTCTTCAAAGAATCATGAGGCAATCAAATTTGTCTTATGATGCAGAACCGTGTGGGTATCTAAGCAGATCCTCAGATCTCAGCCTCCTAAATAGCTAGGGCTACAGGCATGAGCCATCAGTACCCAGCTAAAAATTCATCAACTTATAATCAAGTGTCAATGGTGTACATGGCAGGTCTCTGGTCCCTTCCTCCATGCTAAGGATTCAAGGATTCTGAATGCTGAGCAAACTATATTGGCTACCTTCCAACTGTTGAAATAATGCTTCCAGGTCAAGATAGTTGGCCTCATTTAAAAAATCCCTATGCTAGCTGGATGCATGCACACACACCCACACCCACACACCCACACACACACACACACACACGTGCGTGTGTGTGTGTGTGTGTGTATTGTGGTACTAAGATTTGAACTCAGGGTCAGCACACTGTCCCTTATCTTCTTTGCTTAAGGATGGCACTCTACCACTTGAGCCACAACTCCATTTTTTAACTTTTTGATGATGAATGGGAAATAAAAGTTTCACAGATTTATCTTCCTTGGGCTGGGCTTCAAACAACCATCTTCTGATCTCAGCCTCCTGAGTAGCTAGGATTACAGGCGTGAGTTACCAGTACCCAGCATATCTTAAATTCTCCTTTTTTTTTTTTTTTTTGCCAGTCCTGGGGCGTGGACTCAGGGCCTGAGCACTGTCCCTGGCTTCTTTTTGCTCAAGGCTAGCACTCTGCCACTTGAGCCATAGCGCCACTTCCAGATTTTTCTGTATATGTGGTGCTGAGGAATTGAACCCAGGACTTCATGGCATGCTAAGCAAGCGTTCTACCACTAAGCCACATTCCCAGCCCCTGAATTCTCCTTTCATCAATACTCATTTTCAATTTTCTAGTATTGGGATATTTCTCCTGAACAGAGAACTAGAAGCAAAATAAGAGGAGCTGCTTTTTTTTTGGTTTTTAATGTTGTTTGAAGCCATTTGTATTAGCCAGGAGGGAACAGAACATTGGTATTCTTTGTAAACCCTTCCTGTGTGCTGGGTTATTGGTTTTTGCTTGTCTGCTTTGGTTTTATCTTTGTTATTCGCTCCGAGCATCATTCAGGTAATCCTTAAAGCATGCTTGCAGTCTAAGAATTATGATTTCCATGTTATGAACAAAGAATAGGAGGCTCAGAATGGTTAAGAAAACTGTTCCAGGCTATACAGTGGGCACTTAGAGAGGTCTTGTCTCTAAGTCTTTCTCTGTTCTCATTACTCAGATTCTGCCAGCCCAGCCAAAAGGCCTTTCGTGGTGTTGTCTTCAGCTCATTCCAAGCCCAGCCTTCCAGCTATTATGCTTAAAGGTCTGTAGCTCTCCTTTGTATGCATCCTGTGTGAGCAACTTCCTTCACATCAGAGTCCGTTTGCAATTGCATTGTTAGAATTTCATTTTGAAAATCAGCCTTCCAGGCTGTCTTCCCTGAACCAATCAGGTCACAGGATCAGCCCTCCCTCCCTCCCTCCCTCCCTCCCTCCCTCCCTCCCTCCCTCCCTCCCTCCCTCCCTCCCTTCCTCCCTCCTCCCTCCTCCCTTCCTCCCTCCCTCCTTCCTCCCTTCCTCCCTTCCTCCCTTCCCCCCTCCCTCTACCCCTTCCCTCCTATGAAGATTTCATAGTCTGCCTTTGTAAAAAGTCAGGTATGTGTCAGTCCAGCTCTGCCCCTTTTGTGCATGAATTTTGTGGCAACCTGGCTACGTTCTCAAGCTTCCTCACCCTATTCCTTCTCCAAGCTGGCCATCTTAGTTGGAGCAGAATTAGCTTCTAAATACATGCCTCCCTACCCTACCTGCCTCCTTTCTGAGAGATTACGTTGCTGAAGCGAGCCACAAATGGGTCCCAGTGTATTCATTAGTTTCACCTGAGTGATGGCTCCTGCAATGAAAAGTCGTTGTAAATAAAATTGAGGAGGGAAATTAGAGACAGGACCAGATTTCTTCAAGAACATTATTATTATTAATTATTACTATTTTAAATAAAAATTTCAAGTATGACAGCTTGCACAGAGACTTGCTTGGGTCTCTCTCTGAGCATGTGTATGTAATTACAAATGTGTGTAACTCTTGTTTTGTTTTGTTTTTGCCAGTTGTGGAGCTTGAATTCAGGGCCTGAGCCCTGTCCCTGGCTTCTTTTTGCTCAAGGCTAGCACTCTGCCACTTGAGCCACAGCGCCACTTCTGGTCGTTTTTCTATATATGTGGTGCTGAGGAATCGAACCCAGGGCTTCATGTATGTGAGGCAAGCGCTCTACCACTAGGCCATATTCCCAGCCCAAATGTGTGTAACTCTTAAGCAAGAATTATTTTGCTCCCAGCATGGCGGTGCGGGCATGGGATCTCAACTACTTGGGAGTTGGAGGATTGAGAATTGGAGACCAGGTGAAGTTTGCATCTCAAAAGCAAGTGTTAGAATGCCTGCCTCGCAAGATACAGCCTTGAGTCCAAACCCCAGTACTGCAGACACCCCTCCCCCCCAAAAAAAATTGAGCTAGGAGAGACTCCTCCTTTTACTTTAAAAGTCCCAAGAGCCGGGAGAGGGGCGGCATTGACACTGGAGAAGAGTTGACCTGGTGCAGGATGACAAAGCATGAAGAATTCCTTCTAAGGTGAAGAGCGAGGGCGGGTCCCTTACTCTCCAGAGGACAGAGGAGGCAGCTGAGGCGGCTCACCTCTGGGGGCGTGGAGGGCCTGCCGGGCGAGGTGCATGCTGGGAGGCTGGCCCACCTTCCTCCTCTGTAAGCACACATCTTTCACTGGACCAAGAGGCCAAGGGAGAGCTCTCCAAGGATTTCCCCTGGCCTCGATCTCCTATCCATGCTTAGCAGGAAAGAGTAGAAGCCTGCAGGTGCCTTTCCTCACCCAAAGCTCTGACTTGGATGTCAGGCAGCACAACAGTTGTTTTGAGGAAAGAAAAGGAATCCAAGCAGCTCAGAGGTGATGAGGGTGATAGGGCTGTAATTATCACTTGTTCCTTAGCACCTAGAAGAGTGTGGAGAAGATGCTGTCAGTTCTGAGTTTTGTGTGGGGGAGCTAAAGCCCCCCTCCCACCTCCACTCAGAACATTTGACACAGACAGACAGCTGTGTTGGCTGGCGTGGGGTTGGGACGGGGGTGGGGGGGCAACGGGGGCGGGGGCGAGGGTGGGTGCTGTCACCTCCTCTTGTTCTCACCTCCCCTTGGCTTTAGATTATGGCAGTGGGGTGAGAGGTCTTAAAGGGGTTCCCATTCGTGGACAGCATCTTCTAGTATCCAGCTAGACTTCTGTGAAGAATCTCATCAGGGTGTGAGATCGTGCAGAACATAACAAAGAGGAAAGCAACCGGTGGGTATTCATTTCAAATGAAGTGATCTTTATGGATTAGTCTGAAATGGGAGGGGCGGGGGGCAGAGGGTGCAGGATGGAGGAATGGCTCCCAGAGGGACTGCAGGTTACCCGGAGGCTGTAGGAGTCAAGAGGGTGGGGGGGGGGGTGCGGTGGATTCATGGCACAGACTTGCCTAAAACCCTGATTCTGCTTCCTCCTGGACTTGTGGGTGTCAGCACACATCCCTCGTCTGTGGACTGACGCCATGACGCCTGCCTGCCTTAGAGGGTGCTCAGGAAGGCTGAATGAGATGGCAGATCTAGGGTGAGGTCACTCCAGGGACAATCCATGGAAGCGGAGTGGATTGTCCCTACCCCGCAGCAACAGTGCACGTGCCCACGGCCCTTTCCATACGTACGTTAAGTCCCCTTAGAATGAATGGAATACAGATTCAGCCAAGCTCCCCTCCCCCTACCAGCCTTGATGGAGTTCATCCAGTTAGTTGTTTATCCAGTAGACTGGTACCAGGCAGTCGCTGAGGGGATTGGCACACCGGCACTGCCCTCGGGGAGCTCGCGGAACCTCAGCTGCAGACGCACCGCAGCTTGTGTGATCTGTACTGAGCTTTGCCGTGGGTACGGTGGAGTCAAAAAGCAGGCTGAGGACTCCACTTTGGGGCATTTTCCCAAAGGATGACAAGCAAGACCCCACGAACGCTACCAGCACAACTATGTTCATCGTAGCTCAATTTACCATTGCTGAGCTATGGAACCAACCCAGATGCCCCTCAGTCGATGAATGGATCAAGAAAATGTGGTACATATATACACAGTGGAATTCTATGCTCCCATCAGAAAGCATGGCATTGCCCCATTCGTAAGGAAATGGAAAGACTTGGGGAAAAAAATCATATTAAGTGAAGTGGGCCATCAAAGAAACATAGACTCTATGGTTTCCCGCATTGGTAATAATTACTACATGTCTAGGATAGTCCTAGCAGAGGATCACATTAGCTCAATAGCTATGTACATATGGACACATAAGATGATGCTAAGCAAAATGAACTCCAAGTTATAGAAATGAGTGGTTTATCATTGTTGTTATTTTCAATGTACCATCTGAAATTAAACCTTTTTATTTTGTCTTTCTTCCCCATGGCTTTACCCCTGACGTCGCTGTAACTGATTTTGGTACCCTGGGTATTGTAAATATGTTTGTTTATTGGAACTAGGGAAGGGAAGGGGGACATCAAAATGGAGAGACAAAGGGTAAAAGGCGAACCAATGCAACAGCAATACTTTCAAGACAATATACTGACCAAATGCACAAATGGGGGTGGGGGAGGAAGAAATTAGGGGAGGGGGGAAGGTGGAAGAAAAATGAGGGAGGAGGTAACACGTTTGATAAAAAATGTACTCACTGCCTTAGATATGAAACTGTTATCTCTCTGTACTTCACTTTGACAATAAATAAGTACATTAATTAATAATAAAAGCAGGCTCCTATAAGGAGGAAATAGTTGAGCAGAGCCTTGGAACAACAATCAATAGGTATTAGGCATGTGGATTTGCAGTTGGGCATACAAAGCAGACAGAACGTGTAAAAATCTAGGAAAAAGAAGTGCTTTGAAGTAGCCAGAAAATTGGATATAATTTCTTGTTCTACACATTGGAAGGAAGGAAGGAAGGAAGGAAGGAAGAAAGGAAGGAAGGAAGGAAGGGAGAGGAAGAGGGAAAGGAGAAAAGAATAAAGAAGAGATGGAAGGAGGAAAGGAAAGAAGGAGGGGAGGAAGGAGAGATGAGAGAGCAAGAAAGGATATGAAAGATGAGTGAGGGTGGCCTTGAGTATGAAAGCTCATTGAATGGCTGAGCATGCTAGGGAGGGTCTTGCCTTGCAGCCCCGGGGAAATCTTAAACTCCCAATTCTCCTGCTTCTTCCTCTCAAGTGCTGGGATCCCAGGCATGTACCTCCTTGCCCTGCTAACTGTTCTTCTCACACTGGATCATACCCCCAGTCCTTTGAAGCCAAGGAAGCGCAATGGAAAGGCATCTTCTTGATGCATTAATGGCATTTCAATGGTTTCCTAGAGTCAATACATCTACTTCTACAATACAATATAAACAAGAGAACATTATCTTGGCTGCTACCTACTGAGTGAGAAGGCTGTTGTCAAAATGGAGTCATGATTGGATGGCAGCCGGAGCTGAGCTAAAGGCAATTGGGATGAGGAAGAGGAGCTAAATGAGAAGCACTGGGTGGTTGGAAGTATGAGCTGCCACATTTCCATGTAGGCGTCCGCCTCTAGGGCCACAGAGAGCCCACCCTGACCATAGGGAGTTCTTCAACAATTTGGAAGAATTCCCTCTTTTGAATTCTAAAATAACAATGCTCCTATATTTTAGGAAAGCTTAATGACTTTTAGAAATCAGTATTTTTCTTTATTGTCTTAAAAATATTAGCCATAGATGTTTTAGACTGGGAGATTAGGAAAAAGGAAATTTGCCACCTTTTTTTTCTGGTGTCATTGATCTTTGTAAATTTTTATCTGGTGGAGAGTTCATTTAGTAATTTATATTGCCGACTGCAGGTACTCATTCTCTTTCCATTTTCAAGTGCATTTACATAAGTAAATGTGTCAATATTGACTTGAGTAAATATTGAGTAAACTCCTTTACTTATTCGCATTGAGTAGAAGAGTATTTTGTGCTGGGGCTGGGGCTTGAACTCACTATGTTGCTGCTCTTGCTTGGCTTTTATTTTAGCTCCAGGCTGGTGCTTTACCACTTGGGCCACCCCTCTACTTCAGTGTATAGGAACATTTTGATAATCTCTATATTATGGTAAATGCCCTCAACTTCCCTCTTGACTTTCCTTTAGCTGTATCTTACAGGGTTTATATTTGTCATCTTAACTATGTTCTAGCTAGCTTTCCGTATTTATTTTCATTTTTTTTAACACAAGAGTCATTTTAAAAAATCATTCTTTTTCCCCGTGAGATTTTAACATTTGTGCTTAATTATTCATTTCCAATTGTGGTGCAATATGACTAGAGAAAAAGAATTTTTTACTGTTTTGCTTTGAATTTCAAATAATGATTTTTTTTTCTGTTTTAAGACTTCAGAATTTAAAATATATTCACTATATGTCCTTAGTGAGTTATGGACATTTTGGTCTTCTGTAAGCAAGATTTTATCCATTTGATATTTGATTTTAGAGACAAAGGAAAGCCTTTTTACTACTGATTGGTTTTTTTGTTGTTGTTTTTTTTGCCTATCTCCTCTTCTGTTTTTTTCCTTTATCAGTATTGACATTGTGCTATTTTGTGCATAGGTAATTACAGCTTATAAAATTTCACTCTGAATTGTACCTTTTAGGCTGCCTCCCTGGATGCTTTGTGTCTGTATCCAGCCCATCTGATATTCATATAATGACATTTTATATTTTGGTGCATGTTTTCTGGCATTTGGTACCTTGTTTTTGTCCTTTTGTTTTCAGCCCTTCCAAATCCCTTTCTTTTAAGTGTGTGTGTGTGTGTGTGTGTGTGTGTGTGTATGTGTGTGTGTGTCTTTTATATGCAGTGCAGTTGATTGATCTTTATGATATAAAGTCTTTTAAAAAGTGAGTTTTACTCACTAACATGCATTGATATGGCAAATACATGCACTCTTCATTCTGTCCTTGATTAATGTTATACCCTTTGTTTCAGTATTTTAAGAAAATTGCTATGTGAAAATTGTCTTTCTTCCCTTGGCTATGTAATTTGGAAGGTTTGTATTTTTTTTGACAGTTACCGTAATAACTATAACTTCATGTAATACGCTTAAATCCCCATTTCTTTGGACAGTATCAGCTAATTTTCTATACAATACATCCCATCCTCTATTTCTTTAGATAATAGGTAGTAATTTCTCTCATATCTTGGTTCAATGCTTTTTCTTTCTGAGATAATTACCTCATTACTGTCTTTAAAAAAAATCCTGGTGAAATATTTTGTCACAATTTATTCTGCTCTGTGAAAACATTCTGCTCTGAAATCTTCTTCTACTATTAGTCCCCCCCCCCCCCCAATTTCTTCTCTCCCTTTCCTTTTTCTCTCTTCGTGTACACGTTCTGCTGCTTCCTTTTCTGATACTGACTTTGAGAGGAAGAAGCATTTCCTGGCGCAGCTCTTTGCAGGTTGGTTGTGTGTAAGGAGGCCAGGGCTAGCTTCCACGCTCCCGGAATTCCTAATAGGGGGCAGTGGTTTGCAGGTGAGTAGATTAGCTTCCACCTCTCTCCAGCAGGTGCCTGGAGAGGCAGATGTGTGACTATGTGTAAAGTGAAGCATCTCCCCTTCCCACCACTGCAAAGATGAGGTTGTGAAAAATACGACTTGGTTGTGTGACATAGTTTTGTTTTCTGTTGCAACCTCTCTGTTCATGGTATTTAGTCCAACACATGGACTGTGTTTCTATTTTTAAAGTCACCAGGTATAACTTCAAAATGGTTTATACCTCAAGGAAGGATTCTCGCCTTCCAGAAATATAATCTGAAAATGTGTTTGGATTCTACCTCCGGGGTTTCTTCTCTCTGCTTCAGCTTGACCTTCAGGATTGGACTTCTTGTATTTATCTGCAAGTTTGAAGTTCCAGGTCTTTCTTAGGAAGCTGGAGTCTGTGTTCCTGCCTCTCCTTTTGCTTCATTGGTTGGAGGTGGTCTTCAAGGACAGGAAGAAACACCAGCTTCATGTCCTGACCTAGCCTAACTGAGAGGTGACAGCTGTCAATGATGTCACAGCTGTTAAAATGTTGTTGCCGGACAGTGATCCCACCAAGCGATGGCTCTGTTTGGAGGCAGAGCAATGGCAGCCAGGAGGGTCTGAGTGTCAGGGTTTGTAGAGATGGAAGATCCAGTAAGGACGCAGTGACCATAGATCTCAGCTCCTGACGCCGGGCTGCAGGGCTGGGGGCTGAGAAGGCAGCTCTAACGTGGCCGCTGAGTGCTGAGAATTGCATCTGTACATGGCACGGACCCCGGGAGCCCCCAGGATGATCAGCACCCAGAGCGGGCAAGAGAGCTCAAGGGTGTTCATGAATGGGGAGACCTGGGGTTTGAGAGGACAAACCTGATTTCCAGCCAGGTCCTCTCTTTCCTCTTCCCCGCAGACTTTCCTGGCTGCCTTTGATCTCGTGCTCAGCCTCTCCAGTAGAGACTAACTGTGGTGCTCTGCACTCCCAGCCCTGGGCTGTGTGCACTGCTGTTCGCTGCATGTGGGTGTCTTCTGCCAGCTCCATCTCCAGCCCTAGCCAGGCACCCCCTCTCCTCCCCCAGAAGCCAGTCCTCCCGACCCTTCTCCATTCCCTTCTGTACTTGTCTCATTCAATAACCTGACCTTGAACTTCCTTTGTGTCCCTTAGGTATCCCTACATGCTAAGAACAAGCATACTTATTCCTTAGCTTTTCCTCCTCCTAGTCTTAGAAGTCTCTCTCCTCCTGTGTTTTCTTGTGGGGGACTCCTACTTAGGTCAGTTGTGGCACCCTAGTATCTACCCTCCGGCTCCCCCAGGAGTTCTTTATTTGCCAAAGCATCAGTCTGATGTGGAAATCGTCTTAGCAGTAGGTCTGTCCTTCCCCCTGCTGTGTGCAGTTCCACCAGACTCACTGGGGTCAAGAGTGCCTTGATTTTTCGACTCCCCTCAGGGAGTTGTTTGAGTCTGATGTTGACACCTTTGTTCGGTCTCAGTGTCCCAATGAGACATCACCACTTTGAAGCCGTGTTCTCCAAGTGTCTCTCTACAGAGGATCCATCTGGTGTTAATCCAGCCTCGAGCCCCTCCAGGAGCCCGCTGCGCTCCAAACGTTGATTGTTCAGGCTCAAATAATTAATTGTGATGTTTACTTCAAACGGATGACCGTGAAATTGTCCAACATGCCCTGCGATTTGCCAAGAAAGGAAGAGAGGAACCTGCAGGGCCAGGGAGCTGGGTCTTACACATAGCACTCTGGCCTATCTACCTGCTAGAATTGGACCTGAACCCTCGGCAGACGTCTTGGTGTGAAGTTCCCGGTTGGGGGTGGTTGGAGCAGCTGGTATGTTTGTTGCCAGGAGTCAGAGTGTGGGCTACACACAGCTGGGAACCTAATAAGAGCTAAAAATGATTTATTACATTAAAACTTACAGCGGATCTCAAGTTCCACTGCATCATTTAAATGAATTCTAATAGCCTCCTTGAGTGAAAGAGAAAGAGCTGGAGATGGCCCTGGCGTGAGAGTCTCAGGTTAGTAGCATGTGCCACGGAGACCTCTGCAGAAGTTGCTGGGAATTGCTGCACCAGTCCAAACTCTGCTTCTATATGTTCTGGACACACCCATCCAGCTTCTGCCCGTGAGCAGACAACATGGTGGCCTTCCCAGCCTCAGAGAACTGCTCAGTAGCGGAGCAAGTGCTAGACCATGTTGAGCTGTTCCGGGTCTCACTCATTGTCTTGGTGTTCCTTCTGGAAAGACAGGATCTCTTTGACACCTGACCTGTGTTGACACCATTCCAACTGCCCTTACTGTTTCTCTGTGACACACAGTATGTATGTGCGCACGTGCGTGTGTGCTAGGACTACAGGACCCATTTGCCTGCTTATTCTGCTTCTTTTTTTTTTTTTGCCAGTTCTGGGGCTTGGACTCAGGGCCTGAGCACTGTCCCTGGCTTCTGTTTTGCTCAAGGCTAGCACTCTGCCACTTGAGCCACAGCGCCACTTCTGGCCATTTTCTGTATATGTGGTGCTGGGGAATGGAACCCATGGCTTCATGTATACGAGGCAAGCACTCTACCACTAGGCCATATTCCCAGCCCCATGCCTGCTTATTCTGGATAGAAGAGCATAGATATTTAACCTCTTTCCAAAAGTTAGCCTTCACTCTATGAGGGATGACTGCAGTGGTATAAATATTTCAGCTCCCTTTCCTCATTGCTGGGATAATTCTGTAGGACACACACACACACACACACACACACACAAATCATTTTCTGGAATCTTCCAGGAATGTTAAGATCTAGTTGCCCACAGGGAAGCTGGGTGTTAATGCCACTTTATTGCCTGCCTTGCTCTGTATTCTTTAGAAATCCTTTGTCTGTGAACCCTTGGCTTAGAAGATGCGACTGGAGAAACCCAAAGCAATCAGCCTAACCACCAAAGTAAAAGACCATGTTGGGGAAAATTACGTGAAAAGAAACAGGGAGATGGAAGATTTATTAATAGTGAAGACTCGGCACTGTAAAGCTACCATTTGTTCTCCATTAAATCTTTATGTTCAGTGCAATTTTAATCAGAGTCCCAGTAGGCGATTTCCAAAATTTGACAAAATGATTCCAGGAAGTCACACGGCAGACCAAGGGGCAGAAGCAGTGAAACGATTTTGGGAAGGAAGAGATTTTTTTTTTTTTAAGGGAGATTAGTTTGGTTATATGGGAAGATGACTTCCACGTTCTCAGAGCTAAGCTACCAGGCACAGGAATGATCAGACAAAGACATAAGAAGGAAGAGGAGACAGCCCAGGGACAGAAATACAGCTGTGGAAGAGGCAGCCACGGGGAAGGGGGGGCGAAGTTGGTGTGTGGAGGAACGCTGGTTCATCTCCATTTCTCTAGACCCCAGTCAGAGGGAAATAGGATTGGATTTCAGGAGGAAAAAGCATCCGATAAAGCCAGATGATTAGAATGCCAAGGTTTGCCCAGCCCCCATGCTCCGTGGGGCGCTCTTTGCTTTGATAAACCTGTGCCACTTGCTTCTTGGCAGAGGTATTGAGATTGGCCTCCTAATCAATATACCAGCCCGGGTGCTGAATACTAAGTGACGAGGCATTTAGCTCTTGCATGATTTCACAGAGCACCCTGGACAGCAGTGTAATGGGAGTTCCTCCTGGATAGTGATGTAGCTAGAAAAATAACAGCCAGTGTGGGTGGGAAGGGCAAGTGCCTAATTCACGAAGAAGCAGGGAGAATCAACGCTCTGTGTCCAGTATCTGGCCATCTGATGCCCAGGACCTAGAGTAGCAGGAGACTTCCAGGGAGCAGGAGCCTCCCTAGAAGACCTTCGTCATTCCGCACTGGGGGCTCAGCACGATGCTGTAGTCCCCCGCTTCCCAGCCTGTGCACACAGCTTCTCCCTTTCCTATCACAGTCCGTAACGAATGCGGCACCTTCGGGAATAAACATGCACCGCTGGGCTCCAATCTTTCTCATTAGGGGCCAACGTAGATGCCAGTGAATGAATCATGCTGCCAGCCTATGGCTCTGTGCAGTCCAGGGTTAAAGCGCCCTATCCTTTGGGATCCTTCACAGCCCCAAAGTGGGTGTCCTTGGGTGGAAAGTCATGCAGGGGTGCACTCTCCTAAGAGACTTCAGGATCAGGTCTCAACGGCCAGTCTGACATTCAAGGCTCTCCAGGGCCCAATCTCTATGCGGTTGGTCCCTTGGTCCCCCAAGGGACCCTATTCCTCCTGTGTCCAACCGTCTAGTCCCCTTCATTGATTGCTCCTCCTTTTGTGGCTCCTGGAGTTTCTCCGCGAGCCTCTGGAAGTAAATAAAACCTTCTTCGTGGGGCTTTCCCAGACTCCCCTCGTGCAGTGCAGAATTCTGACATCTTTCTAGTTGGCACGAGATGTCTTCTAGCCATCGCTGGCCATCACCGTTGCTGCCTCATATCCCTTCTCTCTAGAGAAAAGGAAACTTGACTTTTCCTAAAAGTTGGAATGAGTTTTAAGCATTCACAAACAACAACAGCAGTAGTTTTCCCATTTTTGCTTCCCAGGGCAGGTGGGAGCCACCGGTACCCAGTTTAAAGAGCTTTTACTAAGCCTCATGATAGAAGTTCAGACCTAGAGGCTCGTTGGCACAAAAAGAGGGAGTACTGCATTAAGATCGTCCAAAGACCCCGTGCCAGTGGGCACGAGTGTTTTCTCAGTCTGCGCACGAGGCCCAGCATTTAGGGTTGGCACTGCAGGAGGGCAGTTTCGTGTCATGCCGGGCAGAAGGGGAGCATGTTTCTGGTGTCCGGTCAGGGCAGGATGCTCCCTGGTGTTCTGCCAGTCTCCAGGGTCACGTCACAAAAGGTCATTGCACCTGTATGGAGAATTTTCCAGCTTTTAATGAGGCTGCCAAGGCAGCATGTCGGTAAAGTTCACCCTCTAATCCCCAATTAAGGCTCTGGGCTTTCGCTGCATCCGGCATCTGGTTGCCGAGGGCTACAGGGGTGGTGTTGCTCAGCTTCTTTCTCTCATGCTGCACAGTTTCCCGTGGGAGGGATCTGGAAAGATGACATCTCAACGCCGGCATGTATGTGTGTGGGGAACCTCGTTAGGCTTCCAGCGGCCCGGCGCTCCCTCCCCTGCACCCTCCGAGTCTCCACTTCGAGGCTAGTGATCAGCAGCCTACTCTCTGCGCTTTGCATACAGAACCACTTAGGTCAGGCTGTCACCCAGGTCCTTTGCATAGCCATTCTCTGCTGATGTGACAGGAACTCTGAGGGGCCCGAGCTGAGGCTCAGCAGAGATGACCAGATTGCTGTGAAGCACTACCAGGCTGGTGTTCTACCGCTTGAGCCACGCCTCCAGCCTCGTGGCCGGAATGGAGCCAATGACCCGCACTTGTCAAGGTGCAAAGTGTTCTGCTTTTGTATAAAAGGAGCAAGTTTAGATACTGTCTGGGAACCTTCATCTCACTTGATCTTCACAACAAACTGGCATCATATAGGACATCGGTCCTGTCCTACAGATGAACAGAGGGAGGCATTGAATGGATGTTTAGCCACAGTTATATTGGGAGAAATGGCTGCTTTTGTATGAAGGAAATTGAAAAAGCATATCATGCATGACCGGGAGGCCAATTCTGTCCGATATGCCTGCCTTCATCACTTCCTGAAGGAGGACTGTGAAGATATTTTGTGGCTCGAATGTTCGTCTATGTCAGAGAAGCTGTGTTGATCTCCCCAGGGGGAACTTCTTTGTCCTTCTATAGACGTCAGCCGTCCCAAAGTGGCAAATATCAGAATCACCTGGAATTTAAAGTAGGTTGGCCCTTCCCCCAAGATATCCCAATTCAGTGGCTTTGTATCCTAGCCCATGCATCAGGATTTTTAAAAGTTCCCTCGGTGTTCCAGGTAGGAAGCCAAGCCAGGGAACTTCTGCATTCAAACATCAGCTGTATCTGTCCATCACCTGACACAGTTTTCAGTATCCAAGGGATATTTGCCGAATGAATAGGTGGAGGATGAATGAATAGATGAACGAATGAATTACGGATGAGATTTCTATCCAGGAACCGGCAGCAAAATAAGTTAGGAATGTTTTACAAAACCTTTGAGCCAAAATTCAATGTTGCTTTCATCCCTACCTCCCTTCCTTGCCACTTATGATTTCAGATTCAGCTTGTCTGGGCTGTGGTTGGGATTTGTGTGCTTTGAAAGAACCCTCCACATGAGTCTGCCAGGCAGATCTGGTGTTATAAAATGAACGAGTAAGTGAATGAATACCAGATCTGAGTGAATAGGGGTTTTGGTTGGGAACAAGAAATTCAAGAAGCTGAGACAGATGAGCTGAGGCAGATGAGCCCTCTGTATCATTTAGGAAATTGGTGGGTATGATCTTCCACTAGTCTGGTTTCTGTTCCCTCACTTGGCAGCATAAACAGTACTTGCTGGGAAAGCAAGATGAAGCTTTTTCCTCTTCCTGGTACCTCCGTCTCCTACCTTCTAGGAGGAGCTAGGAGCTGTCTGGAAGCAGGAATCGGCTTTTTCTCTTTGGAATCTAATTCTCAGGTAGCTGTGTTTTCTGTGTCACTGCTGACACATATATTGGACTGTCAATCAAGGTCATCTCAAGGAGGGAAGAACTAGCAAAGAAGAGGACGGAGCAGAGCCAATGAAGACCCCCCCCCACACCTCCCAACCTGCACGCATTCTGCTCAACCCAACAGGACCCTGGCGTCGGAGGAACTGTGGAAGTCATTTAACCAGGGACGCGGGGAGCAGTAGAGAAGTCCAGGATGGAGAGAAAGACACAGAAAGCAGCACGTCAGCACACTGCAGGCAGCGCGGAGCTACTACCTTTGTGTCATTTCCCTGCTGCCCTACAAGGAGACATCAGGCAGGCTCAGCAGGAACACACATCTACCGCGCCCTTCACAGCCAGGCAGGGGTAGCGAGGCAGGGACGTGAAACATAGCTACTCTCTCCAGACCCAGGTATCTGTAATTCAGCCAACAGTTAGACTAGCAACATTTTTTTTTTGGTAGGACAGAAAGACAGCTATGACAATAAACAAGGAAACTATGGAAGTGGACCTAAGCTATCCACGGCTAGACAGTAGTCAGTCCATCTTTATCCATGTCAGATGCATTCCCAAACTCCCAGCAAGTGTCTGGACTGTATGTCTGCAGAGAGCAGCAGACCCTCTAGGTGCCACCCTTCCCCCTGTGTACACACCATACCTATGATAAGCTTGCTTTTTACTTGAAGGAAGCAGGTTACAGCCTCTCTTGGGCATACCAGAACTGCCAGTGTTACTATTCTTGGGCATTGGACTTATTACCATTATGCAGCATAAAGCTTTCTTGACCATAAACACTGGGATGCTGCAACCATCCGTCTCACAGCCAAGATGGCTGCTGAGTGACTGGAGGGCAGGTGGAGCCACGCTGGATGCAGAGATGATTCTCATTCCAGCAGAGGTGGGTGAAGGGGATTTCGACACACTACACGCACCAGATTGCAGTTTAAAACTGTGGATTTTTATTTCTGGCATTTTGCATGTAATATCTTTGGACTATAGTTGTCTATGTTAGGTGGACTTTTTTGTTGATGTGATAGCACATATGTAAAAAAATAATCATCTTAAAAGGAGGAAAGACTTAGCTTATGGCTTTCGACGTTTCAGTCCTTGGTAATAGGAAGGGTGTGGTGGAGGAACAGCTTATATTATGGTGGCCAGGAAGGGGGGGGTGAGAGAGAGACAGAGACAGAGAGATAGGGAGAGACACAGAGAGACAGAAAAAGGAGAGAAACACAAAGAGAGAAAGAAAAAGGAGAGACAGAGGGAAAAAGGAGAGAGAGACAAACAGAGAGAGACAAACAGAAAGAAAAGGGAGAGAGAGAGAGAGAGATGCTTGTACTAGTAGACTCTCCTTTTCCCCTTTTAGCCTGCCTGGGTCCCCAGGTTTGGGGTGGTTCCCTCTTGAGGGCAGGTATTCCCCCCTTGGTTAATCCTGATATACCCAGAGGTGGGCTCTTCTATTCTCCTAGGTACTTACCAAGCCAATCAAGTTGACAATCAAGATGCACTGAAAACTGTGACCACCAGTAACTGAAACGGCAGAAAGCGAACCCGTGAATAAGGGGGTGGCCACATTATTTTCTGCAGTGATGGAACTCTTCTACACCATGCTGTCCGGTAGGGTAGCTGCTGACTCGAGGGATCACACTTGAAGTGTGATGTGTATAGGCAGTGGAATTTTACTTTGCTTCAAGCTAGCGGCTGCCTTGGGTGGTGCAGCTTTGTAGGATGGGTGAGCTGCTTACAGGGAATTGGAAGGAACCTCGAGCAAGAGGAGAAAGGGAGAACATTGGGACAATCCCACATAATTGGGGCAGAAACTTCAAGTACCAGTTGCATGGGGGTTAGGTATTTTAGGGAAAATTCTTTTCACGGAACTTGTTGAGATCTTGTATTAACACAGAACGCTTATCTCTAGGCATCCAACATTACACACAAGGCAATATGAGAAACATGATTTTTTTTTCATGGCAACGTTTCTTCTTCACTTTCCCTACAGGAATCCTGGGAAAGCAAGACTCTCCTAATGGGCTTGAAGGGCAGAACTGGGATTGGAACTTCGAGCTGCTTAGTTTTGAAGCAAACAGACCCTTATCTCTAGAACGTTGCCTCTCAAACTAGAATCACAATCCCCCCTGGGTCCAAACCTATTATTATATTTGTGTCTTGAATGGTGCTGAGAAAATAATTCAATTTCTCTGCACCTTCTTTATAAAATGAAAGGGGTTGAATTGCCCCTGAGACCTCGAAGGTCCCTCTTAGCTTTAAAATAGGACATTTTGATGGCATTTAAAATTCCTCTACTAGACACCAAATGAAGTCAAACAGGCAGTGGAAGAGCTTCTCTCTCGCTGCAGCAAGCTTTACTTTCAACCTAATTACCCTCGCCACTGGTCTGTTTTATTTATTAATATTATCGCTCCTGGTAGAACAGCTTCTATTTTCTGCTGTTCAACCCTGGTCACCCCCAGCAAAATGACTGTCAGCTGCAGCCAGTCGGAGCACGCATGGGGCTCTGCAGCAAACAGTTCACAGAGCCCACCTATCATTTGTCTCCACAGCCTTCTCTCCCCTCCTATCCCTTCCTTACTTCATCATCTTCCCGCCTTCCCTCTCTTCCACTGCCCCCTTCCTTCTTCCACTTAGTCGTTCAGCTTCCTCTTTCCTCTGACTTCCCACCCTCTGCCTGGTCTCCACCTCCCTTTCTATTTTGTCTTCTCTTGCTCAGACCCTGGGAGCCCTGATGACCTGGTTTCATGTGGTTTTTAAACACCAGGGTAGGCCAGCGCTTGGGTGAGTGGGAAGGGCAAATGCACAGACTCCGTGCCTGGCCTGGGGGGGAGGTTCACAGAAAGTATAAAAGACAGCAAAACCCTTCCAGTCCAACCAGCTCCCCAACTCAAATAGCCTACCAAAGCCTTTGCCTTGGTGTTAGGAGTTGGGGCACCAAAAGGATGGTGTAAGGGCGATAACCTTGACCTTCAGCTCAGAGGACACCTCCATGTAGCCAGCCTCAAGGAGCTTTATCTCACAGAGAGCGGGGGGATAGAGAGAGACAGATGGATAGAGAGAACTAAGATGGGATATGAATCTATGGCAGCCAACAACTTCAGCAAGGGTGCCCTGAAATCTTGAAATTCCCTCCTTAGCCTGGCTGCTTCTAGAAGACCCTAATGGGGCAGCTCAGGCTGAGGACTTGTGCATTTGTATGTCCCAAATTCCTCTGTTCTCCTCCTGCCTCCTGGGAGATTAGGAGGAAAGCCTTAACTCACAGGCGCTGTCCCCTTCTTGATGTCTTGGAGGTTTGCTCCAACCCAGCAGTCTTGAGAACTTGTAGTGCCATCCCTGCTGCCCCCATTCAGCCATCACTGAGCGGCAGGGGAGGGGAAGATGATTTCCATTTCTCTAGTCTAAAGGGTGAGTGATGAAAGGAGCTCTATGTCTGGGGTCCTGGCCAGTGCTACCTCTTATTAGCCTTGAGTCTTCATCTAACCTCATGTTTGCATCTGCAAAATGGGAATAGACCTCCTTCACGAGGGCTCTTCAGAAGACGGAAGGGAACAATATACTCTCCTTTGTCTTAGACAATGGACTGCATAGATTGGTTAGACTAGAATCTGGAGGCTGGCCCCACTGGCTTTGGGTTACAGTCTTGCTTGTGCTACCTAGTGCTACCTAGTGAAATGATGATGCAGTCCAATGCAGTCAGTGAAGTTTCACAGCTCACCACTTGTGTGAATGACAAAGCAACAGAGCCCCCAAGCAAATGTGAGACAGCCAAGAGAAGTTGGCAATCACGGTCATCTCTTCGGCATCCGCCACAGTTTCTTAGGCATCCCACATCAATTTCCAGCAGGCTCCTGCTGATTTGGTTTTCACGGCAGGCGGTGTGGTGTGGAGTGGCTGGGGCTGATGCACTGGGAGGAAGAGAACAAAGGGAGCATTGTCATATCTGAGTAATGTCTACACTCAGCCCGGAACGAAGACACTTGTTATGCAATAGACATCATGGAAAGGCCAACCCAGGGCAGCAGCCTTGAATTTGGGAGCTGTGGAGCTATAATTTTTGCCAAAGGAGATAAAAAACAAATTAACTCCAGCTTGGCATCTTAGGTGACTAGGAAATGACTAGGCTGAAAGACGCTGAGACCCATCTAGGAGAGGGATGTTTACAACAGCTTCTCCCCATCCACCAATGCCACTGTGACCACAGGGACATATATAAGTGGTAAGATTACTGAGTTATAGATTTATAGGTATATTCTAGCTACTGTGAAGGAAACCATGTGACCTGTGTTTCTCTGGGTCTGGCTCACTTCACTTAAGATTATTTCTCGCCCCCCAGCCCCCAACTCAGGTCTTTCCATTTCCAAAGAATGGTACAATACCATTCTTTCTGATGTATGAATAAAATTTAATTTTGTATAGATACACCACGTTTTCTTGGTCCATTCATCCATGGAGGAGCTTCTGGGCTGATTCCATATCCTGGCTGTGGTAAACAGTGCTGCAATGAGCATGGTTGTGCTGGTGGCTTTACTGTAGTCTTATTGTATAAATGCCTAGGAGTGGAATTGCTGGGTCATTCTATTTTCAGTTTTTTGAGGAACCTTCATACTGCTTTCCAGGGTGATTGAACATGTTTATATTCCCACCAACAGTGTAATAGTGTTCCCTTTTGGCCTTGTCCTCACCAGAATTTGTTATTGTTAGTTTTCTTGATAATGGCCATTCCAACTGGGGTGAGGTGGAATCTAAGTGTTGTTTTGATTATGTAAGTATTTACAAATGAGTTAACTGAAGTACAATAGACTCTACAGAGAGCTCAAATAGTATAATTCTTTAGCAAAACGAAGTCAAAGCCCAACAATAAGTGCCAGGAAATGAGTGCTTGCAAGGTGGTGTGGGGGGAGCGTGAGGACCCAGGGGAGAGGGGTAGATGAGTGAAAGGGATGCATAGAGAATGCAGTCAAGAGTTCACTGTCTATGCCACAGAACTGAGAAAAATGAGGGAAGGGGGATGTCAAAGGGAGGTGAAAATGTTGCAGGGATGACACAGATTAAGATGCATTGTACGCATAAACAGCTTTGTTAAGTGGCAAAAAAAAAATCAGTACATATCCTAAAAATGAAGCAAAGTGAAGGAAGGGGTGTGTTGAGGGGGTGGGAGAGAGTGTTGAGAAGGGTGACATTGATCAAGACACACTGTATTCATACACTGGCTTTGCTGAATGGCAACTCCTTTCTACAACTACTTGACAACGCTACACATTTTAAAAAGAAGATTACAGAGCTATAAAGAAGTCACATGACAGGCCAGTAAAGGGGTGTTCAGGATACCAGTTGAGATTTTTCAGGTAAATTTCCAAGGATGGAGGCTGATGTGAATTGTAGAGGAGAGGAGCACTCAAATTGCCAGTTGTCAGGACACCTGGTTTCCAGGCCTAACCCTGCAAAGCAGCCATCTGTTTATATGCTCCATCCTCCCCGTGTTGGTGAGACCGTAGGGTGGTGGTGGGCAAGGGGTTAGGCCGCACTCACATGTTCATGATTAGGTTAACACTGTGGAGCTCCAGTGGGGTTGCTCCTGGAAAACAGCTACCCTTCTCTCCCTTCTCTGTCACTCTCTTTTGCCCCTGCCTGCCTCAATTCCTCTTTGTCCCTATTCCACTCTGCCTGTCTATCTCCGTCTCTTTTGCTCACTCTCCTCCTTTACACTCATACACTCACACACACTCAAACCCCCAGACCTAGTCCTGAGCCAAACATCTGAACTTGGTCCTCCAATCCTGACATCTTCATTGGTGCAGAGAGAGAGTGGGCTATTTGCATAAATGAATCAAGGCCAGTTATTACCGGGGCACTGTTGTGATAGGTTCTTCCCTTGGCTTCCTGCCATCTGAACCGTTTAAAGGCTGCATTCCTCAGCTGCATGCAGAGATAATGAACAAAGAGGAAAACAGAAGGTGGTTCTGGCCTTGTGGAGCAGGGAACAAGGAGAGCAGAGGGAAAGTTTCTCCCTCCGTCCATTTTCCAGGGAGACTAAGAAATCATCATGACACTAATGGTGGTGGTGACCATTGGAGAGCATCTGTTCTGAATGAATATATACAGAGAGATGCCAATGATGAGAAGTGTCTACAGTATGTGTTTTATTTACATCGCTTCATTGAACACTTTGCAAAAGACAAAATACAGCCGGGCATCTGCCTACCTCACAGATGGAGGAAACAGCCAGAATTTCCAAATCCAGCTTGTTTTAGCTCTGGTGTCTTTTTACTCCCTTAACTATCAGCCATTCCTTGTTGTGCTTGCCCTCTTCAACCTGAGTTCTCCATGAATGAATCCCAGTCTCATCCCAAGCTCTGACTTCATTTCCAACTTGGTTCTACTGTCAGGAGGATCTGAGGAACTCCTGTCCTCTCAGCTAGCCTTCCTGAGGGGATGTTAGGCTTCTTCCTTGTGCCTGTGATTAAGCCTAAGGGCAGGCAGGCAGTTTTAGCTAGTTAAGGGGAACCACCCCCTCTTAAGTGGCTGAGGTGCAGGATTGTGTCTGGAGAGTGAGGCCCTCTGCCTATGGTTAGAATCTTCACAGAGATATGACCTGTTTGCTTTTCTTCATCAACCTATAAAACTATATCTTTACTAGTCCTTTATGGTATTATCACATTATATGATTATGAAAATAACAACACTCTGTAATATAGGCTTCATTGCAACAGCACTGGGGCAGAGGCTAAAAATATGGGCCCAACAGTGGAGATTTAAGTGAATCAAGTAAACACAGCATAGGAGGACACTGATGGACCACCATTTAGTCCAGTATTCCCCTGGTGATAGAGACTATTGCTATTAGAACTAAGGTGGACCTCTAGGTTGTTTCTATCTCTTAGTAATAGTGAATTGTGTACAAATGATGACAATTCTTTAGTATTGGACACTGGCTGGGTGTCTCCTAATTCAAATCTGTTTGAACACGATCGAACCTAGAGTGTCAGATCCCATAGGTCGAGTGCTCAGTCCCAGGACTGGACCACACTTCAGATCACAATTCTAAACACCAGGAGGCTTCACCTGTGCTTCTGACCAGCCATCTCTAAGAGAGAGTTCTCACACTCTACTCTGCATTCGGAATTTCCCCCAAAGTGGCATGTTTTAGCGGCTGGCTTGGTCCCCCCAAAGCATGTCACTTTTGAACCACAGTGTAATTTTTAAGAAGTAGGGAGTGGTAGAAAGGGCATGTTAGGAGTCTGCTTCCGCATCTCTCTTCTACTTCTCTGTCTTCTTGAGTAAATATTTTTCCCCTGCCACTTGCTCCCACTATTAGGTACTGACTCGCCACAGCCTCTGAACTAAGCAGAACAACAGACTGTGGACTGAAACCTCCAAGAACATAAGCCCAAAGCAGCCTTTCCTATGTTGGAGTTTTCTCAAGGTTTTTGTTGTTGTTGTTACAGTGATAGGAAGCTGACTCTCACATCCTAGGAGTCTCTTCCTTGAATCTGGTTCATTTGCTCCAACAGCTCACTGTCTGGGAAACATGAAACTGTTTCATTGGTTTATGAAAAAGGATCATACATGGGACACCGATGAACGGATGTGCCGAGAGAGAATGTGGAAAGGGATGCAGAACTTTCATTCCTCTTTCCAGGGCATCGCCTTTCAGGAACATCACGGTGCTTAGCTCTCTCAAAGCTCTCCAAGCTTATTTTGAGGGGGAGAGGATTAAGGGGTTTCACTGTATAAGCATGATTGATGCACAACTGAGTAGAAATTTGATCAGTTATCCCCCGGGGTTCCCTGGAACCCTTGACATAGTAATGTCAAATAAAGAGAAATATATATATAATACTGTATATGATTAATAATATCAATGATATTATATTAATATTAACACATTTATATATTACGGATATTAATATGTAACATATATAATTAAATTGGTGATATTAGCTACTATTTCCAAAATAGTTTTCCTTTATGCTACAATAAGATTCAGGATTATAATTTAGGAATGTTAAGGATATTTATAGGCAAAGGTCCTTAATCTTCACTTGGGTTTTTGATGTACATTCACTCTGCAAATTTAAGTCTTATCTGGAGCCCAGGAAAAAAACTGTCTTTTCCATTTGTTTCACTTTTCTTCTTCTATTTCATCTATTCTCTGCTTGTTTTGCACTTAGATCTTTCTCCAAGTTAATTATCTTTTCCCTTACTTGTTTGTTTGTTTTTTGTCTTGCCTGTTTTATGAGACATTTCTCTCAATTTTCTATGCCTCGAATGTGATTTTCAACGTTAATATTTTATTAAAATAGTCTTTGTATTTTTTATTTTTTGCTTTCCTGAACTGGGAGATGATCTCCAGTAAAATGATGGATTGTGGTTACTAATATCAGAATTCTTTGTTTTATATCTATTTAATGTCATTTTCTATTATATTAAGAAAGCACACTCTATTTCTATACGGCTAGATGATCCTTAAAATTATCAATGAACATTGCGTTTTATCAAATGTCTTTTTTCATATCTAGTTTGATAATGGTATGAATTTCTTCCTATCTTGTTAATAAAATAAATTGCTCTTGTTTTTCTCATGTTGCATTAGCTTTGCATTTTTGTGTTAAAGTCAATTTATTCACGGTCTATTTCTTCCTGTAAATTATTGGAATCAGTTTCTAGTTCTTTTGAAAAGTTTTGCATCTATGCTAATGAATCTGATTTGTGTGTAATTTTCCTTTTTGAAGTTATTTCATTCAAGTTTCAAATTGACGTTATGCTTGAGTTGAGAAGTATTCTCTGTTGTTTTTACAACTCATAGTTGCTTCTGTGAAGACTTGAATATTTCTTCCATAAATTATTAGTAAACTTATGAGCAAACCATCTGGGTTTAGGGTTTTCTGTGTTGGAATTTTTTTTGGGGGGGGGGTTAATGGGGCTTGAACTCGGGGCCTGGGTGCTATCTCTGAGCTCTTTTGCTCAAAGCCAATGCTCTACCACTTTGAGCCACAGCTCCACTTCTAGTTTTTGAGTGGTTAATTTGAGATAAGAGTCTCATGAGGGCTTTTCTGTCAGGGTTGGCTTCTAACTGCAATCCTCATATCTCAGCCTCCTAAGTAGCTAGTGTTACCCCTGGCACCTGCCCTAGAATTTTGTTTTTCACTTCTAAATCTAGGTCTTTAATCTCTCCATGGAAGTGTCCAGCTTTCTTCCATAACTTATTTAACCTAACTGTATTGAAAATGTCCATTGTTTTCTGTCTTTACTATTATAGATGAGATAAAGAATACATTTACACAAGCATTTTACAAAGTTGTGTATGCATTTTCACTTTAAATGTATACTTTCTAGGACAAATTCTTACAAAGAGAAGTTTGGGGGTCAAGAATACAAATATTTCAAAAACATTTCTTTTTGCCATGTCAGACTTTTTCTTTCTTGAAGAAACAACACTGCAGAGTGACATCCTTTGTATTATTTATTTGTTGTATGCAATAAGTTGCCTTAAAATGTAACAGTTTCTTAGAATAAATCCGAAGAGAGGAAGATCACATATTATCACTATCACATTTGTCATATTCTATTTATTGGGAGCCATTGTTGATTCACATTGAAGGAACAAGTACGGAATTGTGAGTGTGTTTTAACACCATCGCTGCATCCCTCTCTCAGCCTCATTTAAGTAGATTAAACTCATAGGCAGGAGAAATCGCAGAGGAAGTGGGATCAGCTGGTGGGAATGTGATACTGGGACTCCAAGCTGTCAAGCACCTGCTGCCCTTGGTGTCCAGTCTCTAGTGTCCTGGCTACCATCCAAACTCAAGATTTATGTCTTAATTATGTAAGTGGAGAGATTATGCTATCAAGAGCTCTGGAAAGCTAATTACTAAACAAGAAGTCAATGTTGCTAAAGTCAAGACTAATGAATCCTGAGGCTCCTAACACTTTGACCATAATTGCAATGGTGAGGATCGTATTTCCACACACCATTCCAGGAACCTGGGAGGAAAAGGAGGGCCCTGTGGATGGATTCGTTGAGACTTTATCCAAACCTTCTTTCCTCATGCATTTTGGGGCCTGGAAATCATCCCTGGCCATGTTTCCCAGAACTCGTGGGCACTTCTGCATTGACCCAATCATCTTTACCAGCTCAGGCTCTTGGAAGTGACCGGATGCATTATTACGGTCAGTGTCAGCGGGCGAGAGGAGCCTCAGCTGGAGATTTGGCTCCATTGGACGCCACATTTGCATTTGGAGGGCTGATGCTGGGTGAGAAAGTTGCACTAGGGTCCCTTTCTCCTTCTCTGCTTAGCAAGTGATGTCAGACTGCCCCTGACATCAGTCATGGCTGGGCCAAAGAGGTCTCCTGCTCCTCCAGGTTTCCAGACTCGCCAGAATGCCTAGTCTCCTCATTGTCCACTCTTTAACCTCCTCCCATTCTCCTCCTCCCAAAGGGCCCTGAGCCTTGTCTCTCTTGCTTTCTATGGACATTTCCTCTTTAATTTCAATTTGTCTTGCTTTTGGCTTTTACCTAGTGCTGCTGCAAGAAGTTGCCGTATATAATCCATTTCTGCTATTATTCTAAAAATACGGTTGAGGGCCATGACTAGTACATCTGTAACAGGATGATGAGATTTCTTTTTTCCCCCTCTCTGGTGTCCAAGGCCCAAATCAAAGAACAGGATAAAGTCTACATTCTGAAGAGAGGTGCTCAGGTGCAGAGCCATCGCAGCTTGGCAATGTGCTTTGAAATCCACAGGTTGCAGAACGGCCTGCCTCCCTTCACCTATGCTCCGTTCTGACCTCTGTCCCTGCGCTCCTGTTCCTGTAAGGTGAGCATGGGGAATGGTAGGAGGAGCTGCAGTAGAGTGGTTACCTTCGCAGTGTTCGTGGTCAGGGTGGCGTCCTTCATCTGCAAGTGGGAAGGCACAGGGTCATACAGATGGCTGGGCCCTTGTGATCTAGAGATTTTTGCAAGAGGACTGTGACGATGGCCCATGTCAGCAGAGGACATTATAGAGAACCTGGTAAGGAAAGAGCTCCCCTTGTTCCTTAGAGCATAGAAAGGGAGTCCACAGCCTTTCCTGGAGAACCTTCTAGAGGGTCATGGGATGGGACAGCAAGGGCTGAGTGCTGTGTATCTGGCTGCCAGAGCAACCAATAGAGCTCCTACCCAAGAGGGAGGGTTGAGAGCTTGGGTCAGAAGAGACAGGTAGGATCCTCGTGTGAGAGGAGACTAGGGGTAAGTTTCCCAGTGCAGTTCACGTGGGGGCCGCTGCTTCAGCAGGCTTCACGAATCTTCCCTAGTATCAACCAGACCAAGATGGGAGAAAATGCCACATAAGCCAAGGGAAAGTGCCTCCCACCTGGCCATCTCTGTCCTGGCCACCAAGCCTAGAACACTGAGATCGAGGAGGGGAAGATGGAGGAGAGAAAACAGACACCAGCCACACAGCCCCTCCTGCCTGCAAGACGCTCAGGCCACACGCTTCCCAGGCTTCGGGATAGCAAGGGGGGAAGAGGAGCTTTGAATCAAATATGAATCTGGAGCCTTAAACTGACTAGACTGAGTTTTTAATAACGGAAAGTGACAGGAACATTTACTTTATGACCCAAAATACCATTAAGTGATGGGAGAGAAGTGATTGAACAGAGCACAGCAGAATGCATGACTGGGAAATATTAACTTTCGTGTTTATATCCCACTGAGTTGAGACTTCTCCATAACACCAGGCATTCTTCCCGTCAGTGTTCCCTAAGCCAAGCCCCACGGAGAAAAATGACTCTCAAAATGGCTGGCAAGACTATCGAGTATGTGAGATATGTAGAACCTCCACACTGATGAAGACAAGGTAAATTGGTAAGGCACTTGAAGGGAGGGTGATGTTCTATGACATTGACAGGTGCTTATCGTTGACCCAGAAGATTTATCCATAGGGATTTACTCATCTCCAGTGTTCCACAGTACTGGCTGCATGTTAGCATTATTCCAATTGTATTGACCAAGGCAGACATCAAGAGGATGGTATAATCCACCCGACTCCTGCTCAGAGATTCAGAATGGGAGATAGGGCCCAATGTAGGAGGGCCACTAAGCCAGTCTGGAAACAATGTTCTCCAGGGGATACTCATCTCTCAGGTAGAAGCGATGTCTCAGTTGAGATCAGGAAAGTGAATGGGGACTAACAAGGCTGGCGTTGATAGTGGAAGAAGAAGGTTGTTCTAGGCACTGAGCAGAGTATGCTTAAAGCACAAGGGACAGAGAGCAGCTTACGGCATGTTTAATGGGCAGAGGGAAGTTTAAGGGACCCAGCTGGCTTAGAAAGAAGAGCAAGGAAAAGGGTTGAGAAGGACAGGTAAGAAAGGGAGGCAAAAGACTTAAAGAAATAATTCAGGATGCAGAGACTCATGAAGCATCATTTATAGCTATGACACCTGAAGCTTGAAGACAACTTAGATGTCAAACAATACATCCTGCCAGTAACATCATTATAACACTGCATGGTTATAAAAATGATGCTTGTGGAAGATGATTAAAAGACGTTCCATATTTTATTGTCAAATAAAAAACAAGGATATTAAAATGATATGGAGAATACTCTTATTTTTGTTTTAAAAAGTTATGCAAAGATTTAGAGGAAAATATATTCCAACCAGTTGACCATCATTATTTTTGTTTGCTTGGACTGTAGTCCAATTTCTCCTTTCACTTTTTTTTCTCAACTAGGTTTTCTTCTATGGCGTATCCTTGTGCAAGTACTGCTTGGGTAATAAAGAATAAGTGAATGTTTCAGGACATAAAACCAGTGAAATGTAAGCTCCAAATTTTAGTGCCAAGAAAATTATCGTGTCTCTGTTAAGCATGAAGAAATCACTCAAAATCGAGAAGGGGAAGTTGGTATAAATGCAACTGGCACAGAATATCGATGGTAACATTTATGGGCTTGAGTAAGTGCCTCATGAGTATTCCAATTGTATCTCCCCCCCCCCCACCACCCCGCCATACATGCTGTTACTTCCAGACACTGCAACCCCAGAATCTCAGGCAACTCTCCCATCCTGCTTCTAGCACCTTCTTGGCTCTCCAGTTTCACCTCAGATGCATCATGACCTACTTGGATTTGCAAACAGATAAACATATCTGACATTCCTGACACTGAGGTCAATTCAGAACCTATGGATTCCAATAGGTCCATACAGCTGTCAAGGTGATGGACGCCCGCTGCTGGTTCTTCCAGTGTGATGGAGCCACTTGGAACATGTATGGCATTGTGAATGCACATCACCCTCTTACAGGTGCTCGTAGAGGAGGTGGGAGGGGGAGAGGCTGGCGAAGCTGTTTATCCTCTGTGGTAGCAATCAGTGAGTGTCTCCATATATTTCTTTTGTAACCCTGAATGTCTTTAATCAAGGTCAGTTTGACACCCAATTATTAGGGGAAGTGGTTGCTATCTGGCCTCAGCACTTGCATGTAGAGCTTCTGTAGCCCTGTGGACCTGCTTTCTACCTAGCTGTGTCCGCTCCTGTCTGTCCTTCCAAGGAAAAATGTTGTGCCTGCTCCCATTCTTGGTCTCCTGCTGGTCCTTTCACCATCCGTTCCTTTTCTGCACCCTCTTGGGTACAGGATTTTCAGTATGTGAATACCACAATCTCTCAGGTCCAGTTCAGGTTTCATCTGTGTGACTTCATTGTGTGTATTTAACAAGAACTTGTTAAGTGCAAACTATGCAACCGACATGGCCCTAGACATTGTGTAACCGTTGGTTTGTTATGACAGCCGATAATCTATCATCATCCCCAAGGAATTTAACAAGTACATTTATTTCAATAATCAGTAATAGTCTCCCGAGGAAGTTAGCAAATATGTTGTCTTGTGTTTCTCATGTTTCACCTTAACTTGTTAAATATTTTGTTTGGTAATTCTTTTCTGTTACTGAATCCAGCTCTTTATCAAATTTAAGCCCGGTAGGAATAAAATAGTGGGCAGGATTCTTCTCTCGTTCAGAGGCAGGAATATAAAACACGGATAATTTTTGAGGGCTTTGCAAGGCAGTGATTTGGCAGCGTTTTGGTCTCCAAATAGTGCATACTTTCCCCCGAGGAGCTGGAAGTTTCTCTCCTTTTTAACCTAGCTAAGTCCTTTCTGTTCTTTAACGCACTGGTGTCATTTTCTGTGAGGATGCTTCCATGAGCTCCACATTCAGTTTTGTGCCCTCCTCTGTATACTTTTAAAAAATATCCCTGGGCAGCTCTTACTACCCTGGCTATAATAGTTTGAGTCCTAGTCTACATGTCCCATAAGAGTGCTGGGGCTCCCATCTACCTTTTTTTTTTTTTTAATATAATTCTGTCCCAGTACCTCACTAGAGCACAAAATAGGTGCTCAGCAAGTACTTGTTGAGTAATGGAAAACCTGAGAAGGGCAACTGTAGGAAAATGGTGGCATACAGCCGTATTGCAGTCATGAAGCTGAGCCCCAGAGACAGACAGATTAGACAATTCTCTCAAAAATTGGTCCCGAGAAGAGTACAGATGAGAGTGAAGAAGAGGACTCAGGGAGAGAACAAGGATTTGATTTGTAAGAGAGAGACTTACACATCCTAAGTATCAATGCAAGAAGATGACCAAGGGCTGGGAATATGGCCTAGTGGCAAGAGTGCTTGCCTCGTATACATGAAGCCCTGGGTTCGATTCCTCAGCACCACATATATAGAAAATGGCCAGAAGTGGTGCTGTGGCTCAAGTGGTAGAGTGCTAGCCTTGAGTAAAAAGAAGCCAGGGACAGTGCTCAGGTGCTGAGTCCAAGCCCCAGGACTGGCAAAAATAAATAAGTAAATAAATAAGTAAGTAAGTAAATAAATAAATAAATAAATAAAATGGTCTGCCTTGCTTCCCTCCTTTCCTGCCTCCCTTCTTAAAAAAAAAAAAGATGGTCAAGATATGGGAGATTATATTAGTTAGCTGTTGCTGCAGTAACATTGCATAATAAAACACCTCCAACCTCAGTGGCTTATGGTAACAAAGAAACATTTATTCAACTTATGTCTGTGGAGTTGCTGAGTGTCTCCGTATTACCTGGCAGGTCTATGCTTTTGGGTCTGTTCCATCTTCCTTGGGCCAGGAAGCTAGCTGTACCATTTCTTCTCGTAGCATTGATAAAGGCTCAAGGAGGAGGATTTAAAATATGCAAAGTTTCTGAAGGCCTTATCTCAGAACTGGCATAAGCTCATGACTGTCCATATCTCACTATCCAAAACAAGTCACATGGAAATTCCAATCTCAACAGTCATAAGGCAAGGCAAAATATTCTGCCCGCAGTGAACCATAGCAAAGACAGGGAGGAAGGAAGACTTATGGGCTAATAATACAGAGGTTGAAATGGTAAGAGAAGGAAATATTGGCAGGAAAATCATTCAAATGATTAACCATGAGGCCCCAGCTAAGAGAAGGATGGAAAGAAAATGAGGGCTTTAGGGAAGATGAATGCAGACAACAAGAAGTTAGACTGGGGTATTGGAATATAAGAATCCACAGCTAAGGAGCTGCTCATGGTGCTGACCAGTTCCAGACAGTGAGTAGCCTTGACAGAAATGGAGATGAAGGTAGGGAGAACCAAGGAGAGAATGTAGAGAGAGGTCCTTGGCTTGGATGGATGGTCCCTGCAGACAGTTATGTTGCCCAGAGCAACAGCAAGACTGGAGATGACGTAGGGGACTGAGAGGCAGGATTCATGTCCCCAGTGAAGGGAGGATATCAGCAGAGGATCTGGGAAAGACAGGGGTTGGGGGTAGGGCACATGTGGGGTGGCGTGTGTGTGTGTGTGTGTGTGTGTGTGTGTGTGTGTGTATGTGTAATGACTTTACCTGGGAGTGGAGGTGAAGGCAGCAATCAAGAAGCATGGAAGATGCCATTCTTATCCTCAGTGTCTGATGGAGACATTTCTGTGTTGAGGAAGGAAGAGAAATTCCTAATCAAGGAGCTTTGGGGGAAGAAACATCCCCAGGAAAGAACCATATCTCAGGTAAGCTGGAAGAGAGAAGACCACTTTGGTTGGAGAGTCTGCAGGAACAGGAAAGCTTGTTTGCCACAGAGTTGCTTCTAAAGGAATCAGTGGGAGAGGTCAGCCAAGAGGCAAGACACTGTGGGTCGAATATATGGTGAGGCCACTTCCAGGTCAAACTGGAAACAGGGACTCTGAAGTCAGGAGAGCACACTAGCAATGGATTCAGGCATGCCTAAGACTCAATGCAGAGGCTGGAGCAGCTATAAAAGTAGCACGTCTCTAAGAATTGCTTATCTTTTTGTTTTTTTTTTGGCCAGTCCTGGGCCTTGGACTCAGGGCTGAGCACTGTCCCTGGCTTCTTCCCACTCTGCCACTTGAGCCACAGCGCCGCTTCTGGCCGTTTTCTGTATATGTGGTGCTGGGGAATCGAACCTAGGGCCTCGTGTATCCGAGGCAGGCACTCTTGCCACTAGGCTATATCCCCAGCCCAAGAATTGCTTATCTTAATAAATCATCAATCAACCAATATTTCAATAAATCTGGGACAAAGCTGCAGGAAAAGAAAGAGAGTGCTTATTAGAGTGAATAAATGTGCAAAAAAACTACTGGATCCGTTCTTTTATTGAAAGGATTGTGCTATGATCTTCTGGGCTAAGCAAAGGGAAAGATCAGCAGTGTGCGGTGATAGATCGCAGGGGTTAGCTTAGTAACTGATAGAGCTGAGGGGTTGCCTGCCTGGGAACGTCAAGACCTTTAGCTAACGAGTTTTGATTTTTTTTTTCATTAACCTTTACAGGGTTTGCCCTGAGAATTAAATCACACGTATTATGTACCAGTTCATCTTCTCCAATTAAGATGATAATTAGCTCCCACAACCTACCAGGTATTTATCAACCTCTCTATGAAAAACAGCTTAATGAAACAATCAAGAAAATATAATCACATTAACAAGGGAGGAGCCTGTGGGGAGCATTTGAAATGTCTTCACAGTTGAGTGGGAAGCAGTGGGACTGCAAGGTAAACATGGCACCAAACTGGCTGTCACAGACCCAATGGCGTTTGGAGGCGATCCTGGGCTACCTGGGAAGACAGGAGGCTTTTGACCTTGATGGGTCACAGGAACAGGAAGCTGGTCAGTGCAGCAGTGTAGGCTGTAGAGCCTGATAGAATGACAGGGGACATTTGCCACATACCTGCTTTGTAAGGAGGAGTGCTAGGCACATGACACTGTTGCTTACTGAAAATTCTTGTGAGGTAGATATAATATGTGGCCTGGCAAAGTAACGGAGACCCTGAGAGGTTAAGTAGCTTGCCTAAGGTCATCTGGTTAGAAGAAGCAAAGCTGGGGCTCCAGTCATGATTGAGAAGGGGAATGTTTCACGTGGCAGAGGATTGTTATAAAGCAGACAGGTTTATGGGGACTGTGGTTTGGCCCATGGGTGGTGGATATATGGCACACATGTAGCCTGTCATTCCCTCCAGCTAACTTACCACCAGACATCTCTAGTTTATTATGATACTCTTCTCACCTGTGCACCCAGAAACGGCCTCACGCTCCTCATCACAGAGCTCCAGGCAGCCAGGACATCAATCAGGATTGACTTAGAGGCCCCCGGAAGACAGGGGTGGCAAAGCTCAGGGCTTGGTCTTTGTGGGAAGCAGTTTAGAAGCCTGGCCCTCCCTTTTCAAATGTCTTCCAGAGCTATTTCATCCTCATCTGTGAAATCTGAAGGAGTTCGATGGCAAAAAGCCTGTCTGTGTGGAAATCACGGAGCCTGAAGCAGAGGACGGCCCCGAACAGGGCTGGCTTGCTTCTTTGGTAGTACAATCAGCACCTTTGGACCTGGGTCAGGGTCAAGGGTAAACTTCTACCAGTCTTAGCAACCTCGCTGGTGAAGACCGGCAACACACAGTCACCCAGGTCCCAGGGTGTGCATGTGGCTTTATGGTTTAGGGACAAGTACCAGCAGGGACTAAAGTACCAAAGCGCTAAAGCAAAGTTTCTGTAGGGGTAGAGAGAGGACCTGCGGAATAGAGAGGTGAGAAAGGCTGTTCTGGAAGAGGCTGAGCATTCTTGGGGCCAGACCCAACATGGGCCCAAATCCAGACAAATGACATCCCTGTGCACCAGACAGGTGGTCTAAAGTGAGGCTCTGGGACCCGTGGGCTAAAGAACACATGCTAGACAAACAGAATGTGTCTTGTTTGGGCCTTTTCATTGTTCTCTGTTCCATTATTTTCCATGTGGACTGTGTTTGGTTTTCCTTTAGTCTTCTGCAGTTGTAAAAACACCATCTTCTTTATTGACCTAAAAGGAGAGGGAAACTTCCTACAACAAAAAGGAAAATGAAGGGCTCAGAGTGGCCTGGATGTCACTGATTACCTTTGGGGAGAAAGGGAAGAACCGTGGAGACAGAGAAGCCGGAGAGATGACACATCAAGGGAGTGAAAAAGTACACAGGGAAAGCAACCCTCAGTAGACATCAAGGGCTTCTGCCTGCTTTGATTTCATTAAGTGGACCACTGAATGTCTCTCCCTCCTCCCAGAATTCTAGTGCCCTGCCATTCCTTTTATCCCTTCCAAGTCTTGATTGAAGAGACGGAGGCGAGACAGGTCCAGAGTGAGCTTGTAGCACGTGAAGCTAGCAAGTAGGTGACGCCAGCTCGGAGCACAGGTCTGGGTTGCTTACACCATGACACAGTTGGGCTCAGGACATTTTTAGAGTTGGAGAAAACAACCGGGCAGGAATCACTTGGCCAAACCCAGTGACTTAGGCCTCAGACGATTGATTACTGGAAGCAATCACAGTGGAAGATTCCGGAACCTAGAAAGTTCCTTCAAGGGCAACCTCTCATGGAACCTGGTGCTAGAATACGAATCATGGCCTTTAGAATAGGACACTCCAGCTTCAGAGAATTTCCCCAAAGTTGGTTCACAGCCACATCATAGGAAGTTAATCATGATGACTTTTTAAAAACAAACCACTACATCCATTTTACAGGTAAGAAACAGGAACTCAGTCAAGCATCCTGCTGTAGGCCACAAAGCTAGGTGATACCATAATCTTTTGGAGCCACCCATGGGACTGGTCCTGTCATAACAGACTCCTCTCACAGGGAGAGCCAGTCCCCTCGCTCTCAGTGAAGGTCAGGAGCATGAGCAAGGGAGGCTTCTGCTCCTAGACTTCCGGGCTTCCCCCTTCTACCCCAAATAGACCAAGAGCTGAGTCAGAACTGGGGAGAAAGGGAGCTGCTTTTTATACCATCCTTGAAGATGACAAGTGGCAGTATTCCATCATTTGCTTCACCATTTCCCAGCCTTTGCAACCTCCCACTCCCCTCTCGGATTTCCCATCTGCAGGATGAATAGGAACACTCGCCTGCCTTTGGAAGTCCTCACAGTCAGAAAGCAATTCCAGTAAGTGAACTCATACGAAGGGGTAGACAGCAGGCATCTCACCCTTAAACCTCCAGGGATGTGTGCCCATTAAACCAAATGGATTACTAATTGGGGTGTTCTTCTTTTAACAAGGGTTTATTGAGAGTCTGCCCAGTGATGGGTTCTGTGTTTTGAGGTGGGTAGAAGGGAACACAGAGGAGCCACAGGGCTCCATTCTGCAGTCAAGGAGAAACACCAAGATGATGGGATGGAGATCACAAAGTGGACTATGTCTTCTGTTAAGATATGGGGTGGAGATATGGTCTGGTGGCTCAAGCTTATAATCTTTGCTATGCAGGAGGCAGAGATTGGAGAAGAATTAAAGTTTGTGGCCAGCTTGGGTGCAAAAGAAGCTCAGAAGACTTCTCAACCAATAACTGGGCATGGTAGCATATACTGATTGTGCCAGCTACAGGACACAGCACAATGGCTGGGTGCCAAGGCACACATCTTCCACCCCCAGCAACGTGAGGAAACAGAAGTAGGATGATCAGAGCCCAGCCCAGTCCGGGCATAAAGTAAGTCCTACCTTGAGAGAAGCAAACTAGAAACAGGGCTGGAAACATGGATCCCTGAGTTCAATCCCCAGTATGAAAACAAAAAAAAAAGGTTTGGGAGAGATGAGGGAATGCCTGCCTAATGACATAGAACTGAGTGTTCCCTTGAAAAGCCAATAGAAATTGCAGATAAGCACACGGAACAAGTGGATCTAGAACATATATTTCAACAATGGCCAATCCAATGCCTTTACTGAAGGTAGGCAGAAGCATTTCTCAGCCCATTTCTGCCAGAGAATGACCTTAGGGCCATCGTGACGTTGTTCTCTCTCCTCCCACAGTGTTCCCTAACTAGAAGAAGGGGGAAAGATGCCCACTGTCCTCCCCTAGTCTTGTCTGAGGGTTTTCCTTGAACCATTTTCCCATGGCCTGGCTCTCATCCGACTCTTCAGTTCCACAGGTAGAACTCCCTGCTACCAAGTCTATCAGAGTGCCGTGGCAGACCTGGAAAAAAAAAGGTGGGGGGTCCCAGTGTGATCTCAGAGGAATGCCTCATTCTTTCCAGATAGCTCCTTTCCTGACCCTCCTCAAATATGTGGTTCCTATAACTGTAATAACAGTTCTTCCTTGGTATAGCTATGTATGCCTAATTACCATGTGGCACAATAATGATTAGGGATAGCACTAAATGTGTCAGATTAACTTTATTCAGTGTTTTTGTTACAACACCAAACAAGACTTGGATATTTTTCAGTATTTCATCTCTGTGGGACTTGGTTCCCACATATGTGGAATGAGGGGTACTGATTAGATTAGTGTGTCTCCCCATTCCTGGGAGCGTCTTGGGCTCACTGGTTAGTTCTTCTGGAAATACAGAACCTTAGCCCCTCCCTGCTAAATTCTGACCTGGTAGACCTGGACTTGAATCCTCAAATCTGTACTTTCCCCTTAGTTTTCTTTTCTTTTGTTTTTTTCCCTTAGTTTTCTTGTCAGGGACTCACACATGGGAAAGTCTGGAATGCGTCCTTACTACCATCTTTTCCAAATCCCATTCATGTATTTTCCCTGGAGGAGGAGGTTGGGGTGGAGGGAGCACCGAGCCAGAGGCTGGAGAGAGTCAAGGACAGAAGTGGCAGACTTAATTCATTTTAGCAAGATGAGAATTTATCTCAGTGACAGCAGGAACAACTTAAGGGTTTTAAGCAAGGTGTCATGACCAGATTTATGTTTTAGAAACAGCCTTCTTGTGCAGCATGGAGGACAGACTGGAGGCGGAGAGTAGCTAGATGGCTTTGGAATGGCCTGCAGGAGAGAGGCTGGGTTTGGTTTGCTACGGTTGTGGCTGCGGCTGTTGTTTGGCTCTGGGGCATTCTTTGTTTCATTCCTACAAGAAGTACATCCTGCCGTGAAGGTCTTGGGGTGGGGAGGCAGGCATGTGGGAGAGCCCTCGCCCCACGGAAGGACTCAGTTTAGGACGCAGCCAGCTGCCCTGGTGAACCCGAGATGCTGGGGCAGTAGAGAATCTATTCCAGGGATGGCACAAATAGCCACCGTTTTCACGAATGGCATCCCAGAGAGCCAGGAGAAGGCTGGTGACTGGTGCCAGCAGGCAGGAGATGCCATCTGGTACCCCACATTTAGATGAGTAGAGGAGTTCTCACTGGACTATTTGCTCAGGCTTGTTTTTAGTTTCTAGGGTTTTGTTGTTGTAGTTATTGTACCTGCCTGTTTGACAAACCTGATTCTCTAATCTTCTTTGTGACTCAGTGAGATACTAGGTTTTGTTTTTGATTTTTTTTTTTTTTTTGGTGAATTCCTTTTCTGCTTAAGCTGCCAGAATTGTTGGCTTTCCACATGTGTGCTCCCCAGCTCTACTCAACAGCAACAGCGGAACGGACAGCACGAGCAGCTGGTTGAGGTCCTCAGAGATGGGAAGCGTGACAGGGGAGCATGCTGGCTAGCACAGAGACCGAAAGCACCTCTGTTGCGTGTTTGCTTGAGCTCAATGAAGAAGGCAGGAGCAGGGCATTTCTTCACAATCCAGAGTTTGCTCCACGCTGCACAACTCCGTTCAAAAGCTGAGTGGTTGGATGGTCCCCGTGTAACAGGAGCTTAAGAGCTGCTTTTGATGAAAAGCATGGGTTGCTTACTTGGGCTCATGCATTGAGTAAAAGCAAGAGACAAACTTGGCACCCCTGCCTGCCCTTTTCATCTTTCTTTGTCTAAGTCATTTCCTTGTCACTTTGCAATCGGTTTGGGTTTCAAGGACAGGACTCGTTGCTTGAAATCTTTATG